>NC_055684.1:16147610-16841123 GCF_017639745.1 Melanotaenia boesemani | reverse complement strand
GCCATTTAAAAATACCAGGTTAATGAGTAGCTTAAGCAATGATGATGACTTGTTTCTAGATATTTCAATTCAGTGTGATTGAAATATTCTAGAAAAGAATTTAAAGAAAACACAATGCACTTACCATTTACAACAAGTGTAATGATCTTTTCTTCTATTGGCTGAAGACGGGGAAAAATACATCTATAGCTTCCACTGTCCTCGACTTTAGTGTTGTTTATCCTTATGGAGGCGTCGCCAACCTTCAATTGGTCTGGAAAATGTGAGACCCTTCCTCTGAACTGCGGATCCTGGCCTGAACGTCCATTGTTGTAATGAATACCAGCATCATACATGAAAACCTCCACGCTGTCGTCTTTCTTCCAGTCAAAAAGCCCCGACACCATGTCTTTCTTGGTGCTGGTAGAACACGGCAGGATAATATCACTTCCTTCCAATGCCTCCAATGTTACCGCATTCGTTCCTTAAAGAAAAATACACAAAGTTTCAGGGATTGTGTTAAAATGCACCGTAACACATACTGTGTCAAACACGTCTCCTCCATTAAGACTGAGTAGTGTACATATTTTTTTTTAATTTATACCAGGATATATTTTTCATACGAGGTATGACTTCAGACAATACCATTTATACTAGTGTACTCTGACGCCATCTGTATGCCCTGTAAAGCAGGGTCAATTGGCCACATTTTTCCATTAGATTTAATAGAATAGAATAGAATAGAATAGAAGTACTTTATTCATCCCAAGCTGGGAAATTTTGGTGTTGCAGCGGTACAGTCATTTAGCAGTTGTGCTTCTTAAGGTAGCAAAAAAAAAAAAAAAATGAAAAACAGTATAAAAATTTCAATATTTACAAGACTTATACAATTAGGTATTTAGCTATACACAGTAAGAGTGAGAATAGCCAGCGAATAATATAGTCCAGTGCAATGATTAGTAGTGAAGATGAGGAGTTTAACTGTGCAAGGTTGATCCAGTCAGTGCAAAGATTCACCAGTTACAACAGTCACTCATATTGTTATCTCTGAGACCATGATGATGAGTTAAACAGTCTTATTGCGTGTGGCAGGAAAGATTTCCTGAAGCGGTCCTTGAGACAGCGAAGCTGTCTGAGCCTTTTGGAAAAGGAGCTCCGCTGTCTGTCCAGCACAGGGTGGAGAGGGTGGTCCGGGTTATCCAAGATAGATAACAGTTTGTTCAGTGTCCTCCTCTCCACCACTGCTTCTAAAGTGTCCTGTCTGCAGCCAATGACAGAGCCAGCCTTCCTGATCAGTTTGTTCAGTCTGTTGGTGTCACTGGCTGCAATGCTGCCCCCCCAGCATACCACAGATGAGAACAGGGCACCGGCCACAACAGACTGGTAAAAGATTTCCAGCATCTTGCTGCACACGTTGAACGACCGCAGCTTCCTCAGGAAGTAGAGTCTGCTGCAGGCCTTCTTGTACACAGCTGTGCTGTTGGTCTTCCAGCTCAGTCTGTTATCAATAGTCACTCCCAGGTATTTATATTCCTCAACCGTGTCCACATCACTACCCAGGATGCAGAGGGGCTGTGGAGCTGATCCTTTCTTCCTGAAGTCTAACACCATCTCTTTGGTCTTGTCCACATTAAGCAGCAGGCGATTCTTACCCGCCCACTCCACAAATCCGTCCACCAGCCCCCTGTACTCCTCCTCCCGTCCACCACTTATACACCCAACAACTGCAGAGTCGTCAGAATATTTCTGAAGGTGACATGACTCTGAGTTGTACTGAAAGTCTGTGGTGTATAAGGTGAACAGGAATGGAGAGAGCACAGTGCCCTGCGGGGCTCCTACATCACTCATCACCACATCAGACAGGACACCGCCCAGCCGGACAAACTGCGGCCTGTCTGTCAGGTAATCAGCGATCCAGGAGACAGAGGACGCGCCGACACCCATCCGCCACAGCTTCCCACTCAGTAAAGAAGGCTGGATGGTGTTGAAGGCACTGGAGAAGTCAAAGAATGTGACTCTCACAATGCCTCCACTACCATCCAGGTGCGAGTGAGCTCGCTGCAGCAGATAGATGACAGCATCATCCACCCCCACACGTGGCCGGTAGGCAAACTGCAGAGGGTCGAGAGAAGGTTTCACCAGCGGCCTCAGGTGGGCCAACACCAGCCTCTCCAGCACCTTCATCACATGTGATGTAAGGGCAACTGGACGGTAATCACTGAGGCCAGATGGAGATGACTTCTTAGGAACAGGAACCAGGCAGGAGGTCTTCCAAAGTTGTGGCACCTTCTCCAGGCTGAGGCTCAGATTGAAGAGGTGCTTGAGAACTACAGACAGCTGGCTGGCACAGGTCCTCAGTATCCTGGGGCTGATACCGTCCGGGCCAGCAGCCTTGTGTCTGTTCACTCTCTCCAGCTGTCTCCTCACCTGCCAGGCTGTTACAGTCAAGCCAGGGGAAGGGGTTGGGGCAGGGGGAGGTGTTATGGGTTGAAGTCCAGTCTGATCCAGTGGGCTCACTGTAGGGGGGGGAGGGGAGAGCAGTGGAGCAGTTGGAAGAGGGGGGAGGTGTGGGATGGCTGGGGTAGGGGCAGAGGAGACAGGGGGAGTCTGAGAGCTAAACCTATTGAAAAAGGTGTTAAGCTCGTTAGCTCTCTCCCTATTATGGCAAAGTGTGTCCAAACCCTGGACTAGTAGTGTGTTTATATGGTAATTTGCACAGTTTGTGAGTTGTTGAGACAGAGAAGAAAACTTACAATCTTCTTAATATGATTACAGTCTTTAAGCAAAAGTGCTTGTGACATCAAATGTGCGACATTCAGTTTAAAATACAACATTTTGCCCAACCCATATAAATACTTGTTTTTATAATCCTATCCCATTCAATCCAGTAATAGTGGAATTTGTTTAATTTTGCACAGGGATAATATCAAATAATGACAGTTCATGGTGTAAAAACATGCTAGTTTGTTAGATTTATTCAGGGCTGCTGCTAGTAATTTGGGTTCCCTAAACACAAACCTTTAGGGCACACTGAAGTGTGAACAAGGCTAGGAGATAATGTTATAAAATCTTTAGTTTGCTGTTAGTAGCCAACAATACCTGGTTATATGAGCATAATATGCAGGCATAAAAGAACTAACTGTTCAAGGTTTCCTCCAGTATTTTTTTAACTCTGTGTGTGGGCTCTGCCCTTCCACTTTTCTTGCCTCCACTACCACTGACTGTTTAGTAAACAGACATCAAGTGTTATATTATTTTGATAACCGCACTATCCGTGAAAGCAGATGACTTTCCGTTAGAAGCAACCAAACAGCAGCCGTGTAAAAGCATCCTTAGTCCTATCATCTGCAGAAATACACTGATAAACTCTGCAGTTATGGGGTGTATTAGTGATGGACAAGAGGCTGAGTACAGAGTCAAAGGATATGTTTACATGAGTTTTAATTTCCCTTTATTTCAGAATACAAATTTAATCCTCTTTAAACATGACCTTGTAAACATCTAATTCCGAAGGAAAATGGACATTCCGAATTAAACTAAAATTCAAAGTAGGTGGATGTTTTATACTTTTTTTTATTTTAAATCCAAATTTAATATTTCCCTGACTGTGTATACTAGTGATTCCCAACCCTGGTCCTCAAGGCACACTATCCAGCAGGTCTTAGATGTCTCCCTGCTGCAACACACCTGATTGAAATTAACAAGTCTGCTAATGAGCCATGAATTTGAATCAGGTGTGTCGTAGCAGGGAGACATCTAAAACCTGCAGGACAGTGTGCCTCAAGGACCTGGGTTAGGAATCACTGGTGTATACGTTCATTCCACTTTAAATTATTCAGGTCGTTCTGTGTCTGCTCGTTGCCTTTTCCTGTCATGATGACAGTACAGTACTCTTTCTCCCTTCCTTCTCCTCCTCGACTGATGAAAGTGAAGTAGGATGCTAGTGTCGAACTGCTGCTTCAAAACTATAATCAAAATCAAAGACAAAATGACTTTTATGTGGTCTTCCGTGCTGTAGACAAAAAGAAGCAGGAACTGGAGTTTGTTTTATTCCGGTAGACGTAAATACATCATGTCCACCCTCTGTCCAATCAGAACCCTTCCTAACCCCCAGATCTAAAGCAGAAATGAATAAAGGCAAAGAATTCTTTCATTTTGATTTATTTCTGTATAATTAACACTGAATCCTTAACTTCTGTGTGGAGAACACTGTGCCAACCCGGTGGGTGCGGTGTTTATCCAACAACAAACCCTGGGTGACCTCTGAGCTTAAAGTCCTGTTGAACCAGAAGAAGAGGGCTTTCATTTCAGGGGACAGAGAGGAGCAGTTCAGCATGAACTCCAGTACAAGATCAGGCGGGCCAAGAACAGCTACAGGAAGAAGCTGGAGGAGCGGCTGGAGCAGAATAACACGCGGGACGTGTGGAGAGGGCTGAAGGAGATCTCCAGATTTGGACAGAGTGGTGCCAGAGGGACAGCTGATAGAGGCCAGCGCTGGGCCAATGATTTAAATCTGTTTTTTAACAGATTTGACTCTAATCCCACTCTCTCTGCCCCCCCTCCCTCCTCTTCACACATCCCCAGTCCAGCGTCTACCATCCCCTTCCCCCGACCACTTTCATCTTCACCTTCACTTTCACCTACCCCCCATCTCCACTCCACACTAATGGACTCCACCACCAGCCCCCCACTGCCCTCCACCTCCCCCCTCTCCTTTACATCGGCCCAGGTGAGGAGCGAACTGAGGCGGCTGAAGAACAGGAAAGCTGCAGGACCAGATGGCATCAGCCCCAGGCTGCTCAGGACCTGTGCAGATCAGCTCTGTGAGGTGCTCAGGTACATCTTTAACCTGAGCCTCAGCCTGGAGAAGGTCCCTGTCCTGTGGAAGACCTCCTGTGTGGTTCCGGTTCCTAAGATATCACAAGTGAAGGAGCTGAACCATTACAGACCCCTCGCCTTGACCTCCCACCTGATGAAGACCATGGAGAGGCTCATCCTCGGCCACCTCCGCTCAGTGGTGTGCACCGCGATGGACCCGCTGCAGTTTGCCTACAGGCCAAACATCGGGGTGGATGATGCAGTCATCTACCTACTGCACAGGGTGCTGGCTCACCTGGAGACCACTGAGAGCGTCGTGAGAGTCATGTTTTTTGACTTCTCCAGTGCGTTCAACACCATCCAGCCGGCACTGCTGCGGGGGAAGCTGGATGGAGCTGGAGTGGATGGAAAGTTAGCTGCGTGGACCATCGACTACCTCACCAACCGGCCACAGTATGTGCGTCTGCAGAACTGTGTGTCTGAGGTGGTAGTCTGCAGCACGGGGGCCCCTCAGGGAACAGTGCTCTCACCGTTCCTCTTCACCCTCTACACCTCAGACTTCACCTACAACACCAGCAGCTGTCATCTCCAGAAGTTCTCTGGAGACTCAGCCATTGTGGGCTGTGTGTCTGAGGGGAACGAGCTGGAGTACCGGTCAGTCATCATGGACTTTGTGGACTGGTGTGAGAGCAACCACCTGTGCTTAAATATCAGTAAGACCAAGGAGATGGTGATTGACTTCCGGAGAAGGACACTGCCCCACACACTGGTGAACATCCAGGGGAAGGATATTGACCTGGTGGACAGTATCAAGTACCTGGGTGTTCACCTCAACAGTAAACTGGACTGGTCACACCACACAGACACCCTGTACAAGAAGGGCCAGAGTCGCCTCCCCCTCCTAGGGAGACTGAGGTCCTTTGGAGTATGCAGGCCTCTGCTAAGGACATTTTATGGCTCTGTGGTAGCCTCTGCTGTCCTCTACACTGTTGTCTGCTGGGGAGCGAGCAGGACTGACCGGGACGGGAAGAGACTGAACAAGCTGGTCAGGAGGGCCAGCTCTGTCCTAGGCTGCCTGCTGGACTCTGTGGAGGAGGTGGGTGAGAGGAGGATGTTGGCCAAGCTCACATCCATCATGGACAACACCTCTCACCCGCTGCACCAGACAGTGGAGGGGCTGAGCAGCTCCTTCAGCAGCAGACTGAGACACCCTCTGTGTAGGAAGGAGCGCTACCGCAGGTCCTTCACTCCCACTGCTGTCAGACTGTACAACTTATCTGTATAGTCATAATACTGTGTAATATTTATTTATATTTTACTGTGCAATACCCCCCATTATCAATATCATCATATTCTTCATATCCCACCATCACCATGTAAATATGTATATAGCCAGTGAGGTTGTTTTTCTTGCACTGTCAATTTATATATATATATATATATATATATATATATATATATATATATATATATATATATATATTCCCCCATTTTTTATATTTATAATGCTACATATTTTTTGTTTTTCTTAGACTTCTTTTCTTGTAAATAATTTATATTGATGCATGTTCACCTTATTCTGTCTGCTTTCTGCATTTTATTCTGTAATTAGAGCTGCTGTAACGAGTGAATTTCTCCACTGTGAGATTAATAAAGTCCAATCTAATCATCTAAAAAAATAAAAAATAAAAAATAAACTGTATCCATAGCCAATCTGTAAAATGGTATGGAAACAATCCACTCACCTTGAATACAAACAAGACAAAAGAGACTATTGTTGACTTCAGGTGACAAGACTAAACAAAACACTGTTTGCCTCCTGGGAGAAGAGGTGGAAGTTGAAGGAATATAAGTACTTTAGAGTTCAGCTAAAAACAGACTAGACTGTAAGTGCAACACGTAGGCCATGTACAAGAAGGGGAAGAGCAGGCCTTATTTGTTTGGTAAGCTAAGGTCATTCAATGCTTGGACCAAGATGTTGCACATCTTCCATAAGTCTTTTCTGGAAATTGCAATCAGCCTTGCTGGGGCAGCAGAATCAGACTTAAAGAGACTTTAAGAGACTGACACCAGGTAGCTAGCTAGCCACCTGGTGTCAGCTAGCTACCTGTTGTCAGCTAGATAGCTAGCTAGATAGATAGATAGATAGATAGAGAGGCTAATATGGCGCAGTCAATATCCGTATATAAGTATGCAAATCATACGTTTTGCTTTCATATGCTTACCTTGTTGGTAAACAGCAGTTGTTCCAACCTGATCCATAAGAAAGAAAGACATGAAGTACATTAAGTACCTCGGCGCCTCGGACAAAAACATGGCTAAGTTTGTTTAACGAAGGTAGCTAACAACAAGCTCTTTCTGCCAGTAAGCTACCGACAGTGTTCACGTGAAATAAACAAATGTACTTTAAGTTAAGATGAGATGTTGCGTATCACAAAAAAATCAGCTGTGAAAACAGTTGCACATGATAGCACAGGCGCTCTCCGGATGTGTGTATTTATTTATTTATTTATTTTGGTCACGTGACTTCCGGGTTGTGACGTAGGCTTGAGCCCCAGGAATTCGTCTTCTTTTTTCTTTTTTTTTTTTTTATTACTTTATTTCAAAGTGTGTTGAATACAATCAGAACAGAATAAATGTTCAACATGTTGGCAGACAACGTCAAATACAAATGCAACAGACGCATAAGGGATGTGCAAATACAAGAGATAGAGATAGATTTAAAAAGAAAAGAAAAAATATATAAATACATAAAAAAAAAATAGGGGGGGCTAGGGATTTTTAAATAAACGTAGAGCTTCTAATGTTGTGTAGAGATTCACAGCATTCTTCCCTTTCATGTGACTTAGAGAATAGAAATATTGGTTTAACTCTTTGTGAAAAGCAAAGAATTTGGGTATGGATTTCATAAACCTATTCTTGTGTATGAAAAACTTTCCAAGTATTACTATGGAGTTGATCAACATATTGTGACAGTTATTTTTAACCATAAAACCAAATAAAACATTTTCTCTTTTTAGAACAGAAACAGGCAGAAATTTAGATAACCAATGAAATAAGTCTTCCCAAAAGGCACTGGTGAAGATACATTCATAGAACATGATCTGTGGTTTCAATATGATTGAAACAGAATATACAATTATTACAGTCAAAACCAAAACAGCTATAAAGAAAATCAGATGAAGGATAAATTCCATTGAGGATTTTAAAATGAATTTCCTTGGCCCTTGGAGCAACGGGAGCATTAAAGAAAAAGGATCTCAGATATTCTATATCTTTTCTGGAAAAGAACTTAGAGAGTAAATCACGAGATGTGGAGAATGGAAACAGTTCTTTGTTAAAAATATGTCTAATAGTGAGGTTATTTACTTTAGATTCAAACAAGTCCTTTCCCTGCACCAAAAGCGAAGGAAGATTTGGAGTAGTTCCAATTTTGTACAATTGAGATGTCAATAGAAGGGTCTGTTTAGGTATAGCGTTAAATACCTTTTTGTACTGAGATTTGTCTGAGATCTTAAATTTAGCACTAAAATCCCCAAATGAGATCAAGTTACCATTACAGTCCAGCAGATGTAAAATAGACTTTGACAAATGCCTTTTTCTAACCAGTTTTGCATAAACAGAGATTTGCAGTTATATAGAATATATCTGCAGTTCCATATTGGGATATTGTGGGGACTAAAATTATGTTTGTAAATCATTTTCCAGTAAAGCAGAGTTTGTTGATGAAACGAGGAGAGTTTGTATGGGAGTCTTTTTGGGTCATAATCACAGCTAAGGAGAAAATTAATGCCGCCTAGTTTCATAAATATTTAATTGGGAATGTGATACCAAATTTGTTTTGGTTGCCTTAAAAATTGTTTTAGCCAGTTAATTTTGATAGTGCCATTAATACATTCAAGGTCAATTGCCTTGATGCCACCTTCTTCATAATTTTGGACCATTATACTCTTTTTTAAATAGTGTGTTTTACCTTTCCAGATGAAATTAAAGTTCGCTTGGTTTATCGCTTTAATTGCTTCTTTAGGAACTGCTAGTGATTGAGCTGGGTAAATGAAACGAGAAATGGTTTCAGTTTTTGTAAGGAGTGTTCGACCAATAATAGATAGTTCCCTCTGCGACCAAGAGTTGAGATGGGCTTTACATTTTTCCAAGTTTCCCCAGATATTAAGTTTGGTTAGTAAATCCATATTTTTAGTATTTTGTATACCTAAATACTTAATTGTTGTTTTCACAGGGATGGAATGAATGGTTGATAAATTGCAATCATGAATAGGTAGAAGTTCACATAAGGTTCAATTTTAGGCCAGATGCTTTTGAGAAGAGATCTATAGTCCCAAGGATTTTTGGAAGTTGACTGCTATTTTTCATAAATATGGCTGTATCATCTGCAAGTTGGCTTATAGTCAGTTGTTTATCAAGTAAAGTTAGTTTTTCAAAATCTGATATTTTTATAAGGATAGATAGCATCTCAGCAGCAATAATAAATAATAATGGGGAAATAGGACATCCTTGTTTAATCCCTTTCTGAATCGGGAATCTAGGTGACGTACCCTGCGGTAGAAGAACTGTACTATTTGTATCTTTATAAATTAATTTAACTGTGTTTATAAATAGTTCTCCAAAACCTAATAGCTCTAGTGTATGAAACATAAAATTGTGTTCAATCGAATCAAAAGCTTTAAAAAAGTCCAAAAAAAGGATGAAACTCTCGTCTTCTATTAGATAGTTGTAGTCAAGTAAATCTAGTACAAGTCGTATGTTATTATGTATTGAACGTCCCCTGATGAAACCCGATTGAGTGTCTGAAACTATGTCCTCAATCCCCAATCTAAGTCTGTTTGCAAAAATATGAGTCAGCAGTTTGTAATCGTTATTAAGGAGAGTTATGGGTCGGAGATTGTCAATTAATTTGGAGTTTTTACCCGGCTTGGGAATTAGGGTGATGACTCCTTGCTTCATTGTAGTTGGTAAAATGAATGCATTACATATTTCTTTTAGCATATTTATTATTTATTATTATTTTGTATTTTAAATATTCCCATTTGGCTCTAAAACTGGTGAGTGATGAGTCACTATTTATGTCTTTAATAGTTCTTTTTATTTCTTGACAATAAGGATCATGATTGAGGAGATTTGAGTTGAATTTCCAATATCCTTTCATTTTTTGGCTCATATTTGATGGTATAACATTAATTCTAATCAGACAGTGATCAGTTAGTGGTGCAGCTGAGATTATACATTTTATTTCGGAGTCAGGTTTAGTGTTGGAGATAAGCCAATAGTCTAATCTAGATTTAACTGTTCCGTCTGGTTTAAACCAAGTGAACATTTGAGTGTCTGGATTTAGATAGCGCCAAGCATCTGTCAGTTTGAGGGAGTTACAGAATTCAAGTAACACTGTATTATAGTGATGATTTTGAAATCTTGTGGGGCATCTGTCAAGCCATTCATCCATTACTACATTAAGATCTCCTCCAATGAAGATGTCATAGTTTACATAAATTTTGGATAAGTCTTTAACAATAGTGGTTAATTCTGTAAGTAGTTTTTTGTTCTGATTCTGGTTGTTATAACCATAAATATTCCCTAGAATAAGAAAACCTTCACTTATTTCAAAAACACAAATTATCCAATGACCCAGAGGGTCCCTCTTTGTTACTATTATTTTCCCAGGAAAATTATTCAGGAGTATGGCAACCCCTGCTGACCTATTTGACCCATGGCTAAAAATGATTTTGTCTCCCCACTGATTTGCCCAGAATTTTTCATCTGTTTCAGGAATTTGTCTTCTGCTGTGGACAGTATGTTAAACACGAACGACTGAATGAAAGAGTGAAAGTCATCTAAGTCTGTATTTGCAAATTGTATTTCAAGTCTGTAAATTCCCAACAAGATTTTGTACCTTTTTTCTATGAATAAAAAAAAAAAAAAAAAAAAATGGTTAAACCTGGCTACCTAACGACACTGTCCTACGGAAGTGTTGACGCGCATGTGCGACTGACTTATGCATAAATTAAGGAAAGGGTACTCTTGGAGAGGGTGGGGGCGTTGTATGAGCATGAGGACACTCATTGTTTATTTTAAAACTTTTTGTGGGGAGATTCTTGTGTTTCATGACTGTTAATAAATTTATCAACAAGGTTACCAAAAATAAAAAATGAAAAAAAAAAAAAAAAAGGAGTGAAAGTCGCCAGTGTTGCTGTCTAACTACCTAACCGGAAGTACTCGCCCGCACCCTTGACGTCAGAACTTAACCAGGCGCCATATTGTGCACGTAGCCAATTAATGGTCCATTACCGCCACCAACTGGTAAGAAGTGTGGGTCAGAGCCATTTATTAATTAAAATGAATATTTTTTAAAAAAAGAAAGAAATTTAAAAAAAAAATACAAAAAAAGAAAAAATATCCTCTATTTTCTCTTAATCCGCAGTGTTTTGGATAGAAAATTAATAATGAAATATTATATAGCTTCTATAGCTTCAATAGCTTCTTTCCAACTTTTTGGAAACTTACCACAGTCCCAAACTTTGTTGTATCGTTCCTATAGCACTGGGAAATGATTAGATTTCTTATAGTAAATATGATCATTCCCTGTTCCCTGGTGCTGATCTTCTTTTAGATAGTTAGTTAGTTAGTTAGTTAGATAGATAGATAGATAGATAGATAGATAGATAGATAGATAGATAGATAGATAGATAGATAGATAGATAGATAGATAGATAGATACAGTACAACAAAAGACAATTATAATAAAAATGTAGGTAAATATACTAACAAAAAAAGACGGCTGTATTTTAACAACGTTCTGAGCCAGGATTACCTTTTTCCTGTTTGTTACAGCTTAAGATGTCACCAGCAATCAAAACCGGATATCTATAGTCTGTTATTCCATTCATATTTACAACCATCTCCCAAACATCATCAATTTGTGTCTCCCTTCCCACAGAGTTACAGAATTTCCTCCAACAGTCTCTCCTTGAATTCCTTTTTGTTCTCCTGACATTGACTTATGCTTTTTATATTTATTAAGATTTTGAAAGCAGTGGTTCATTTTAAACACTTCAAAAGCTTTTTTTTAAATGTAATGACTTTGTCACATTCATCTGTCCACCATGGTACGATTGTCCATTTGGTCTTACCTCCCTTCCTTGGAGACTGTATCATTGCCTCTAAAATAAAATAACAACCATATTTACTTCATCAACATCATTAGACATCATTAGACAAGTCAGGTTTCTTGGTCAACTTCTCCTGATCACAGATCTAAATTTTCCCCAATCAGCCCTGTTGAAAGACCATTTAGGCAGCCTCTCTACATCACTCCCCCCTCAACCCAACATCACTCACTACGGGATAATGGAAACTTCCTGTAGTTAGTTCCTTTAATCACCTTCTACATGCATAATTCTGCCAATGAGTCTGATCATTATGTAAGATCAGTTGCTGTTTCAAAAGAAGTTGATAAGCAAGATGTTTTTTCCGATTTTATGATAATTTATTAGTGGCGTCCCAGCAGAAGATGTTATTGTTACTGTTGTTCTAACTGAAAGTTTTACTGAGTTTTATCAGTTTTCTGTTGAGTCCATGTGGTGAAGCTGCTCTGTGTTAAGGTGTCATTGTGTTAAAGGTTCAGCTGGCTGTGGGTTATCTGTTCACGTTTAACTAAGGTTTGTTAACAGCTTTGTTTAGAACTTCAGTCATGCTGAGTTTATTAAATAGAAACGCTCCCGCAGGTCAGTTCTGGTTTAAATGTGTAGGCTTGATGTGTATCTGTTGTACATTTGAAGTGTTTTATTTTCTTAGTATGTTTTAAGAGTTATTTTGTATTTTTTTTCTATTGTCTTTCTGCTGTAATACCAAACCATCATCAGCATATTTTCATTAGGGCTGATGAAGTGTTTTACTGCCATTAAAACTAAAACTCTTAGTAACACTGACTGCAGCTGACCAAGACGCACCGTCATTTACATTCATGCATTCTTATGCAGACGTGAGTTCAGTTTTTATTATTTAAGTGAATATCTGGGAGTTTCAGTTCATGCATGAGTATAATTAACTTTAAAATGGAACTTTATAGTGAAAACACTGAGTGCAATCAGCAGTTTTGCCAGTGTTCTACGTGCTGTCAGCTTTATTTAATGACACTGATTCTCTAAATTCAGAGCTACCGATCAGATGAGTGGTAGTTTTTCCAGGGACACAGACGTATTTAAAAGAAACTTTGTGCATGTTTCCTTTTGTCTGAAGCAAAACCAGATGCTTTAAATTAGGTTCTATTGCATTTTCACTACTTTATTTGGTTCTTTTTGGCTGTAAAATGCATCAGTTGTTTCTTGTTAATTTCTTGTGTGGCCTCGTTAGCATGAATCCACTGAGTCTGAAAAACATGCATTCAAACTATCAGAAATGATGTCTTCTTGATGCTGTTTAATCATAATTACATGTGAGAGGTTTTCAAAGATTTGATAGCAATTAGAAAAACTTTTGCAATAATGAGCAGACTGTGCTGCTACACCAGTGTGGGGCTACTGTTTCTTAATATTTTGTATCGTATCCTGAAAGAATTTACACAGACTAGGAGGGAAGTGTTTGTAGGATTATGTTTCAGTCTATACAACCAGATTATATTAAACATGAAGGCCTAAATATTCCTCAGTGTACCCATGTTAAGTCACACAGTCCATTTAAACAAATCACATCCTGTAGTTTATGATAAACTATGCAACGCCCCTTATAATCAGAATTTATTTCTTTTAATACAAAGTCTTGTCCAAATTATATTTTATCATTTTCACTAAACATGCTTAAGAGAAAAAAAGTGAAATAAAGTTTTGTACATAATGAAAAGGGATGGCTTGAAGTTTGAACAGTTAAACTTTATGTTCTGTCTGTGAAACAGTTTCTCTTTGAAGCACAGGTTAGAGATGAGCATGGTGACAAAAATCACTGAACACAACTGTTTGTATTTCTCCTTCGAAAAATGTTACCGTGGATGAAAAGTGAGGTTGAGTTCTCTGTACATAAACAAGGAGATAGTGTAATTTTAGCAGCCATAAAGGCAAACCTTGTATACATGTAGAGTGTGTTTGTCTTGCCTTGTAAAACTGTTTTTAAACCTAAATAACAGCAAACAGTACAGGTTAATTTTATTCAGTTGTTATGGTCTATTTCAGGGCAGCTGGAGGAAGTTTATTATTATTTTTGTGTATTTTGCATCAATGACAGATTCAGTGGGTTAAACAGTCATTTGTACAATGATGCTAATAGGTATTTCTTGTATATAAAAGTCTTGATTGTGTTAGCATGGGTATAAACTGTGACGTGTATGACAATAGATGTAAATACTCACATTTTTCTTAATCACTAAACAAACTGCTGTGTTGTGGATTCATGATTAATGACAAACATTAAACAAACATGATTTATTGACTCAGATTGGATTCAATCTGTCTTCTTTTCACTTTCATTCATTCATTCTCTGTATAGCTTTGTCTATTACAGGTCATGGAGAAGCTGGAGCCTATCCCAGCATTTAGCAGGTGAGAGGCAGGGTGACCAATTAGCCTTACATTCAGTTTTTATTTAATTCTATAATTATTACATTATTAAGGGCTCAAACGATTCTCGTTACAATGTGAGAAACTTATCACACAATCTTCTCTTTAAATGACTTCATCAGAATTTAAATTGCAGTTTATTCACTCGGGACGTAAACTACTGCGAAGACTAGCAACTGTTCTTAATGTTCTAACTTGTAAATAATCTCACTGAATGGACTCCAACTTCTTTGGCGATGGTCTAACAACCCTTCCCAGATTGATGAGCAGCGACAATTGTTCTTGGCATTGTAATAATACACCTGAATGCTCCAGACCTCCAAAACATCTGTTTTTAAAGAGGTGCTCACACTTATTAATGTGATTAATGAAATAGTACAGTACATCTAGCTGCTACTTCTTCTCCATATTCCCAATGGAAGCAGTAAGGTGGATGTAAGGGTAAATATACCGCATTTTGCGTCCAATTCCATTAAGGACACTTTTTCTTGGAAATGTCTTTTTAACATAACTGTTTGCTAGCATGTACAACAACGGGAAACATTGAGTCCTGGAATTCATCTGAAGACTGTTTTCACGTCTTCAGCTTTAACATTGATGCAAAAACTGTTTTTATATCTTATATAACAGATTACCTGTAGATTAGAGTGTGGTAGGATGTCAAATGTCCAATCACAGTGATTCAGTGGAAGTGTTCAGTCTCCTCAGTGGACTGAAAGATCTGATGTTACGATTTCAGTTGGGGAGTAAAAGATCAAATTAATCAAACTGTTTCATTTGTTTTTATGTGGTTGTATGAATTGAAACTCTTCCTCCTTCAGAGGGTGATGGTGGTGTAAAATGGTGTTCTATCTAAATTATTGCTTGAATTATTAAATATCTTCTGAAATAAAGACAAATTAAACCATTTTTATTATGTTCATACTGACAATCAGCAGTGACAAAAGTTGTCAGCATGACATACATAACACACTGAACAGAATACTTACTCAAAACAAGTAAAAAAAAGTTTTAACTCTAAATAAACAATGTACCTCAGGAAGAACACTACGGTAGGACAGGATTCATACTGGCAATAAGCCTGGAGGACGAGATAAATCAGGAGAAATGTTTGTAGGTAAGTAGCCTACAGTGCATACAGCGCTATCAGTCTGTGTGGCTCAATGAGTTGAAGGCACTGATCAGTTTAGAAGGAACACAAGACATTTAAACAATCATTAACTCTTAAGAACAGCTTAGATGGCTTAGAAAAGGCTGAAATATTTCTATAAGCAAATTTCATGGTTGTGAGTCCAAAAATATATATAAGGTATCCTGATACTTCTTTATTTTTGATCGTGCTGGTGGATGAGCATCCTGCTAAGAGGGACTCTTTGGTTTAAAAATGTCCTGTTTATCCTCTGATTGCTTTCTTACTCTGATAAATGAAATCGCTCAACTACCTGAATTAGCAGCTGTAGGCACTGGAACCTTTGGACATTACCAATGTGATTTTACCATTCTTTGCTAAAAACTTAAGCATTATATAAGATGACTGCAGTGCACAACTTTTTATAATGCTTCAGATAAAGATGCATGAAAACAGTGCAGTAAAGTCCAAAAAGTCTAGAATGAACACTGCAAACATTTGTGTTCAAGAGAGGCATTCCTCCTGAAAATCTCTGCATCTGTGAAATAAGCCTGAGTCTCTGGAACATCTGGATTTGTGTGTAAAAATCTTACCTGAGTCAATTATCAACATATTTTATACATAAAACTTTTATAGAACATGAATACAGAACACACACATTTTGTAGCACAAATGTCTCACAGATGAATAATAATAATAAAAAAAAAACACAATTAAACCACAAACTTAAACACTGAAATATATTAAACAATATTCTGGAATTTAGAATTACACAGTTCAGTTTAAGTTACAAACGCTCATGTATTGGAGAAATACAACAATTTACATAATAACTCCCAGAAACACAAAATTATAATTGAAAGGCGGAAATCTTTATGTAGGTATATATACAGCATTTAAAAAGTGCAAAAGTTTAGCTTCATAAAATATACATAAGGACTTACTGGTGCATAAAGTTTATTTCACATCTGCAGTAGCTTTTCCTTTATTGCTACTTGTTTTTTTTATTGTTTGATCTCAAACTTAAAACAGTAAAACAATGCCATTTTGTTAAATGAGATATATTAGATTGAGAATGATATTTTGATCTTCTACTATATTTGTACTAAAATGATGTTAACTCCATCAGATTGGCTCCACTGAGTGTGTTCGAGACTGAACAGTTTCCATTAATTGTGACATTACCATGATGTCGATAAACTTGGGCTAAAAATTGGATCTAAATTAATTTAAATATATACATTTTTTTATTAAAATTTCAAATGTTTAAAATGAATATTTTCTATACTTATCTCAGTTATTTTAAGCTCTTTAAAAAATAGATTTTTCTGATGCACTAGTGCAGGGATCACCAACTGTGGACCTGTTGAGCCACTGTCCTGCAGATTTTACATGTTTACCTGCTGCAATACATCTGAGTCAAATTATTAATGGATCATTTGAATCAGGTGTGTTGTAGCAGGGAAACATCTACAACCTACAGGACAGTTACTGACACTACCCGCACATATATGGCACTAAATACCAGCATATTGGCCTCCTCTCTACATTCAGGAAAAAGATGCTATGCACTGCAGTATTAGAATTTTAAGTTTCTCTGTGGATCCAGATAGATTTTGGTTCACATTAAAAACTCTTTGATTAGTTATGTTAAGAGTAAATTTCCAGAAGAAGAGGGACAGAGCATTATCAGTTTAAGATACAGATCAGTGCTGTTACTAAAAGCAGGTAGATTTTATAATGCATCCTTAAATCAAGGAAATTACTTTTGGTTGTTAGGTAGAAAATGTTTAACTTGAAATTACAAAAAAAAAAAAAATGCATTTAGAGCTCTAAGAAATAAATTCAACAAAACTGAACAGATCTTTTTTCATTATTTATTTAATTATTGTTTTGCAGGCAATAACTAATAAGCTCTTTGAGCTTCACATGTTCAAAATTCTTTTTTAAAAAGGCCTTCTACTAAATAGTTTTTTTTCCTGTTTTCTGTAAGCACTTCCTTGCAATATAAAGTGCTATACAAATACAATTTATTAGGGTCCAAGCCATACAAAGTATGGAAGAACCCTATTGTTCCTGAAATGTTTATTAGGGTCCGAGCCATACGAAGGACCCTATTGTTCAAATGTTTCTTCTCCTTCTAAGCATTTTGAGCCTAAATATCACCCCCTAAACACCCATGAAAAGTTGTGAAATTTGGCACACATGTCAAGTCTGGCGAAAATTTCGATATTCTAAGGTCCGCATACACTTTAATGCAAAAGTGGCTCAACAGCGCCACCTAGATACCCCAAAAATCCCCAAATGAATGGGGTCCCGAACGTCTACTTCGACGTAGGAAGACGAAACTCGGCACACACGTGTAACACCCAGAGACGAGCAAAAAAGTCAATTGAACACCTGTTGCCATGGCAATGGGGCGCCCGCCACCTTGGCGTGTACGTCCATTTTTTTTGTCCATTTTTTTCACTTTACACACATCGTATTTGAACGAACTAGTCTGAGGGGATTCGTGCAATTGACTCCAAACTTGGTGTGAAGCATCCTGACAAGTTGGGGACCAAACGCCGCTCAAATCTTTCTAATAGGAGAAAGCGTGTTACCGTGGCAACCGACGGATAAAAGCCTTCTCGCCATGAAACATGGTTTGCTCATATCTCCTGAGAAATACATGGGATCTGCACCAAAGTTAACAGTATTCATACTTGTTGGGTCCCTAACACATTACAACACCTGTTGCCATGGCAACACAGCATGTTAGCTAGCATGTTAGCATGCTAGCAAAAAATGCTAACTAGGTATATAAAAAATTCTGTTTCTCAGCTAGCCTTTTTACCATATTGCCTAGCATGTCAGCACGTTAGCTAACATGCTAGCAAAAGGTGTGTGAGACGGGTGCAGGGTCAGGAGGCTCGGACCTGATAGATGTCGCTTGCGACTTTAATTATTATTATTATTATTATTATTATTATGTTAGTAGGTTCAATATCTGAATTAAGATCATTTTAATATGTTTTTAATAAATATTGAACCAGTCTGGCCTTTAACTTTTTTTCAATTTTCTTTCATCTTGGCCTACGATATATTAAGTCTGACACCCTGCTTTAGAATTATAAATTCTTTAACAGAACGGCAAATTTTGGACGATAAAACATCCTGCAAAAAAACAGAGATGACCAGACAATAAAAGTAGAAAACAAAGAACAAATAAATAAATAAAAATAAAAAATATATATAAAAAATAAATTTAAAAAAAGCACATTTATAAAACAAGACAAAAGCAGAAACTCTCAAATATAAAATTTCTTAAGTTAAACTCGTTAAATACTTGCTGATTCTGTCTGGATGGTTCTGACCCATTTATAACACTGGAGGCTGGTAATTGTAATATTGAGCTGCATAAAAAAAAAAAAGATAGTAAAAATCAGTTTTATTCTGATCAGCAACTGTGATTATGTTTATCTTGTATAAGATGACATGATGCTTCATGTTCTGTCTTCTCAGTAAAAACAGTGCGGTGAACCCGTCAACATTTCTACTTGTTGAATTGGGTCCCTCTTTATTCTGGTCTGTGGCAGCATCAGTGAATGGCTGTACCGAAGATCCTCTTTAGATTTTCTCAAGTCTAATAGGGGTGGCAGTGGCTTCTCTCATTACAACTGGTCAACAAATAACCAGAGAGTTGGGAATTTATATCCTGCTTCATCCAACTAAATCTGCCATGTCTTTCCTTGTCTCCAGTGTTGGCATCGATGGTTTATGAATGTCTGGTTTGGTTGGAGAGGCTGAAGCCTCCATATTTCTGTCAGTCTGCCCAAGAGCAGCTGCATTAATGCATTTAATTTAAACCACTTTAGGTGGCTTGAAAAGTCTACAGAAATCTAATCCATTAGTATTTTCAGAAATGTCTGTAGACGTGTTTTTTATTCCCTTTTTAAATGCCATCCTGTATGAGGTAGGAAATAGTCGACAATGATCTAACATTGATTTTCTGATTTGAGTGGCTGCATTGTGGGAGAGTAACAACCATTTGTCTGCTGGGCACCTGAAAAAAAAAAAAAAAGAAAAAATTAATTTTTTTTGATATGTATTCAACAGAAGCATAAAATATGTGTTTAACAGTTCACTGAAAGCTCAAAGTTACTCCTGAATCTACAAAACATTCATCCTAAACTCGTTAAATAACTGCTTCATTTATGTTTTAGCTTCTACTGATAATGATCCAAACTCATTTCTTCAGCTTTGTTAAAGAGTCAAATTTTATCTGTTAACAGGAGTTTTTCATTTTCTTAAATCTAATTAAATGTAGTTTATAAGTTAGTCTGTTTCTTATCAGTTTAGCTCTTTTTTGCATTTTTTTCTTTAGGAAGTTTCATAGAAACCAGTCATTATTTTACTTTTTTTTTAATTAATTGTGAAAAATGAATAGCAGATCACCTCACCCTTATCGTAAAGCAATTATTTCTGTTTATTAACATCCTGTCAAATGATAGTTAAAAGCACAGTTGTTAAATAACTTTGAAAGAAGTTTGATTTTGGATTAAGCTGCAATAATTGCGCATCTGGAAAATCTAAAACATGTTAATGTCTGAATATTTATATAGTTCAGGTCCTTGAATGTTGGCTGACCTGCTGACATTCTCTGTTGCTCAATTAATAGTTTTATGACAAAGACTACTTGTTTATGTCCATAAAAACATAATAACTGAGATCAGGTCAGTCAGGATTAATGTGTAAAGCACTGCAACACCGATGTGAACACTCATACTTGGTGCTGTCCATTTATAATCAGATTAACTAGGAAGCATGCTCCTACCATGGACAGGAAATAAAAACACTAGTAATTTCTAATTAGAGTCAAAGATGAGAACATCCAGTGTAACATGCAGACCTCATCCTCTCTACACTACACACAGCTCTGTTATTACTACATTAGTGAGACAGCTGTGGTAATGTTATTGTACACAGAAAGCTAACTTTCCTTAAAATGTAATTCCATGTTACTCTAAGGCAGAGCTACTCAATTCGGTCCTACGAGGGCCGCAATCCAGCAGGTTTTCCATGTATCCCTGCACCAACACACCTGAGTCAAATTAAGTGGCTCTAACAGCCAATCAGGTTCTACACAACAACTCATTAATTTGACTCAGGTGTGTTGGTACAGGGATACATGGAAAACCTGCTGGATTGCGGCCCTCGTAGGACCGAATTGAGTAGCCCTGCTCTACGGTATTTCACACATTATTCCAGTTTAAGCATAATATGTAGCTATAGGGATGTCAACATATTACAAATGTTTAATGAGATCAAATTATAATTTACCTTTCCTTCTGAGTTGTCTAATGTAAAGTAGGCCAACAACAATCACAGCTCCAAGTGCAACAAGTAAAACAATTACAACGCCCAGAGCTATCTTCAGACCGACATCAGGAGAGCAGGACTCAAACAGCTGATCTGAAACACATCACAGAAAAACTCAAGATGAGTGAATGTTAAGTAATGTGTATTATAGCAAAGATAAACATTGTCAAAGAAGAGGAAAATCAAACTAAAATCCCAAGTGGAAAATCATATAAACCAACATGAACCTAAAATTATTTGCCAATAAAAGAATCACAAATGAAAATCTTACCTGGCACATGGATCTCATTCCTAATAACATGGTGGATGTTCTTCTGTGTGGCCACACAATAGAAACGGTTGGTCTTTGTTTTGGTCACAGTGATCTGGACAGAAACATCGTAGCGGTCTCCTCGGTGTGAGACCTGTGGCTCCTCAGCATGAAGAGGGTTTCCATCACCGTCCTGCCACTCTACTGTAGGTTTTGAAGCTGCTCCTGCAACTACACAGTTCAGCAGCACCCCATCCTTTGTAACATTCAGTATCCCAACAATCGGCTTCGCAGCTGCTCCTGTGAAAACACCACAATGCTGAACGTGACTGTCCACGTAGAAAGAAAGCATCATCAGCTAGAAACATACAAGGTTCAAGGTAAAACTTAATACAAACCTAGAAACTCATATTTAGATTTTTAAAACCATTTGTATTCTACAAAAACAATATCAAGGTGTTTGGTGGCATTTTATACAGTTTTTCTGGAAAGAGAAATAACCAACAAGCTTACATTAAAAAAAAAAAAAGAACAAATGTTTCATAAAATTAATTCATCAATCCAGATTGTTAACGACATCAGAAAAATGTCTATTTCCTGATTCTGTCACTTTTTCTACAGGTTATATTTAAACTAAACAGTTTTCTGTGTACCAAGATTTATTAGAAATTAATAATATTTAACAGCTATTCTAAGTTGTGTTACCTAAAATCATTCACTCCATTGCCAGTAACCTGTTTTTAGGGTTGGGCAATAAACTTATTTTATCAATTAAATAATTTAATTAAAAACTGACATTAACAATTTTTTTCTAAAAAAATTAGAATTTTAATATGTGCTGCCAATGCACATCTTAAACTTTCAAAGTTAATAGCTGAACTACTTTGATCTTACAACCTCCGATTCTAAACGAGTCATTCTAAAGTAATGACTCTTGCTAAACTGGTTCAAAGGAAAAATCGGAAAAACTTTTATTTTACCACATCAATAGGTGTGCTGCAGAGTGGGAGAAATGACTGCAGTCAGTTAAGCTGTCATTCAGCAGCCATCATTCATGGCTGGAATTAAACTGCACATTGACAGCAGTGAGAAATGCTGCTCTTTGAGATGCGCAAGACAGCAGCAGCCTACAAACTCAAACACAAGCTGAGAGACGACCAACATCAGGAGAATAATTTCCTACTGAAGCGGATAATAAGAAAGAGGCCCAGTGGTGAGAGATCACAGATGCAATTGTGTTGGTTATCGCTAAAGATACACTGGTCCCTCATTAATCGCGGGAGAAACGTTCTAAAAATAACCTGCAATAGAGAAAAATCCGCAAAGTAGTCAGCTGTATTTTTTACAATTATTAAAGATGTTTTAAGGCTGTAAAACCCCTGACTACACACTTTATACACTTGTCTCAGACAAACATTAACATTTTCACACTTTTCTCTCTTGTTTAAACACCCTCAAAGTTCAAAGCTTGTAGGAAAATAAGTCCAGTATTTCGGAAGATTACCGCAGGATGCAGAACACAATGCGCTATAAAAAAAAACAAAAAAAAAAAACATGCAAAATTGCACTAAAAAACAATTGGCGAAACAGCGAGGCCGCGAAAGGTGAATGTTATAGCAAAGGACCAATATATATGCCAATTCAGTAGAAAAGCTCTGGTTTATTCATGCTGTTCAGAAGTTTTCGGGGGGTTTTCTTGTATGTGTTTACATGCAAACACAGTACAAGTGTAGAATGAGGAAATTTCTGTTTGTATTATACCAGTCCCAATGGCAAAATCATTTTGTAATGGCATGCAATGTTATATTTATGTTAATAAGAGAATTTTCTAAAGATACTCAAACTGAACCTTTTCTTTCCAAGAGGAGTTATGTTAACTTATGTTTTTTTTATTAGTTTGAAGTTTCACAGTGTGAAGTGAAGTATGTTTAGGATATATTCTAAATATCTTAATATTGCAAAAGTGGTCATGTTCCTGGGGGCAAAAAAAGTCCTACATGCAAGTTGAGAATTCAACACTACTGAAAAAATTGTGTTAGTCGAGTTCCCAGCATAAAAACTAAAATATGCATAAATTTACATTTTCTTTTTGTTTTTAACACCTCTTTTTCACTTATACATTTATATATTTATGTTGTATGTAAAATGTCCCACTTTCTGGAACTGTTCAAGAACGGGATGGTGGAAACGATAACTGTGTGCAGGTTCTAGGGCCAGCAGCCCAACATATTAAAGAGGGATTTGACTTAAAACTTTAATCACAGGGCTACTAACATGCTCTACCTTCCCATGCAGCTATCCCTCACATTGGTCCTATAGTGTAACTGCAGCTGCATTTCATGATGGAGTGGCCATTATAAACAATAGTAACAATCGTATTTGTAAAAGGATATTGCTGTTATCAGATCAGAAAAGCATACCTCAGCATATCTCTGAGGACAGATCAGGAAAAATCAATGGAGACTTTAAATAATGTCACTGACTTCTATATCTACTGTGTGTGCTACAACTCATCCACCCAGAAGCTGGGTATTATCAATAAATGTTAACATATTAAATTTGTATACCATCTTTTTCTGCATCAAAATGAAGATTTTAACTGTTAGAATTTCTTCAGTCAATGACTTACACCAGCAACTAAAATTAAAGTCAGTCTGGACCATTAATTTCTCCATATCTGTATTATTTAAATACAAAGAATCTACTTAAAGATTTAAAATTCTGCATAGAGACTTGGTGTATTTGTGGTGTTATTGTTCATTAATGGCATTTTTTGGGGTGATTAATTATTATAACACCATGACAGTTGCTACAATCAACATTTTGTGAAAGAAGCTGAGATCTACAGTTGCAGCACACACACAACATAGATGTAGAACAAATGACATTACTCACCATTTATTTCACCTGTCTGGTCTTTCAAAGAACGACCTAAAATCATAAAAAAAAGGTAATTGAATTTTGGTAAAAACTATCATTTTAATGATGGCAACTACATGTCCATGAGTGAAATGGAGAGGGAATTCCATCGATAACGATTGTGAGAGAAGCTGGCGAGTACCAGAGGAAGAGTAATACAGTATCAGTATAAAGATTTATCTTTTGTCCTAAATGTTTGCCCTGATTACATTTTAATGTCTTTATTTTGCTTGGCAGCAGCTACTGGAGGTTCAGTAAAGATTGTACAAAGTGAATTGGAAAGTGGACAAACCTGTCTAGTGTCTCTAGCTTGGAGAGGTACTAGACTAGGGGTGTCCAAACTAATGCTACTGGCAAACGAATAGTCTTTAATTATTGAAACTGGAGATATAACCTTTTTTGTTTCATAATGATAGATGCTAATAATTTGAGATATACGAAACACTGTGGTCCCTCTTCATTACCCACTATTGCATTGGTCAAGCACAGGGCAAGATATGCCTTGTCATATTTTTTTGTCTTTTTGTTTAGTTGTTAAAATTTCTATTATTAAAATCATGGTTTGCCTTATGTTTGTCCATTTTTTGCTAGCAGTACAAAAACTATATGATTTATTCAAACCACAGGTCTAGAAAGAAGCTTGCTAATTTTTTTAGATCGACATTTGCAAATAATTTAAAATAGCACAGTGGCCCCTAACTTAAATTTTTAGCAGCGCTAGCAGAAAATTTAGGGGCGAACACTGAAATCGCCTTGCATAGCAAATATTCACATTTACTCTCATTTTCACTGTATTAGTGATAAATACTTAAACAATAAATTAAGAAATTACAATGTTAACAGTTCATAGTTTTTTTTACAGTTGACATAAAAAAAAACAAAACAAAACAAAAAAAAAAAAAACAAAACAAAACTGGCCGAACTAATACAAAACAAGCAGACATAGAACTTGTCAAATCAGATCAGATTTGATTTGATTTTCACTTTGTAGTCGAAGCAGAACGGCAACTTTGTCACCATCATCCCCCACAGGACATGGTATGACTTGTTCATGTGGTTCCTGGCAATAAACAGCTTCAGGGACTGATAATCCTCTCCAGATGCTGTTCCTATTGGCTGTCCTAAAAGTTGCTAATTAGCATAATCAGCCTAGTACATATAGTTGTAATGGATGCTGCCATAAAGAGGGTTGTTGCGGGAAAGGCAAGAATTGATAAAAAGGCAACCTAAAAATGTTTAGAACAGCAAATAATAAAAAAAATAACAAATAAAATACATAATAAATAAAATAAAATAATAATTCTGTCAATGTTTTCTTAATTTTTAGTTCAGTTTTTTAAGTGTACTTTGTTTTTTATTTAGTCTGGAACATTTCACAACACTTAACATTTTAAATATTGTCGTCCACACTCTTCATTACTTTGGCGGTAACCCAGCGCAAGATCATAACAGCAGCAGAATACATTTAATTTTCAGCTTGATCATGAAACAGAGGTGAATGTCGTCTGCTCTGAATACAGCTGGGAGCTGCTGCTAGGAAGACCAAGCCTCTTATGTGTGCTTTTGGACGGGGGAGGGGTCTGCACAGTACCTGGTCCTCATTGGGGAGAGTAAACTACATTCATTCACATCAGTCTCCAATAATACCAGAAAAAGCCGCTAGATTTGTCGTTAGAGGGGTCTGAAAGCTCGCTAAATATAGAGACAAAGTTGCTAAATTGGCAACACTAAGGAATAATAAATTCCCCCAAGACCTGTCTCTTCCACACATAAGCCAATCACAGTGGTCGTTCGTCCGCGTTCACACACACATTGGCTGTCGTCTTCTTTGTTTGGTGTACATCTCCTTTCTCATATTGAAGTTAGTTTGATGGTTGCAGTTTGCATTTTACCAAAGTAAAAACAACTTTTGCATTAATAAAGACTTTGTTTCTTAGAACCATGTCTAAAATTAGGAAAAAAATATGTATTTTGCCATTTAAAAACACCAGGTTAATGAGTGGCCTGAGCAACGATGTTGACTTGTTTCTAGATATTTCAATTCAGCATGATTGCAATATTGTGGAAAAGAAAACATAATGCACTTACCATTTACAACAAGCGTAATGATTTTTTCTTCTTTTGGCTGAAGATGGGGAAAAATACATCTGTAGATTCCACTGTCCTCGACTTTTGTGTTATGAATCACTATGGAGGCGTTGCCAACCTTCAGTTGGTCAGGAAAATGTGAGACTCTTCCTTTGAACCGCTCATCTTGGCCTGTACGTCCATTGTTGTAATGAATATCAGCTTCATACATGAAAACCTCTGTACCGTCTTTTTTCTTCCAGTCAAAAAGCCCCGACACCATGTCTTTCTTGGTGCTGGTAGAACACGGCAGGATAATATCACTTCCTTCCGATGCCTCCAATGTCACATTTGGCCCTAAAAAATATATATACAAAGTTTTAGTGACTGTGTTAAAAATACACCGTAACACATACTGTGTCAAACACATGTCTCCTCAATTAAGCCTGAGTAGTGTACATATTTTTTTTTATTTATACCAGGATTTTTATTTTCATTTGAGGTATGAAATCAGACAATACCATTTATACCAGTGTAATCTGATGCCTTCTGTATGCCCTGTAAAGCCAAGCCAGTTGGGCACACCTTTCCATTAGATTTAATTGAACCTTTGACTATTATTGTGTATATATAGTTATTTGCACAGTTTGAGATTTACTGAGCCAAGGAAGAAAACCTACAATGTTTCTAATTTGATTACAGTCTTCATGTAAAAGCACTTGTGACCTCAATTTTGTTACATTCAGTTTAAAACAGAACATTTTGCCTAACCCATATAAAATACTTGTAGTTATAATTCTATCCCATTCAGTCTAGTAACAGTGGTATTTGTTTAATTTTGCACAGGGTTAATATCAAACAATCGCTGTTCATAGTGCAAAAGCATGCTAGTTTGTTAGATTTATTCGAGTCCACTGCTAGCAATTTGGGTTGCATAAGCACAAACCTTGTAGGGCACACTGAAGGGTGAACAAGTCTAGGAGATAACTTTATAAAATCTTTAGTTTGCTAATGGCAGCTAACAATCCCTGGTTATATAAGCATATGCAGGCATATCCACCTCCCGCCGCTCATATCCCCCCCCCATCCACCTCTCCCCCCCCTCCCATATCCACCTCTCCCTCTCCCTCTCCCCCCGCCCCCCCCCCACCCCCCGAGGACCGACGTTGGCTACCCCTGAATTAAAGTTTTCTAAAACTTTTAGGACCCCCGCCCACTGCAGTAGTGCCAATGGCAGCAAATTAAGCTAGCATGCTAAATGATATGGGGAGAATGAGTATCACAAGAAACCGAAGCCATTCGTGGACTAGCATTTATCTAAGCATGCAATGCATAATTAAGCAATCCATAAGTTTTGCTTATATATGCTTACCTTGTTGGTATCTAGAAGAAATTGTTGCAATCGGATCCAGATGATTGAAAAGGGCAAAGACACACATCCATAGTCTTGACCGAAACATTGCTAGTAGTTTGTTAACGTTAGCTTACAGGAAGCTTGCTTGAGTCGTGGCTGTCTTTCTATCAGTAAGCTACTGACAATTAATGATGTTAGTCTGACACCAATCTGACACCAATGCCCAGAGCACTGCATCGAGTAAAGGGGCGTGTCCAAATGAAGCCTGTAGCGAGGCCAGTATCCGTTTCCTGAATATCACGTGACCAAAGACAAATGAGGCCCCGCTTGTCTTAAATCACGTGAGTACCTCGTTTTTTTTTTGTTTTTTTCTTTTCTTTTATTGAATAGAATAAGGTACAGTACAACATCGTGTAGAGGTACAGTAAACAATGCAATATAGTGACAGAAGGGAAAAGAACAGAAAATGGGACAATATGAGTTACAACCAGTAATGTAAGGCAATAATAAGAGGAGCAATTATCAAAACAAAAGAAATTTGGAGACGTTTGAGGCAATCTTTTGGGCATATTTGGATTTGAGACACCTCAATGAGGAGTAATAAAGTCTGAAGTCATTCAAAAAATGCTTAAAACATGGGACAGAGCTCCTCCATTTACTGCAATGTATGTGGTATTTAGCAAGCACCAAGACAATATTCACTACATCAGTTATTTTGTTATCAAGATCGTTCATGTAATATAACACAAAGCTTGAGGTGAATTCAGGGATGTTTGTTATTTTTAAAGACAGCCAGTTTCTAATGTCACTCCAGAATTTAGTAGAAATGGGACAAGTAAAGAAAAGATGTTCCAAGGTTTCTACAGGGTGATCACAAAAAAAACAGCCAGCTAGATCAAAATTAAACCGCTTGTGTAGAAAGTCAGCTACCGGATAAATTTTATGACAGATTTTAAAATGAATCTCTTTGACCTTCGGTGGAACTGGCCATTTAATGAATTTTGAGAAAGCATTTCCTGCTATGGCTGACTCAACTGCAGCTGATTTTCTGTTATAATCGCTGAACAGTTTAGATCTGAATGCAGCAGTCAGAACAGAGTTGTTGCATTTTTTATTGGTTAAGTTACCGTAGTCTCCTATTATTAATTCAGGTAAGGTTGAAGTGACATTAGAGTACATTAGTGTATTTTGGATAAGATTAATTAGGGCAACAGGAATAGCTTTACAAATTTTTTGGTATTCTGGTCTCTAAGTACAGACCAGGTCAAACTTTTCTACCAATTTCTTATAGTCTAACAAAGCACCACTGTCATCCATAAAGTCAGTTATAAACAGAATACCTTTCACGTACCATTCGGTTAGAAAGACTGATTTCCTATTAATTAATATTGCCCTGTTATTCCAAAGCACAGAACCATGTGGGGTAAAGTTGTGGGTGAATATCATTTTCCAAAAGTGCAAGACTTGTTCGTGGAATTTGGATAACTGGATAGGAATTTTGGTTAGGTCATAGTCACATCTGAGCAGCAGGTCTAAGCCACCAATTCTTCCGAATAAAGCTCTAGGAATATGAAACCACATGGAGTTGGGGAGTGAAAAAAAAGTTTTTAACCAGTTTACTCTAAAAGAACCAGTTAAGGCCTCAAAATCTAAAGCTTTAATGCCACCTTCATTGTATTCTCTAGTTAATTGAGATCTTCTTAAATAATGGGTTTTATTTCTCCATAGAAATTGAAAAATGATTGAATTAGCCTTTTTAATGTTACTGTTAGAGGTAAAAATAGAATGACACGGATAAATTAATTTAGACACCCCCTCAGCTTTAGATAAAAGGACCCGTCCAAAAATTGTGAGATCTCTTGTTAACCAACGACTTAAGGATTTCTTCATATCAACTAACCGGTTTTCAATGTTCAGCTCTTCTCTCCTACAGAAATTCCTTGAGATTATCAGTCCCAAATAGTTTACTTCAGACTTAACCTCAATGGAGGCAATAGACGTCTCTGGACAGGAGTGGATCGGGAGCAGCTCACATTTCTTAACATTGAGAGACAGACCTGATGCACAAGAAAAAACAGAAATGGATTTTAATGCTATATCAACCATAGTTTTATCCTTTAAGAAAACTGCTGTATCATCTGCAAACTGACTTATTTTGAATTCTTTGTCAAAAACTGTTATACCTTGAATCTTAGAGCTTTAGTAATAAGTAATGTCAGCATTTGAGTTGTCAAAATGAATAATTTTGGGGAAATTGGACAGCCTTGTCTGATGCCTTTAGACATGGGAAAACTTGGAGTCATTTCTGCCCCAAGGGAAATTGAACTACTAATATCAGTATAAAACATCTTAATTATAGAACAAAATTTTGCTCCAAAGCCCATATGTTTTAAGGTTTCTAAGATAAAGTTATGCTCTAGCGAGTCAAACGCTTTGTAAAAATCAAGGAATAGAATTAAACTGTCACTGGCAATAAATTGTCTGTAATCCAACATATCGAGTATTAATCTGGTGTGAAAGTGTATATTCCTGCCCTTTATGAATGCCGATTGACATTCATTAATAACAGATGTTAAACCAGTATTTAAACGATTTGCGTATACAAGGGCTAATACTTTATAATCTGTGGTTAGTAAGGAAATCGGTCTCCAATTTTCTATGGATAAAGGATCTTTGTTGGGCTTGGGAATCAGTGTAATGAGACCACGTTTCATGGTGGGGGAGAGATTATTACTGGATATACATTCTTTAAGGGCATCAAACAGCATCATTCTAATGTCCTTCCAGAAGAAAATGTAAAATTCAACAGTTAATCCATCAAGGCCTGGTGACTTTCCCTTAGCCATTTGATGGATTGCTATATCCAGTTCTTCAATTGTAAGGTCATCATCCATGCTGTTTTTAAATTCACAGTCAATTGTTTCAATAGATTCATTAATTTTTTCAAAACATTGTTTACAATTGGATTCTGAATAGTTGGAAGAGTACAATTTGCTGTAAAAGTTTCTAATTGTTTCATTAATAAGATCAGAATCTTCTGTAACAACACTGTTAATGTTCAGTTGTGAAATTTTCTTTTTTGATTGCCTCTGTTTCTCAAGGTTAAAAAAATATGAAGAATTTTTTTCGCCCTCCTCGATCCACCGAGCCCTAGAACGAACAAAGGCTCCCCGAGCCTTATTTAAATAAACATCATCTAGTTGAGACTTAAGAATTTCTAACTCACCCTGCTCCTCAGACGTTAACACACGTTTTGCACATAAAGCATTAATATTGCTAACAAGATAAGATTGCTTGGCCCTCAACTGTTTTGACGTATGTTTACCAAACTGTATTGCTAAAGTCTTAACACTGAATTTAAACCACTCCCATCTGTTTACCGGTGAAGCTTCCAATTTTGAGATATTTTCAATAAGCTTCCTTACTTCTATAGAAAAATCTTTATTAAGCAAAAGGCCACAGTTAAACTTCCAATTTGAAATTGAGGGTGATTTACTTTTATTTAAGGAAAGGAACAGGGTTATCGCACAATGATCAGTTAGAGGGGAGGGTGATATATCACACTTTGAAATACTACTCATCATAATATGTGGGATTAACCAGTAATCTAGCCTTGAACACTGTCCATTGTTGGAAGCATTAAACCAAGTGAATTGTCTGGAGTTAGGGTTTCTTAACCTCCAGCAGTCTGTCAGATTAGTACTGGAGATTAGGTTATTAAAGATGTCATCAAATAGGTGGTGCTGTGCTCTTGAGGGAAGACGATCAATTGCATTGTCCGGGACAATATTAAAATCGCCCCCCATGGCAACCTGATCGGTTGAATATTTTATCTTCCACTGCTTTATCCTCTTCTCAAGATCACCATAAAATATTTTGTTCAAACCTCTGCTGTTAAATCCATATACACATACCAAAATAAACTTTGCTCCATCAATTTCAACTACTGCCATTAACCAATGACCATTTGTATCACTTTCCTGGTCTAGGACTGATCCAGGAAACCTGTGAAACAAAATCATGACCCCAGCTGAATGAGATGTACCATGACTAAAGAGCTTGAAGTTTCCAGAACTTTATAACCTCATTGGACGAATGTGTTTCTTGCATGAAAATACAATTTGCTTTCTGCTCCTTGCAGTAAAGGAAAGTGGCCTTACGTTTGACATCATTTCTCAGTCCCCTAGTGTTTAATGATAACAAGGATAACATATTCAAATCAGATGCGCAAAAAGGTCAGGAACGATGCGCAGGAATGAGTAAACTACCTTAGCCAACATACATCAAAAAGCAGTGCAATAGCCCTTTAAACAAGAACAAAGTCAGTATTTTTTTTTTTTTTCCTTTGCTCGGGATCTACTCTTTTATTGTCTATGAGCGCGTAGCCTTCTTTCAGGTAAGCTCGCTTACCCCGCCTCCTCGCTTCTTGCACCAGCGGCCACAGCTTGGTCCTGGCAAGTCTGTCCTCCTTAGAAAAATCTTCCTTGAATCTGATGTGCAGATCCTTGCAGACTTTTGCATCTTTAGACTTTTTCCAAACCTCATCCCGGACGGTGCGCATACCGAACTGTATGATAACTGCTCTGGGAAGATTGTTGGAGGATGCAGCGCTGGCTTTCTTCCCCAACCGATGAACCGTGTCAACTGTGTCCCGCAGGCGATCCACTGACACAGGAATAACTTTAGTGAGGATCCCGATGATGGTCTCCCGTATGTTTTCGTCATCCCTCTCTGGTAAGCCAGTCACCCTCAGGTTCCATCGTCTTTTGTAGTGTGCTTGATCTTCATAGGAGACTTTTAACTTGGCGTTCTCATTTTGAAGATGATCTAACGTGGCCTGAAGTTCAGAGATGGCCTTCTTATTCACATCAATGGCAGTAGTATTTACCTCGATGCGCTTTTCAATGCCCTTCAAGAGTTCAGTCTGGTTGTCCATCTTCTTATTGAGCTCTTGTATAGCACACAGGATAGCAGTAGTAGCTGAGTTTTCTTCGTGTTCGGTCTCATCTATCCTTTTCTTTTTTATCTTTTTATTTTTTAATGGTGTATGGTCCCAGTTGACTTTTTGCGCTTTTGAGTGAGACTTGTCTCCGTCCGCTTCGTAGGTATCTTCAACTATGGCTTCAAGTGTTTCCTCATCACAAGCCTCTTGGAGGGCTGACAGGTTGTAATTGTGGTCCGACATGTTAAGCTAGCTAGCAAGGCTTTTGCAAAGTGAATTAGTGAGTGTCCACCAATGAAGAAAAAACGGAGAAGAGAAAAACCCCGAAAGACTCGGAGTGAGAGAGGAAAAAGACCAACAGAAAAAAAAGGAGGGCTATTACAGTGACTAAAGGTTAATAACTTGGCTGAAAAAGCTTTTGTGTCAGAGCCTGCTGAAAGTCCACCACTCACTCCGCCATCTTGGGACCTCTCCGTGAGTACCTCGTTGTGTGCGTAGAGACGCTGAAAAAACCCACACTCCAGCATAGTAGGTGGCAGTAATGCACCTGATTGGAAGGTGCCACCCTCCAAAAAACAAGAAGAAGAAGAAGACGCTGAAAAAGGAAATGTACTTAGTAATTCGAGGTGATTGTGAGGTGACACAATACATAGATGGAGCAGCCAAAAAGACGAAAGACATCAGCAGTTTGGGAATACTTTGACATGACATCGCCCAATAAGGTAAGATATGACTTTAATATATATATATATATATATATATATATATATATAGATATATATACATATATATATAGATATATAGATATATAGATAGATAGATAGATTATATGTCATGTCTACACATCTTAACAATATTGTTGCAGGTGAAGTGCCGGCTGTGCCTGAGAGAGCTGTCTTACAGCAATAATACTACATCCATGCTGAGGCACTACCATGCACTTCATGATAATGAATCACAGCCACATCCCAGGACATGTAATATACCCCTCATCCCTTTTACTTGCCATGTCCTTTGTTGTGGTTGAAACATATCAGCTGACATAATGTTACATCTGTGTAGGTACCAGGAAACATGATGTGGATGAGGCCCTGGTTACCATGATTATAAAAGATTCACAACCTTTTTCAGTGGTGGAAGATGAAGGATTTAGGAATCTCATCCATATCCTTGATCCATCTTACACTCTCCCATCAAGACAGGTATGTGTTTCATGTCTATGATGCTGTCATTGGCATTACTTGTAAATATTATTAACAGTTGGAATATTTCCCCTGTATTCACCTTTGTTTTGGTATCCATGCTCTGAAGGCTATGGTAGAAGAAAGATATACAGCAGCAAAAGAGAAGGCAAAGGAAAAGGTCCAGAATGCTTCCGCTGCGAGTCTGACAGCAGATATGTGGACATCTATGAATATGGAGGCTTATTTATGCCTAACATGCCACTACATCACAGAGGAGGAAACCCTTAATACCGTTTTGTTAGGTGTAGAACATTTTCCTCAAACTCACACAGCTGACAACTTAGCACAGGCGAAAGATAAAATCATGGAAGAGTGGGGAATCAAGGGTAAGGTGAGGTGCTTGGTCACGGATGCTGCATCCAATATGAAAGCCTGTGCAAGGACACTGCAGATCAGACACAGCATCTGTGTTGCCCACTCACTAAATCTGGTAGTGCACAAGTCTTTTGACAAGGTCCCCATCCTTGCAGACATTCGAACAAAATCACGGAAGATAATCACATACTTCCGGAGCAGCACTACTGCAAAAGAAAGTTTGTGCCAGATACAGGAGTCGCTGGGCAGACCAAAACATAAATTAATTATAGAAGTGGAAACAAGATGGAATAGCACCTTATTCATGTTAGAGCGCATCTATGAACAACGTGAAGCTGCGGGTGCAGTGAAGTGTCCAATGCGGAATTACATATCAACTGGTGTGTGGATAACATTTAATTTGACAGGTGGACCGCTGGGCATCAAATGACCAGCAGATGTCAGTACTACCAAGTGAGCTGTTAAATGGGGCCTCGAGTAATGAGACATTTGGCGATGCAATTGGCCAGAAAGATTCAACACATTCATGGGGCTTCATTAAACCATCACTACTGACAATGTTCAAGTAAAATAAACAAATGTATTTTATGTTTAGGTTAGATGTAACGTATCATAAACGATACTATACAGCATGCAGAAAAATTAATGAGAAACTAAGTCGAAAATAAGCAGACAGGCAGTGGTGCAAGTCTGTCCGGAAACTAGAGAACAAGTGAGTGATGCGCTCGAGGCCGTGACGCGCTCAAGCGTTGGCAGTGCATTATGGGAATTGTAGTATTATAGAGGTGCACGCGCTCTATCAGCGGGCTAGCTCTAATAGTGGCTGTGTCCGGGGGGAAAAACTGCCTAAATGAAAAGTGGACTTTGAACACAGAATATGTTCGTGGATATAAAGGACAAAGCTGTGTCTTCTGTGTGGAGACAGAGAGGCTATAATGAAAGAATAAAATGTCAGTAGAGACTTTGAAGCAAAGCACCAAGACACATACAAGCATCTGGTCATGAAAAAAGTCTTCAAACGGTAGAAGAGTTATTAACCCTTTAAGCGCCAGGACTTTTACATTTTTTAAGGCAAACTGTAAGTAAGAAAAAATATTATGAAACAGAGTTTCATGGCAGTAAAATCTCCCATCAAATTTTATATTGTGGCTTCACATATTGGCAGCTGTATTAGATTCTATAACTTTCACAATGTGTGTGTGTGTATGTATGTATATATATATAGTAAAAGTTATAGAATCAGAAAACTGGCCTTCAGTGCAGTTTAAATTTTTGCATTTTTCTCTTGCTATTACAGGGCATTTTCATTTTTCAAATGCGGCAAATATTTTTGCCTGTAGAAAATGTTTTCACTTGAAATTACTCAGAAAAAGAAAAATGCATATAGAGCCTTATGAAATAAATGAAACTGACTTGAAGAGATTTTTTTCATTTATTTAATGATTAATGCTGTTTTATAAGCAATAACTAATAGGCATTGTTAGCTCTAGGTTAATTGTGTGCAATAGTTTTTATTAAACATTGAGGGATAATTGGCTTTATATTGTAGTGCAGGTGGTTTTAAAATGTTTCACTAGAAAACCTCCATGTTTGATTCAGACTTATGAAGTACAGTAGTTGGAATATACATATTGTATTGATAATATAATACAAATAGCTATTTTTTCAAGGTTTGCTGTGACAAGTGTCAGAGATGGTACCACTATGCCTGTGTAAACAGACCTCCAGTGGATGAGCAGTATTTCTGCCCTGCCCTGGTGGCTCCTATTTCCATAAAAGATTTTCTAAGATCTTTTCAACTACCAGTACTGTGAAGATCAGACCAGAAGGGCTTGTTGTTGTTTTCTTTGTTATTTAAATACTTGCATCTTTACTTTATTGAAATGTAGTGTTTTCTGTAATCTTTCTATATATTTCTTATTACCACTGCTGTTAAACCCAGAATTCAGCTTGCTGCTTCCTGAAGTGTTGCCAGAATATGCATCTCCAAGTAAATCAGTCCAATTATTTATGTGTGACCATTTAAGCATTACTGTCTAACTTTTTTTTTCCGCTTTGTAATATATATTATTTTTAAAGGTAATAATGAATACCCGTCATCTACAGGTGAGAAACTATTACTGCTTTACTTGAGAGGTGGTGCTTTTCACGGCAAGGTTGCTAGACTCGGCTCCTTTCTGTGTGACCTCCCGGTCGCCCTCCATAGATCATATTAATGTCTGCTTGTCTTCAAGAGATTCTGCTCCTGTCTGTGCACCTTCTAATGATCCAGTCAGCACGTCTTCCAGAGGTTTAACTTCTGTCCAAGCAGCACTCTGGCTGTTCACCAGAGATCTGGTCTGCTCATCCTCCAGAGATCCGGTCTGCCCGTCTTCTGGAGATAAACACCTGGATGAAGGAGAATTTCCTACAACTAAATGAAGACAAAACTGCGATTATTCTGTTTGGTAGCAAAGAGAAGAGGGTCAGCATTGGAAAACACCTGGAGGCTCGTGCTCTTAAAATCACCAACCAAGTTCGTAACCTTGGAGTGTTGATAGACTCAGATCTGACTTTCAGCAGCCACATCAAAGCTGTCACTAAGAAGCTTTTTACCAGCTCAGAAACATCAAGAGAATTAAAAGTTTAGTCTCCCAGAAAGACCAAGAGAAACTCATCCATGCATTCATCTCCAGTAGACTGGATTACTGTAATGGTCTTTTTAACAGGACTTCCTAAAAAGAGCATTAAACATCTGCAGCTCACCCAGAACGCTGCTGCTAGAGTTTTAACCAGAACTAAGAGATCTGAACACATCATACCAGTTTTGAAATCTTTACACTGGCTTCCAGTCAGTCACAGAATAGATTTTAAAACCCTTCTGCTTGTTTACAAATCCCAGAATGGTTTAGGCCTAGAATACATCTGTGATGTGTTCAGAGAATATAAACCTAGCAGAGCTTTTAGATCCAAAGACTCTGGTCAACTAGTCCAGACCAGAGTCCAGACTAAACATGGAGAAGCAGCATTTAGCTGTTATGCTGCAAACAAGTGGAACAAACTGCCAGTGGAGATTAAACTTTCACCAAATGTAGACATTTTTAAATCCAGGTTAAAAAAACATTTGTTTTCTTATGCGCCTATGCATAAAATCTGCATGTTAACTTTTTTTTATTTTATCTTGCTTTTAATCATTTTAATGTAATTTATTATTTTATTGTGATTATTTGTTGATGCCTTTTACTATTCTAAATATCTGTAATGTCTTTGTTTTATGTAAAGCACTTTGAATTGTCCTGTACATTAAATGTGCTATACAAATAAACTGCCTTGCCTTGCCTTGGAGGTCCAGCTCCAGTCCGTGCAGGCCTCTGGCCATCCACCAGAGTCCCGGCCCACACATCTGCCTGAGATCCAGCTTTTTTTTCACGTGTAACAGATCTATAGAGCCCCTTAGGGGACACAGGGATGATTTTTTTCCCCCTTTTGCGTTATATTGCATTACCATTGTGTTACCACGCCATGCTCTTGCGCTCCCAATAAGTTTTGCATAACCTCACAACAAGTTTTGTGTTACCTCCCAATACTTTTCAGTTCCCTCACAAAAAAGGGATTATCTGACAGACACTGATTACACGGCTACGAGAGGGCACACAGCAGTTTTGCCCAGTTTCTTTAGGTGCTTCTGGTCTACATCTGTCCCTCTCAGCATTAAGTAAACATAACACACACATACATGTGACATTATGTCCATGTTAATAGAGGAAGGTAATATTTTAACTGATTAATTGTTAGTTAATGTGGAGACAAAGACTTACATCCCCAGACCCCTCTTCTTCCCTGCTCTTTCTTTCTCTCTCTCCTGTTCCCCTGGGTGCTGCCGGGGGCAGGCAGAGGGAGGTGGTTGCCCCAGGAGCCAGGTGTAGGAGGATGGGGGAAGTGGTCAATGGTGCCCTGGTTCCCGGGGATTGCGGCTTGAACATCGGGGTGGGTGCTGGCCCAAGCTGGGTGGCTGTCTGGGGGGGCCTGGTCAGGCTGGGCCTGCTGCTGCCTCTGAGCGCTTGGGGCCTTGCGCTCTTCGCTCTGACTGCCCTGGATGGCCGATGCCTGGTGGGATCAGCGGTTGCCAGTAGCTCTGGCTGGGGCTCTCCTCTGCCACCCTCTGGTTGCGTCTTCGTGATGGGGTGGCTTGGGTTCGTGCTCCGGGATTGCTATTTTTGTTTTTCGTTTCTCTGTTTAGGAACTCTTGATCACTGGCAGCTCTGTTATTTTGTAAAAGCTGTAGGATTTTTTTAGTGTGTTTCTGTACAGGTGTAGCAGTTGGTTGTTGGGTGATAGTTTGGATTGAAGGGTCATTCCTTATTTCTGCTTTCCTTTTTGCTGTCTGCCTCCTTTTTCTGTCCCCTCCGGCCAGGTCCAGCGAGATTCCATAGATTCCATAATTCAAAGTAAATAAATAACAGTAATTAAATAAATAATTTCAAGAGGAGCCTTCTATCCATAAACCTCCCCTTGGCAAAGCAAATTTGTTCAGCACAACACAGCAACCAGAATATCATTCTGCTTGTTTTCATGCTGGACAGGACAGACAAATCTGCTGTAATCAGAACAGTATTAAGTATTTTGCTGCTTTACTGTTTTGCTGCTTGTGTTTAGACTGTAAAGTGAGACTGATATGATTTATTGGTGATTTATTAAATAAACTCCAATTTCCATTCATTTTCACGACTGTAAATTATTCACATGTTCAGTTCATCTTATGAAGAAGACGTTAATTGTGTAAAAAATAAATCATACTGATTACATGGTTACATAATGGTGGCTTCTCTTGAGGCTCTTCTAGCTCAAAAAAGATAATTTAATCTCTTTTCTTAAATACAGACGATTTAGTCTGCTCTCTGTCTCAGAAGTGTAATTTTTTATAGAGGCTCATATATGATAATATTCTAAATAGTGTTCCTGAGAAAAAAATCAAAAGGCCCAACAAACCACACAGTAGTTAAACCCATGCCAATGCTAATGTATACTTCAAGTTAATATCACTATTTCCATCATCAGCATAGATGCCACATCTTATTTAGAAACCTTGACCCTGGAAACCCTTAGACACCAAGATGAAGCAAAGAGCTATAATAGTCTTCAAGTTATTGAAGAAATTCACATTTTCTCTAGTGATGGCAATCTGGGTTAGCTGTTAGTGTATTTAACATTTACCATAATATCATCTTGTATTTTTTATTTTTATTTTATTTCTGGGACTCCTCTGTTGGGTTAGAAGCTGTAATGGCAAAATTACAAATCTGCATCTTCCCATAATAAAGAATCCTTTGAAAATATCCTGGATCCAGACCTGATCTGGATCACCCCCAAAAATCGAATCACTTCTTCTTTATTCTATTTCTGACATTTTCTGAAAATTTAATCAAGATCCAGCCATAACTTTTTGAGTTACGTTGCTGACAGACAAACGAACGAAGGAGAAAACATAGAAGCAGATATCAAGTCAGATCAGTGCAGAATACAGACGGTCAAAATGTTATCACTTGTTCCTTATTCCATTTCTGAGATTTGCTAAAATTTGAATGAAAATCCATCCATAACTTTTTGAGTTAATAACAGAAAGCAGACAAACCAACGCTGCCAAATACATGACATCCGCCTTGGCAGAGTTAATAACTGCACATCGAAGTACATAGATGATGAAAACATGACTGCATGTTTTGTTTTTTTTGCTGCTTTGTATTCACACAAGAAGCCAGCAGATGGCAGCATTTAGTTATATGTTGGAGGTCACAACTATCAACTTTGCTTGAATTTAACTTTAGAAATATTTATAAAAATATGACCTACTTTATCTTTTAAAGCACAGAGGATGTGTACACAATTTCATCTCCTCACAACAGTAACCATTTCTCATCCAAATGTCCATCAGTTTACTCCAGATACTGCTTTCCAATGTTCTCCATTTCCATATTGTTACTATATCATTAACTTTGCTCTCAAGCATTTATTAAAAATATTCATTTATATTACTGTCCAAAGTAAAAGAAAATGAAAAGAAGCCTTTTCCCCTTACTTGTGAACTTTAAAGGGTTAAAGTCAAATTGAAGGAATCCATGACAAAAATCGTTCTGATTTAACAAGATAAATTTTAATTCATGTCCAGTTTTCTTTTTTTGAAAACGTAAAACAGAAATTGTTGTAAGATCAAGTCAACACAGTGGAACATTTATCATGTGTTTCATTGGATAAACATCAACACTAAAACACTGAAAAACATGCGCGCACACACACACACACACACACACACACACACACAAAAGTCTAATATTAATATTAAAAGAAAATGAGAAATATTTGATGTCTTTAAAGAATACACGCACACACAGACATATATATATATATACACACACATATACATACATATATATATATATATATATATATATATAAATATCTATACACACACACACATTATATAATATGTGTGTGTGTGTGTTTTTTCCTGATTAACATAACTTTATGTATGATTCCTGTGAGACTGTGACAGTAGAAACTTCAGCTTTAATTAGGAGAGTTTTAAATGCAGGGACTTGTTGAAACAGGTAGAATGAGCTACATGCAGTAACAAAGGACAATGTGCAAACCAGAAAGGACCTCTCATGTCCCTCTACAAGTAACCTGATTCACACATCTTGGATGTGAAACATAATTCATTAGGCATTTAAAGGCTCGTTAGGGTCTTGATCAGGACGTTGGACTAATTCAAAAGAGGGGTTTGTTGGTGTTTGTGAGCCTGCAGGAAAGAAAACATAAAAGAAAGTCACCAAACGATGCTCATTAAAACAACAGTCACTATACATTAAATCAATGCTGCTAACTTGTTAATACATTCTTTAAACTTACCTTTATAACATTTTCGTTTGACTAAACCTGTGCAAACCCACACAAGCTGAACAACAGCAACAACAGAAAGAACACCGAGAAGTGCAGAAACAACAGCCAATGCAGTGGGATCTGAAACAGATAATAAAAAGTTAATGTTACACTCAGAAAGTAAATGTGTGTGATGCATAACGGATTCAACATTAAACAGAACCAATAAAATCTGTGTATTCATCTGGCTCAAAAAATCTAACATGATCTCAGATTAAAACAAGATGTGATTTTAACATTGATTTAACAGCTCCTGCTTGACTTCACCTGAGTTTTGGTTTTGGTCTACATGAGAGAACTGATGTTGTATCTTCTCTCTGAAAAATTCTGCTCATCAGTATGAAGAACATTTAAATCTCTGTTTTACCTATCAGCCTTTAGCTTTGACTCAGAACTCTAACTTTGCTCTTGCTGATCTCTGAAAACCATTAATATCAGAAGTTTCTGCATATCATTATTTTGTCATAGTAACTCTTGGAAGGCTTTGTTTATAGAAATAGTAAATGAAAACAACAAGTATCACCAGTTTGTGATTTAACTTGACTTGCAGCTGCTGAACTTCTCCAACCTTTGCTGCTTGTTGCGAAAAATAACTAAGAAAAGCAGCTAAAGTTACTATATGACTCCATTTTTCAGATACTTCTGTTCTATTCGTCACACTTATAAGAAGGAAATATAGTTTCCTATAAAACACAATATTTTCACTATGTAATATTTTCAGTTTGAATTCAATAAAGAATCTAAGTACATCCTCTATCAGAAAATGTTCGGCTCTACAGACACTGGAGTACATTAAAGTTACTTTGTGTAATAAAAAATACAGATCTATGAGTAAAAAGAAATGAAAAATTAAACGAAATAATATATCATTACTGGTGGCTGATGTCTCCATCTTAACCACTAGATGTCAGTATTGTCTGTTTTTCTTACACAGTTTTAGAACTCTAAAATAACACACACACACACTCACACACACTTACACTAGTGATAATAGTCTGAAGTATACATAAGTGTGTGTATGGGATTTTCTCCTGGGTGGGCTGTTGGGCCTTTCTCAGGTGAGTGACCCTATGGTTTGGCGGAGGCGAATGTCTGCGCTCTCCGAGTTCTTCAGTCCATGTTTGAATCAATCCACTAAACACAACTAAATGTTACATCTGATGAGAAGTGAAACCTGATATGACTCCGTCTCTGTCTCCTGCCCAATAAAACCATCCAACCTCTTGAACTTCATGCTGTTCATGTTTGACCAAATTATTTCTTCAGAAACTGCAACGTTTTCATCTGCAGGATGGAGACACCGCCCTCAGATTGCGCAGGTTCTTTTGTTCGGCTCATTTCCATTTAATAAGAGCATCTGATTCGGCCGAATTATTTAGAACAAAACGCACAAGTTTAGTGGTGAATGATACTTCATTATATCTATAATTATACACCCATTCTGCCTCGTATTGTGAGGATTAAACAGAAAACGCTCTGACAGATGAACATGTTGCTGCTGTTTTCTACACAACACAGAGATACAGAATTTTAATATCCTTAATGTTGACATTTTCTCGGCCAGTTTACACGCAGAACTGCTGGTGTTGGTTTTCTTACCGGTTTCAGATGTGATGTGTTTCCACAGACGGAGAAACACGAGAGGAATCTTCATGTTGTCAACATCAACAGAGGATCAAACATCACTTTAACATCTCTGTAACATCCCTGAAGAACATCTGGATTAATTATGACAGAACATAAAAACCCAATACATTTTTATTTCTAAGTGACTCAAAACATCATTGATCAGAACTTCCGGAGCAGAATTTTCACTGTAAAAGCCTCTTTGTGGTGAAATGAAACTGAATGAAAACACGACTAAATCTGTGACGTCTGTCTGAATTTAAGATAAATTAAATCCAGGATTATTTTTATTTTCCCTCCAATAAATATATGTCACTTTTGTTGTAGTATGAAAATCTTAATGTTATAAAACAAAAATCAAGTCAAAGGAACACTCACCTGTTTCCTGGAACAAACACAATTTAAACTAAAACAGAAAAACACAATAAACAGCCTGATGTTTGTCATTTTCACGATTTATTTACACTTTTCTATAGAAGCTAAAGACTTCCTGAATATGTCAGTCTAAAGTGCATTATCAGTAAAAACATAAGAGCAACAATAAAACATCCAACTCTTCTCTCTAAGCTCTTTTAGAGCTAAAATCTCAGCGTAGATAAGCCCTAAAGCATTTCCTTTGTACGTAGAAAGCGGTGATGAAAAATAAGTCAGTGGATTACTTCTTTCTACAAGCAGTCTTGTGGCCGGCCTCCTTGCTGCATACTGGTCTCCGTCTATATGATCCAGATAGTCCAAACTGCAGAGCAAACATTTCTAAACAGAAGGTAAACTTTCACCTTTGAAGAATTAATTTAAGAGTCAAATTAATTCCAAGTCTCTACAAGCAACCTTGAATTAAGAGAGCTAAAGCAGACATTTTAGTCTGGGACTAGTCTTAAATCCTGTCTCTGAAACTGGCCCAGAGTCTCTATAAGTGCCCTGGTAAAGACCGGTAGCAGGTCAGACCTGGAACAGCTTCAACAATATAAACACATAAAATTATTACGTGTACACATCACATAAACTAAGCAGACAAAACCATCAAAACCATAAACATCATAAACTAAAACAAAAGCATCAAACATCAGTTTATTGTCATTAAAAACAAAAGTTGCAATGATCAATCTGAACATTTACAGTCAGATGTGCCACATCAATGTCCAGTGAAAGCTTTAGACATTGTGTGTGTGTGTGTGTGTGTGTGTGTGTGTGTGTGTGTGTGTGTGTGTGTGTGTGTGTGTATAAAATAGTTATGAATGATTACGTAATAACTAATTAATATAAGTTTATGCATGATAAGACTGCATGACTTGTGTTAAGACTGTGATGGTTTCAATCTTTGGCTTTAATGAATTTTACATTCAGGGTTTTGTTAAAACAGCTTGAAAACTTTTTCAAAAGGCCAAACAGCACACAGATGAGAAGGACTGCATCTATCTAATGGTATTACGATACAAATGGAGGAAATAATAATTCATAATTCATGATGGGTGTCAGGATGTCTACTGTCTTTATGGGCTGCAGATAATCTCAAGCAGACCTCAGTTTTAGCAGTTCAGGAGCTTTCTGTCTGATATGGTGGTGACACACTGAAATGTACAAATACTGGAATGTGACACTTTCTGTATTTTGTTTATATAAATATACCAAATAAATGACTGAGGGAAATATCTTATAATGTTCACAGGACATGAAACATGTCTTCTTAGTGAGAGCAGGATGAGCTACATGCAGTTCCAACCTTTACTTCTCTAATCACAACAAACTGTTTTTCTGTCCTGAACTTTAAAACATATCTGAACTCTAAAACTGCCTTAAATAAGCAGAAATGTCCTGTCATGTCTTTTGTCCAAGAGTAAACTGATTAACACATATTAGATGTAAAACATGAAATGCACATAAAATTTTATCCTTGAAAAGGTTGTTGATCACAAACCAGGGTGAGGGTTCTTGGTAGTCGTGATCCTGCTGGAAGAAAACGTCATATTAGAGAAAGTCACAACAAATTTAAATCATTAAATATAAACAATTATGCAAATAAACATTAATAAACAAATAAACAAGACATTATACATGACATACATGCTGTTAATACAAAATTTTAAACTTACAGTGTTGTCTGATCCAACATGTACTATAGAACCAGAACAATGAGAAGAAGAAGACTGGGAATTATGGCAGCAACAGTAACAATCAATCCAGTGGAGGACCCTGAAACTGATCATAAAAAGTTTTTTTTTTTTTTTTTTTTTTTTTAACCTGTCTTGTCCAGCATCGTTGCAAACAGAATGATTGTCTGGCTGCTGTCTGGTGCTGGGCAATTTTACTCTATCAAGCAGGGATTTATACTACATGTATAAAGTCCCTCTTGATGAAAAACTTTATTAAATCAGACTCTTAATGCTGGACTCGACCGGAGGGGACAGAGAGAGAGAGAGAGAAAAGAAAGTAGAGAGAAGAGGGAGGGGAGAGAGAGGGACAGAAAGGGTGTGGGGAGTGCGGGTGGGGACTTGAAACATCATACAGAAGACCATGTAATCCATACTACTTACAACATATATAGCTACCATCATCCTAGCCAGTAGGTCATTACACAACTAGTTGATAATAGTAACAATAATAATAATAAGAGTAAGAGTAATAATAATAATAAGAACAGAAATAATTAAAAAAAGAAACAAAATATGATAATAGATATAAGTGAAACTGCTGTATTCAAGAACACGCGCAGAGAAACCTGTGTGGATGTGTTGGAGAACTCGGCCACACGGCGACGCAAAGACTGTGTGGAGACGTTCAGGAAGGAGTGACCATGCAGAGTGATCATGCAGATGCCACCTCACTTGAACAGAGGCCAGAGTCAGGCCAGCGGTCCCGAGACCCAGGCCACCAGCCCCCCCGCAGGCAACAGATCCCGACCGGTCCACAGAGACGACCACTCGCCCGCCCAGGAAGGCAGCAGCAGGAGACCCCAGCAGGAGCCGCCCCGCGGACCCAGGGCACCGGCCCCGGCGGGCCGAGGCCAGCAGTCCCCGACCCCCCCGGGCACCGGCCGCCCGGGACAGACGGGGCAGAGGGCCCGGGCCCAGGAGCGCAGGGACACCCCCCTCCCCCACAGGCCGAGGGCCAGCACGCCACCCGGGGGGACCCGGCCCGCCCAGACGGCCACCACCAGAGGCCAGCCCCACACCCCAGCGCCCAGCCGCACACCCCGAGAACCAGTCCTGCCCCCCCCCAGACCAACACACACACACACACACAAACACACACACTCTCCTTCCACTCCTCCATTTATCCTCCCACACATACACCATTCAACCCTCACATACTCTGTCCTCCCACACACACACACCATCCTTCCACCATCCATCCTTCCACACACACACCATCCTTCCACCCACACACTCACCATCCTTCCACCATACACTCTCCCACACCTATCCCATCCTCCCACACACACATCATCCCTCCACCACTCATCCTCCCACACATACACCATCCTCCCTCTCACACACCATTCATCCACCTTCACACCTCCCATACACACACACACACACACCTTCCTTCCACTACCCATCCTCCCACACATACATCATTCTCCTACACCAAACATCCACCTTCACGTACCCCATCCTCCCACACACACACACCACCCCTCCATCACCCACTCTCCCAAACATACACCACTCCCCCACACACACACCATCCTCCCTCCCATACACCATCCATCCTCCCGCACACACACCATCCTTCCACCATCCATCCTCCCACACACTCCCCCATCCCTGCACCATACATTCTCCCACACATACCCCATCCTCCCACACATACATCATCCCTCCACCATTCATCCTCCCACACCCACACCACCCCCCCTCCCACACACCACGCATCCACCTCCACACACCCCACCCTCCCACACACCATCCCTCCACCACCCATCCCCCCACACCCACACCACTCTCCCACCCACCCCCCCCCCCCCCCCCCCCCCCCCCAACACACACACACACAAACACCATCCCCCCCCACCACGCCACGGGGGGGACAGCCCCAGCCAGGAGGCGAGGAGACACGAGCCAGGCCCCCAACCCCCCACCCCGCCCCCGCCCCCCCCACTCCCCACCCCCAAAACAGCACCTTCCCCCCAGGGCAAGCAGCCAAAACCCCCCGGGACAGCCCGCCTACGCCCCGGGCCAACGCGACAGGCCACCCGGCCCGCCCCGCCCCCGGGCCATCCATGGAGACAGGGGCGCTTGAAGACCCCATCCCCCCTCCCTCCCCCACTAGTGATGGAATATATTATGTGCTGTTTGCAATTAAAAAAAGAGGGTTAAAATTGGGGGGCAGTAACTGCATTGAGGAGGGGGTGGGGCCACCTGAGCAGTCCCACCCACCTGACCTCGCATGTTCCACCCCCCAAAACGTGTTTGTATGTTGCAAATGTTATTTGTGCTCAGTGACTAAGTGGAATTAAAAGCTGGGAGGCATGCTGCCGCTCGGCGAAGCAACAGGGCCACTATGATGACCCCCCTGCCCCGCCCAGCGCAACAAGCACACCTCCCACAGCCCTACCTGTGTATGTAGTGAAGAGTGGGGGAGGGGAGGGGTCAGGAGATGTAGGTCCAGAGGGGAGTAAGCCTCCCCCCTGGAAGACGACCCGCCAGTGGCTTAGGGCGCCCCCGTCCCCCCCCGGCCCCGAAGGGCGTCACAGGCCCGGAGCAGGCACCCCAACCCAGGCACGCCACGAACCCCCCCAGTGGCCAGCCACCAGCCCAAGGGGCCACTTTCCTCTTTCTGAGTGGGAGGGGGGCGAGGCAAAGGAAGGGAACCCCAGGCCCACGCCCCCAACACCCGGCCAGGGCGCCCCCCAGAGGACACGTCCTAACCCCCTGCAAACGCACACACTTTTTTTTTTTTTATTTTTTTTTTTACCCCAGCCACTCACACACCCTCTCACACACCTCTATACACCAACACCTCAATACGTGCACATACCTCCACACACACACTTCACGCACATACCTATAAACACACACACCGGTGCCCACATACACACACACTCTCATACCCCTCCATACACATACACCACTACACACGCACTCACATACATACCTGCATATACACACAAGCACCTCCACACATACTCACGCCTCCACCCACTCCTTCACTCCTCCACACACACCTCGACCTCCACGTGCACACACTCATATATACACACCTTCACACACACCCACACACACATCCCACATAGACCTCCACACACACACCCGCACACCACTCACACACACATACACGCACACACCTAGACCTTCATACACACCCACACACACATACAGCACACACATCCCTCTACACCCACCCACACACCCGCATACCTACAGACACACACACACACACACACCCACCTATATACAAACACACCCCCACCCAGGTTCCGGGGCTGCGACCAAGCACCAGGGCACGGACCAACCCCCGGCACGGCACATCCGGACGGGCCCAGCCCCCCCCAGCAGCGGCAGACCCCCCACCCCCAGGAGAGGGGGGAGACCCGACACCCCAGAGCCCGGGGCCCCCACCCGGCCCACCCCGGGCCCGACCGGCCACCCGGCCAGGGGCCGACGGACACCGACCCAGGCACCCCGGCAGCCACCCCCCACCGCCACGAGGCAGTCCCACCCCGGGGCCCACCCAATGCCGCCCGCCCAGACCGGAACCCCCAGCCGACCCAGCAGCGGAGCAGCCGAGATCCCCACCCAGGAGACAACCGGAGACCCGAAGCCACCAGGGACCCCCCACCCATATCCACCCCCATCCCAGCGAAGCCGCAATCCTCCACCTACATTAGGTGATGTAGCCAGTCACAGGGGACCAGAGGGAATGAAAGTCATCTGATTGGTTCCTGGAGGAGGCAGACATTGTCTCAATGCTGATGTGATCTAACAGGAGATTTCTCCTGATCATAAAAAGTTAATGTAACACTCAGAATAGATGCACAACAGATTCAACATGAAAATGTCTGTATGTTTCTGACATCAAAGCTGACTATTTATCTCTAGATGTAAACATCCAGACTCTCCAGGAACCTCCTGCTTGACGTCACTGTAAGGTTTTAGTTTTGGTCTCAGTGAGAGAACTGATGTTACATCCTCCTCTTTCTGAGACATGTTGTTCATCAGTATAACCGATGTTCCACTTTCTGTTCTGCTTTACTTTTAGCTTTCTGTATTCACATGTGGGATCAGTTTGAGGGGACACATTTAAGAATAAAGGATCATAATTAAAACATAATGTGTTAGAAGGAAACAACATACATCAACCTCATCAAAGAAACAAGCTGCTAGATTTTTCCTCAACAGATAACACACCCTACAGTTATGCTACAATATCTTACTAGATAATGTTTGAGGTGTTTGATGTCTCCATCTTGGCCACTAGATGTCAGCATTGTTTTGTTTTTCTTGCATAGTGTTACTTTTAGAACAGATTAATCTAAAATTTCTACATCATTTCTGTCTACAAGTTAAAACTTTAGTTTCATTTAGTTTATAACAAAATATCCAGATTTCTTTACAAATGTCTGAATGTGATTTAGTGAGTTAGATCCACATTCATAAATCTAATATCTGGAGAGTGCAACATTGTTACCAGAAAGGAGCTGGTAGGCTGGTGCACACTGTGGTGTCCTCTGCAGTAAGATGACGAGGCCACTTTGCACTGATATTTTATATTGTCTACATAAAAGATTTCTTTTGGCCAAAGATTGAATTAAGTGTTGGGCTACATAAAAGTCATTCACTTTAACTGTGGTGAAGATAAATTTAATCTTTCTGTTCAGTGTTTGTCCACTTATTATGTAGTAAATATACAGTATGTATAAACAGACAAATACAAAAGAAAGAATAAAAGAAAGAATGTCTTTGTGCAGAGCTGATGTAAGCTTCCAGTTCCCGACTTTTCATGTCATGCAATGAGCTTCCGATGCATCACCACCAAGGTGGAAAAAGTTTCTGCATGTTCTAGCTTTATAGATACTGGACACTAATAATAATAATAATAATAGATTAGATTTATATAGCGCTTTTCAAGGCACCCAAAGCGCTTTACAGTGTGAATCCATTATTCATCCACTCCTCACTCATACCTGGTGATGGTAAGCTACGTGTGTAGCCACAGCTGCCCTGGGGCAAGCTGACGGAAACGTGGCTGCCAGTCTGCGCCATGGATGTATTATAAGAACTGGATAACGGACTGAACAATGGCGGCACGCCGATTTTTCCCAGTGGCCACTCGTGGTACTGCAACAAAAAATCCCATGGGGCCCAAAAAGCATTTTTCCCATAGGCCACAATGGTAAAAGACACGGCTGTAAAACTGCTGACAGGACGTCTTCAGCTTTAAACACAGCTAATTACTAATCTTTCTATTCAATATTTTTAATTCATGGACATTTAATCCGTCAATTATTTTTCAAAAGGCCATAAAAGCCACAGAAAAGTCTCTATTTCTCCGGTGACGTCACGGCTGTGCACATGCACTGCCGAAGCGCGGTCATGCTGTGTCGGGAGCGAGGAGGACGGCTGTTGACTTCAATATGATGGGAAAGCTGTTCGTAAAAGTTAAGTTAAAGTTAAGTTTCTTTTTTCTGATATCGAGTAACTTAATACATTTGTATTCTTAATGTTTGATATTACATGCATGATAGTTCCTGTTTTTAAACGTATTGTGACCTAAATCCTAATTAGCTCTAGGTTGTAGTTACGACCACCTGTTTAAACCACCTGATAGTGCGTTTTACTGGTTTATTTTATGTAAAGAGAGATTCAGCCCATGAATAGATCGGGGAAAGTGAGGGTGGCTTTTTTTTTTATTTGTTAATTTCTTATATTTTGGTTCACATTAGTTCACTTTTTGTTAAGTAGTTTAATCACACTGTTCACCCAGAGGGCAATAGAATTTTTTTAATTAAAATATTTTGTCTTATGAGCTGCTATTCTATTTTCGTTAGTTCAAATAAAATATGAATAACAGTCTTGACGCATCGCTGTCAGTGATATTTTGTTATACATATACAGTTAAATATTTTGGGAGTGTTGAGCCATTTCATGACAGCGACACAATGTCGCCAAGTTAGGTAAAATAGCCTACAAAACCATTTTCAATCCCTAACGGAAATCACGATACATAAAATACATAACTACATAATAAATATAGAATGGTGATAACCCAAGTGGCCTAGTTTTCCTTAACATAGTCCTCAGTTTAAACAAAGTTTTTTTTTTCTTTGTCAATTAAAAAACTGCAGCATTTAACAAAGTGGAATCCGGCAAAACACAAGAAAGGAACATTTTAAGAGACGCAATTGATAATCTTGGTGTCATCCAGGGAATAGCAGAAAAATAAAGAGAATATGCATGGGTAGCACAATGAAATAATGCATTAACAAGGACTTCTAACATTTATTACAAAAGACGTGCCTGAAATTATTCATGAATAAAGGTAGGAATTGTAAGTCATCGTGAAAATTTGACACGGGATTATACAAATATACAATATAGACTGACTTATATTGGGCTATTACGAATCCCATATAGAAATTCATCAGATTAAAACAAACCATCATTTTAACAATTACTACACAACTTTTTCCACGTATATTATATCATTACTTTACATCGAGGTCCGATCGTGTGCCGTAGAAAATCATCATCTGAGTTTGTACAGCTCTCATACTGCAGATTAATGTCGTGACCGCGCGTCGCTGGATCAGGTCACTGGGCTGCGCATTGCTCGTTCACAGTGACGTGAAGCATGATGGGAGGTGACACTACTGCGCATGCTCTATGGGCCCAATATGCGGAAGTAACCCGGAAGCCTGAGAACTTTTTCGGCGTATGCGCTGGGTGAGCAACTTCCATAGAAATGAATGGGCCGCCATTTTCAGTCCGTTATCCAGTTCCTATAATACATCCATGGTCTGCGCCTACGGCCTCTCCGACCATCACCGAACATTCATCCACACATTCATACACCAGCGATGCCAACACTGGAGGCAAGGAGGGTTAAGTGTCTTGCCCAAGGACACAACGACAGATGACTGCGGGAGCGGGAATCGAACCGCCGACCTTCCGATCATTGGACGACCTGCTCTACCGCCTGAGCCACTGCCGCCCCCACACTCAGATCTAAAACTGCTGAACAGCTTCTTCCTCCAAGCCGTCAAAGCCTTCCTTCAAAAACACCTCGTCTAGCAGGCTAATTATTAAACTGTGGAGAACATGAGGGAGGGAAACCTCTCCAGGAAAAGTTTGAATGGCTTTGTATCCCACAGGTGTGAAGCCCATCCGACACAATCAGGAAGGAAACTCGCACACACTTTCTCCATTTAGCAAAAACACAAAGTGATGGTGAATTCCAGTTTTTTATATTTCTGAGCGGCCGAGAGTAGGTGACGTCATTACCAGGTAACTCCTCTCAGTGCTACAGCTCCCTCTCCCCCTCCCTCCCCCCCCTCCCTCTACTGTTGCTTGGTGTCAGAGAGTGGATAACAATAACAAGCGAGTGTGGGGAGGGAAACGCAACACAAATCCAATGTGAACATATTTAAGGCTGAGTGTTGTTCTGGGTAAATGAGGACGTTTGGTCACCCTAGACTGAGACAGTCTCACAACTAATAAAAAAGTCCTACACATTAAAACAAGATATGTACTCTTTTCCCCCCTGAGAACAGTGTATAGTAACTTAAAAATAAAAATCTATATGTGTGGGGTGCCACAGGGCTCTGTACTAGACCTTTTATTGTTTATTAATGATTTGTGTTTTTTTTTTCTAGTTGTTGAAGTGCATTTTATTTGCTGATGATGCAACTTTCTTTTGTAGTAGAAACAAGTTCTGGATACAGTGGAAAATGAATTTGAGTTAGATAACAAATGGTTTGTTGTCAAAAAATAGTCTATTGACTTTGGAAAAACAAAATGTTTTTATTTGCAAAATGTACATAAAATAGTTAAAAAAAAAAACAAACAAAAAAAAAAAAAAAAAAAATTTTAAATAATCATGAAATTGACATAGTTACAGAAATTAAGGTTTTAGGTGTCATTGTAGACCATAATCTAAACTGGAATACTGTACAAAGTAAAGGACTATCTGTGTCAGAAATCACTTTTTATTTTATATAACTCATTGATTGTTCCATATGTGACCTATTGTGTAGGGATTTGGGGAAACACTTATCACACAAACACAAATTCAGTTTTCTCACTGCAAAAGAAGGCCATACATATAATATGTAAAAGAAAAGAATGTATTTGAATGTATATTGAGTAGGCGTTTTAGAAGCTACTAGCCTTTGGGTTTTTCAACTTCTTCTCTGTAATCTTTTTTAAAATGTTTTATTTACTTTCACTATACCAAATAAATAAAGGAACATATTTTGTACGCATTTTTAGAATTTACCCATTTGTTAAAAACATCTCCCACTTCTAATAAGGAGCTACATACATCTCATATTTGTTATTTTATGTAGAGCTGAATTAACTTGAGCCCATCTGGGACATTTGAACTGATCTCTTCTGTAAATAATCTTTAACTGATCAATGAAAGTACTCACCAACATGAAGCTGAACTCTGAACAGTATTGTGGGGGGAGTAGATGCATTAAGACAGACGTAAGTTCCACTGTCGTCCACTTTTGTAGGTTTGATTTGTATGGAGGCATTACCAGATGTGAGCTGGTCGGGAAAATGAAAGGCCCGACCTTTAAACTGCTCAGCTTGACCATCATGTGTAGGACCATACATGGTGCCGCGTTCATACAAAAACACCTCCCTTTTATCATCTGCCACGTTCTCTTTCTTCCAGTCGAAGGCCATGTTTGTAATGTCCATAGTTCCAAAGGAACAAGGTAAAACTACATCATCATCTTCTGTAACATTAATCTTGTAGACAGGTGGATCTGGAAGACAAAAACATGTATTAATGAAACACAATTTTGTAAATATTTGGTGTAAAATCTAATTATTCCTCCAACATATTTATTCCAAAATTATTGTGGCTGAAAAGATTCATTTGACAACTGAGTAATTATTCATTAGTAAATAGAAAATGTGTTGAATCAGTGCAAATATCTACAGTGAAATACTGAATCTTGGATAGGAGACTTGGATAGGAAAGAGCAGGGATTCTCAAAATAGAAAAAGTTCATGTACACTCCCACTAGTTCCCACTTCTCTGAGTCTGATGTGAGTAACCTGTCACAGAGAAATAGACAGAATGAGACGAATCACACTGAAATGGAGCTGCTCCATCTTTATAGACTCATAGAGCTTTTGGAGAAATGTTTCCATATTTACAGTAACATTATACATGTGAAACTCGTTGTTTTGTTTGTCCATCTGCAGAAAATAATAATAATAATAATAAAATACATGAGAAATTTTATAAAATGTGGTCAGGAGATTAGGTGTGAGCAAAGGAAAGACTCCATAAATTCTGGTAGAGATTTTAATTATTTTCTTTGAACTTAAATTTCACTTCTAGTTTTTGGTTGTGAAACTTTAAATACCAGCTCAGGAGCAGAGACATCTGTGACAGCTCCTAACTCTTATCAGATCGTCTCTGTTACACCATCCAGAAGCAGAAACACAAACACAGGGTTTGCTGCTTTGTGACAAAACAAACTAACAAGGTGTGTGGGTGACAACGTGGGAAAAACGGGAAAGTGTTTAATTAAAACTTGACTTTGTTTGGCTCACGTTTAAATGTTAAATAAAGAAAAAGACAAAACAAGAAACAATAACAATTTAATCATATGGATTTTCTATTGCAGTACATGTTTGGGTAAATGAAATAAATAAATAAAATCAAATAAAAACGTCACATTTCTGTGGTTAAAAGTAAAACAATCACCTAAACTAATAAAAAATATCACCTGTAGAGTTTCATAGAATTTGTAAGCAAACAACAAAATAATCTTTAAAGAGCTGGACTAATGTTTGAGCTTTGACTGCAGCAGATCTTAGTCCTGTGACTTTTAAAATGATTTAAACATGAAGTTTCACTATGACCTTTAATCTGAAAACAAACATCTACAGATTTAGTCAATTTCAAGGCCCAGACAAGAAATTTAATCTCAATGGTTCTGAGATATAAAATTATTATGAAAACATAAGAATGTGTCTTCATCATGACTAGAATGAAACACACTTTAGTAAAACTTGACAATTTTCTTTAGTACATCAGAGAGCAAACAACATCCTCATAACATGAACCAGTAAAACCAGCGTTACTGAAGCCATTCTACAGATGATTAACTGCTGCTACAGAAACGAGACACAACAGTCCTGCTCCTGATTTAGTCATGATGCTGTAGAACTATGTGGCCTCTTCATGCTGAAGTGACAGTGGCAGAAAGTTTCCAGAAATGGAGTAAAAAATCAACCAGGTTAAGTTCACTTTTGATTAGACAGACAGGGCGAGTAACTTTGAGAACGATGCGCTGCTAACAGAAATTATAATATTAAAAGTTAATGAAAAGTGCTCTCTTTTACTGTTGTTAATATCTATTTTTTCAGCTTTTTAAAAAATGTGTTATTAGAAAGCGTAATGGCTTAATTTTTCACTCCGCAATGAAACTCGTTTTATGAATAACAAATAAATAATTAGATATAAAAGCTGCGTGACGGAGGCTACAGATTGTCGGTGATAGGGTTTGTTTAAAAGGAAGAGGCTTCCATCCAGTCCTCATATCTCTTGTTACCATCATGACTCTACATGAAAAATTAAAAACCATCTCCCACTTTTAATAAACACCTAAATACAGCTCATATGTTTAGAAACATGAAGATAACATGTTCATACAAAATTTACATACAGTTAATACAGATTCACACAAAATACACTGTAAAATATAACACATCCTAGATCTGAATGAATGAAATATTCTTGTTAAACACTTTGTTCTTTACATAGTTGAATGTGCTGACAACAAAATCACAAAAAAAAAAATCAATAGAAAACAAATTTATTAACCCATGGAGCTCTGGATTAAAAACACACTACACTCTGATCCAACTTTAATGTAATGTCCTTAAAACAAGTCAAAATGAGGCTCAGTAGTGTGTGTGGCCTCCACATGCCTGTATGACCTCCCTACAATGCCTGGGCATGCTCCTGATGAGGTAGCGGATGGTCTCCTGAGGGATCTCCTCTCAGACCTGGACTAAAGCATCCGCCAACTCCTGGACACTCTGTGGTGCAACGGGCCGTTGGTGGATGGAGCAAGACATGATGTCCCAGATGTGCTCAATTGGATTCAGGTCTGGGGAACAGGTGGGCCAGTCCATAGCATCAATGTCTTCGTCTTGCAGGAGCTGCTGACACACTCCAGCCACATAAGGTCTAGAATTGTCTTGCATTAGGAGGAACCCAGGGCCAACTGCTTTAGCATATGGTCTCACAGGGGGTCTGAAGATCTCATCTCTGTACCTAATGGCAGTCAGGCTACCTCTGGCGAGCATATGGAGGGCTTTGTGGCCCCCCAAAGAAATGCCAACCCACACCATTACTGACCCACTGCCAAACTGGTCATACAGGAGGATGTTGCAGGCAGCAGAATGTTCTCCACGGCATCTCCAGACTCTGTCACTTCTGTCACATGTGCTCATTGTGAACCTGCTTTCGTCTGTGAAGAGTGCAGGGCGCCAGTGGTGAAGTTGCTAATCTTGGTGTTCTCTGGCAAATACCAAACGTCCTGCACGGTTTTGGGCTGTAAGCACAACCTCCATCTGTGGACGTCGGGCCCTCATTCCACCCTCATGGAGTCTGTTTCTGACCGTTTGAGCAGACACATGCACATTTGTGGCCTGCTGGAGGTCATTTTGCAGGGCTCTGGCAGAGCTTCTCCTGTTCCTCCTTGCACAGAGGCAGAGGTAGCTGTCCTGCTGCTGGGTTGTTGTCCTCCTACGGCCTCCTCCACGTCTCCTGATGTACTGGCCTGTCTCCTGGTAGCGCCACCATGCTCTGGACACTACGCTGACAGACACAGCAAACCTTCTTGCTACAGCTTGCATTGATGTGTCATACTAGATGAGCTGCACTACCTGAACTACTTGTGTGGGTTGTAGACTCCGTCTCATGCTACCACTAGAGTGAAAGCACCACCAGCAAGTGACCAAAACGTCAACCAGAAAGCAGGAACTGAGAAGTAGTCTGTAGTCACCACCTGCAGAACCACTCCTTTATTGGGGGTGTCTTGCTAATTGCCTATAATTTCCACCTGTCATGTGAAATTGATTGTCAACCAGTGTTGCTTCCTAAGTGGACAGTTTGATTTCACAGATGTGTGATTGACTTGGAGTTACATTGTGTTGTTTAAGTGTTCCCTTTAATTTTTTGAGCTGTGTATAATCTAAAGTATAGAACCAGCCAAAAGTTTAGACACATCTTCTCATCCTTCTGAGAGAGCAGGTGTCTCCAAACATTTGTCTGTCCCTGTTTTCACACAAGGAGCTCAGAAACTTCATCACTAGACTAGTTAACCCATTGTAAGTCAGGTATGCATAAATCTGCTCTGTGTAACCAGTTTTGCTTTAACTTGTGAATTTAAGTCTAAGTTTTTAAAAAGTTGCTGCATCCAGCTACAGAAACCTAATCTTAACCAGAGACATGACTGTGGATGTAAACACAGAACAGGAAACCTGTGGAGAGATTGTTTCGTGCATGTTGTTGTCTCAACTGGAAAGATGACACAAACTGTAGATAAAAGGGAGTTCAGAGGCAGAGCTGATCTCAGTCTGTGCAGGACAGTGAAGGAGTTGTGGTGGAAAAACATGGACAACAGCAACTTCATGGTTCAAAAAAATAGTTTTATGAAGGGAAAACAATCTGGAGTATTAAATACCACAGTCCTGTACACATGCTGTATGTCATGCTGTACTCAACTTCTTAATGAAAACACTTTTTCCTTCAAACATTTTCTCTGAAACACAAAAATCAGGAACAAAACAAACTTTAATTTTGTTTTTACATACAGTAGTGTTATGTTATGTATGATCATATTTATGAAAAATTATATTTTATGAAAACTATTGAACACACAAATTAGCTCAGACTTAAAATAAAAGTTTTTTTTCCTTCAATGATTTTATTCCTGTTAATTTTATCCAGAGATTGTTTAATGAAACCTAGATAAGGGACTAAGCCAGGATTTCCTGGTTATTCTGGCTGAACTTTTCCTTGATTTGGTTTTACACAAGCAGTTGCACATAAGTTACCATGGAAATTTATTCTGTGTAGCTACCCTGCTCCAGACCAAGAATACAGACTCCCCACGTCTGTTTTTAAACTTCTTTTCATTATTCATCCCATGCTGCATTTCATTAACCTGATGTTGGTGCTATCTTTGTTTTACTTATGTTTATAGTTAATGTATGTTAGTTAAAGGTCCCATATTATGCAGAATTCACTTTCTAAAGGTTTTCTAACAGTCATATGTGTGTCCTCATAGCTTGCCTCATTAGAGCTCATTAGAGCCACACCAAAGTGGCTACCTTTGTGTTTACAGGTTGAAATGTGTTTATTATGTTGACATGTAACAGAATAGTTTTGCAGTTTATCTATGTCTTTTGTTTGTTTTGTTTGTTTGTTTGTTTTGTTTTTTTTTTATTTAGCTGGCTTCTCTTTATATAGTAAAAGAGAAAATGTGCTATAAAAAATCTAACTAAATGGTTACAGAAGTATGTGCACAATTTTAGTTTCCAGGTTCTGAGTAAGTTAAAAAAAACAATCCAATCTGATGTAACTGGTTTACTGTTTACTTTTATATCTTTATCTTTTAAAATATTCACTTAATGGTTTAATTTTATTATTATTAAATTCTAAAATTATTATTATTATTATTATTATTATTATTAATCTTGGTGTTATTAGTTTAGCTTTATTATGTTTCATAACTAAAATATATTCAAACTAGAAGCACTCAAAAAGTGAAGACCTCTACCAAACCATAGGGTCACTCACCTCAGAAAACCCCCTAAATTTTGATCCACCAGATCCAGAATACCAACATGATCCGGGTCACACAACATCATATTATAACATCTACCATGATGTCATCTTGTGCTTTTTTTTTTTTTGCCAATGATTCTGTGCTTCACCACTAACTGGCTTATATGGAGACTTATTGGGTTTAACAGGTTTCTTTACTCACAACAAAACATCAGTAATGTGAAAGCAGTACAGCTTACCACAGCCTCTACCATCATCATCATCATCCACAGCAGCTGATTATTATCATGCAGCAGTTGAGCCATCAATCATTTTTGTAGATTTGCTGTTTTTTTTTTTTTTTTTTTCCTTATTCCTGTCATTTTTCTCTCTTCACGACAGGTAGTTGCATCCACTGGCATACAGCCAAACAAGGTTTAAAGTATCTGATTGGTTCAGCTTGGTGTTCATAAGTAAAGAACCAATGGGCTGCATGTTAACACGTCAGGAAAAGAAAGTTCTGTGATGACAGGCATAGGGGCTAGTGTTTTAAACATTTGAGTGGGCTAGTGTTAGTTAGTTGGGCCACTGATCTACCGACTTTTCTGGACCAGTCAGACCAATAAATAAATTGTATCGGCTCAAAAAACACTTTGGTCCACTGGGAAAGTGCCTGGTCCTCTGCCAGATGGCCAGTCCATGCTTGACTGCAGTGAATGCATGGGTCCTCTACCGGGCCTGCGTCAATGCCAGAATAACCTGCCATGTGTTCACGATGTGTGATACAATAAATCAATATCAGCTTACACCCAGTGCTCTGTTTCATTACTTTAGGATTATGCTTTTTTTCTAATTGTTCCCCCTCAAATAATGTAAAAAAAAAAAAAAAACTATGAATACATTTTTAAAAATTATTTCATTTTGTTATATGTTAGCTGATAACTGAATGTTGGAAGCTAGTAAGTATTTGACATTTTCTATTTAAAATACAAGCTCAAAGTAATCCCACATGCTAATCAATTATTTATTTATGTATTAAAGCTTTGTCTATTTCTGAATAATAAAAAAAAAAATTAAAGGGTAAAAAAAAAAGTCTTATTGTCCCTATAGTCAAAATGACCCCATCTGGTCCTGTTATTGTCCCTGGGGTGCCTAGCCTTGGTGTTGGGTTGGCGTGGCCAGTAGTGGTTTTGCCTGGGGTGGTCGGGCCACATCGGGTTCCTGGGCTGGGCTCTGCTTGGGGGAATGGGTGGCCCTTGCACCTGTGGGTGCCTGCCATCTGCCTGCGCTGTGGTGCCCGGCGCCCGCTGGGCCTGCTCATTGTCGCCCTGGGCTGCCTGGTGCCCCTGCCCCGTTGTACCAGGGCTCCAGTTTGGGGGCCCCTCTGCTCTGCTCTAGTGGACCGCTGCTCTGTCTGCTTTGGCTGTCCTGGGCTTGGTGCTCTGTGGACCTGGTGGGCCTTAGGGGGCCTCAGCTCCCCTCGTCCCCCGCTAATGCTTTAAGTTGCAGTGTGATCGCGGCCCCCTTGCAAGCACACATATTTTCCTTGTTGCATGGCTACACACGCATGTTCACACATGCATGCTCACAAACGTGCTCGTCTCTCCAGCCGCTTCTGACTAGATGTTGCTGATGTTTGTGTGTTGGTACGTTTCTCTGCAAGGACGTTTGATGACTACTGTACTTTTTCATATCATCATTATCCTATTTTCTTTATGTATCATGTAGTACTGTTGTAGTTTATATTGTTTTTTGTGATGTGTTTTAGGCAGCACAGACAACTGTTATTTCCACGTATTAATCCTGTCCTTTTCTCCCTTTTTTTCTCCCCTCTTCCTCTATCTCCCCATTCCTCTTGGCACTGACATATAAAGACTAAAGAAAATAAGATTACAATAAAACTAATAAAAATATCAAGGGCAGCCATGTCTCCCTTGGTAGAGCAAATCTGTCAAGCAAAATATGGCACACAGACAACCGTTCTGTATGTTAGGACAGGACAGGATTAAAAATGAAAAAAATTTTTTTAAAAATGACCCCATCTGGTGGTTCTAGCGATTCTAGTGTTTAAAAGAATTCCTGGATTCAGCCCATTCCCCATGAGACTAGTCAGAGCAGGTGAACGGTAATGCTACATCTGAACTACAAACTCGGAGTGAAAAACAAAATCATTTATAATTATTTATATATACAAGAATTCTAATGGAAATATTCCATGAGCTGATTCCACAGACGGTTAAACAGACTGCATACTAGAGTCTGTGGTACATGCTGCATTCCAGGGATACTCAGTTCAGTCCTACGATGGCAGCAATCCAGCAGGTTTTCATTGTATTCCTGATTATTCTCCAAATTCCTATGAAACTGTTTCATTACGAGATGTTAGTAGTTTCAAATGCAGCCACAGACACAAACATCACAAACACACACAGAAGTGAACATATATAACTCAAATTATGAGTTATTTTATGTAGAGCTGAATTAACTTGAGCCCATCTGGGACATTTGAACTGATCTCTTCTGTAAATAATCTTTAACTGATGAATGAAAGTACTCACCTACAGTAAGCTGAACTCTGAACAGTATTGTGGGGGGAGTAGATGCATTAAGACAGATGTAAGTTCCATTGTCGCTCATTTTTGTAGGTTTGATTTGTATGGAGGCATTACCAGATGTGAGCTGGTCGGGAAAATGAAAGACCCGATCTTTGAACTGCTCAGCTTGACCTCCACGTTTAGGACCATACATGGTGCCACTTTCATACAAAAACACCTCCCTTTTATTATGTGCCACATTCTGTTTCTTCCAGTCGAAGGCCTTGTTTGTAATGTCCATATTTCCAAAGGAACAAGGTAAAACTACATCATCATCTTCTTTCACATTAATCTTGTAGACAGGTGGATCTGGAAGACAAAAACATGTATTAAGGAAACACAATTTTGAAAATATTTGGTGGAAAATCTAATTATTCCTCCACCATACTTATTCCAAATTTATTGTGGCTGAAAAGATTCATTTGACAACTCAGTAATTATTCATTAGTAAATAGAAAATGTGTTGAATCAGTGCAAATATCTGCAGTGAATAGGAAACAGCAGGGATTCTCAAAATATAAAAAGTTCATGTACACTGGAGCTGCTCCATCTTTATAGACTCATAGAGCTTTTGGGGAAATGTTTCCATAATTACAGTAAAACTTATTGTTTAGTTTGTCCGTCTGCAGAAAATAATAATAATAAAATAACTATATGAGAAAATTTATAAAATGTGGTTAAAAGATTAAATGTGGGCAAAAAAAGGACTCGCGTTGTGAATTATTTTCTCCAACTTCACTTCTAGTTTTTGGTTGTGAAACTTTAAATACCAGCTCAGGAGCAGAGACATCTGTGACAGCTCCTAACTCTTATCAGATCATCTCTGTTACACCATCCAGAAGCAGAAACACAAACACAGGGTTTGCTGCTTTGTGAGAAAACAAACTAACAAGGTGTGTGGGTGACAACGTGGGAAAAACGAGAAAGTGTTTAATTAAAACTTGACTTTGTTTGGCTCACGTTTAAATGTTAAATAAAGAAAAAGACAAAACAAGAAACAGTAACATTTTAACCATCCACTGGGTGTTCTACTGCAGTACACGTTTGGGTAAATGAAAAAAAAAACCAAAAACAAAAAAACAAAAAAACATGGCATTTCTGTTGTTAAAAGTAAACAATCACCAAAACTATTAAATAGCAGAGTTTGTCGTATTCGTCAGGAAATGCTGTTTTGACTTTTTTAGATGATATTGTCTAAATGCTTGGGATGGTAACTGCTATACAGGATGCTAACATCGATGACAGTATTATTGACAGTTTGAGAGAAATTGAGCACTGGGTGTGTATAGAATATGCACAGGAGGAACTGTTTCTGAGTGCTGGCCGTCCACAACTTGAAATTCCTTTTGAGACACTCTGGTCTTTGGTGCTCTGACATAACCATCCGGAGTGTTGCTAAAATGTTTGTCGCCCAGCACTGTTTGTTTGGAGAATGGTGGAAGAAGGTTAACAGTAAGTTACTTTTAATATTTTTATGGAAATGCAGTGAATTTTAGCTCACTACTGTATTTTCACAAGTCTGTACAGTTGTTGCTGTCAATATTGAATACTGTTTATAATCTCAGTGTTTTCTCAAATTGCATGACTTATGTAAATGTGTGTGGCTCTATCTTTGTAAAATGTGAGCTGCAAGAACACCTTTAATAGATAAATGAATTTTCAAACTGTCCTAGAATTATCTTACATGCTGCATCATTATTGCATAGTTGGTTGACCATTAAGCCGCTAACTGCTCTACCATTTTTAAACTAGGCTAACATTGTGCACCTGAACTTTCTAATATTACGAGTGTTTTGCCCCATGAGTCTGAGACTGACCCAGCTTTCGTTCTCTGTATGAACCATGCATGTAGCAGAATTGACAATAAAGCACTGTGATCTCTTAAGTTGTTGATCACCACAAAGAACATGGAAAACTCATTCATTTCATTACTAGCTGAAAACAACAGTTTTCTAGGCTTTCAGAATTTTGTGTTAGACATTGTATATTTAGTTGATGCTTGCTGTAACATTATGATCTGTTTAGATATGCAGGAAATCTGATAAGCATTCTTCTGTTGGAGATAAAGAACTGGAAGCTATATTGCTGGATATTTAGCGCTGTCACCCAAATGCTGGCTGGAGAATGATGTAGGGACATCTACGATCTAGAAGAATATACATTTATAGTACGGGGATAATGTTTGGATATCCAAACACCGTTATATAAAATTTATAGTTGAACCTGTCAGTATTAGATCGTACTTTGTCATTACCTCTGTAAACCAACTGTGAAGTTACAATATCATGACAATAAAAAAACTGAAATGGTCTCATCAGGATCTCAACTGTCCATGAGACGTGGCAATCTAGAGGGGGTCATGATGCAAAGCTTTCTATTCATACTGCCAGACACCATCAGTACAGTTACCAGCACCAAATTACCTCTTTCATATAGACGGAAATCATAAGCTAATTCAGTCAATAATTTCTTTTACTTTGACAAATGTACATTTTTTTTATTTCAAGTACCATCAACCACGTATCAAATTCTTATAACTTTCTCATGTGCGCTGTAGAGAATCTGACATTCATACTACAATCCTACACACACACACACACACACCACCCATCTATCCATCTTCTATACCGCTTAGTCCAGTTCAGGGTTGTGGGGGGCAGGAGCCTATCCCAGCAATAAGCAGGCAAGAGGCAGGGTACACCAGTTTATTACAGGATCAACACAGAGAGAAAGACAACCAGTCCCTACAACATACAAATCTAAATCATATGATCACTTACAGTAATTAATTTAGTACTTATTCAAATGTCTGTTAGTGCAGTAGCATTCCTATCATGTAATACACTGCCACCCCTTTTATACGCACATTTGAACTTGTAACTTTTTCACATCAAAGTCCCCCTTTGTTATAATTCTTTTAAGTTGCATTTAAAAATCTAACAAAGCTCTAGAGATGACAAGGATCTTTCTCTTCTTTTAACCTGATGGAGATTTGTTGTCCATGGAGGAATAGATGGTTTTTCCAGGTTAATTGTCTACCTTAATGCTGCCGCTAACAACAAAGCCACAACTGTGTTTGATGGGTTCTTACCATCACGAGTTAGGTAGGTAGTCAAAGACTTATAATATCTTGACATTCCTCTACTGGTCTCTTCCAGACTGTAGATACCAGCAGAATTTTACTGTCTGATTTTACTGTTTATAGTCATATCAGACCTCCTCTTGCCCCAACCTCAGGTCAGACAAAGGGGGAGAACAGGAACTCTCACATTACAAACAACTGTTCACCCTTTCAACTCTGGTCACTGTACAGAAAGGAGGAACATAACTTTTCACAGCGATGTGCCGTCACAGACATGATCTGACCGCGGTGAAGTTGGTTTTAGGTTGGATATTCGACAGACATTCATCATTTCCGTGTTCAATAGCTTCCGTTTCACGTGACCAAAACACACAAAACCTGACGTGTATTATAGCACAAGATGAGACAAACAAGACACACCCCTTTTGATTCATTTTGAAAGCTCCTTCTGTTTTTCAGCGTGTGTCTACCCTTCGCCGAGAGGCATACCCGTTGAACCCCACTCGTGATATGGATTGGGGATTGCAATTATTTCCCATGAATGAGGAATTCCCAGTAAGCACGGGTCATAAACTCGCGTTGATTAAGTCCCTGCCCTTTGTACACACTGCCCGTCACTACTACCGATTGGATGGTTTAGTGAGGTCCTCGGATCGGCCCCGCCGGGGTCGGTCACGGTCCTGGCGGAGCGCCGAGAAGACGATCAAACTTGACTATCTAGAGCAGTGGTTCTTAACCTTGTTGGAGGCACCGAACCCCACCAGTTTCATATGCTCCTTCACCGAACCCTTCTTTAGTAAAAAATAAAATATGATTTTTTTTTACTGGTGCACGAAATGAATTGTGCATTAATATCACCTTGTTCAAATAACAAAACCAACACAGTGCATGAACTCAAAACAACTTACCTCAGTGTGACTTCTGTAAAATATTCTGTAAGAAATCACACGACACACCGACAGTCACACGTTTTGGCGGTTGGAGGTGGACGTGGGGTCGGCGTCACTAACGCTAACCCAACGTCACTGACGCACACCGCTGGTCAGACGGAGGGTTATTAAAGAAGGTGTTGTTAAACAGGAAGTGATACGCTGGCAGCGCGTCCACTCCTTTACAGCCGTTTTACAACGTGTCATCACAGTGGGTAAAAGTACCAGTTCCCCGCCGCCACGTCGTGAGTCCGTACGGCGATCGACCCTTTAGATTGCCTTATTTGCCTGGATCGGCGCTCGGGAGATAACGGGCTAATTCCGATGTGTGGTCCCGACTGAGAAGGAGGTCTCACTCTGCTGCTTATCCAGCGCTCTCAAAGCGGACCGGTTGGAAATCTCAGAGCAGGACGCTTTCACTAACTGCAGACTAGACTGAGGGGTGGACCTCTGCGGCGGAGGCTCCACCGAACCCCTGAGACCGACTCACCGAACCCCTAGGGTTCGATCGAACCCAGGTTAAGAACCACTGATCTAGAGGAAGTAAAAGTCGTAACAAGGTTTTCGTAGGTGAACCTGCAGAATGATCATTAACGGTGGAGCACCCCACGCGGGGCCTCTCCAACCAGCCGAACCTGCCGAGGGGAAGGACCCCGGCTCTCTCCCCGAGAGCCCCAGGGCCCGCCCCCCAGGCTCCGCAGCAGATGGACCGGCGTGACAGGATGGAGGCGTGTGTGCCCGAGCTCTCCTGCGGGCGGAAGAGTGGTCCCTCCAGGGTCCCCCTCTCTCCGCCCCGGTGCCCTCGGGTCCCGTCATGTCTCCCCTACCTCCTCCGACCCTTCCCCGCTGCAAACTCCACCCTGGTCCGAGCTCCGGCCAGCCCGTCGGACTCCCTGGCTCGGCCCCCTCTCCGGCACCGACCCCTCGCTCCGCAGCGCATGCACTCCTGCCAGCCCGTCCGAGGGCCTGACGGACCTGCCGTCGGGGCGCGCGTGGGAGCTTCGGGGCGGCGTCCACGCAGAGCGGGCCCGGCCTGCGTCCGGCAGAGACCTGGTCAGGGTAACGGCCCCCGGCACGGTCTTCTCGGAGTCGGGTTGTTTGGGAATGCAGTGGTAAATATGCATCCATCTGAGGCTAAATACCGGCACGAGACCAATAGTACCTTAAGGGAAAGTTGAAAAGAACTTTGAAGAGAGAGTTCAAGAGGGTGTGAAACCGTTAAGAGGTAAACGGGTGGGGTCCGCGCAGTCCGCCCGGGGGATTAAACCCTACGGGTCAGGGACGGCCGCCCGGTGTGGAAGGATCCCCACCGCTTCTCCTCTCGGGGGGCAGGCGGCGGGGACCTCTCCCCGGCGCTGGCTGGCCCTCGCCGGGCGCATTTCCTCCGCGGCGGTGCACCGCGACCGGCTCCACGGCGGCCAGGAAGGGCTCGGGGACTCTGGTTGTCCTCCAGCCAGCTGGGTGCGGGCCTCCAGCTGCAGCAGGCTGGCTGGGGAGGAGTGGGACTGGGGCCCTGGAGGTCCTCCAGAGGCTTGGTGCCTGCTGGATGTCTGCTGGAGGTCATGCAGACCTGACGCAGCAGCAGGCTGGCTGGGTGTGTCTGTGACTGGGGCCCTGGTGGTCCCCCCCAGCAGGCTGGGTGTCTGCTGGAGCTATTGAAGAAATATTGATATTTTTACTGTAAAAAAATTATAAAAAATAGAAGGAGCTTTCAAAATTAATCAAAAGGGGTGTGTCTTGTTTGTGTGTCTTAGTAGAATAATTTAGTTGAGGTTTGGGGCCCCTCGGTCACATGATGTGAAAGCTATTGAAGGAATATTCATTTAATTACTGTAAAAATTTTGTAAAAAACAGAAAGGGCTTTCAAAATGAATCGAAAGGGGTGTGTCTTGTTCGTGTGTCTTAGTAGAATATTTTAGTTGAGGTTTGGGGCCCCTCGGTCACATGATGTGGAAGCTATTGAAGAAATATTGATATTTTTACTGTAAAAAAATTATAAAAAACAGAAGGAGCTTTCAAAATTAATCAAAAGGGGTGTGTCTTGTTTTTGTGTCTTAGTAGAATAATTTAGTTGAGGTTTGGGGCCCCTCGGTCACAATTTGTGGAAGCTATTGAAGAAATATTGATATTTTTACTGTAAAAAAATTATAAAAAACAGAAGGAGCTTTCAAAATTAATCAAAAGGGGTGTGTCTTGTTTGTCTCATCTTGTGCTATAATACAGGTCAGCAATTGCGTGTTTTGGTCGCGTGAAACGGAAGCTATTGAACACGAAATGATGAATGTCTGTCGAATATCCAACCTAAAACCAACTTCACCGCGGTCATGAACTGGCGTGTCTGCAGCACGGCGAGTTACTTACTAAAATGTTTCCAAACCAACGCAAAAGATCAAGCTGGTCCGTTATAGCCTACATGGTGTATGTACTAGAGATGTGACGTTCATGAACGAATCGATTCTTTTGAACGACTCTTTTAAATGAACGGTGGGAACCGATTCACAGCTGTGAGCCGTTCACTTGTGAACCATTCTTTTTATATACAAGTGTATATACAAATTTTTCAATTTTTTTTCAAATCAAATCAAATCTAACTTTATTTATAAAGTGCTTTTCATGCCATAGGCAACACAAAGTTCTTTACATGATTAAAAACATAAGAATAAAAACACTCAATGAAATCTTTCACACAGTCACACACACACACATATACACAACACAAGCCAAGCCCAATCCCCCCACCCCCCTTTTAGCTAAAAATGACTGAATGAATAAATAAATGAATAAATAAGTAAATAAGAAGTAGTACAGTTGAGTAAAATGAAAATAAAATAAATAACATTTGTGACATCATAGAAGTCTGATGTCCAACACGCTCCATTCCTGTGAAGCATCTATGGGCAGAGAGTATTGTTTGGAAACAAAAGCTGTGAGTTCTATCCAAAACATTTACTAGAATTTGCACTGACTGTTCAGGTTTATCCTTTTTTATCTATATTTTTCCTATAATGTTTTTAATCTTGTATAATAAATTTTGTATAGGTACATATTTTGATTGTTTGTCATTCTTATATATTGTAAAGTTTGTAAGATATTGTGAGAACGAGCCAGTCTTTTGAATGGCTCTTTAAAAGGAACGGCTCCTCAAGATCCGGCTCCCTTCCAAGAGCCATAAATCCCATCTCTAGTATGTACGTCACTTGAGGTGCACATTAATCTGTGCAAACTCACACATATTTTTCTTGTATTAGGAGTTACCACTAATGTGAAAAGTCACACAGTGGCAAACCGCTGAGGCCGTTGAGGAAACGGTTACTACCGCTACAGAAACGCCAAGTGCCATTGCAGAAACGGTAACTGCCGTTGTAGCGAGAGTGGCTGGCCTGGATCTTAGCGTCTCTCTCTCTCTCTCCCCTCCGCCACCCTCCCCTCGCCCTCCCTCTGCTTGTAGCTGTTGAGAACAACTGCACAAAACTGACGTTTCTCCATCTGCGATCGACTAGTTTTGCCTCACGTCAGGTCCCGGATGTGTGGCACAAAAGTTTGAATTTCAGATCTGAATTTGTATTTCAGATCTGAATTTGAATGGAGAGAACTGAAACTGAACTATGAAAATGAATTAGGGAATGAATTTTTTCAAATACAAAAGTTTCAACTTTACCAATATACACATTCAAAAAACATAGATTCAATATCAAATATGGTAGTTTGGATTCAGTTTTTTTAAGCAATTATTCAAACAGGCACATTCAGATTCAAATTGAATGATTCAAATTCAAAAATAAAGAATTCAGATTCGCTCCCCAGTGGCACAAAGCTTATCCCATACATGTCACTTTACTTTAAATTGCCCTGTAGGTGTACTTGTATTTTTCCCTTTCTGTATAATTAACTGAAACTCACACATAGGGCATTAAATGAACAACAAACAAAGAACGCCATTGCAGTTTATATTAATCCTAAACCGGACCAAACACTGAGTCAGAGGATTTGAGACATGTCTGGCTCCGGTAATGTGCAGGAAGACGTAGGACCTCGAAACAGGTGGAAGACTTAAGACGATCTTGGCTATTCACCACTTCTACAGTCATTTCTGTGGGCAGGACTTCCAATCCAGTACAGAATTTCAGAAGGGCCTTATGTTGTTCACATGATGCTGCAAGAAAGACATTGTTTTGAACAACATCCTATATTATTGTACTTTGTTACAATGTATGGGATGTTACATAACTGTAAGAGACTTACCATTTTCAATAAAAGACCAAAGGTACCATGTTACTCTGCACTGGTCCTCAACAGCACATTCTTCTTCATCCTCATCATCTTCCATAACAGGTCACACAATCTTTTCTAGGATAGACTGCATGAAACCGTATAGTACTGATAAGTCTTTCTTTTGATTAGATTTGTCTACCAAGCATGTCAAACTGGTAGAGAATTCAATTCTGTAATAATTATGGCAATTGACATATTTAAATGACTTTTTAAGCTATATACGTTCTTCAGATTTGAAAAGGGATAAGGTCACACTAAACCTCACAAGTGGGAGCAGTCTCTGTTTACCTTGGTAAGAACAGGGGGATTTATGTCAGCTCTCTCTCTCTGAGTAACGGCCAAATCATGGTCTCCTTCAACCCTTTCCTCAGCTGCTTTACTTGTTTGTTCGTGTTCTGACCTGAAATGGTGGGACCAAAAAATTCTTTTGTTTACAGAGTGCTCTACTACACACTTCTAATTTTAAATACTCAAATGTCTTTAACCTTTTTGGAATTTTGATGAAAAGAACCATAACTTGCATCATGGAATAAAAGACGTTCATACATCCACCGTTGACTGGTTTGTGTGACACCTGGCAGTTCCTAAGAAAGTTCCAGCTCGAGAATACTTCTGTTTTCCTGTTCTGTTAATTCAGCACTGCTGTCAAGCTATACATAAATAAAAGTTTAATTAATGAGTCAAACAGTGATACCATTCTACAGAAAACAACATTGTAAATTTCATATTTAAAGAAATAATATTTTCCATTTAATACAAATAAAAGGAACTAAATTCCAAACCAGCTGAAAAGTGCTGCAGATAACAATATCTGGGCACTCCTCAATATGAATCGTAGCCGTTTCAGGTGAGCCACCAAAAAGGACATGAATGATTGCAGGACTCATCCCAGACAGATAAAAAAAAAAAAAAAAAAAAAGTTCAATTTTGGAAGAAGTTGAGCACTTATCTAAAACCATTTTTGTAAACACACTTTTACAGCATCTCCAAATAATTTGACACATTATGTCATACTGCATTATCACATACACAACACACAATGGTACTACTAACAATAAATCATAATATACAATATACATAACTTTCAACAGGTATCCTTATTAGCTTCATATCCTTCAATTACCTCATCTCTTATCTTTAGTTTAAATTTTCCTGTTGATTGACATGTTTTTATATCCTCACTACAGCTGTTCCAGAACTAAACTGCTCTTCTAGTAATACAATAAAGTTTAGGCTGTTTTTTTTAACATGTATGTTCCTCTTGGGCTGAATTTACTCTCCCTTAATTGGAAAAGCTTTTGAATACTGTTAGGCAATTTTTAATTTTTAACTTTGTACATAATTTGAAGAATCTTGAATTTTACCAGGCTTTGATTGACAGAATAAATAATTTAGCTGAAAAACGACATTATGAAATAAATAGACCATTTTGGAAAGGAGCATTATAAAATAAAATCTGACTTTGTAAGAATTTTTTTTAAGTTTTCTTTTTTAAATAAATGCATTAAATGTTGAGAAATTTAAAAAAAAATTAAATTTTAAAAATAAAATAAAAAAAAGGCATTATTTTATTAAGTATGATATTGTGAAAACAATAATTTATTTATTTTTAAAAAGTGGAAATTAAAGAATAATGAATTACATTTCATAATAATACCGCCCCATTTTACAATTTCATGGTCATATTATATATTTGTCTGTTATTTATTAAAATGAAATGTATTTTAAAATGTTGTATTTATTTATTTAATTATGAATCTTTTGGGCTACCATAAGTATGAGACACACTTCAATGAAACTTGACAATTTTCTTTAGTACATCAGGAAGCAAACAACATCCTCATAACATGAACCAGTAAAACCAGCGTTACTGAAGCCATTCTACAGATGATTAACTGCTGCTACAGAAACGAGACACAACAGTCCTGCTCCTGATTTAGTCATGATGTTGTAGAACTATGTGGCCTCTTCATGCTGAAGTGACAGTGGCAGAAAGTTTCCAGAAATGGAGTAAAAAATCAACCAGGTTAAGTTCACTTTTGATAAGACAGACAGGGCGAGTAACTTTGAGAACGATGCGCTGCTAACAGAAATTATAATATTAAAACAAAGTTAGTGAAAAGTGCTCTCTTTTACAGTTGTTTATATCTTTTTTATGTTTTATTTGATTTTTCACTCCACAATGAAGCTCATTTTAAAAATAATAAATTAATAATTGGAAAAAAAAGCTGTGCAATGAAGGCCACAGGTTGTCAGTAATAACGTGTTTGACTATATTTCTTTATCTTTATCAGGATTTTTTAAGTGTTTTTAGTCATCTTTAGGCATGAAAAAACAATCTTCAACTCAACTCTTTTGAACGTGTATTTTTCAGAGATTTTTGTGTGTCCACTTGTGGACTACATCCATTTAGAACATGAAAATATGTATTTGACAAATGAATTTACTATATGTTATGTGAAATCCAACATAAAAAAAAGTCTTAAACAGATGTGATTAAGACATTTTTAAGTTGAACATTTGAACATTTTAACATTGTTCCTGACTCCTCAGCCTTTACCTTCTATATGTTCATGTCATGAGCATGACAGGAACAGAACATGTTTATCCCAAGAAATTTCTTCATTTCATCTTTTGTCATGACCAGATTTTCTTTTCGTGTTTGCAGTGCATACACGTTGGAATCTATTTCATTTATCAGATCATCATGAAACAGATGAATAAAAAATCTACTGGTTCCGTTCCCACAACATTTACTTTTCTCTCCCCTAAAAAGGGAGGCAAGTCCCCCTCAAACTGGTTGTCTCCACTCTTCCAGTTATTTCTGCTTTGTTCTGTCTTTGAGCTCTGTCTGGTGGAACATCACGAACTTTCTCAGCTTGGTCAGCATTCTCACCTTCCTCAGCATTTTCAGTTTCATTGCCAATACTGTTAGAAAACACTAGTCTTCTGCTAATCCAGCCATTCACCTTCACTGCCGCTATCATCATCCTCATTTGACTGAAGTATTTTTAGTTCTTTCTGTCCCTTACTGCACTTGAGCTCTACACTAACTGTTATTCAGAATAGTTATAATCTACACAAAATATTTCGCCCATATGCAAGTATGCCATCAACAGCCTTGCTATAGGAAAAAAAACTTTGAACAGCTGTCCACAGTAGTGACCATTATGCATGATATATATATATATATATATATATATATATATATATATATATATATATATATATATATATATATACTAAACATACTAGCTAAATACAGCTTATATGTTTAGAAACATTAATATATAGTCTTTTTTTATTATCTCTTACCGGTTTGATCAGTTCTTGCAGACCACGTTAGGATGTAAAGACACACGAGCGGAAGAAGCTCCATGGTTGTTGAAATCATCCAGAGATTAAACATCGCATTAGCAAATCTTTAAAAAGGATGCAGTAACCCTCCTCTCTGGTGCAATGACGCATCAATTTCGCTTTGGACTTCCGTGCAGCAGCAGCATCAACAGTCCTTACAAACACAGAGACCGTGGATCTTTAAAGGAGGGGTAAACACTAGTTTCTCTCCCCGCTGCTCGCCTATGGGGTCGAACGCCGCAGTTGGAGGCCATCTTACCACAGTCACCCCGCTCACTCATAACATTGCTTTAAAGGTACATGCGCTCTCTATATAAACATATATATATATATTTCCATACTTGTCCTTCCTTCCCTCTTTCATACATCTTACTAGAGAAGCCCAGAGCGGCTGTTCTCGACTTTTATTCTTTTTAAAATCATTATCTTGAGATAACAAGTTAATTTTCTTGTTATCTCGAGATAATGAGGGACGTTTTCTCATGATAATGTGATGATCAAGGTGGGCTCAAATAAATAAAACTCATATCTCATTCTATCCATCTACCAATGTTGGTCCCAGCAGCAGTGTTCCCTTTTTCCTTTTTCTCAGAATTCATTTTTATATTACTTGTACCAAGTGTACGAGGAATATGAAAAGGAATTAGAACCTCTTGATCTGTAGGGGTGAAATAACAGCAGCTTTATGTCAGCAGTTGGTATGGTGAGTTCAGGAGCAGTCCACTAATGAGACTACACAACACATGCCTTTCAGTCTGAAGTCCAACTCTGGACAAAGACAACCAAAGTATTTTCTGTAGAACAGTGAAGTCATATGTTGGATATATGAATACAACTGTGTATTGTAGTCCCACACAAAGGTTTTCCATAGTAATCTATTCCCCATATGGTAATGACTTTTTGATGAATGGTGTTTTTTGTTGCAGTGTAATCTGAGGGAAAATATCATTGATGTCTAACTCAAGTGTTTTTATTTCTGCTGTACACACTGAAATTCTGCACTTTAGAAAGAGATGCCAATTCCTTCCAATGTTTGCGGAATATTGTTTTCTTTTTTTTTAACGTTTTTTTTTTCTTGATGATTTGTTTCATGCTCATCTTTTTTTAGTCTTTTATTTCTTTTATATTTCATTTATTGTTTAGTCCTTCTGATTTCTATTTATATATATATTTTTATCATTCTTAGTTGTACAGCACCTTGGTCAACATATGTTGTTTTTATCCATGGTTGTGGATTTGTGTGGATTCTAAATTATTTATGACACATGTACCAGGTTGATGCAATGAACTGCAGACTTTTGTGTTGTAGTACTTTTTACTCCTTGCAGCAGCATTTTCAGCATTTTTATTCACCAATGATATAAACTTGCTCCATTCCCTTTTTCCACATCTCTCCACATGTAATGGTGGCGGCTATGGATGTATGTTTGAGTTATATTTGATGAGAACCAGACAAACTTTTGTAATGGAGTGTAAAATGACTGGGTAAGAGCACACTTTATTTATCACCAAGGAGGACAAAAGTAGGACAATTTCCCAATAAGAAAATTACAAGAGATTAATTTAACACAAAATGCCCACAAAAAATGAAACACTCAACCCCGAAAGTCAAATAAAAACCAAAATGGTCAAAAAAGTAGTCAAACTATTAAAAAAAGGGGAAAAAATGATCAGGGGAGGAAAAAGTACTGAAAAATTGTAAGTAAAGTATCTTTATATTGCTTAAATTCTACTTGAGTAAAAGTACCCATCAAAAAGTACTAAATTTAAAATGTACTTTGATTAAAAGTTACTTAGTTACTTTCAATTACTTGATGTAAACAAAGGAAGAGTCATAAATCTAATCCAACACTGTATTTAATAAACTTTAAACACACTACAGTAAAAAAAGAGAATATAAACCAAATCAAAGTATCCACGATAATGTTGAGCGATTCCTTATTAACAAAACTGTGATCTTTTTTCCTTTACATCAAAAACATGAATAATCAGTTGTCTTAATTAACAAATGGGCAAATGAGCAGTTTTAAAAGGAGTTTTTTTAATCTCTTCGCTATAAACAACAAACCAGCGGAGCTCAAACGACGCTTGCAATTGGCTGAGGCCGGAAGGCCTGTGTTGAGGTTCAGAGACAGTTTGTTTTTTTATTTTTGAAAAAGAGTTCAGATGATCCACACTTTCTAAAACGCAGGCAAGGTTGCCTTCTAACTCCTCTGTTCCTCTGACCTTCTGGACTTCATGATAGAGAAGAAATCCTCTTCATCTGATGAATGCTGCTGTCCTTTTCCAAAACGCTCCACCTCTGACTCAGCCATTTGGTTGCGGTGATGTCTGATATAGAGAAGACCTGCTGAATGACAAACATTTGCCAATTAAGCAATTAGTTATCTGTCATTAGAGAGTCCTACAAACAGCTACAACTTCAGATGACAGAGATAGTAGTATTCTGTATTGTCATGTTATTACTAAGTATTTGTTGGTAAGAAACAAATGGACACGACTAAAATAAGCTATTGATCAGTAGATGAGAAACAATAAAATTACACCTGCTTCAATGATCTCAGCTCATCCTGTGTTAAATTTTGGTAGAAGGATTGCTGCAGGGATCAGTTCAGGGTCCTTCATCATCCCTCCAAAGCGCGTTTGGACACCATGCTGACCTGCTCTGCTCAGCGGCAGACACATCTTGGTGGACACTTCCTGCCTTCTCACTGGGAGCAGCCATCCCAAGTGTGTGTTGGTCTCTGACTGAAGAATGTTTAAGGCCTTTACCACTGGTCTCATTACAGAGCAGAATTCTGTCAGGAAAGCAATTTCTGCTTGACTCAACCTGTGCAAGATAAATAAAACACAAACAACTGTTAACAAGTTTCTCAAAGGAAGGATTTGGATTGTGCAACAAACTATATGGTTATATCAGCACTGTTTTCTATTGATCACGAATTATGACAAATGTTATGTTATAAATGCTAATCAATTAAATACCATACTTTTCAAATGCAAGGAAAGCTCACATTTTCAGTTTGAATTCTTCACAGAATTTTTACAAGTAAATCATTCCCTGTTGGTCCCAGCATTTTGATCTTTTCAGAGTATGCTCAGACCATGATCATCAACAACTGTGGTGAATTTGGGAGCTGCAAGTGGTTTGGAGTCAGATGTGGAGGGGGATGCATAGAATATGCATCCCCAAGTAAATCAGTCCAGTTATTTATGTGTGACCATTTAAGCATTACTGTCTGACTTTTTTTTCGTTTTGTAATAAATATTCTTTTTAAAGGTAATAATGAATACACACCACCTACAGCTGAGAAGCTGTTACTGCTTTCCTTGAGAGGTGGTGCTTTTCACGGCAAGGTTGCTAGACTCGGCTCTTTTCTGTGTGACCTCCCGGTCGCCCTCCAGAGATCATATTAATGTCTGCTTGTCTTCCAGAGATTCCACTCCTGTCTGTGCACCTTCTAATGATCCAGTCAGCACGTCTTCCAGAGGTTTAACTTCTGTCCAAGCAGCACTCTGGTCGTTCGCCAGAGATCTGGTCTGCTCAGCCTCCAGAGATCCGGTCTGCCAGTCTTCTGGAGGTCCAGCTCCAGTCCATGAAGGCCTCTGGCCATCCACCAGAGTCTCGGCCCACACATCTGCCTGAGATCCAGCTTTTTTTCACGTGTAACAGATCTATAGAGTCCCTTAGGGGACACAGGGATGATTTTTTTTTCCTTTTGCGTTATATTGCATTACTATTGTGTTACCACACCATACTCTTGCGCTCCCAATAAGTTTTGCATAACCTCACAACAAGTTTTGTGTTACCTCCCAATACTTTTCAGTTCCCTCACAAAAAAGGGATTATCTGACAGACACTGATTACACGGCTACGAGAGGGCACACAGCAGTTTTGCCCAGTTTCTTTAGGTGTTTCTGGTCTACATCTGTCCCTCTCAGCATTAAGTAAACATAACACACACATACATGTGACATTATGTCCACGTTAACAGAGGAAGGTAATATTTTAACTGATTAATTGTTAGTTAATGTGGAGACAAAGACTTACATCACCAGACCTCTCTTCTTCCCTGCTCTTTCTCTCTCTCTCCTGTTCCCCTGGGTGCTGCCGGGGGCGGGCAGAGGGAGGTGGTTGCCCCAGGAGCCAGGTGTAGGAGGATGGGGGAAGTGGTCAATGGTGCCCTGGTTCCCGGGGTGTGCGGCTTGAACAGCGGGGTGGGTGCTGGCCCACCCTGGGTGGCTGTCTGGGGTGCCTGGTCAGGCTGGGGCTGCTGCTGCCTCTGAGCTCTTGGGGCCTTGCGCTCTTCGCTCTGACTGCCCTGGATGGCCGATGCCTGGTGGGATCAGCGGTTGCCAGTAGCTCTGGCTGGGGCTCTCCTCTGCCACCCTCTGGTTGCGTCTTCGTGATGGGGTGGCTTGGGTTTGTGTTTCGGGATTGTTATTTTTGTTTTTCTTTTCTCTGTTTAGGAATTCTTGATCACTGGCAGCTGTTATTTTGTAAAAGCTGTAGGATTTTTTTAGTGTGTTTCTGTACAAGTGTAGCAGTTGGTTGTTGGGTGATAGTTTGGATTGAAGGGTCGTTGCTTCTATTTGTTGTGTTTTTGTCTCCTCTTTCTTCTTTCTGCTTTCCTTTTTGCTTCTTTTTGCTGTCTTCCTCCTTTTTCTGTCCCCTCCGGCCGGTCCAGCGAGATTACATAGATTCCATAATTCAAAGTAAATAAATAACAGTAATTAAATAAATCAAGTTATCAAGAGGAGCCTTCTATCCATAAACCTTCCCTTGGCAAAGCAAATTTGTTCAGCACAACACAGCAACCAGAATATCATTCTGCTTGTTTTCATGCTGGACAGGACAGACAAATCTGCTGTTATCAGAAACATTATCAAGTATTTTGCTGCTTTATTGTTTTGTTGCTTGTGTTTAGGCTGTAAAGTGAGACTGATATGATTTATTGGTGATTTATTAAATAAACTCTAATTTCCATTCATTTTCACGACTGTAAATTATTCACATGTTCAGTTCATCTTATGAAGAATGAAGATGTTAATTGTGTAAAAAATAAATCATACTGATTACATGGTTACATAATGGTGGCTTCTGTTGAGGCTCTTCTAGCTCAAAAAAGATAATTTAATCTCTTATTTCTTAAATACAGACGGTTTAGTCTGCTCTCTGTCTCAGAAGTGTAATTTTTATAGAGGCTCATATATGGTAATATTCTAAATAGTGTTGCTGAGAAAAAAAATCAAAAGGCCCAACAGACCACACAGTTGTTAAACCCATGCCAATGCTAATGTATACTTCAAGTTAATATCACTATTTCCATCATAAGTATAGATGCCACATCTTATATAGAAACATTGACCCTGGAAACCCTTAGACACCAAGATGAAGCAAATAGCTATAATAGTCTTCAAGTTATTGAAGAAATTCACATTTTCTCTAGTGATGGCAATCTGGGTTAGCTGTTAGTGTATTTAACATTTACCATGATGTCATCTTGTATTTTTTATTTTTATTTTTTTGCCAGTATTTCTGGGACTCCTCTGAGTTAGAAACTGCAATGGCAAAATTACAAATCTGCATCTTCCCATAATAAAGAATCCTTTGAAAATATCCTGGATCCAGACATGATCTGGATCACCCCCAAAAATCGAATCACTTCTTCTTTATTTTTATATATTATATATGTATGTATGTATGTATGTATATATATATATATATATACATTTTTTATATCTTTATATTTCTGACATTTTCTGAAAATTTAATCAAGATCCATCCATAACTTTTTGAGTTACGTTGCTGACAGACAAACCAACGAAGGAGAAAACATAGAAGCAGATATCAAGTCAGATCAGTGCAGGATACAGACGGTCAAAATGTTATCACTTGTTCCTTATTCCATTTCTGAGATTTGCTAAAATTTGAATAAAAAATCCACCAATAACATAAAGCCCTTGTTTTTGTCTCATTATGTGTTTTAGTTTTAAAATCTTAATGTTGATTTTAAAGGGCTTTGTGGTCGTTTACCCCATCATTTATCTGACAGTTTAAAACCACACTCATCTAAAATCCTCTTCTGTTAAATCTCTTCTTAAAACTGACTTTTATCAGGAAACCTTTCTTGACTTTACAACTCTTCTGATTTATTTACTCTCTTAGTTATTGCCCCAAAATTTTAATATTATTCAACTGAGCTTGTTTTATTTACTTGTCTTTATATATTCAGTGTATATTTATCATCTAAAATTACATAGCCACCATGTAATTGGCTCTTAAAATAAGTTTTCTTTTTCATCAGGTGTCAGCTATATGACGATATAGTGTGCAGCACACACATTCAGTGATGGGTTGATGAGGCCTTGACAAACCTCTTTTAGGCTCAAGCAGCTGTGTCTTTATTCTGAGAATCGCCCACAAAATGTTAAAAATTTGAATCCCATTTTATTAATAAAATGTTTAAATGTGTTGTCCTGTTAGCACAGCACGAATCTCCCCAAAGATGGGATGCTGAGTAAAATGTAGATGTAGATATTGAAACTGATAAATTTTACGTTTAATGTGAAATATAAGGTCATTTTGAATTTGATGGCAGCAACACATCTCCAAAAAGTTGGAAGTGATGTTTAACATTATGTAACAACTCCTCTTCTATCAATAACTTCTGAAAATCATCATTGATCAGTATTTCCAGTGCAGGATCTTGACTATAAGTCTCTTTTTAGTATTCATGATTTTGATAAAATTTGTGTTGCTAAACCTGCCTGAGCCATCTCTAACACTTGCTTTTTAATGCTAACAGTAAGTTTTAATTATCTCGTTACTGCTTTCCAATGTTCACCATTTCAGTATTGTTACTATATCATTAACTGTGCTCTCAACCATTTATTAAAAATATTAATTCATATTACTGTCCAAAGTAAAAGAAAATGCAAAGCTACTTGTGAACTTTAAATGGTTAAAGTCAAACTGAAGGAATCCATGACAAAAATCGTTCTGATTTAACAAGATAAATTTTAATCCATGTCCAGTTTTCTTTTTTTTGAAAATGTAAAACAGAAATTGTTGTAAGATCAAGTCAACACAGTAGAACATTTATCATGTGTTTCCTTGGACAAACATCATCAGCACTAAAAAACTGAAACACACACACACACACACAAAGGTCAGATATCTAATATTAAAAGAAAATGAGAAATATTTGATATCTTTCAAGAATACATATATATATATATATATATATATATACACACACACACACATATATTATATTATATTATATTATAATATATATACATACTTTATGTATATTATAAAGTTATGATTAACATAACTTAATGTATGATTCCTGTGAGATTGTGACAGTTGAAACTTTGGCTTTAATTAGTTTTAAATGCAGGGACTTGTTGAAACAGGCAGAATGAGCTACATGCAGTAACAAAGGACAATGTGCAAACCAGGAAGGACCTCTCATGTCCGTCTACAAGTAACCTGATTCACACATCTTGGATGTGAAACATAATTCATTTGGCATTTAAAGGCTCTTTAGGGTCTGGATCAGGATGTCGGACTAAATCACAGGAGAGGCTTGTTGTTGATTGTGAGTCTGCAGGAAAGAAAACATCAAAGAAAGTCACTTTAATACAATCTGAATGATGCTTCACTATACATTAAATCAATGCTGCTAACTTGTTAATACATTCTTTAAACTTACCTTTATAACATTTTGGTTTGATTAAACCTGTGCAAACCAGCACCAGCAGAACAACAGCAACAACAAAAAGAACACAGAAAAATGCACCAACAATCCATCCAGTGGGATCTGAAACTGATAATAAAAAAGTTAATGTTACACTCACAATGTAAACGTGTGTGATGCATAACAGATTCAACATCAAAAAGGACCAATAAAATCTCTGTATTAATCTGGCACATGAAATCTATCTGAAAGTACATCCTCTATCAGGAAATGTTCAGCTCTACAGACACTGGAGTACATTTAAGTTACTTTGTGTAATAAAAAATACAAATTTATTAGTAAAAAGAAATGAAAAACTAAACCAAATAATATATCATTACTTAATCATGTTCGTATTACCCTAAAATGAACTGTTTTTATTTATTTATTTTTTGTTACACAGGAAATGGTCACTGCCATAAAAGAAGAGTAAAAGAAGAATACACTTCATAGTAAACAAAAAAAAAGTGGAAGGATCAGTGAAGATGTTTTAGAAGAAGTTTATGGGATATCATTTGAGAAATATTCATTCATTTTCCATACTGAATTCAAAGTCCAATTCAAAGTCATGGTGGCAGCAACAGCAGCTGGGTTTCAACAAGACTAGTGTTAGCCAGGGGCAGATCAACAAAGCCATCGCATGTTTTATTGTTGAGAACATGCAGCCAATTTCAACTGTGGAATTGTCTGCTTTTAGGCAAATAATAAGTTTAATAATACGCCAAATGGGATGAAAAACCTTTTTCGACTACTTGGATAAGAAGTATATATAAAAATAGAAACTGAGATTAAAGAGACATTGTAGATCCCCTAATCTACAATCTCAGTTTCTATTTTTATAAATCCTCTGCTATAACCGGGATGTCCTCTCTGCACTTCGTCTCATCACCATCGTCTTCCTCACTTTCAGACAACGTACACAGCATATTTCGACAACAGCAGATATTTGGTCTGTTCACAACAAGAGCTACCTGGGGATAACTGCTCACTGGATAAACACCACTACTTTTAAACGCCAGAAAGCTACATTAGCGTCTAAAAGGATCAAAGGTAGGCACACATATGATATTATTGCTGCTGAGATGAACACATTCATTCATTGTTTGGACTGTCGACAAAAGTCACAGCTACAGTTACTGATAACGGCTTCAACTTTATAAAAGCCTTTCAAGTGTAGCATACAGAGTCGCTGTCTGATGATGATGACGATGATGAGAAAGATGACAATAATGCCATCTTCACAGATGTTTCAGATGTGCTTAACACCGTGACAGAAGAAGGAACAGTTTTACCTCCAAGCCTAAGGTGTTCCTCTCACACACTCAACTTGATTTCATGTTCTGATGTGGACAAGTGACTGCCTTCAAATCCTGGTACTAAAGGCATTTACAGAAGTGCTACCGCCAAGTGCACAGCTCTGTGGACCAAGGCTAGCAGATCGACCTTTTGCTCAGAGATAGAGGGTGATATTGTTGGTAAAAAGCTGCTGGTGCCGTGCTCTACAAGATGAAACTCGTTCTATGAAGCTGTAGCAAGATTCACTGAAAAACCAATAACTGACTTGAATAGCATCCCTGATCGTTTACAGTTAAAATGCATCAGTGAAAGAAATTAAGTTTCTCAAAGAATACTGTGTTATCATGAAGCCTCTTACAGCTGCTCTGGACATCCTGCAAGGGGAAGAGAACAGTTAATTTGGCACCCTCCTGCCCACGTTAGAAGTATTGATGTCAAAGACACTGGAAATGAAAGAAGGTCTGATTATAGCAATCGGCTTACCAGATGCCATTGTTCATGTAAGAAAGATTCATGAACACCTTTGTATTATTTTCTCTTGTTGCACAAAAAAAAACAGCATTCAGTCAGTGGACACTCGTTTTTCATTACGCACATATGGTGCAAGTGTATCACACAGCAGAAATTTATTCATGTAAACATTGATATTTTATCTGAGAAACCACTAATATATTTTGCACCTATCCACAGGATGCATAAACAATAATCAATAATAATAACAAATTAATTTTTGCTAAATAAAATTTTAGTTATGTTCAATCAGTTGTACATATATGTTGCATTTTTGTTTTTAAATGTTTTTAGAACTCCTGCCAATAACTCAAACAACACATGGTGATGTACAGTTATAACAGAATAATTTTTACTTATTCTAATATCTGTGTAACTGTGTGTTTTGCAGGCTATCAACACATGTTTTGCATCCGTCTTCGAAAACAACGATGCAGTACTGGGGCTGTCACACATCCCATGTTCAATCTACAGTGGTTGAAAGACCAGAGCAAGAAGGAGAGGGTGAAGGGAACACTGGCAGCTGAATGCCACAAGCTCATCCCTCAGCATGTCCCTGTGCAGCAAGCAGCCAAGATGCCAGCGACTCTGTCAACACCAGATTCAAGCTTCTCCAATGTACAGGACTCTTTCTGCTTTGAGGAGGACAGTGATGCCTTCAGCACTGTTGAAACTGAGGTACTGACATACTTGAGAACAGCTGAAACAGGGATGGAGATTCTCAAACAATTTCCCACAATAAAGGAAATTTCTCTTAAGAAAAATGCTGCTACTCCATCCAGTGCACCAGTCGAGAGACTTTTCAGCTTAGGAAGTCTGGTGCTTTCTCCAAAGAGGAACAAAGAAAGATTTATAGACTTCTTCTCATGCGGTAAAACCACTGGTTTGAAGGTTAAACCTCAACTCAAGACTTTCATTCAGGTCCTTGCTTTTCAGCATTTTTGTTGTTTTCTAGCAAACATTTCTGTGTAACAAAAACATTGGTTCTCTTACAGTCACAGTGACACATTTCTGCTACATTTTAGAAAACTTATATAGAAAACATTGGTTTGTATTGCTGCAAATAAAGCTGATTTATTTAAAACATTTTGAAGGAAATATACGACAGCACTTGCTTTATGTGTATGATGTTTAAATCAGTTTTATTTCTACACTTGACAGGATACATACGGATTACTTTAAATAAGTTACTGGCATGCAACTTTATTTAATTTCAATATGGTTTTTCACTGTCTAATTTATGCAGATGGAAGGTGTATTCTTCCTACGTTCAGCTGCAGTTCTGTCTGTGTTCTACCTAACGTCGTTGCAGATTTCAAGAAAATTGTGAAATTCAGAGAGAAGTTAGTGAGTTATATTTTCTTTATGTTTACCTATTGGGAGTTATTTCAGATCTCTCTCCTTTTGTTTTGTGTAAAACTTTGTCTCTCTGAGTTTTATGTGTCCCCTTTAAAATATTTAGTGCATGTTGACCTTTCAAGCACTTACGAGGGTCTTACTTTCTTTACTGTCTGCAATTATTGCAAAGAAAATCTGTGTAATAAACATTTTTTTCACTTAGTAGTCAAAATGACAAACTTCAGTTACATTTCATAACATTTATTTGATTTAAAATTCATGGTGTTTCTCAGAATATGATCTTTAATATTATTATTAAAAAAATAATAAATTATATATGAGTGGCCAGATGGAGGCCATTACTTAGTAAAAAGCACATGGCAGCCTACCTGGCGTTTGCCAAAATGCACCTGAAAGAGTCTCAGACCATGAGAAACAAAATTCTCTGGTCTGATGAGACAAAGATTGAACTTTTTGGCATGAATGCCAGGTGTCATGTTTGGAGGAAGCCAGGCACCACTCATCACCAGGCCAATACCATCCCTACAGGGAAGCATGGTGGTGGCAGCATCATGATGTGGGGATGTTTTTGAGCAGCAGGAACTGGGAGACTAGTCAGGATAAAGGTAAGATAAATGCAGCAATGTACAGAGACATCCGGGATGAAAACCTGCTCCAGAGCGCTCTTGATCTCAGACTGGGGCAACGGTTCATCTTTCAGCAGGACAACAACCCCAAGCACACAGCCAAGATATCAAAGGAGTGGCTTCAGGACAACTCTGTGAATGTCCTTCAGTGTCCCAGCCAGAGCCCAGACTTGAATCCAATTGGACATATCTGGGGGGATCTGGAAATCACTGTGCACTGACGCTTCCCATCCAACCTGATGGAGCTTGAGAGGTGCTGCAAAGAGCAATGGGCAAAATTGTGCGAAGACAGGTGTGCCAAGCTTGTGGCATCATATTCAAGAAGGACTTTGGATTGTTTAACGGTTTGGATTTGGATTCTGGACAAAGCTTGTTTCCCTTTTGGATGAAAAGAAGGAAGGAAATACTGGAGCTCTTGAAGTGCTCCGCCTGAATAGTTTTCCTTACAGTAATCTCCTGTTCAGCAGTTGCTTGCAGCTTCTCAGAGGAGATTCCAGATCAGGAACACATCACTTCTGCTGGTACGTTGGACCAGATATAATAGTGTTGAGACATCTTCCTGAGCACAAGATTTTATTCATCCAATCCTGATTTATCTAATCTTTTGTGGGTCCAATCTGTTGAAGCGTGACAATAATTATCCACATAAGCTGATGAAAATCATGCAGCAGCTGAACGATCAATCATTTTTGTAGATTTGCCAGCATTTATTTAGTTTTAATTGAATTGTGCCAGTGGTCAGGAAAGAAAGTTCTGCGATGATAAGCATAGGGACCACTGCAAGAGGGCCAGTTGGGCCATTGATTGACTTTTCGGAACTAATAAGACAAATAAATAAATTGTGTCAGCTCAAAAAACACATTGGTCCACTGGGAAAATGCCCGGGCCTATGCCAGAAGGCCAGTCCATGCCTGCTGGCAGGAAATACATGGGTCCTCTACTGGGGCTGCATCGATACTAGAATAACCCGCCATGCGTTCATTACCAAGCTTTGATGTGTGATACAATAAATCAGCTTACATCCAGTGCTCTGTTTCATTACTTTAGCATTATGCCTTTTTTCTAATTGTTCTTCTTCAAACAACTGGATAAAAGACAATAAGTACATTAAAAATAAAGTATTTTTTATATTAGCTGATAAGTGAATGTTAGAAGCTAGTAAGTATGTGACCTTTTCTCATTGAAATACAAGCCCAACGTAATCCCACATGCTAATCAATAATTTATTAAAGCTTTTTCTACTTCTGAATGACCCAAAAACTGTTCAAAGGGGAAAAAATGGTCTTGTCGTCACTACTGTCAAACTGACCCCATCTGGCGATTCTAGGGGATTTTGCAATGTTGGCGGTTTTAGTGTTCAAAAGAATTCCTGGATTCAGGCGGTGATCTGGATCACCCCTAAAATCTAATCATTCACTATCTGTACCGCTTTGTCCATTACGGGTTGTGGGTAAGCTGGAGCCGAACCCAACATTTTAGCAGGTGAGAGGCAGGTCACCAGTCCATCGCAGGGCCAACACAGAGAGAGACAAACAACCGCACTCACTCACAGGGAGAATTGAGTGACCAATTACCCTAACAAGCATGTTAACACTGGCAGGAAGCCGGATTACCCAAAGAGATCCATGCACACACAGCGAGAACATGCAAACTCCACACAGAAAAGCCACCTCCCCCAAGCCGAGACTCAAACCAGCAACCTTCTTGCTGTGAGGCTTGGGTGCCAACCACCACATCACCGTGCGGTCTAAAATCTTGTTCCTTATTCCATTTTGGAGATTTCCCTAAAAAAAAATTAAAATCCATCCATTACTTTTTAAGTTATGTTGCTAACTGACAGACAGACGCTGCCAAAAACATAACCTCTGCCTTGGCAGAGCTAATTAGTGACAAGCTAAAGTAGTAAAGGCAGCACTTTCCCTATCAGACTAGTCAGAGCAGGTGAATCGCAATGCTACATCTGAACTAGAAACTTGTAGTAAAAGACAAAATCATCCATAATTATTTATGTATTAAGGAGTTCTAATGCACATTTCACGAGCTGATTCCACATCAACAGATTTAGTTGGCGTAGACCTGCATAAAACCACAAAAACTCCGTCCATGAATCGTGTTGTGGGTCAGGGATTTGAGCCCGATATCCGATCCGTGAATTATGTTGAAATCGGAGCCCACTACCAATATTAGATCGGATCGGTCCCAACTTTAGATAAAACCAAAGATGAACTTTGGCCACAAAAAATATGTTTGGTGAAAAAGCAAACTTTGTATCCCAATAGAAACACTATATCCTCACTGAAGCATGGTGGCAATAGCAATAAGATTTAAAGTTTCTTTTAGTTTATGAGTTTTCATAATGGTCTTGGACCTTCTCAATTGTCTGACCTCCTTTTAAATTACAACCTTTCATGGACCCTGACTCTGGTACCGGTCTTTTAGTTGTTCCCAAAGTCAGATTTAAAACTTATGATGAGGCCTTGTTCCATTATTACGACCGTGGACAGTGGAACAGCCTGCCAGAGAACCTCAGGGCTGCAGAGACTGTTGATGTTTTTAAACAGGCCTTGCTACTTGGGGGCCCATAAAGGGTCGTTTCTCTTCATCCAGAGCCACTGGCTGCTGCTCTCTGCTGAGCTGCTTTGGCTCTAGCCCCTATTTCCCAGGTCTCTTAGCAGTTTAGTGGTTGATGTTGAAAGTAAACCCTCTGCATCCAACAGAACTGGACGGACTTCTGTGTTCCAGCTGCAATGTTGTGTTTCAGCAGCTAACTCAGCATAGCGCAGGTGTTTACGCTCATATGCCTCAGCCAAAGAATCCTCTCTGGGTACGGTGAGTTAAATCATATGATCATATCTAAAGGTGTTGGAAGGGATCTCTGGAGCAAACATCAGTTTTTGGCCAACATTCGCCAAAAGTTCCAGTCATGTGCTGAGCACAGCTGGCCTCTCTCCAATGGTGAGAAGCTGCTTTTGGTTGCTTTGGCCACCTCAGAGACAAAGACAGCTGTCCAGGGGGTTTGGATACTGATGATGGTAGGAACTTGATGGCAGCTTGCTTGCCTGCTAGTTTTTGAATAGTTCTAAATATCAGTCACTTTTGGCACAAAACCATTAGGTGTCTGCTAGAAAGCTGAAAATTAGGAGAAACTTCAACTTTCATTGCAATAATGAATCCAAGCTTACGTCCCATCCATCTAAATCCAATAGAAAATCTGTGGGCTGACTTGATGATGGCTCCGTACAAGAGATGCTCTGTTTGCAAAGAAATCGCTGCTGGAGACATGTCAGATCAGAGCAGCCTGCAGGCTTATTGAACGATGTAGGAAACTATCTGTGAACTTTAACTGTTTGAAACAAAATTTCGCATCATCCTTTGGACCCACACAAGCTGTAAGAGCTGCACCCGCGCTCACATTAAGCCCTTTTGTAAATAACAACTTAAAAATTGACACTTTCACAGCATCTCTAAATAATATTACACATTATATCACATTACACACACACAATGGTACTACTAACAATAAATTATAATATACAATATAAATAACTTTCAACTGGTATCATTATTAGCTTCATACCCTTCAATTATCTCATCTTTTATCTTTGTTTAAATTTTCCTGTAGATTGACATGTTTTTATTTCCTCACTACAGCTGTTCCAAAACTAAACTACTCTTCTAGAAATACAATAAAGTTTAGTGTTTGTTCTCACTGCTGGTTTTTACAACATGTTTGTTCCTTTCAGGCTGAACTGGAAAAGCTTTGGATACTGCTAGGCAACTGATCATTTTTAACTTTGTACATAACTTGAAGAATCTGAACAATAATTTGAACAAGTCTTCAAATTTCAATATTTTTAATTTGATGAACAGAGAATTAGTTGGTTCTGTATAAGTGAAGTTAGTTATTATTCTTATGGCTGTTTTTGAAGAAGAAAAACAGAATTTAATGTTGTCTTGTTTGCGTTCCCCCACACTTTAACACAGTGTCATGTATAGTAGAATGAAGGAACATTACAAGGTGAACAATGATGGCTGATTTAAAAAATATTTAACTTTATAAGGAACTGAAATTGTTTCACATATTTTTGGATTAACATAGTTTATATGTTTCTTCCAACTCCATCTTTCATCTAGGGATATTCCGAAGCCATTTTTTTCTGTCCGATACGGATTCCGGTACCTGGAGTTTAGGTATCTGCCGATACCGAGTACGGATCCGATACCAGTGTTTTTTTTAATAAGAGGTCTATAAATTCTTTCCATTCTCCAGCTTCATGTGACAGTGACATGGATCTGACTGACATGAGACTGATAAATTTTTGCTATTGCTAGTGCATCCAATGACAATACTTTGGGTTAAATATAAGATTAACCACGAATGCTAGTTTCCTCCTTCTCAGACGAATAATAAACAAGTCAACAAGAAAGTGCTAGCACCAGAAACGCCGATCAGCTGATCACTGACAGCCGGTCACGGAACAACAGGAGAGAGAAGAGGAGGAGAAGGCATATTAGTACAGAACTGCAGGAAACAGTTTTTCTTTGTTTTTGCTTTTGTTTGTTTTTTCTCTTTAAATGAAAGAGTGCGAGTGTTGAATCCTCTCACCGGGAAAAGTGTGGCGGATGAGGAAGCGTTAATTCCGGTTAAAAAATTTACGCAAATAAATACATAAATTATTTACTGCTGTTAACGTGTTAATTTTGACAGCCTTAATATTTATTTATATAATTCATGTTTAATTAACACATGAAATCCATGATGGCCACAGAACTGTTTCTATTAAAAAACTATCTTGAACTTGGACACACAGTGGACGTTTTCCACAAAGAACAGGGACTGTTAATCCAGGACAATAAATTCTAAGACTTTGTTATTCTTTCTGGCTTTCTTCTGCAAATTCCTCATGTTTTTTAAAAGCATTTGCCAACGTTTGTTATTGCTGTGGTTCGTTGAAGGCAACAAACTTGTGCTCTTTCATGTGATTTCAACCAAAATGCTTTATAGGTTGCTGGTGGTAATTTTGCCAGCATTCATGTCGCCTCTGGAAACTTCAGCTCTTCGTTTTAGGCAAGTCGCTGTTTTGCTAGCGGGATTTTCTAATGAGTAATGACACCAAATTACTAACGTAACATTAATGCTAAATGTACAACACAACAGCACAACAGTGACTCGCGTGTTGCTGCTTCTCCGCCTACCGACTCAAAACAACGGCCACGCAAGACTGCGTAACTTCCTGTGTCTGTGTGGTTGTGCTAGGCGGGAAAATAAGAATTATAATTCTGTTTCCATGGTATCAGATGGTGTTTAGACAAAAATACTCACCAATACTGACCCCCTTACTTTTGGTAGGGTCGACGAGTATTTCTGATGCTAGCAGCAGTATCGGTCCATCCCTACTTTCATCTATCAATACATCAAGAAATTTTATTTCTGACACTCTTTTAAGTTCTATATTGTTTATCATTTTAATTAACATCAAACCAACTCTGCAGTTTATTAAGTTAATTTCCAACAGTCTCCAAAAGCTCCTCCAAATTGTACCCAAAACAAAATAGATTTTATTCTCATTGATTTTGATTTAAGTTGATTTATTTAATTGTTCTCTGTTAATTAGATAACTAATAAGCCAGCTGAGGGCCACTCCTCTAACCCCATTCATTTAAAGTTTGTTTATCAATAATTCATGATCTACTGAACCAAAAGCATTTTTGAACATTTCCTCAGTTTCCATTTTTTTTGTTAAATAATTCTGTATAGTATTCACAATCATTCTGTAAATCAATAAAAACTATTGTCGGGGTCTACATTGTTTTTAATATCATGTTCTTTATGGTCAGTAAATTGATTTGTTGTCAATCTTAAAGTTTCTTTTTCAGGGTTGGAGGCTCCTTGTGATTCACAGTTACTGGTTTGTAATGTACCACTGATCTTGGGGCGTGGAGTACGTTGGTGATGAGTGTATTCTTGCTACCATGCCTTCCTCCTTTAAACTTGTCCAGTTCTGTAATGTCTTCTTTCATTTTGTTCATAATAAGTTTTTGTTGCTTTGACATGTTTATAATTTCACCTGACAGAAACTTTAGAGACTTTTTTATGTCCTCTGTTTCTTCTTCTGTGATTGTGCCTTGTTTCTTAGGCTCCATTCTACCAGTTTACCATACATACAACATGTAATGCAGCATAGAAACTAGAAGTCTACGTTAAGTTAGAATTAAGAAAATAGTGAGGAAAGAAGGGATAAAAAACTGTTGCTTCAACTTTCTTAACCATTTTTCAATATAACTAGCAATATATATATATATATATATATATATATATATATATATATATATATATATATATATATATATATATATATATATATATATATATATATAAAATGAATCTGTTGAATGTTTTGGTTAAATTTTTGTCTTTTTCACTCATTTGTAATTTAACATTTGATAATTGCTTTCAAAATTCTAACTTAATATCAATGTCAGATAATAGTCTGAAGGGACAAATTTTAAGAAATAAAGGATCATAATTAAAACATAATGTATTAGAAGGAAACAAACATCAACCTCATCAAAGAAACAAGCTGCTAGATTTTTCCTCAACAGATAACACACCCTACAGTTATGCTACAACATCTTACTAGATAATGTTTGAGGTGTTTGATGTCTCCATCTTGGCCACTAGATGTCAGTATTGTTTTGTTTTTCTTACACAGTGTTACTTTTAGAACAGATTAATCTAAAATTTCTACATCACTTCTGTCTACAAGTTAAAATTTTGGTTCAATTCAGTTCATGAAAAAATATCCAGATTTCTTTACAAATGTTTACACAAAGTTATGGTGAGTTACAGTTTTTGTTTTGCAGTTCTGAGCAGCAGAGAGTAGGTGATGTTATTACCAGGTAACTCTGGCCTCTCAGAGCTGCAGCCCCCTCCTGTTGCTTAGCGTCTGAGAGAGTGGATAACAATAACAAGCGAGTGTGGGGAGGGAAATGACACATCCGATGTAAACATATTTAAGGCTGAGATACAACAAAATACCGGAAAAGTTTGAAATTCCAGCCATTTTTTTAGCTTTTAAAAAAAGGAAGATTGGTCAGACTGAGACAATCTCTGAACTAATAAAACAGTCCTACACATTAAAACAGGAAATTTACTAATTTTACTAAGAACATTTTAGAATAACTTAAAATAAAAATCTATATTTCATATTTGGAAAATGTTGAAGAGCATTATTTATTTTCCTCTGTCTCAAACTAGATATAATGCTCCATCTGCTGGTTTCTACTGGAACATCTTTACTGAAATATATTGTTTATTCGTTTGTTATTTATCTAAGAGACGTAAACACACACAGCTGGTCTGATTTCATCGTCTTAGATATATTTCAGACATGTAATCTTTCTTTTAAAAGATGGATTATTTTACACACCTTTATCTCATTACTGCTGATTGCTGCAGGAACATTTTACTCATGTAAACAAACTAAAACCTGTTGATGGGACTCCAGACTGGACAGAAACCAGCTGACAGACTTTAAACCAGAACCAGGAGGTGAGACCACACTGGTTCCCAGTATGATTTACAACTGATTTAAAGGTTCATTTGAAGACTTTAAGGCCTTTATGTGGTCCAACATGTGCTCTGAGACTTTGATAAAAGAAGAAGGAAGGAGCTGGAAGAGAGGATCAGGATGACCGAGTCAGGAATTACATTTTCAATCTTTCACTTATCAAACTTTTTTTCTTTGGGGGGTGAATTAGAAATTATTTTGCTGTCCAGTTAAAACAAACTAACCTGAGGAACATAAGATATTTTACAAAGAAAAACATAAAGGTTGATATATATAAATATAATATATATAAAATGTCAAAAACGGTCATAATTTCTGGATTTAAATGAATCCTACAGTTTAAAATCTATTCAGAAGAAATCAAGCTGATTTATAGAGACAATTAGTACAATTATGTTAGAAACCAGAAACTACAACATGAATGAGAACTGAGCCAAAGATGTTGGATCACTTTCACTGATACAAGGTGTGGTACATTTCTGCTGAGCCAAACTTTCACTGCAACTCATTTATTACCGTCACTGAACAGTTATTGTGGTTTAACGTAAAACTAAAGGAAGAAAAGAGAAAATGTTTTAACTGAAACTTTTTCAACCATTTTCTTCTCAGCAGGACAAATAATCCAGCTGAGAGAAGAAGAAACTTTTTCATTGATCATTTAAATGATAAACCTACAGTAAATGTGCTGTTACTGTACTGAGAGATAAGAATCTCACCGAGTTTTAGTTTTAAACCTTCATGTGTTTTATTTTACATGTAAGTGCTGTATATATGTAGACTTTATATCTGTGCTGTCATCACAGGTGTGTAAACATGATGTGTGTTTTCCTCATGTTTCTATCACACAGCAGGTTTTAGAGACATGAACAGTGTTTCGTTTAATACAAACTATAAAGATGAAGCTGGTAAATGTGGGAGGTGAACATTTATTAACAAGTCTACAATCAGAATGTGGAAAGTTTCCTTCTGTTTTCTATGTAAAACTAAGTGTTGTGTTTTACTTTCTGCTGTAAATAACCAGCATCCTGCTTCAGAGAACAAGGAAACGCTTCATCACACAGGAACTTCACTGCAATGCTGAGAGTTTGATCACAAGTTCACCAGAAAAACTTCCATCTATGAGCCTTCGTGGCTTCATTATCAGACACTACATACCAGTTCATTTATCTAGATTTACAGGGGCCAAACATTTTGTCTTGACTGAACATTTTATCAATATTTTTTAGTGTTTGTGTGTTTTCAGTTTGTGGGCTGTGTTGAGAAGACTTCTGTGTATTTAAAAATTTCACTTAATATTGAAAAAAATCTTTTGATCTTAATAAAAACCTTCATGTGTAGTTTTCATGTGTCTTCTTGGGACGATGTTGCTCCAGCTGTTAATAAATCTATACATACTCTCATCCTGCCTCCTGTCTCTGTTTATAAAGTTAAATAGAGTCTCGGAGCAGAAATCAGACCTGAGATGTTTTCATCCCAGTCAGCTTTGCTGTCAGTAAACACATGAACCACTGAAATTATTCTAATGTTTCAAAGGAAACAAAAAAATCTTACCATCCATTTGTATATGTGTCTCTGAATAAGTCTGATGTTTGATTTCCTCCTGTGTGGCTACACAGCGATAGCGGTCAGTTTTGGTAACAGTGGTCTGCAGGATGATGTCGTAGCGGTTTTCTCTCTTTGTGATCTGTGGTTCTTCAGCAGGGAGGATGTTTCCAGCGCTGTCCTGCCAGGTGACGTTAGGTTTTGGAGAAGCACCATGGACCTCACACTCCAGCAGAGCCCTGTCTTTAGTTTCATCAAGGGTTGTGACATATGGCTTCTTAGCTGCACCTGTCAATAGAAATAATACTTTATTTATAAAATCAGACGTTTAGCATGACAGAATTTCCAGCATTTGTAATTTATTTTAAAATGTGTTATAAAATATAATCTAAAGTATAGAACCAGCTAAAAGTTTAGACACACCTTCTCATCCTTCTGAGTGAACAGGTGTGTCCAAACTTTTGTCTGTCCCTGTTTTCACATGAGAAGCTCACAAACTTCATCACTAGACTACAACAGTTATTCCCATAGTTAACCCATTTTAAATCAGGTATGCATAAATCTGCTCTGTGTAACCAGTTTTGCTTTAACTTGTGAATTTAAGTGTAAGTTTTTAAAAAGCTGCTGCTTCCAGCTACAGAAATCTAATCTTAACCAGAGACATGACCGTGGATGTAAAGAGAAATCAGGAAACCTGTGGAGAGATGCTACATGACTTGTTTGGTGTGTGTTGTTGTCTCAACTGGAAAGATGCCACAAACTGTGGCTGAAAACCAGCTCAGAGGCAGAGCTGATCTCCAGTGTGTGAACAGCAGTAGGAGGAACTTTATGGTTCATAGAACTAGTTTACTGTTGGAAAAAATCTGGAGCTTTGAAAACTAACGTCCACTTTTCTTTTCATCTAACTAACTGTTGAGAACTGTAAATGATGGACTTAAAAGTATTTCAGCAATGACAATATCATGTTATGCTCAACTTCTTAATGAAAACATTTTTCCTTCCAACTGTTATTCTAAGCTAATAAAAGCTACTTGCTCAAAATCAACGAATTGTGATGAATTAGTCAGGAGCGTCGATTATTAAAAGTGTAACCTATTTTAGGTTAATATATTAATATATTGTCTGCCAAGCTTTTTTTTCTCTCCTTTTTATTATTACAGCCATGTTTCCCGTTTAAAGATCCTATGCTTAATTTCTTTGTAATTCTCGACTGTTCAAAGAGTTTATTTCCACTCTAGGACCATCTAACAGCAGTCTGTCCTCTGGTCTGGTTCCTAAAGAATATAAGCATGCTATAGTCCATCCTCTGCTCAAAAAACCCAACCTGGATCCTACCATTCGGTGTAATTTCCGACCAATTCCCAAATTTCCTTTCATTTCTAAAATCCTAGAGAGGATTGTTTATACACAGATAAAGAGTTTTTAGAAGTAAATAATGTTTTTGAGATTTTCCAGTCTGGTTTTAAACCTCTTCATAGCACTGAGTCGGCTCTACTGGGGATTTTTAATGATCTTTCATTAGCTACAGATTCTGGTGACCACGCGATCTTGGTTTTATTGGATTTAACAGCAGCCTTTGACATGGTGGATCACAACATTTTAATGACTCATCTGGAGCATTGTGTTGGCATTCATGGTACTGCCCTGGAATGGTTCAGGTCCTAACTGTCTGAGAGGACATTCTCTGTTAAACTGGACCATTTCCAGTCATCCCCTGCTCCTCTTTCCTGTGGTGTCCCCCAGGGGTCCATTCTTGGGCCTTTGCTCTTTTCATTATACCTCCTACCCCTCCGGTCAGTTATTAGGAAGCACAATTGTGCTTTCCATCTGTATGCTGATGATAGTCAGGTCTATGTCCCTCTTAAACGCAAGGACTCTTATTCCTTAGAAAAACTCTTAATCTGTCTCAATGAAGTCAAAGCCTGGATCGCCTAAAATGTTCTTCATTTTAATGAAAAGAAGACAGAAGTTATGGTTTTTAGTCCTAGTGCCAGTGGGTCCTCTCCTGTCGACTTGGGTCCTCTGGCACACTATTGTAAATCTGACGTGACAAACTTGGGAGTAAAAATGGACAGTGATTTTAACCTAGACAGGCAGATCAGTGCAGTGGTGAAAGCTAGCTTTTTCCAGCTGAGGCAACTGGCAAAGGCCAAACACATTTTTTTAAAGCAGGATCTTGAAACAGTAATTCATGCTTTTATCACAACACAGCTGGACTACTGCAATGCCGTATACTTTGGGGTCTCTCAGAAATCTCTGTCCCATCTGCAGCTGGTGCAAAATGCTGCAGCTTGTCTGTTAACTGGAACACGAAGGAGAGAACACATTTATCCTTTTTTAGCCACACTGCACTGGTTGCCTGTTCTTTTTAGAGTTCATTTAAAAATTATTTTATTTGGTTTTAAGTCTTTAAATAACCTTGCCCCCAACTACCTATCTGAGCTGCTTCACATGTACTCTCCCTCCTGGTCCCTTCGGTCAGCAGATCAGCTGCTCCTGGAGGTGTCGATGACGCGGAGGAAGCTCAGAGGGGACAGGGCTTTTTCTGTGGCGGGACCAGAGCTGTGGAACTCTCTGCCACTGCAGGTCAGACAGGCTTCATCACTGTTCAGTTTTAAATCCCTTCTAAAGACCCACATCTTTTCATTGGCGTTTCACCCAGTATGAGTTTGCTTTTATTGCTTGTACTGTTTTTATTTTGTATTGATTTAATTGTTTTAATGATTTTTAATGATTTTATTGTCTTGTCTTTTATTTAATATTTTGCTGCTTTTACTATATTATGTTCAGCACTTTGTTCAGTAGCTGGTAAAGTGCTTTATAAATAAAGTTGGCTTGGCTTGTCAGCCTCCATTAGTTCCTGGCCTGGGTTGACACTAGAAACCTGAACCATGAACCGCTAGATTTCTAATTTCAGATACACACGGGATGGATTCTGTCGGAGGTTTTGTGTCTACTTATCACTTATCAGCAACGTCACATGCAGGTGAGGTGTAGTGATCAGTGACGTAATCAGAATCAGGACTCACCTGGGATATTTTCTCCTGTTCTGTCTTTTAACCTTTTAAGACGCGGAGGTTCTATGCGACCCAAATTCTACATGTAAAAATTAATAAATAAATGTACTTTAGCTTTCATGTCGACCAGAAACGTCAGTACGAACATGCCATACCTCGTTTGAAAGCTAACAAGTCCGCCTTTTTAACAGATTATTGTATCTCGGAAAACGTGTTCGATAAAAAAATATCACCCTGTTTTAGACCATTAAATAGTTAGCAACTTACGTGTTTATTTGTCTTGTAGCATTTCAAAAGTATTAACTGGTCAAAGCGCAAACATGACACACAAACTGGGCCTCGTTTTGAGACGCTAAACCCCAACAAATGAATTCAGCTCATTAAAACTCAAGCGGAAGTCAACTTTACCTGAATGCCGTCCTTGTTTAGTTTAGATACGATTTTTTAAACTTCCTAGAGAAAAAAGATTTTAGTCATTTAAAAAATACTAACAAAAGTTGGACCAATGATGTTACTGAGATCGGTAAAGCCCAAGGAGCAAAACAAACCAATCACCGTCTATCTTGGACTTAAAGTGACGAAATTACAGAACTTTTAACCCAATCAGCCAATCAGAGCAGAGTATTCCTAAGCGACCGCCTTCGGTGCTTAATTCACAGCTACTTTCATCCAATAGAAATTCAGTATCTTGAAGGCGCTTGGAGTTTATCGCCAAAGAAATTGCCTGTGTGGTCGCATATCGAAGTTAATCTATTCGGTCCATGTATAATAATAGGACATAAGCAAATCGGAAAAAAACGGTTTTATTCTTCAAAAGACACAATTTAAAGTCTCTGAATATATAAAATCTTACAATAAACATTTCTAACACGTTTTTACGGTTAAATTAAATATTGACTGGTAATTTTAAATGTATTATATCCAAATTTTATCTTAACTTTATTCATTTTGAATATAGTTTGTAGAGCTATGTACCCATCTCCTGGAGGTATCCTATGTTGTACTTTCTGAAATTTATTCAAACTACTGCAGCCCATCGAATTTAAATTTTCCACAAATATTGTAGATAAAATAACAAAGCTATCCTGTAAAAATCAGGTCGATATTATTACTAATATATTATTACTGTATGTTAAACATAATGTGAAAAGTCCAAAAAACTCCTAGTTTCATCTTTTTTCTGCTGAATACAGAAAGAAATGAGCTGTTCCAAGGCAACAACTAAGTCTAACACGTTAAATGAAACCTCCATAGAGTTCACTTCACAGTGATGTAGCATGTCTATATTTGTCTTAATCGTCTTGAAATTAGATAGAACAACAAACTGGTTCTATTAAGCTGCAGCCATATGTATGACTATAAGCAGCCCTAAGAGGTTAAGACACCAGCTGAAAGAGAAGACAAAAAACGTTATAGTTATTTGTGTGATATCATTAAATGGAGTGACACAACACATGGTAATGAAAATTAACTGTATTATCCTTTTGATTTTACCTTCTTCTTTTAATCATCAAAATGAAAATTTAAGAGCTACGGTTTTCAGTTTCATAAATACTGCAGCTGCTTTACAGAAGAGACCAGCTTAGTAAGTCCTGGATGGGTGTTGATCACAAAGTTGGAACAAATGTTTCAGTGAATCTTTTTATCATCTTGATGTGAATCAGACAAGAAAATTCTCAGTCTGCTGTTGTTGGAGTGGAGCTGGTGTAGAAAGTTGTATCTGACTGAATGTTGTCAATATTTGTGCCTTCTGAGTAAACAACTGAGACGTAAACAGATTCACATGACCAATGTTATTTTATTCACTTCCTTGCAAGTCATAAACAAATAGCTTTGCAGCAGATGTGTGAAAACATCACAATGTGATTTTATAAAAAAAAAAGAAAGAAAGAAAAGAAAGAAAGAAATTAAATAAAGCTGATTCTTGGGTAATAACCCAAATCAGAAAAGGACACAAAATGATTGTAACACATCATTTTAAAAGTGTGAATTGTATTTTAGTTGGTGTGGAATAAACTGAGAAATAATGTAAAAACCTTAAAGGTGCTGTAGATGGATTTATCTTTGTTCAGAGGCTGAATTTCTATAGTCCTTTAACTAACATATATATATAGTAACATAGATACACACACCATCATATCTAATGCCCGAATAAAACATCTAGTAATGCTTTTTTAGGCTGAGGGTGTATTTATTTAATTATCCACCAAATATTTATAAAACTGTTCAGACTGATTTGCTGAATTAAGTGAAAAACAAGCAGGTTGGCTTAATTGTACAGAGCATGTTGGATAAGGAGTGTGAATTCCAGGATTATTTGCTGGCTGAGAAACGGGGTGAAAGCAAAGCAAGCAGACTAAAAGAGTATTTGCAATGAAACAAATGCAGGATTGATCCTACATATTGGTCCTGGATCAGCCTGCTTAAACAGACTGCAAAATTAGCCGGTTAAATAGACTGCATACTAGAGTCTGTGGTACATGCTGCATTCCAGGGAGACTCAGTTCAGTCCTACGATGGCGGCAATCCAGCAGGTTTTCATTGTATTCCTGATTATCCTCCAAATTCTTATGAAACTGTTTCATTAAGAGATGTTTGTAGTTTTAAATGCAGCCACAGACACAAACATCACAAACACACACAGAAGTGAAGAGGAAACACAGGGAAGGAGACATCACCAGACCAGAGGAACCAGTGGGGCTGTGACATTAGTGGCTCATACTGGTTCATGTCAGCATAAGCACGACTTTACATTCTGCCAGGAATGAAATAAATGTCATTAATGAGGCACATCCAAACTGAATAATGAACATTTGTTAGTCAGCAAAACACAATATAAAGTAAAAAGCATAAATTGTGAATGAAGCTTCAAAATCAACCAGCTGAGGTTCAGATGTAGGACTAGATTGTTCACCAACCACAACGCTTCCGGTTTGTTCTCTGACCCTCCACCAAAGTGTCCTTACACAAGGTACATGGTCCAGAGCTGTTTCTGATGCTGGTATAGAAGTTCTTTATCTACTTTTTGATAATAAACATGAAGTGCTTGGTTGAACTGCTGGATATAAAAGGTGTATAAGTGAATCCCATATAAGAGAAAAGAGGCTTCTAGATGAAGTTTCTCTGAAACCTGCTATAAGGCAGGACTTTATCCAGTTTAAATGTGTTATTTCATGTAGAACTGAATTAACTTCAGCCCATCTGGGACATTTGAACTGATCTCTTCTGTAAATAATCTTTAACTGATCAATGAAAGTACTCACCAACAGTAAGCTGAACTCTGGACAGTGTTGTGGGGGGAGTAGCTGCCTTAATACAGATGTAAGTTCCACTGTCGTCCACTTTTGTAGGTTTGATTTGTATGGAGGCATTACCAGATGTGAGCTGGTTGGGAAAATGAAAGACCCGACCTTTGAAGTGCTCAGCTTGACCTCCACGTTTAGGACCATACATGGCGCCGCTTTCATACAAAAACACCTCCCTTTTATTATATGCCACGTTTTGTTTCTTCCAGTCGAAGACCATGTTTGTAATGTCCATAGCTCCAAAGGAACAAGGTAAAACTACATCATCATCTTCCATCACAGCAATCCCGGTGACACGTGGATCTGGAAGACAAAAACATGTATTAATGAAACACAATTTTGTAAATATTTGGTGGAATATTTAATTATTCCTCCACCATATTTATTCCAAATTTATTGTGGCTGAAAAGATTCATTTGACAACTCAGTAATTATTCATTAGTAAATAGAAAATGTGTTTAATCAGTGCAAATATCTGCAGTGAAATACTGAATCTTGGATAGTAAACAGCAGGGATTCTCAAAATATAAAAAGGTCATGTACACTCCCACTAGTTCCCACTTCTCTGAGTCTGATGCTGAGTAACCTGTCACAGAGAAATAGACAGAATGAGACAAATCACACTGAAATGGAGCTGCTCCATCTTTATCGACTCATAGAGCTTTTGGAGAAATACTTCCATATTTACAGTAAAACTTATTGTTTAGTTTGTCCGTCTGCAGAAAATAACAATAATAAAAAAAACTATATGAGAAATTTTATAAAATGTGGTCAAGAGATTAAATGTGGGCTCTGTAAATTCTGGTAGCGATTTGAATTATTTTCTTTAAATTCAAATTTCACTTCTAGTTTTTGGTTGTGAAACTTTAAATACCAGCTCAGGAGCAGAGACATCTGTGACAGCTTCCAACTCTTATCAGATCGTCTCTGTTACACCATCCAGAAGCAGAAACACAAACACAGGGTTTGCTGCTTTGCGAGAAAACAAACTAACAAGGTGTGTGGGTGACAACGTGGGAAAAACGGGAAAGTGTTTAATTAAAACTTGACTTTGTTTGGCTCACGTTTAAATGTTTTAAATGTGTTTAAAAGAAAAACAATCACCAAAACTAATAAAAAAAATATAGTTTCATAGAATTTGTTAGCAAACTACAAAATAATCTTTAAAGATCTGGACTAATGTTTGAGCTTTGACTGCAGCAGATCTTAGTCCTGTGACTTTTAAAATGATTCAAACATGAAGTTTCACTATGACATTTAATCTGGAAACAAGCATCTACAGATTCAGTTAATCATCCTCATAACATGAACCAGTAAAACCAGTGTTACTGAACCTCATATCTGTTGTAATCTCATGACGCCACACCCAAAGTTAAAAACCCACTTTTAATAAACAACTAAATACATCTCATATGTTTAGAAACACGAAGATAACATCTCTTCCTAATGGAGGATGGCTCATATCTCTGAACAAATTATGTGTATTTTAACATGACTAAAAGATGGTGAGACAAGTGCAGATGCTTCTCTTTTCTCCCACTAAACCGACATATTAGCAAGTCTTAAAGCTGATATATATATATATATATATATATATATATATATATATATATATATATATATATATATATATATATAGGCTATATATATATATATAAAGTGTATTTTTTCTTTTTTTAATCTCTTACCGGTTTGATCAGTTCTTGCTGACCACGCTAGGATGTAAAGACACACGAGCGGAAGAAGCTCCATCGTTGTTGAAGTCGTCTGAAGGTTAAACATCGCATTAACAAATGTTAAAAAGATGACAGCAGCCCTCTTCTCTGTTTCAATGACGCATCTGCAACATTTTTGCTTGTAACATCCGTGAGCAGCAACAGCAGCAACACTTCCGGTACAAAATCCTTCAGAACACAGAAACCACAACGTTTTAAAGTGAAACTGATGGTTTAACAGCTCTCTAAAACGCGCGGAAAGAGGCTGGGTTAAGCTTCTTTATTTAAAAGAAAAAAAACGACGATAGATAGATAGATAGATAGATAGATAGATAGATAGATAGATAGATAGATAGATAGATAGATAGATAGATAGATAGATAGATAGATAGATAGATAGATACTTTATTGATCCATCCATCAACAACAGGATAAAAATGTTTACAAATTTATATACAACATGTAATAACAGAGTAAATTGAATAAAATAAAATATAAAAGTATCTGTAAAGGTAACAGGTCGATGTAATACAAAAAAAAAAAAAGAAATGTAAAAACAATGTGCAAATACAAACCCTCGCTCATACACCTTACTACAGAAGCCCAGAGCGGTCATGTTTGACCATTATTCTTCTTTTAATCGTTATCATGAGATAACAAGTTAATTTTCTTGTTATCTTGAGATAATGAGGATCGTTTTCTCATGATAACGAGATGATCAAGGTGGACTCAAAAGTACGTGGTTACTGCGTTACACCTAATTTCATAGATCAAACAGACCCAGTGACAGCTGGGGAGCGAGGGGCTACTATCATGGTGTGTGATTCTGTGAATGATTAATGATCAAACTTAACTATCAGACACGTTGCAGTTTCAGTCTTTGTCAGACTTGAAAGAAGTAAAATCGGATGAATTGATCAGTTATGGATGTTTGCATCCATCCTGGTTTGACTGAGGCATCCCAGTACAGAACAGCTCTGTACTGGGATGTCCCTTGGATCCACCAGTTGATTTGTTGGGAGAGAAGAAGAAATTGCTAAGCTTTGAACCCCACCTCTCTCATCTATGTTTAAGGACAGCCCCCCTCCCCACATCCCTCCCGAACACTGACACTGCTGCAGAGCTCCTTCAGTGACAGACTGCTGCATCCAAAGCGAACGTAGAGAAGCTTTTACAGGTTCTTGACTCTTGCAGCAGTTAGACTGGAAACCACTGCTCCCAGTAGACCACAAACACACAAAAACAATCCATTATAATTTATTAATGTACATAATTCTTAATTTTTCTTATTTTTATAATTCTTATAGCCTATATTAACAAGTAGTTTTCTAGACTCTAGAGGAAACCCAGACTTTCCAGGTTCTCCCATGTATACATGGGTTCTCTCCTGGCTTCTTCCCACATTCCAAAGACATGAATGTTAAGCTGATTTGAGTCTAAGTTCTTGCAAGGAGTGTGTGTGTGTCTGACTGAATGTTTGTCTCTCTGTGTTGGTCCTGTGATGGACTAGGAACAGCTGCAGACCCCTCATAAACCTGTATTTGAAAATTCCATTAACATCATGGGATGGAATATGATGCCATGAAGATGGAGGAGGAGGAAGATGAAGAGGAGAATGTCCATAAATTCAGGCCCCTGGAAGACAACAGCTCATTGCTGCAGGACTGTAGACCCACATCACTCTGATCCAAAACTATTTCTCATGAGCAATGAGGACATCACGTGTAGTTTTCATTTTTAATTAAATAACAGTAAACACAGCAAAAACCATGAGTTTATTCTAGACAAATGAAACAGAACATTTACAGCCACTATACATTAATGGTAATTAAAGCCGACATTAATTATGTGCACGTCTCTCCTCCTGTGTTAGTTTGTGTTCATCTTACTTTATAATATCGTCTTACTTTATAATATATCTTTTAATAAAACATGCTCATTGACAACATGAAATGCATTTGACAGCAGATTCTCAGTTCAAGTGTGATAAACACAGGATGTTACATAAGAGGCTTAGCTTTGCAAAAAAACCGTGCATGGGTGATAAGATGAGTACAGGTTGGTCTGGTAGTTTGATTGTGTCCGTAGTTTTTCATTTCCTGCTCTACGTCCTTCTACACTCTGTATTATACTCACAGATGTACTGAACCTCCAAAACAGAAGACGCCTCAACTGACCAACTGACTCACTGTTGTTTGCAGCCGTGTGTGTGTGCTTGGTAAGAAGGAGGTCCTCCCCAAGAGATCAACCTACTATGTAAATTTATGTAAAACAGCTGAGAGTATTTCATGTGAGGAAAAAAAAAAACAATAAAACAAAATGCTCCATAAATTCCATTTAAAAGCTATCACCTGATTCAAGTTATTCCTTGATTATATTTGCTCTAAGTGATAATAGCCCTGCTTCCACAGGTGAAGGAGGTATAAACCAAATGACTAAAATAATGCTGACCATAAAACACCATGTATCTGTGCATGATCGGAATCTGTTGGGATTTTCCAAATTTTTAAAGAAGTTTGTTTTTTAACACCAGATAGCCCTAGCACTAAGAAAAGTACATAAGTGTGTTGATTTCAAACACAGTCAGTGATCAGAGGGGAACTGTTCTGAGCAATGTATTTACTTATTATTTTGATGAATAAAATATATACCAACATTTTTAGTGCATTCTGAACACTGGTTTGTCTTTAAGGAAGAACTTTTTACTCAATCTGCTACACAAACTACAGTTTTTTCTTTCTTTCAAATGCTATTCTGTGTGTTTGTAGAGTTTATTAGACTCCTCTGAAGCATGCAGCGTCCTCTGCTGCCCTGAAACTAACACATCTTTTAAGCTTTGCTTTGCTTATGTTACTGCCCAAGACACTGAGATAAACTTTCTACTGAGCTGCATGTCCATGCAAATATGGTTCAGTCTTGCTCTCTGTTGGATGTTAAACCTTCTGGTCCCTCAGATGTTTCATCTTCTTCTCTTTGGTTTCAGTTTGATGAAGCATCATACAATCAACTGGCAGTACACAGGTCATGTCACCTGAACATTTTGCTGTACAAAACCACCGTCACAGTTTCGCACCTTCATTGTGATCTTACTACGTTTTGGACATGTGGAAAAACACACCTGTCACAGGATTTCATGTGAAACTGCTGAGAGGTTCCTGACATTCTCTCCCAACTTCTTTCCAGGTGCACATCTTATGTGACTGTTTTAGGCCAGATCTTTCCAAAGCCAACGTTCACCACCTCCATTAAACAGTATCTATGTGATTTGTTCCAAAAAAATCAAACCTCTATGGAAGAGTCTTTAACATTGTTTTTTTGTCTGTGTGTATTTTACGACTTCATTCAGAAATACCTGCGACAGTGATGAAGGAGCAGTAGTGTGTGCAGTCTTTTCTTTTTGTGTAAGCAGAGTACATAAAGTGAGGTATAATACCAAAGTTCTTTTATAAGCAGAGTTTCTTTAGAAGGTATTATATTACCAAAGTAATTTATATTATCCTTACAAGCTTGTTGTGGTTGAGTAAAACAAAAGGCTTTGGTTTCAGTGTCCACCCGCCTGCTGGGTATGTGTCAGAGAGCTCGATCCACAGTTGAGAACATTGTGTTTCCATTCATTTGACTCTTACTGCAGATGTTTAAGTGGTCTACCAATCAACCTGGGGAACCCATGAAAAAGTAGAGTATGGATTCATCTGAAAGCAAGATCACATGTTAAATTAGGGAAAAACAACTTCATGTCCACTTGTGCTGAAAGTGGTACCAGATCTGATGAAGTTTGTTTAGTTTGAAAACTTAAAAACTGGTGGGGGACCTGATACCTTCAGAGCCACTGGAGGACACTGTTAGTTAAACAGGTTATAAGCCAGTGGAATTAAATAGTGTCATCTGTTTATGTTCTGTTCATGGGTAGTGGTGCACTTTTAAATGTGCAGGTTTGAGTACCTTACATAACACCAGGGACACTCGCTGCATTGTTAGCTGGCTTAGTCTCCAACAGTTTCACCCGTATCTGCCACGAGAGCAGTTAGAAAGCCAAAGAAAATAATATAAAATGGCAAGCCGTTTGGGAAATTAATATATATATATATAACTGAATATATTGAATGAAACTTGAATGAATGTCTGAATATATTGGTGGAAACATGAACATTGATTGAATGTTTAAGTTTCCAGGTTGTCGATATCTGTAATAAGTAAATTTCCTTTTAACACCTTGGTATTACACAATGGCATCAGCAGAACTTTTCCAGTACTTTGTTGAACTGGAAAACTTTTTTACAACAGCTGGTCATATACCAAGTGGCCCAAACAATTTGGAATATCGCGGCAGCTTGAGAATCATCTTTCCATTATCGCAACATTCTTAGTCCTTTTGAATAATCGTGGCCAACAAAACCAACAAAACATTGCTGAAAGAACATTATGCCTCATTCTTTAAGGAATTTTTGAATCTCTTCAGGAGATGTTGATGGAATTAACGCTTCAGGCTGAAGCTGGTTTACAAGTCCATGGAATGGGCACATATTCTGCATCTCAGAGAGGAAGGCCAAGGTAAGCGCTGTATACATAAACATATATGGGGAGGAAGGTTGATCTAGACAAGAATCCATAACCTCTGTTTAGAATGATGTGCACAATCAGCTAGCTTTAAACTAAAGTATTAGGACAGGGAAGTAGGGCCATTTAATCACATTATGTGCATTTTAATAGATTCTTTATTAAGTTATTAATCTTTCTCCTCTAAGGTTCAACATACCAGCCACTCAGCTAACACATTTACAGGACCTGGGATTTAGTTGGATGGCCATATCTCAAATGCTATCAATAAACATTCGAACACTATACAACCACAGGACACAGCTTGGTTTAGTGGACTATGGGAATTTCACCAACATTTCAAACAGCGATCTTGACCATCTTATTACTCACTTTCTTACACTAACCCTTGGCTCAGGAGAGACCTACGTTACTGGTAGTTTGAGAGGATGAGGGATCAGAGTTCAGCGATGGCGAGTGTGAGAGCGTTTAAGAATAGCAGATCCAGTGGGACGGGCCTTAAGAGGACGAAGGGCAATTCAACGGAGGGTTCACAATGTCTTGGCCCCAAATCAAGTGCGATATGTGCTTTTTTGTGCATTTGATTATCTCTATAATCATGAAACCCCTGCAAGTCAATGAACTATAGATTTAGGAGGACCATTTTTTTTACAAGATTAAAATAAACATGAACAATTTACATAATATTGGATGAAAGCCATATTATGGGGAATTCAAAACAAATTCTATTTAATATTTGCACAGTGTTATTTTCTTTTTAAATATATATAACTAAGTAGGAATAGCCTTCTTGATAGAAAAAGCATGATAGCAAAGCCACATAAGATCAATCTTGAACAAGGCCATTATGTATCCAATCTGGTGAGTAAAAAAAATAAAATAATAATAATGTATTTCTTCTTATTCCAGGTATACTGACACAAACCACAAGTTAAATCGATGGGGATTTGTGTTTCATGGTGGAGCTGATGGCTATAGTCGCTGCATTACCTACCTGAGATGTTGCACAGACAACAGAGCATCAACAGCCTTGCAGCTTTTTCAGCACGCCATCAAACTTTTTGGACTCCCACATCACGTCAGGAGTGATGCTGGTAGTGAGAATATTGATGTTGGACGGTTTATGATTGAAAATCGAGGGGCAAACAGAGGTAGCTTCATGGTTGGATGTAGTCTTTATAATCAAAGAATTGAAAGATTGTGGGGAAACTAAACAGGGTGGTCTCAGCATATTTTAAATAACTTTTTATTTTTATGGAAAATGTTGGAAGAGCACCGACCCACTTAACATTAGTGCTCTTCACCATGTTTACCTTCCAAGGATAAACAGATCTGTGGAAGAGTTTGTAGGCCAGTGGAACTATCACAGCTTAAGAACAATGAAGAGTAGCTCCCCACTGCAACTGTGGACAGAAGGAATACTCCAACTTCCTGAACATTAAAGACCACCACTCCCTCAATTTGCGACACCCTAATAAACACCACCACTGGAATAATGAGTTAAGAACAATCAATCCCTTAACTGACGACGGTGATCATGGGATAAAACTCTTTGTCACAGCATGTAACCTACTTCAACAAAATACTTAAGTTTGCAAGTAATTGTTACTGTTCTGTAAATATATTCATGTCAGATAGAAAGAGCATTTGCATCTACAGCTACTCCAGTTATACCAGTTCTGAGAAAACCAAAATTTCAAATTGTAACCAAAATATTTTTTGTGCCTAAAACTAAACAAACCATAAAATGGCACAACCCAAACGAAACAATGATTTTTTACATATTAACTCTAATTAAATGCTGCTATGGGTCACATTACAAATGTCATCAAAGAAAAATGAACAACTGTTTCAAGTTGGAGGAGTGTTTGACTGCAATGCAAAATGTGCCTCACATTTATCAACAAAAAGTATTCATCAAGTTCACATCCTTAAATCTGTAACACAAAACCATGACTTTAAACAAATTTTCAAATGTAACCAAAATGTTTTATGTATATTTTTTTGTGTTTTTATTGCAGTAAATTAAAAGAGCTTTCTGTTTTAGAGAATAACAAAATGAAATAATAGCAGTTACAGGCAGTGATTTAGCACCTTTTCTTACCTGTGTGTTCTTGTCATGGACCCACATCATGTAAACAGTGAGAGACAAAACAAACAATATGAATAAAAGGTTGGTTATTGGGGTTGCAGGAACAGCTCCCACATTAACCTCCTCATCTTAACTCATCTCCTCAAACCCTCTATAAATGACCTCTCAGGCTCTCCCGAATCCTGGGGAATTGCGTCTGGCAAAATCCATGTGGGATTTGAATGCAGTGTACACTGCATGAACTGGGATGTGAAGAATATTTTCACAAGTACTGGCTAGCAGAAATCGGGATTGTGTAATTAACTCAAAGCTTGGCCTTGGTGAGAAACCCAGGGGTGGAATGTTGTCACATCCAGTAACGAACACAAGAAAATCCTCCAGAGTGACTTCACTTTTACCTGTAAACATAATAAAAAAACACATTAATACACTACCTACTGGTATTTTTATAAAATAATTATTATAGCACTGGAGTGATGCAAAAGAAGCAAAATAGTAGTAGTTTAACTGTCTTAAACAAGCATTCATTCATTTATTGAAAAGATGCTGTAATTTGAAAGTGTTATGTTTATATGACAGAAGTAGTGAAGCGTTTAACAGTAAATAAATGAAAGAAAGAAGAAGAAAAAACAGGAGACTGGAAAGCAAAAACAAATGTGGACAAATCTTGCTCCAAGTCTGTTGGAAGCATAAATTAGCTCTTATTATTTATTTATCAGTAAAGATATTGTGGTGGACATGAAGTTTGTTAATATTTTACATGAAAACTTGTGGGCAAAATGAATGCATGTTATATTAAAATGTAGTTCTAAAGTATTTATGTTACATAAACTATTTTACAAAGTAAAGGAGAGTGATCTAATTAAAACGTATTATTGTCATGTACCACTATGGAAGAATGCAGTCAAAACAATTGAGAAAAAAATATCCTCTGTTGAAACATTCCCAACACCAAACTTACATTCAGCATCTTGAAGATAGTCTTTCCAGAAAGCCAGGGTTTGGCACTCTCCTTGAAATGCATTGCTTCCTCTTTCAGAGTGAATGATCTGGAAGAGATTCTCCACTTCAGATGCTGTTAAACTTGTTTCACCTTTTACGAAAAGGCACTTCAACTGTAGAGGGTATCTCTGAAGAGCATCTAGGAGACCTATAGACCTTAAGCCATCTCTGAACCTAGTAAAAAGGAACGAAACTGTATTCTGTAATGTGTTTTGGAAGGTGTGGTGCCAGTTAGTTTGTTTTTACATGTTATATTATTAAGGTCCCACAATAAATTTCAGGCCGAAAGACTCACACTTTCACTTCCACTGGTACTGTATGCTATGGAACTCTATATCAATTAACATAACATAGTCTGTACGGTAGGATGTACTGGTTGGTTGTACAGTATGGTATCTCATGTATTTCCACCATTTTGTCACCAAAACTAGACTATTTTTTGTCAGACAAGGTTGTGCTCAGACATAACTGCCTGGCCCGCGGTCGGTCTTCTGCGATGAAAGAGAGCCTGAACTTCTTCTTCAGCTGAATTGAATTATGAATTGTGGACGTTTATATTGTTTTGGTTTGCTCATGCATTTGCCAGCGAGTTCAGGACCGTTTCATTTGAAAGAATGGCTGCCACTAAATTTCTTGCTGTCTCACTCATGCTGACATCTTTCAGCTTCGACACAGGATGGCGCATGCACCTTGATGGCCTCATGACTTTCCATTCAATATATTCCATCTTTATTCAATCAATATAGTCAGACTTTCATCATTATTCTCAAGTTTCATTCAATATACTATAGTGTGTAGCCAAGTAGATCAAAAGTTATTCTGAGCTAAATTTTCATGTTTGGCACAGACCAGGAAATTATTTTAATTATTTCATGTAGTGCATTTGCAGGCATTACATACATCATATTTAAATAAAAAATGTAACATCATCGTGCTTAGTAAGTAAAATTTTGTGGCACAATTTTACAATTATAACAATAACACAGAACTAGACATTTCTACCACATCAAGATGCCTTTTATATGCATCATTTCAGATACATACTGGATGGAATCTGTCAGAGGTTTTGTGTCTACTTACCAATTATTAGCAACAACACATACAGGTGAGGTGTAATAACCAGTGATGTAATCAGAATAAGGACTCCCCTTGGGATACTTTCTTCTGTTATATATCTGTTATATCTATAAAAGGCAAAAGAAAACATATGTTAGAATGTAATATCATTAATTTGTCAGATAGGTATTAATGTTAAAAACGGCTAAAACTCACTAAAGTAAAAAAAATTAATTTAAATAAATAATAACAATAAATGTGAAAATTAAATAAAAACCCTGATTCTGTAACCCAGGGGTGTCCAGCTCCAGTTCTCGAGGGCCACAATCCTGCAGGTTTTCGATGTGCCCCTGCTCCAAAACCACCTGACTCAAATTAATGAGTAATTGTGCAAAACTTAATAGGCTGTTGGATCAGTTAATTTGAGTCAGGTGTGTTGAAGCAGGAAACATTGAAAACCAGCAGGACAGCAGCCCTTGAGGACCGACTTTGGACACCCCTGCTGTAACCAGTTCCAAGTGGGAGCACAGTTTCCTTCCTAAAGACTGGGTTTTACTAAGTGTTGGTGAAAGTAAAAGTGGTCCTGTAAAAGCATGAGGAGTGATAAAAATGAAACAACACAATACACTGTGTAACAACACATCCCTATAGTCTTTACTTGTGTACGTTCATGAACTGAACTCAAAAGGAGGAAAGAAACAAGTTTGAATCCTGTAGACTATTTTACCACACAGCTGCTCAAGCATTGTGTAAAGAGAAGGTTTATCTAAATGAAAAGTCTGAACAAATGCTACAGAGTCTTTGATTTAGTGTAATGATTGCTAATACAGTACTTAAATCAGTCATGTCTGAAGTGAGAGAACCCCTCTTGACGAGACTCGACCTTTAAACTGTTCATTTTGACCTGAACAGCCGTTATTATAATGAAGGCCAGCATCGTACAGGAACACTTCATACTGATGATCCTTCTTCCAGTCAAACAGTATCTGTATTGTTCTTGGTGCTGAGAGAGCAGGGCAGACCTACATCACTGCCTTCTTCTATGAACACTTTGATGACTGCTGGCCCTGGAAGATAAAAACATCATAATGTTTACAAGCAGCAAAATCACCTAACGGACACACAATGTGTAAGATTCATCAAAGAACATGACAAAAATCAATAAGTGGAGCCTTTTGGATCATGGCTTTGTTTACTACTGCATTGTGTTTGCAGCATGTGACAGATTTGAAAATGATGTCAATCATATAATTTGACCGTTTCATTTGTCACTGAGCTATACTCAGATCCAGTAGATAAAGAAATGTACAGCTTTTCCACTGCTGCAGCTCCCGAATTACAGCAATGACAGACTGGACCTTGATTGTGTTTTAAAAAAAAAACAAGATGACAAGACAGAAATAAATTAAACATCCTGATTATTTCCATTTATTATATAGCTACCAATACTTTGTAGGTGGAGGTTATGTTTTTGGTGGCGTTGGTTTGTCTGTTAGCAACATAACTCAAAATGTTATGGACACATTTTGTTTAATTTTTCAGAAAACATCAGAAATGGAATAAGGAACAAGCGATCTGGGGGTGATTTAGATCATCATCTGGATCCAGGATTTTTTTTTAAGGATTCTTTACTGTGGGGAGATCGGGATGATGCCCAGAATCATTGGCAAAAAACAAACAAATTAACAAAAAAAGACATGATGACATCATGGTAGTTGTTAAATACACTAACAGCTAAACCAGATTACAGCCATTAGAAAAAGTGTGAATTTCTTCAATAACTTCAAAAGCCATTTGCTTCATCTTGGTGTCCAAAGGTTTCCAGGGTCAAGGATTCTAAATAAGATGTGGTATCTATCTGATGATGGAAGTAGGTAGTGATAATAGTCTGAAGTATACATGTGTGTCGGTATGGGATTGGCTCCTGGGTGGGCTGTTGGGCCTTTCTCAGGTGAGTGACCCTATGGCTTGGCGCTCTCCGAGTTCTTCAGTCCATGTTTGAATCAATCCAATAAACACAACTAAATGTTACATCTGATGAGACGTGAAACCTGTTGTGACTCCGTCTCTGTCTCCTGCCCAATAAAACCATCCAACCTCTTAGTAAACTTCATGCTGTTCATGTTTGACCAAATGATTTCTTCAGAAACTGCAACGTTTTCATCTGCAGGATGGAGACACCAAGTTGTCTTTGTCAAATTGTGCAGGTTCTTTTGCAGAATTTTCACTGTAAAAGCCTCTTTGTGATGAAATGAAACTGAATGAAAACACGACTAAATCTGTGACGTCTGAATTTAAGATAAATTAAATCCAGGATTATTTTTATTTTCCCCCCAATAAATATATTTCACTTTTGTTGTAGTATGAAAATCTTAATGTTATAAAACAAAAATCAAATCAAAGGAACACTCACCTGTTTCCTGGAACAAACACAATTTAAACTAAAACAGAAAAACACAATAAACAGCCTGATGTTTGTCATTTTCACGATTTATTTACACTTTTCTATAGAAGCTAAAGACTTCCTGAATATGTCAGTCTAAAGTGCATTATCAGTAAAAACATAAGAGCAACAATAAAACATCCAACTCTTCTCTCCAAGCTCTTTTAGAGCTAAAATCTCAGCGTAGATAAGCCCTAAAGCATTTCCTTTGTACGTAGAAAGCGGTGATGAAAAATAAGTCAGTGGGTTACTTCTTTCTACAAACAGTCTTGTGGCCGGCCTTCTTGCTGCATACTGTCTCCGTCTATATGATCCAGATAGTCCAAACTGCCCAGCAAATATTTCTAAACATAAGTTAAACTTTCACATTTGAAGGATTAATTTGAAAATCAATTTATTCCAAGTCTCTACAAGCAACCTTGAATTAAGAGAGCTAAAGCAGACATTTTAGTCTGGGACTAGTCTTAAGTCCTGTCTCTGAAACTGGCCCAGAGTCTCTATGAGTGCCCTGGTAAAGACCGGTAGCAGGTCAGACCTGGAACAGCTTCAACAATATAAACACATAAAATTATTACGTGTACACATCACATAAACTAAGCAGACAAAACCATCAAAACCATAAACATCACAAACTAAGACAAAAGCATCAAACATCAGTTTGTTGTCATTAAAAACAAAAGTTGCAATGATCAATCTGAACATTTACAGCCAGATGTGCCACATCAATGTTCAGTGAAAGCTTTAGACATTGTGTGTGTGTGTGTGTGTGTATATATATATATATATATATAGTTATGAATGATTACATAATAACAAATTAATATAAGTTTATGCATGATAAGACTGCATGTGTGTTAAGACTGTGATGGTTTCAATCTTTGGCTTTAATGAATTTTACATTCAGGGTTTTGTTAAAACAGCTTGAAAACCTTTTCAAAAGGCCAAACAGCACACAGATGAGAAGGACTGCATCTATCTAATGGTATTACGATACAAATGGAGGAAATAATAATTCATATTTCATGATGGGTGTCAGGATGTCTACTGTCTTTATGGGCTGCAGATAATCTCAAGCAGACCTCAGTTTTAGCAGTTCAGGAGCTTTCTGTCTGATATGGTGGTGACACACTGAAATGTAAAAATACTGGAATGTGACACTTTCTGTATTTTGTTTATATAAATATACCAAATAAATGACTGAGGGGAATATCTTATAATGTTCACAGGACATGAAACATGTCTTCTTAGTGAGAGCAGGATGAGCTACATGCAGTTCCAACCTTTACTTCTCTGATCACATCTCAAGGATCCAACAAACTGTTTTTCTGTCCTGAACTTTAAAACTTATCTGAACTCTAAAACTGCCTGAAATAAGCAGAAATGTCCTCTCGTGTCTTTTGTCCAAGAGTAAACTGATTTAGACATATTAGATGTAAAACATAAAATGCACTTAAAATTTTATCCTTGAAAAGGTTGTTGATCAAGAATTGAATCCAGGTTGAGGCTTGTTGGTTGTTGTCAGCCTGCTGGAAGAAAACGTCATATTAGAGAAAGTCACAACCGAATTTGATCATTAAATATAAACAATTATGTAAATAAACTCAACTTCAAGACATTATACACGACATACATGCTGTTAATACAAATTTTAAACTTACACTGTCGTCTGGTCCGAAGTTTCCTAACAAGTACACCAATGACAACCAGCAAAACAAGACAGGCAATTATGGCAACAACAGCAACAATCCATCCAGTGGAGGACCCTGAAACTGATCATAAAAAGTTAATAACACTCAGAATAGATGCACAACAGATTCAACATAAAAATGTCTGTATGTTTCTGATATCAAAGCTGACTATTTATCTCTAGATGTAAACATCCAGACTCTCCAGGAACCTCCTGCTTGACGTCACTGTAAGGTTTTAGTTTTGGTCTCAGTGAGAGAACTGATGTTACATCCTCCTCTTTCTGAGACATGTTGTTCATCAGTATAACCGATGTTCCACTTTCTGTTCTGCTTTACTTTTAGCTTTCTGTATTCACATGTGGGATCAGTTTGAGGAACACATTTAAGAAATAAAGGATCATAATTAATACATAATGTGTTAGAAGGAAACAACAAACATCAACCTCATCAAAGAAACAAGCTGCTAGATTTTTCATCAACAGATAACACACCCTACAGTTATGCTACAACATCTTACTAGATGGTGTTTGAGGTGTTTGATGTCTCCATCTTGGCCACTAAATGTCAGTATTGTTTTGCTTTTCTTGCACAGTGTTACTTTTAGAACAGATTAATCTAAAATTTCTACATCACTTCTGTCTACAAGTTAAAATTTTAGTTTTATTTAGTTTATAACAAAATATCCAGATTTCTTTACAAATGTCTGAATGTGATTTAGTGAGTTAGATCCACATTCACTTTCACTGATACAAGGTGTGGTACATTTCTACTGAGCCAAACTTTCACTTCAACTCATTTATTACCGTTTCTTTCTTTTTTTCTGCCATGTTTTTGGGGTAAGAAACTGCCCACTACTCTCCACAAGTGCAAAGGTTTTGTCACACACACAATGCTGCCCTTTGAACTAGGTCATAGTTCACCTAAACTTCACATATAATAAACATTTTTTTATTCTTTTATTTTGAAGACATTGTCATTTTCAAATCTATATAAATACAAGTGTGATAAAAAAAAAAGCCTAAAAAAATTATATTTTAGACGTAGCTCACATGCAAGTTATGCTAGTTTTAGAACAGGCCTGCAGGCGACTTGTTGGTGACTCCTGGTTTACAGTAACTGAATCTGTATTTTATATTTAGGAAATGCTGAAGACGGTTATTTATTTTTCTCTGTCACAAACTAGAACTGCTCTATCTGCTGGTTTCTACTGGAACATCTTTATTAAAAATATATTTGTTTATTTGTTTGCTATTTAGCTAAGAGACGTAAACACACACAGCTGGTCTGATTTCATCGTCTTAGATATATTTCAGACATGTAATCTTTCTCTTAAAGACGGACTATTTTACACACCTTTATCTCATTACTGCTGATTGCTGCAGGAACATTTTACTCATCTAAACAAACTAAAACCTGTTGATGGGACTCCAGACTGGACAGAAACCAGCTGACAGACTTTAAACCAGAACCAGGAGGTGAGACCACACTGGTTCCCAGTATGATTTACAACTGATTTAAAGGTTCATTTGAAGACTTTATGTGGTCCAACATGTGCTCTGAGACTTTGATAAAAGAAGAAGGAAGGAGCTGGCAGAGAGGATCAGGATGACCGAGTCAGGAATTATGTTTTCAATCTTTCATTTATCAAACTTTTTTTCTTTGGAGGGTGAATTAGAAACTATTTTGCTGTCCAGTTAAAACAAACTAACCTGAGGAACATAAGATATTTTACAAAGAAAAACATAAAGTAAACTAAACAATATCAGCTAACAAGAACTGCAGTAAAAAGAAAAAAGAAATCACTTAGTGTGGAAAAAATCTTTTGATCTTAATAAAAACCTTTGTGTAGTTTTCATGTGTCTTCTTGGGATGATGTTGCTCCAGCTGTTAATAAATCTATACATACTCTCATCAGACCATATTGTATATCTTTAGTGACAGCCGCCTCTTATTTCAACCCAGAAACTGTTTGACAGAGGGCAGGAAAAAACACGCTTGAAGAATTCTACTACAAAGAGCATGGGTTCACTTTAAATTAAATCTACAGTTTAAAATGTCTGATACTGGATAGATTTTATTTATACTTTTAAAATATGTTTCTCTGACTTTGGCTCTTACAGGCCATTTTATAAAATTAGACTTAAGAATCTGCTGTTTGTCAGATGTGTCGATGGAATATCTGAGATTTAAACAATGTAGTAATCAATTTCATTAAATTAAGTCTTCTGACTGCAGTTTCTGTTAAACTTGGTTTCAGAAGAGAAAATGGCAAACCATCGTGTAAGACAATAAGCAGGGGACAGGAAGGGTTTGCAAACTTTAATGAGTTCTATTTTAGGAAAATAAAAAATATATTTAGTGGAAAAATGTTGATATAATATTTCCATTCATGTCCAAAATGTCCATTACAAAGACGATGCCTTTTTCATACCGATTCTGTTTAAATATTGGCTTCCTATTAATGGTTATCACTCTATTATTCCATAAAGTGGAAGCATACTACAGACTCCAAGATAATCAAATCCTTTAAAAAATCATTTCTAAATAAAATTTAACACCATTATGTTTATGAAGAAATATTTTGTTGCATATTTTTAGAATCATAACTCAGAACTACACATTTCTACCACATCAATATGCCTTTTATAAACATCAGTGCATCATTTCAGATACACACGGGATGGATTCTGTCAGAGTTGATGTGTCTACTAATCAGTTATTAGCAACATCACATACAGGTGAGGTGTAGTGATCAGTAACGTAAACAGAAATAAGACTCACCTGGTGTATTTTCTCCTGTTCTGTCTTTTAAGTCACCATCTGAAAGAGAAGAAAAAATGTTGTACATGTTTGTATTTTATCATTAAATGGAGGGACACAAAACATGCTAATGAAAATTAACTGTATTATCCTTTTGGGAAACTGCTCCCGAAAGAGAATGAGAAACTTAAACTTATTTATTATTTTTTTAAATAAATGCGGCTTTAATTTATGCAAGACAGCAAAGGTAAGACATATTTTCTGACTTTTACAAACGTAAAACATAAATCAGGCCTTCTTCTGCCTCTGGTTCGGTGAATCTTGAAACTTCCAGCTGTGGAATCTGTGAGATGTGAGCTGTCAGTAGAGGAGTCGTTTGTTCGTGTTCATGGGGAGACACCATCTGTGTTTACATATTTTTTAGACTTTGCTTAGTTGGTATTTGAATTGTTTGTTGTCTAAACTTCTGTGTATTTAAAAAATTCACTTAATATGGAAAAAAGTCACTTGATCTTAAAAAATAATAATAATAACTTATGTGTAGTTTTCATGTGTCTTCCTGCGACGATGTCGCTCCAGCTGTTAATAAATCTATCACATACTCTCATCCTGCCTCCTGTCTCTGTTTACAGAGTTTAATAGAGTCTCAGAGCCTCAGCAGAAATCAGACTTGAGAAATTTTCATCTTAGTCAGCTTTGCTGTCAATCTAAAAACATGAACCACTGAAATTATTCACATTCAAATTATTCTTATTGTAAACATCGCACATCACAACATGATGAGCTCACATTACTAGACTACAATAGTTAGTATTAGTGGAATATATTAAAAGTAGTGATTAAACATCAAGGAAAGAGAGTATTTATAAATCTATGCTGACTTAATTGTTGGTATTGTTTCTTTTTCTTATTCAAATTTAAAGTTTAGCATTTGATAAGTGCTTAACAAAAACAAATGAATATCTTTGTTTTCCTTGTTAGTCTAAGTCCTGTTTCGCTGATTCTTCTTAATATTTCTAACTTGCTTTGTGTAAGAACTAGGAATTTTAAATCTGTAATGTAAAAATCTTTAAGATGTGAAGTAGTCTGATGTATAAATGTGACATTTTTTTAGTATTTATAATTTCACTTCTGTCTCCTTGTTCTACTGCATTGAAAAACTGATTGTGCTAAGCTAAAGTCTGAGTATTTCCACTTTAAACATTCTCTTTTTTTTTTAAACATTTATCTGATTTAAAACAAAATGGCCTTCAAATTGAGCATGTACTTACATGTTTACATTAAAAAGTAATTAGTACACATAACTATATACATTCATAAAATACTGAGACCAAAGAGGAAACTCACCAGGGGGATTGACCCAGATATAATTAGAAGAAATCTCGTGACAAATTTCTGGTTGTTTCACAACACAACGATAGTTGCCTTCCATGGTCACAGTAGCAATGAGGATAATGTTGTGGTGGTCTCCATTAGAGTTCTGATGCTCTTTAGCATCAACACGACTGCCATCACTGCCTTGAATCTCTACTTCAGGTTGTGGAGAAGCACCCAGAACATCACACTGCAACAGCACTCCATCATCTGTTTTACGTGATTCAAGAATTGGCTTTGGACAGGCACCTATAACACAATAAAAACAAGATACCAAAAATAAATTACAGTGATAAAAACATTCTTTTTTATTTAAATTTATTTGAAGATCTGTGAAAATGAGGATGAAGAACAAGCAGAAAAAACACTATACTCATATAATGACAAATACATATAGAGCATATACAGTAATATGGTAAATAAATCCTAAAATCTCTTTGGAATTTAATTTATGGGAAAATTGTGCAGTGTTATTTTTCTTTTTCTGTTTTGTTTTGTTTTCAGAAAAACAAACAAAAGACAAAAAAAACAAAAACAAAAATCAAATCAGAAAGGGCAAATAACTGGGGCTATGGAGTGTGTGGATTGTATAATAAAAGTAGCTCAAAAGAACCAGTTTCCAAAAAAAAAAAATAAAATAAAATAAAATAAATAAAAATGAAATAATAAAATTAATAAAAAAATCATTCATACCTTTCTAAAAAGCACATTTTAACTATTAATACAAGTTATGTGGTGCTGTGAATTATAACACAACTTTCCAAAATGGGTGGACCTATGAAAGTGTGTTTGCTTGAAATTAGGAGTGAATAGCTTTAACACTTTATAACAGAACCAGACAGTGGACAGATTGCTACTGGTTTGCAGTGGAAAAGATGATGAACATTTTCTAACAGCCATGATGAAGATAAACCATTAATACACCATTACATATAAGGTGTTTGTGTATGTCTACTTACAAGTTGTGATCTCTGATCAGTGAAGTAATCAGAATTAAGACATACTTGTTTTCAGGTCTTCTGTCTCACTGTATAATCTTAGATTAAGTCCTGCATCAGTCTAGGTTCATTACAAAATCAGTGACCAATAAAACTACTTTACATATAAAGTACAAACTAGTATTTTACCACTTTATATGTACTTTTTCATCTATTAAATTTTGACACATAGTATTGTAAGATATACAAGTTCAGGAGATGTAATTAATTAGTTTCTGATTATGAATGCTTCGTCACAATACATACAAGTGAGATTATCGATGACGTAATCAGAATCGCGACTCACCTTTTACATTTTCCTTTGTTCTGTCTTTTAAGACACATTCTGAAAGAGAAGACGAAAAATATTTTTTAGTTGTTTGTGTGTTATCATTAAATGAAGTGACACAAAACATGGTAATGAAAATTAACTGTATTATCCTTTTGATTTTACCTTCTTCTTTTAATCATCAAAATGAAAGTTTAAGAGTTCCAGACTTCATTTTCATAAATACTGCAGCTGCTTTACAGAAGAGACCAGCTTAGTGAGTCCTGGATGGGTTATTATCACAAAGTTGGAACAAATGTTTCAATTAATCTTTTTATCGTCTTGATGTGAATCAAACAAGAAAATTCTCAGTCTGCTGTTGTTGGAGTGGAGCTGGTGTGGAAGGTTGTATCTGACTGTTGTCAATAATTGGGCCTTCTGAGTAAACAACTAAGAGATAAACAGATCAACACATTCTTTTATCCACTAATGCCTGAATAAAACATGTAGTTATGCTTTTTAGGCTGAGGGCTTAACGAGCATTATGAAGCTTCAAAATCAACCAGCTGAGGTTCAGATGTAGGACTAGATTGTTCACTAACCACAAGGCTTCCGGTTTGTTCTCTGACCCTCCACCAAAGTGTCCTTACACAAGGTACATGGTCCAGAGCTGTTTCTGATGCTGGTATAGAAGTTCTTTATCTACTTTTTGATAATAAACATGAAGTGCTTGGTTGAACTGCTTGGTATGAAATGTGTATAAGTGAATCCCATATAAGAGAAAAGAGGCTTCTAGCTGAAGTTTCTCTGAAACCTGCTATAAGGCAGGACTTTATCCAGTTTAAATGTGTTATTTCATGTAGAGCTGAATTAACTTAAGCCCATCTGGGACATTTGAACTGATCTCTTCTGTAAATAATCTTTAACTGATCAATGAAAGTACTCACCAACAGTAAGCTGAACTCTGGACAGTGTTGTGGGGGGAGTAGATGCCTTAATACAGGTGTAAGTTCCACTGTCGTCCACTTTTGTAGTTTTGATTTGTATGGAGGCATTACCAGATGTGAGCTGGTCGGGAAAATGAAAGACCCGACCTTTGAACTGCTCAGCTTGTCCTGTAAGTGGAGAACCATATATGTTGCCACTTTCATACAAAAACACCTCCCTTTTATTATATGTCACGTTCTCTTTCTTCCAGTCGAAGGCCATGTTTGTAATGTCCATAGCTCCAAAGGAACAAGGTAGAAGTACATCATCATCTTCCATCACAGCAATCTCGGTGACAGGTGGATCTGGAAGACAAAAACATGTATTAATGAAACACAATTTTGTAAATATTTGGTGGAAAATCTAATTATTCCTCCACCATACTTATTCCAAATTTATTGTGGCTGAAAAGATTCATTTAATAACTCAGTAATTATTCATTAGTAAATAGAAAATGTGTTTAATCAGTGCAAATATCTGCAGTGAAATACTGAATCTTGGATAGGAGACTTGAATAGTAAACAGCAGGGATTCTCAAAATATGAAAAGTTCATGTACACTCCCACTAGTTCCCACTTCTCTGAGTCTGATGCTGAGTAACCTGTCACAGAGAAATAGACAGAATGAGACGAATCACACTGAAATGGAGCTGCTCCATCTTTATAGACTCATAGAGCTTTTGGAGAAATGCTTCCATATTTACAGTAAACTCATTGTTTAGTCTGTCCTTCTGCACAAAATAATAATAATAATAATAATAATAATAATAATAATAATAATAATAATAATAGTAAACTATATGAGAAATTTTATAAAATGTGGTCAGGAGATTAGGTGTGAGCAAAGAAAGGACTCCTTAAATTCTGGTAGCGATTTGAATTATTTTCTTTAAATTTAAACTTCACTTCTAGTTTTTGGTTGTGAAACTTTAAATACCAGCTCAGGAGCAGAGACATCTGTGACAGCTCCTAACTCTTATCAGATCGTCTCTGTTACACCATCCAGAAGCAGAAACACAAACACAGGGTTTGCTGCTTTGTGACAAAACAAACTAACAAGGTGTGTGGGTGACAACGTGGGAAAAACAGGAAAGTGTTTAATTAAAACTTGACTTTGTTTGGCTCACATTTAAATATTAAATAAAGAAAAAGACAAAACAAAAAACAATAACATTTTAACATTAGATGTTCTACTGCAGTACACGTTTGGGTAAATGAAATAAATAAATAAATAAAATAAAATAAAAACATGACATTTCTGTGGTTAAAAGTAAAACAATCACCAAAACTAATAAAAAATATCACCTGGAGAGTTTCATAGAATTTGTAAGCAAACTACAAAATAATCTTTAAAGAGCTGGACTAATGTTTGAGCTTTGACTGCAGCAGATCTTAGTCCTGTGACTTTTAAAATTATTTAAACATGAAGTTTCACTATGACCTTTAATCTGGAAACAAACATCTACAGATTTAGTTAATTTCAAGGCACAGACAAGAAATTTAATCTCAATGGTTCTGAGATATAAAATTATTATGAAAATATAAGAATATGTCTTCATCATAACTAGAATGAAACACACACAGTAAAACTTGACAATTTTCTTTAGTACATCAGAGAGCAAACAACATCCTCATAACATGAACCAGTAAAACCAGCGTTACTGAAGCCATTCTACAGATGAGTAACTGCTGCTACAGAAACGAGTCACAACAGTCCTGCTCCTGATTTAGTCATGATGCTGTAGAACCACTACATGTGGCCTCTTCATGCTGAAGTGACAGTGGCAGAAAGTTTCCAGAAATGGAGTAAAAAATCAACCAGGTTAAGTTCACTTGATTGATAAGACAGACAGGGCGAGTAACTTTGAGAACGATGCGCTGCTAACAGAAATGATAATATTAAAACAAAGTTAGTGAAAAGTGCTCTCTTTTACTGTTGTTAATATCTATTTTTCTTTTTTTAAACGTGTTATTTGAAAGTGTAATGGATTAATTTTTCACTCCACAATGAAACTCGTTTTATGAATAACAAATAAATAATTAGATATAAAAGCTGCGTGACGGAGGCTACAGATTGTCGGTGATAGGGTTTGTTTAAAAGGAAGAGGCTTCCATCCAGTCCTCATATCTCTTGTTACCATCACGAAGCCACACCCAAAGTTAAAAACATCTCCCACTTTTAATAAACAACTAAATACATCTCATATGTTTAGAAACATGAAGATAACATCTCTTCGTAATGGAGGATGGTTCATATCTCTGAACAAATTATGTGTATTTTAACATGACTAAAAGATGGTGAGACAAGTGCAGATGCTCCTCTTTTCTCCCACTAAAGCTGATCTATCTATCTATCTATCTATCTATCTATCTATCTATCTATCTATCTATCTATCTGTCTGTCTGTCTGCCTGTCTGTCTGCCTGTCTGTCTCTCTCTCTCTATATATATACACACACACACACACACACACACACACACACACACACACACACACACACACACACACACACACACAATAAACAAGGTCCTCCGTTATTTATTTTCTTCTTTTTTTTTTAATCTCTTACCGGTTTGATCAGTTCTTGCAGACCACGCTAGGATGTAAAGACACACGAGCGGAAGAAGCTCCATCGTTGTTGAAGTCGTCTGAAGGTTAAACATCGCATTAACAAATGTTAAAAAGATGACAGCAGCCCTCTTCTCTGTTTCAATGACGCATCTGCAACATTTCGCTTGTAACATCCGTGAGCAGCAACAGCAGCAACACTTCCGGTACAAAATCATTCAGAACACAGAAACCACAACGTTTTAAAGCGAAACTGATGGTTTAACAGCTCTCTAAAACGCGCGGAAAGAGGCTGGGTTAAGCTTTTTTATTTAAAATAAATAAATAAATAAATAAAATAAAATAAAATAAAATAAAATAAAAAAAAAATAAAAAATAAATAAATAAATAAATAAAAACCGTTAGGTAAGGACATCTGCAGAGTAATTTTGGATAGATAGCTATTTAGAGATACTTTATTGATCCATCCACCAACAACACAATGAAAAAGTTTACAAATTTTTATACAACTTGTAATAACAGAGTAAGTTGAATAAAACAAAATATAAAAGTATCTGTAAAGGTTTAAAGAGCGGCCATGTTCGACCGTGATTCTTCTTTTAATCATTATTATGAGATAAAAAAATGAATTTTCTTGTTATCTCATGATAATGAGGATCGTTTTCTCATGATAACGAGATGATCAAGGTGGACTCAAAAGTACGTAGTTACCGCGTTACACCTGATTTCATAGATCAAACAGACCCAGTGACAGCTGGGGAGGGGCTACTGTCATGGTGTGTGATTCTATGAATGATTAATGATCAAACTTAGTTATCAGACACGTCGCAGTTTCAGTCTTTATTAGACTTGAAAGAAGTAAAATCGGATTAATTGACCAGTGATTGATGTTTGCGTCCATCCTGGTTTGACTGAGGCATCCCAGTATAGAACAGCTCTGTACTGGGATGTCCCTAGGACCCACCAGTTGATTTGTTGGGAGAGAAGAAGAAATTGCTAAGCTTTGAACCCCATCTTTCTCATCCATGTTTAAGGACAGCCCCTCTACCCACATCCCTCCCGAACACTGACAGTACCGCAGAGCTCCTTCAGTGACAGACTGCTGCATCCAAAGCGAATGTAAAGAAGCTTTTACAGGTTCTTGACTCCTGCAGCAGTTAGACTGGAAACCACTGCTCCCAGTAGACCACAAACACACAAAAACAATCCATTATAATTTATTAATGTACATAATTCTTAATTTTTCTTATTTTTATAATTCTTATAGCCTATATTAACAAGTAGTTTTCTAGAGGAAACCCAGACTTTGCAGGTTCTTCCATGTATACATGGGTTCTCTCCTGGCTTCCTCCCACATTCCAAAGACATGAATGTTAAGCTGATTTGAGTCTAAGTTCTTGCAAGGAGTGTGTGTGAGTCTGATTGAATGTTTGTCTCTCTGTGTTGGTTCTGTGATGGACTAGGAACAGCTCCAGACCCCTCATAAACCTGTATTTGAAAATTCCATTAACATCATGGGATGGAATATGATGCCATGAAGATGGAGGAGGAGGAAGATGAAGAGGAGAATGTCCATAACTCCAGGCAGACCCACATCACTCTGATCCAAAACAATTTCTTATGAGCAATGAGGACATCACATTTAGTTTTTAATTTTTAATTAAATAACAGTAAACACAGCAAAAACCATGAGTTTATTGTAGAGAGATGAAACAGAGCATTATTAGCCACTATAGCTTAATCGTAATTAAAACTGACATTAATTATGTGCACGTTTCTCCTCCTGTGTGAAGAGTTAGTTTGTCTTCATCTTACTTTATAATATATATTTTAATTAAACATGCTCATTGACGACATGAAATGCATTTGACAGCAGATTCTCAGTTCTAGTGGGGTAAACACAGGATGTTACATAAGAGGCTTAGCTTTGCAAAAAAAACATGCATGGGTGTTGGTCTGGCAGTTTGATTGTGTCCATAGTTTTTTTTAATTTCCTGCTCTACTTCCTTCTACTCTCCGTATCTATACTCACAGATGTACTGGACTTCCAAAACGGATGACGCCCTAACGGACCAACTGACATACAGTTGTTCGCAGCTGTGTGTGTGTGTGTGCTTGATAAGGAAGTCCTCCCCAAGAGATCAACCTACATTTCTCTATAAAAGGGTTTAGGGAAAGATAGGGGGTTCCCAGTCATTTTCAGAGGAGTTGGAAGATGTGTAGAATTTGATAAAAATGTTCTAATTTATTTAGCAATAACAGTCTGATCAGAGCATTCAAAGCCATTGACGATCAGAGATTTTATTGTATTTCGTTCTCGTCGTGTTTTTTCTAATCTGCAGAAATAGGCTATAATTTTCTCGCCTTCTTCCATCCACTTTGCTCGTGATCTGATGTTTGCCCCTCAGGCCTTTCCTTCATAGAGTTGATCTAGATTAGTTTGTAATTGCATAAGCCTTATTTGATCACTCTCTGACACCAGTGAGCGGGTAGTAACTGAGAGAATATCTTTTATAATGTTTTGTTCTTCTATAGTATTTTGTCTTTGAAACTGTTTACTAAAGGAAATGGAGTATTGACGAATTTTATATTTATGGATTTCCCATTTCTGAGTATAGGATAGTAAAGATTCATCTTGTAGAATTTGTTGTATCATGTTTTTATACCAGTACAAAAATCATCATTTTTTTAAAATAGACTGAAATTAAATTTCCAGTACCCTTTTCTCCTGTGGGACTTTGTTAGGAGTGTGATAAATAACTCAACACAGCAGTGATCTGTTAGAGGTGCAGGCATTATTTCACAAAGTACAATTTGACTGAGTATGTTATCACTAACTAACCAATAATCAAGTCTAGATTTAGATGAGCCATTGTAGACAGTATGTTTAATTATTTTTGTGTGATAAACATTTATTAGCTTGTAGGATTATATTGTTCAGCTCAGTATGTTGTGTGATACACTTCTGCAGCTTTACACAGTGGAATGTTTCTCATCTAACTCTAATTGTTCCCCCCCCGCCCAAACCATATCCTGTTATGAAGAAAGTAGATAACTAAGTGTCCATAAACATTTCCTAAAATTATTGCAGAGCTGTCTGTTTACTTGGTCTGTTGTCTGTTGTCATGTGTGTACTCCACACATAAAAAAACACACATGTCACAGGATTTCATGTGAAACTGCTGAGAGATTCCTGACATTATCTTCCAGCTCCTTTCCAGCTGCACATCTTATGTGACTGTTTTAGACCAGATCTTTCTGCTGGGTACATGTCAGAGAGCTCGATCCACAGTTGAGAACATTGTGTTTCCATTCATTTGACTCAGGTACTGCAGATGTTTAAGTGGTCTACCAATCAACCTGGGGAACCCATGGAAAAGTAGAGTATGGATTCATCTGAAAGCAAGATCACAGGTTAAATTGGGGAAAACAACTTCATGTCCACTCATGCTGAAAGTGGTACCAGATCTGATGAAGTTTGTTCAGTTTGAAAACTTAAAAACTGGTGGGGGACCTGATACCTTCAGAGCCACTGGAGGACACTGTGAGTTAAACAGGTTATAAGCCAGTGGAATTAAATAGTGTCATCTGTATATGTTCTGTTCATGGGTAGTGGTGCACTTTTAAATGTGCAGGTTTGAGTACCTTACATAACACCAGGGACACTCGCTGCATTGTTAGCTGGCTTAGTCTCCCACAGTTTCACCCGTATCTGCCACGAGAGCAGTTAGAAAGCCAAAGAAAACAAACTGGAGCTCCAGAGATGTATAGGTTTCTCAGTTTATTGAAGCTAGAGAACTGCTTGCCCTCCATCCTCTCTGCCTCAGTTAAAGATTCACTTCAGCTTTGAGTAACTTATTGATTGGTCTCAGCAGCAAATTGAGTCCAAAATCATCTATTTTTTTGTGTTTGAACTGTAATTTATGCTCTGTTGAGAGGCAACTTCTGGAATTCATGCAAATGTGCAGTGATTTGTCGTCAGCTCTGAATTTAATAACTAAGTTTTATACATCATTAACCAAGTCTGACATTTTTATTTTAGAGATTTACACGATTCCAACAGAATAATTTTTTCTCAACCAGGGCTTGTTTCTGATGGAAAGGAACACGATGAATAGAAAGAAGACATTGGCATTACAGAAATAATAATAAAAATCTTATCATTTACAACCACCTGCTTACATCTTCTTTAACAAAGCCCAGACCCACGGAGAGTATTTCTTTGTTAATCAATAACACAACTTCCCTTAGAGTTGGTGATTTAGTCCAGTAAAAGTACTTCACCACAAACCTGAATGTTGTTTTCATGCTGCTTTATGCTTCCTCCTTTCTGTAGTTTAAAGGAAAATACTGTGCATGTTGCTGTTATTCTTAACATTAGTTAATATATATATTTACTTACAAAAAACTCTTACACAGCTGATGTAACAGGTACTGATGTGAATAAGAAATGTCATCTGTTTCAGTTTCTGTTGCTATGATTATTCATCAATCTGAGCTGTACAGTCCTAAAATGTTGTTCAAGTTTTCCGACATTATCTATATTCTACCTCACACTCACAGTGTCGGCCTTCTTTAAAACCTGAAAAACAAGACCTCAGCACTTGTCTTAAGCCATCATAATTATAAATTAACTAATTTAAGTTATGACAGCAGACAGAGGGCATTACCTCTTTTCTTTTCAGTGTTTGTGCATTTTAGAGGCTGCAGAGGTAAAACAAATATTTTCATGTGTTTTCCATGAAATTCTGATTAAAATGGTTGTTACTGTAACATTAAGCAGGGTAAACAAGGGGGGCAAATTTACAAAGAGCATAAACCTAAAAGTAAACTATTACTTTCATAATTTCATGTTAAAATAATTTGATTTTCTATCTACTGTCTATTTTCCATCAATATATCCCAAATTCCAGTTGGTGGTTGCAGAGGGGCTGGAGACTGTCCCAGCTGCTATCAGAGGTAGTGTACACATTGGACAGGTCCCAGAAAGACACACAGCCATAAGCAAAAGCAGCATCATGAAAATGTTTAACATCAGAGAAAATCACAGCTCTGGCTGAACATTTAATGATGCTTAAAGCTAAATTAGTTTAGTATGACTGGCTGGTTAACAATCATGGATGGGAAAGGCCAAACGATGCACATTTCTAAGGTTTCTAAATACTCTGATTCCTCAACATCCAGCAGCTACTGACTGCTTTAGGCAATTTCCTTTTTCATTTCAAATGGACTGTTCACTACCACTCCTGCCTAACCCAAGATAACTTTGTCTGAGGTGTTCATGGGAGTATTTTCTGGTGGAAGGAGAAATATTTTCTCTGATGCTGAAGAAAACCTACTGCTGTCTGTTTTTTTTTTTTGTTTTTTTTTTTTTCTTTTTAGAAATGCAGATAGATTTGGAGATACAATGCAGCTAAATAGAAACATTTTTGTCCAGATCATGCTACAGTCCTATCCTGGATACTTCAGACACTGAAGTAAAACTCAAAGATGTCTTAAAAGTTGCTCATTGCTTTACCAGTTTAGCCAATGCTAATGCAGCTGCCCTGGACAAATTCATAGTTTAATTGAGATTTAAAAGTCAGGAGAGGAAGTGTAATATTAGCAAACCATCACCAAGGCAACAAATTTGAGAATCAGCTATTCAGACAGCTACAAAAATACACAAGTGCTACAAACTCAACCACAACTCACAACCACCCACAAGGGAACCCAGCAAAAAGGTTTAATCGCACCTTGTTATCTATACTGACTTGGATGAGGAGAAAAAGGAGAACTGGAGTGACTATGTAAATGAAGTTGTACATATTTACAACTGCACCACCAGTTGCACCATCAGAGCATGGAGGACCTGGAAAATTGCATTCAAATTGGGAAAAACAGATACATATAGTTGTCTCCGCAAAATGGGAAAACAGTCCAGTTTATGAAGTGAAGCCAGAGGATGGCACAGGAAGAGGCAGGGCTCTCCATCGGAACATGTTAATGCCATGTAACGCAACGCCCCTTCAGGAACCAACTCAAAGTTTTGTGACAGGACAACCCCAGACATGACAAAGAAAAAGGCATGTGATGGTTAAAACAAATAAAACAAGGGATGAGTCAACAAGCTCAGATGAAGAAGAGCTTGAAGGACAGTATTTAGAACATAGGCTGAGATGCCATTTCCACAGGTCTGAGGAACACAATGTGGCAACTCCAAGTAGGACTTCAGCCTGAGTTCAGGCTTCAGGAAAGTACAGAGTGGAAACTCCAGTTGAAGAGCTTATGGACAATGATGAAGCTAAAAATAACATTCCAGAGGTAACACAAACAGCCTAATCTCCAGACCTTCCCAGCGATCAGGAGACTGAACAGACTGTCATGCAGCCATAGAAAATCTCAGAGAGAGAGGCTCCCCAAGGAAACACTGACATATCGCTGCTGTCGGATTCGTGATTTTTGTTTTCCTTCATAAATCAGTGTTTTCCTATTTGTCACCCTCTATGTCTGTCTGTTGTTTTACAAATAGTCAATCAAAGATATATGATTAAAACACAATACAAAGTTTGATGACATTATGTCCAGTTATTACAAAACCATACAGTTATTTTCATTGTTTGAAAAATGACAGTTTTGGAGATAGGAGGTTTGTGCCCGACAGCAGTGATATGAATCATTGGGTCGGCCTTCTTGCTGCCATTGTATGTAAATGCAGCAACACCAGCATATATACCCTACAGTGTGCCGGGGTCACCACTGCCTTTGTTCAGACCACATGTACTTTATCCTACTCGTGTCCCTGTACGATACTACTGAAAGATTGTTAACGGTGTCATTTTGAACTGTTGTGTCTTGTTCTGTGAGAGATGAACAGAGTAACATGGACAGTTTGAGAACTGAGTTGTTACTGTTTAGTATGTGAGATGACACATTACTGGACAGAAAAAAACCAACAGAGGGAATATCATTTCACCTTACTGTAAATTTTGTTTGGTATTGTTAACTTTATTTGACAAATATTACTCATCTGGTTTCAATTACCTTGATGATTAGGATATGAACCAGGGCAGCTTAGTAATGTAAGCAGATTCTTTACAGTATATTATTTAAGTTTGGAGAAAATACTGAGAACAGAAATGCTTTTGTTGGCATCAGTGTGCATTATTTGTTCTGTTATTAGAACTGTAGGAGCCATGTTTTCTTTTTGGTTCTTCCTCCGACAAGTAGGGGTCATGTTTGATTTTGTGTGCACCTGTGCAGGAGGATGGGGGGTCATTTAAGGCCGTGCATCATTCCCAACAGGTGTTGTGATAGAAGTGAGGGAAACAGTTTTCTACTGCACTCGAATGTTATATGCTGAAAAGTTACCTTGATTCTATTGGAATTTATATGACAAATGAAACATGGATATACGACTACCTTTTGAACTACCGAGTCATTCATTATTAAGCAAAGAGTACACGTAGGAAAAGCCGAAAACATCACAACCGGTAGCAAGTTGTAGAAGTAACGCTACATTTAGGTAGAAAACTGTCTCGATCGGATTGGGCTATTGGAGCCACCTGGATAACAGTACCAGCAAGTGTCAAGACGCAATGCGTAAAGAAGCTATTGGAGTTATTGGAGCGTGCGGCGAGAGGATCTGGACTAGGACAAGTGTCGGGGCAAATGGCTGCAGCGGATCGAGCCATTGGAGCCGTCGGGATTCCCAGCAGCGCACGTCGGGACATCGGAGCATCTATGCCGGGCAACGCACCAGTGGGGTATGTGGTTCAGCGCTGAAGTTTGTGAATGGCCATTCTAAGTAGTGTGTGCACACACAATCAATCTACATGCGTAAAGCCAATGCATTGGTAGCAGATGCGAAACAGCTTTGGATAAAACTTTGTGTCACGTCGATACGCGACGTCTGCGTTGACACAAACATTACGTTTCGGGCGTTTATGAACAAACTTCAAACTTTTGGCCAATATGGCAGAAGAAGAATCAACTGCGCGTACGGACTCAGACTTTGATTTTAACTTGCGCGGTGACGTAAAAGCGCACAGTGCTACAATGGAAAAAAGAGAAATAAAACTAACAGCTAAGGCTTTGTTGGAAAAAATAAACAATTTAGAAATGGAAAGAAAGACTAAAATAAATAAACTGTCTAAATTTAAACATGCTATTAATGCATTAAAGGAAGATGAAAGGTGTGTAAAAGAGGTAGAAGATAAGTTTAAAACATTTCTAAGTTTGTCTGAAGAAACAGACCAAGTTCAAAAGGTTTTGTTGGGTTTATTGCCTGCTGAAGAAGCACAAAAGCATGACATATGGTACCGAGCAAAATGTTTGTATGTAAATGATTTTGTTGATGATACCAGGAAATGGTTGGTGCAAGGTTCAGCTATTGTGTGTGAAACAGAGCAAAATATTACAAGAATTCCATTACCTGAATCTGCTGAGTCAAGGACTAATGAAAATGGTATAAAAAAGGATGACATTTTTGGTTGTCCTGATGAGGAAATCAATGGTCAAAATGAAAGGAATAATGGAGATGAACATGGCAAAGAAGTTCAACCTGGAGGTGCAAGTGGAGGCCTGTTGGAAGAGGAGCCCCAAATTGAACCTCATGACAGCATCTCAAACATTTCTTTAAAATCTTTCAGGAGAACAAAACCTCAAAATGGTTCCTCAGCTTCAAGTTCTTCAAGCAGCAGATCATCTACAGCCTCTCAACGCATCATAGCAGAGGCAGAAAAGGCTGCACTCTTGGCTTGTGCTGCTGCTTTAAAGAATAAACATGCTCTGGAGGAACAGGAATATTTGTTAAAAAAGAAAAAGGAACAACTTGAGTTGGACACTAAAATAGCAATTGCCAACGCTAAACTAAATGTGCTGCAGAGCAGAGGCAGCATTACATCTAAACACTCAGATGGGATGGAGTCTTATATCAGAAGAGGAGCCAAACCCAAGATCAAGCCTAACTTGCTCATTCCACCTGCTGCGTCACATGCCTCTCAGACAGCACAGCGATGCACATCTCTTCATTCACAGGAAAAATGTGCAGAACAATTGTTGGTAAAAGATGTAGCATCTGATCCTACTGCATCTCACGAGTGTCACATTCCAGTTTATGCAGACAAAACTGTTTCAAAGCCTTTTGTGTCGCATATAACTTCACCTGCTGTTCCAAGTTCTCTACAGCCTTCTTTTAAAGTACCTAAAAATCCAGCTGTCACTCAGAATACCACACCACCAAGTCAAAACCAACCAGCAGTTCTCTACAATGTGTTAAAGCAACAGAATGACATAACCGCTCTTCTTGTCCAGATGCAAACATCTCAGTTACTTCCCCACAGAGTAATTCCTACATATGATGGAGATCCGCTACAATTCAATTCTTTCATTAAAGCTTTCGAGCACTGTGTGGAAGCTAAAACCAGCTCTAAAGGGGACTGTCTGTACTATCTTGAACAGTACACCAGAGGACAACCAAGGGAAATGGTAAGAAGCTGTCTGCACATGACTCCAGAAAAAGGATACGCTGTAGCCAAAAGGTTACTAAAAGAACACTTCGGAAATGAATTCAGTATAACAGCAGCTTACATGGAGAAGGCTACAGGCTGGCCAAGTGTAAAAAGTGAGGATGTCAAGTCACTGAAAGCATATGGACTTTTTCTTCGTGAGTGCTGTAACGCTATGGAGGAGTTACAATATTTGGAGGAACTAAGTATGTCAGCTAACATGAAAACTCTGATTCAGAAGCTTCCGTATAAGCTCCGAGAAAAATGGAGAGCAAAGGCAAATGAAATTCTTGAAAGAACTAGTCAAAGGGCATGTTTTCCTGACATCGTCAACTTCATTGAGCAACAGATTAGGATTGCATCAGATCCAGTTTTTGGTACCATACAAGACACGACAACTATTAAAGGAACAACACGACCAAGTAAATCTCAAATGAACTCACAGTTCAGAAAGAATAGCTTTGCTACTCATGTTTCTGTCAAGGATTATTACAAAGTGGCTGCCAATGAAAATAAAGTGGTGCCCATAAAGGAAAAAGCCTCCCCTTGCTTATTTTGTTCACAGGATGGTCACATGGTGAATCAGTGTCAACTGTTGGAAAAAAGGTCACACTCTGAAAAATTAGACTTTCTAAAGGAGAAAGGACTATGCTTTGATGGTCTGAACACAGGACACTTAAGTAAAAGCTGCGATAGGCGCATTACTTGCAACCACTGCAGTCAGATGCATCCTAGCATTTTACACATTGGACAAAAGGACAAGGTTAACCGGAAGGATATGAATCAAGTAAAGAAATCTTCTGAAAGTTGCAAAACTTCCTCCACTTGTGGTCATACAGGGGCTGGTCACAACAAAGGCATTCTTCCCATCTTGCCTGTTAAAGTGAAGAGTTCAAAGGGAACTAAGATTATTGAAACATATGCCTTCTTGGATCCAGGGAGTACAGACACGTTCTGCTCTGAAAGACTCCTTCATAAGTTAAACGTTCAAGGTCGGAATGCTCAGATTCATCTTCGCACCATGGGTCACAACAAGACCGTGACAACCTCCATCGTTAATGGACTTGAGATTTCAGGATTATCTGGCAAACATTTCTTCCAACTTCCAAGAGTATTTACGCAAAGGGAAATGCCTGTTTCTACAGATAACATCATCAGTGAAAAGGAGCAAAAAAAATGGCCATATTTGAAAGAAATTAAATTTCCTCGCATAGATGCTGATGTTGATCTCCTAGTTGGTACCAACGCATCCAAGCTAATGGAACCTTGGAAAATGGTTAACAGCCAGGGTGATGGGCCCTATGCAGTCAAGACCCTACTGGGATGGGTCATAAATGGTGCAGTGGAAGCTTGTAGTGGTTGTGAGGGTGACTGCCCATCAGTTCACACCAATAGGACTGCAGTTGACAGAATTGAGGCATTGTTAACCAGTCAATTCAACTATGACTTCAATGAAAGGTCTTCTACAGAAGAAGAAGAAATGTCAAGAGAAGATAAGAGATTTTTAGACATTATGGAACGCTCTGCTCATCTTGAGAACGGGCACTATAAGCTTCAACTGCCTTTCAGAAAAGAAAATATCTCAATGCCAAACAACATTTCCATTGCTCGGCAACGCATCTTTGGTCTCAGAAAGAAACTACAGAGGGATGCAAAGTTTTATGAGGAATACGCCAACTTTATTTCAGAAACCATAAATAATGGCTATGCTGAAAAGGTGCCACAGGATCAGTTAGTGGTGGCAAATGGTAAGGTGTGGTATATACCGCACCATGGTGTATACCATGCTCAGAAACATAAGCTGCGAGTCGTATTCGATTGTGGAGCAGAATACAAAGGGGTTTCACTCAATAGTCAACTTTTGCAAGGCCCAAACTTAACTAGCTCATTGGTAGGGGTTTTGTGGAGGTTTCGGCAAGAACATGTAGCATTAATGGCAGATATAAAGGCTATGTTCCATCAAGTAAAGGTAACTCAGGAACATGTGGATTTTCTGCGCTTTCTGTGGTGGTCTGACGGCAATTTGGAACAAGACTTGGAGGAATTTCGCATGACTGTTCATCTGTTCGGAGCAGTTTCCTCTCCAAGCTGTGCTTGTTTCGCTCAGAAAGACTGCTGAGAGCAACCAGACCAACTTTTTGCCGGAAGTGATTGAAACTGTCAAAAGAAATTTCTATATGGATGACCTTTTGAAGAGCCTGCCTTCTGAGAATGATGCAGTCACTATGGCTAAAGATCTCATAGCCATTTGCAGCAAAGGAGGATTCACTCTAACCCAATGGACAAGTAACAGTAGAGACGTGCTTCAAAGTATCCCAGGGGAACTAAGGTCTCAAACTTTGTGTGAGCTGGACTTGACTAAGGATAAGCTGCCTGTGGACAGAGCATTGGGTTTGCAGTGGTGTACCGAGACAGACAGCTTCAAGTTCAAACTCAAAATCAAAGAAAAACCTACCACCAAAAGGGGCATGTTGTCCATCATAAGCTCTGTCTACGACCCACTTGGATTCCTTGCACCTCTCATTCTCCCGGCTAAACTGCTTTTACAAGAACTATGCAGGATAAAATGTGCTTGGGATGATCCAATACCCCCAGCTTTCCAGGAAAAGTGGAACAAATGGTTGGCAGATCTAAAGACATTGTCAGAGATCCAAGTCAGTCGATGCATCAAGCCCAAAGGATTTGGAAATGTGGTTTGTGCCCAGTTGCATCATTTCTCTGACGCAAGTGAGAATGGGTATGGCACAGCCACGTATATTAGAATGGAAAACATCAGTAAAGGGGTTTCTTTTCTCTTTGGTAAAGCAAGAGTGGCTCCTCTCAAGCCCATTACCATTCCACGCTTGGAGCTAACTGCTGCTGTTGTCGCCATCAGAGTGGACAAAATGCTTCAAAAAGAGCTCCAGCTGCCGTTGAAGGAATCCTACTTTTGGACTGACAGCACATCTGTCCTGAAATACATACAAAATGAGGACCGGAGATTTAAAACCTTTGTTGCAAATAGAATAACAATGATCAGGGATGGTTCAAAGGTTACACAGTGGAGATATATTCCTTCATGTTCAAACCCAGCTGATGTTGCTTCACGTGGAATAAAGGCAGATGGCCTTTGGAAACAAAGATGGCTGGAGAGTCCTGCATTTCTATGGGAACCCGAAGATAAATGGCCAAAATCATGCACAGACTTGAGTGTTACTGCTGATGACCTGGAGGTGAAACCAAATCCCTTGATCAATGCAACCGGCATCAACACAAATGCCACATCTCAGCTGCTATCCTACTTCTCAGACTGGCAAAGATTAAAGGTTGCAATTGCTTGGATAATCAAGTTGCAAAAGACTTTACTGAAAATGAGTCAGAAAAGAAAAGAGTTGCAGAAGCTTGCAAGTACAGGTGCTATTGGTGCACCTGTAGTAAATGTAACAAGGGAAATGCAAGCTTTCAGAGATTCACTGGGAAATCAGAAAGTGACTTTGGATGATCTCACAGAAGCTGAGACATCCATAGTGGCTTTCTGTCAGAAGGAAAGATTCCCTGATGAGATTGCTGCATTAACCTCCAGTAACCCAGTGTTGTCTAGGACCAGTTGCATTTACAAACTGGATCCTGTGCTAGATGAAGGACTTCTGCGTGTAGGGGGTCGGCTGAGCAAAGCAGCTATTCCTGAAAACATTAAGCATCCTCTCATCCTATCAAAAGACCAACACATCTCTGGTCTTATCCTTCATCACTTTCATTTACAGCTTGGGCATGGAGGCCGAAATCATGTATTATCTACTGTAAGAAGAAAGTTTTGGATCACGAATGGTATTTCAGCTGTGAAAAAGGTCATAGCAAAGTGTCTGTTCTGCAGGCTGCATGGAAGAAAGAAAAGTGAACAGAAAATGGCAGATCTGCCCAAAGAGAGAGTGACGCCTGATCTACCGCCATTCACCAACGTTGGTGTAGATTATTTTGGACCTGTTGACGTTAAAAGAGGGCGCAATATCGTAAAACGGTATGGCGTGATGTTTACTTGTTTTACAAGTAGGGCCTTACATCTGGAAATGGCTTACTCTTTGGATACGGATTAATGCATTAATGCATTAAGAAGATTCATCTCTCGAAGAGGCCAAGTTTCACAAATGAGATCAGATAATGGCACCAATTTTGTTGGAGCAGAACGGGAACTACGAGAAGCCTTGTCGACTTTAAACCATAACCAAATCGAAAAGGCAATGTCTCACAGAGGAATTAAGTGGATATTTAATCCCCCATCTGGATCACATCATGGTGGTGTTTGGGAGCGCCTCATTCGAATGATTAGAAAGGTTCTTAATTCTGTACTTCGTCAGCAAACGCTGGATGATGAAGGTTTTCATACTTTGTTATGCGAGGCTGAAGCAATGCTCAACGATCGACCTATTACAAAGCTGTCACAGGACCCCAATGACCTGGAAGCTCTAACCCCCAACCACCTACTTCTTCTGAAGGGAAAACCAGTTCTCCCACCAGGACTCTTTGACAAGGAGGATCTGTATTCCAGAAAAAGGTGGAAACAAGTTCAGTACATCTCCAATCTCTTTTGGAAACGATGGACCCGAGAGTACTTACCGTTGCTGCAAGAGCGACAAAAATGGACCAAAGAAAAAAGGAACTTTGTGCCTGGAGATGTTGTCATTGTTATGGACTCTAATACGCCAAGAGGTTCCTGGGTACTTGGAAGAGTTCTGGAAACATTTCCAGATAAGAGAGGTCTTGTACGTGTGGTTCGTCTCCAAACCAGAACAAACGTTATTGAAAGACCTGTAACAAAATTATGTCTCTTATGTGAAGCCACAGTTTGATATGAAATTCAGATGTGTATGTAAACAATAAGGGGTAAAAGCTCCTACATAATAAGAAATGTAGGTTTTGTTTTGGTATTGTGGCTCCTTTTTTAATTTCGGCCTGTAATTGCTATGTCTTCTGCCACACGCAATTAGGGGCTGGTGTGTAGGAGCCATGTTTTCTTTTTGGTTCTTTCTCCGACCAGTAGGAGTCATGTTTGATTTTGTGTGCACCTGTGCAGGAGGATGGGGGGTCATTTAAGGCCGTGCATCATTCCCAACAGGTGTTGTGATAGAAGTGAGGGAAACAGTTTTCTACTGCACTCGAATGTTATATGCTGAAAAGTTACCTTGATTCTATTGGAATTTATATGACAAATGAAACATGGATATACGACTACCTTTTGAACTACCGAGTCATTCATTATTAAGCAAAGAGTACACGTAGGAAAAGCCGAAAACATCACAACCGGTAGCAAGTTGTAGAAGTAACGCTACAAGAACTATTCAAGGTAAAACTACACTGTTTTAAGTAATACTGCTGGTCAAGAATGGTTTCTGTTCAAGAAATTGAATAGAGTGTAAGATGCTGTAAAGTTCGGAGAGCCATTTACTTGTTTTGTAGGCCATTGCTGTCAGAGTAATGTCTGACATAAGTGTTTAAGATGTGCAACTTTCTATTATGTGTTCTGTCAGTGCTAACATTGAGGACAACATTTTATGTATCGCCTATTAAGCGCCTATTAAGAAGTGTTTCTGTTTGGTGCACAGTGTTGGGAGTAACGTGTTACTTTGTAACGCTTTACAGTAACAATATTACTTTTTTGGGTAACAAAGTAAAGAAGTGCATTACACTTAAAATATTGGTAACTAAATTACTTCCCTGGACGACAGTAACGCATTTCTCTGTGTTACTCGAGCCGTGTTTGCCTATGTGTAAAGTTCTGGGGTCTCATTTATAAAACTGTGCGTAGGATTCTTACTAAAAGTGTACTTACGCCCAAAACCGGAAGTTGGCGTACGCCATAAAATATTCTGATTTATAAAACCGTGCGTACGCACAGGTGCAAGCAATTTCCCCTTTATAAATCACACTCGTCCTTGAAGTTTGCGCAGGTGAATTTGGCTCATGTTCCGCCCACTACACACCCACTTTCCACCATAAATGGTCAATGCAAAGTACCTCAGCGTGTATTAAAATGAGCCAGCTGATCCATGTTGTGATCCATGAACAACGGCAACCGCAGGGAAGCGAACCAAAAAACGCAACTTCACAGAGGCAGAAATCGATGCATTAGTGAGTGAGGTGGAGAGTCGAAAAATTATTTTGTTTGGTAGCCACAGTAGTGGCGTGACAAATAAGAGTAAGTGTCGTGAGTGGCAACACATAGTTACCTCAGTTAACTCTGTGAGCGGGACAGAGCGGACCATGGCGAGATCAAAAAGAAACCATCAATGAACTGAAGGAAATCAGAACAACACTGCATAATTTGTGTGACATTATATTCGACATTTCAAACACATTAAAAGAGCTTGTGAAAAAGTGAACCTTATTGTCTGCTTAATCGCTGCATGACCTCCTCACGGAGCCGTGCCCCGTGTTGGAACTCCCTGTGTCTGGGAGGGGGCTGTGGGTGAGGGTCGGCATTCCGAGGAGGGGGGAGGCCAGGAGGTAGTTAGATGCCGTGCCTCAGTGCCAGGTTGTGCAGCACGCCACACGCCCTCACGATCCTGCGCACCTTTTGGGGGTGGTACAATAATCTACCCCCTGACGCATCCAGACACCACCACCGGCATTTTAAAAGGCCGATGGCGCGCTCTACAGTTGAGCGCGCACGGGAGTGAGCGGTATTGAACAGGGTCTCCTCTGCGCTCTGGGGGTTTGGGAAGGGGGTCAGGAGCCAGCGCCGGAGGGGGTAGCCACTGTCCCCTGCATTTCAATGAAACAGTGCATCAGTGGTCTGCATCTGGCTAAGCTGGTTGTCAATATAAAGTTATTGTCTTACCAAGAAGCCAGCCATCACGTACAGCGCCTGCCTGCAGTCTCTTCTCTACACTGCTTTGCGCTAGGATGTAAGAGTCATGTGTAGAGCCAGGCCATCGTGCAACTACATTTGTCAACATCATGTTGGATTGACATATGACTTGAACATTGATAGTATGCACATGCTTCCTATTGACATACATGAATTCATCGACATATGGGGCCCTTATAGCAATATGAGTGCAGTCAATTGCGCCGATTACATTAGGAAAACCGGACATTGCTGCAAATAGCCTTTTAATGTCGGCCTGTTCTCCTGCAATATAGAGAAATTGGATGTGGAAGAGTGTAGCAGGACGCATAGACAGCGGAGACGGGTTATGAACTCTTGCCGGGTTGAAGTCATGCACGCTGACCAGTGAGCCGAAATCACATCTGCGGTCATACAGCCAGAGCGCAAAATTAATTGGAGACATGGTGACAGGACCCCACGCTGCCACAAGAGGACTCTGGATGCAGTGTGTTGTTAATTCCCCACCTCTCCATCTGTGTCGCCAATTCCCCCAGCCTCCAAAACCAGCGTACGCATGGGTCAGAGCTGCCGTGAAAGACCGCACATTTTCACGTCAAGTTTGTTTTTTATAAATCACAACCTTTGCGTGAAAAGAGGCGTACGCCAGTTTCAGGCCCCATTTTGTGCGTACGCAACGGTTATAAATGAGACCCCTGATCTGTTTGAAGTGGTACGCGCATGCTGCTGCCTGTGTGTGTGCTTGCCTGGGCACGTTGCCATAGAGATCGATTTGCGTGACGTAGTTGATTGTGCACCAAATAAAGGGAAAGAAAAATTAAGCTGGAGAGTCGGAGATACGGGCTTTTGGTCAGTGGCGATATTCACATTATTTTCAGTTCAGTCCAGTTTCAGTCCAAACTTGTGGTGAAAGATCCTGCTCGACGGTCAGTGGAAAGAGTCCTTCAGCAGCCGACCCGCCTGAACAAGCAAAGCTTTTTTCAACATTTCCTGGAACGCAGCAGCCAGTAAGACAGAAATTAACAAGCCAGTTGCAGGTTCATTGTAGGAGACATGCTCCCCCTGTCGACTCGCCCAGGTTTAGAAAAATACAAGATAAAATGATTATGAGACAAGTGTGACCATTTCTTCCCACAGCCAGGGATGCTGTTCTTATGTTTTTAAAGCCATTTTGTTTACAATATACAATAAACACTATGCAGACAGGCAGTGATGATTCGGCTATGATGTTTGTCCATGACTACACGGTAAAGTAAAGTAATAAGTAGTGGTGTTACTTTTTAAATGCAGTAACGAGTAACTAATTACTTTTTTAGAATAACTACCCCAACACTGTTGGTGTATATGCTCAGTGATCTGCATATTAGTAGCATAGTAATAATTTTAATAATATATGTTTAGTTGCACGGCCTAACATTGTCACCCGTAGCGGGCAGAGCAAATAGTTTGTGGCTCAGTGCATCAGACATACAACGAGAAAGAGTCCAAATTAAAAAAAAAGTGTGTTGTAGTTGAGGCATGTGCCCAGTGCTGATGTGTCTGGATGTTTGCTCGGTACGGCAGTCTTTGTTGGAGAAGAATAAAAGAAGGTTTTCTACATCCAGTGCTGTCAGTCTGAATGATGTAACATAAGCAGTAAATGATGAGTGAAGAAAATGATGAGTGGAATTAAAAGAAGACAGGAAAATGATCTTAAACACATGCACTCTCATGTTCAAACTCATATTCAGCTAATAAGACATCAGATTTGTTGGCCATCTGTCTCATAAATTTATTTGGCCCTTTAGTTCGGTCAGGTAGAGCAGTGCCCGACTCAACATGTGGGCTAAATCTCCAGCAGAGAGAAAGAGAGTGTGTTTATAATGTATAATGCATGTGTCATGGGAAGGTCCAAAGACTAAGGTGTGTCTGGGAACAGGATTCATCACATAGCCTCGCTTCCACTTTTAAATAGAAAACCGTACTTCTTGTATCTGTTACAGGAGCTATGTGCTATAGATGTTGATGAAAAAGTTAATGCATGCTAAGACAAGCTCTACAGCAGGGGCATCAAACATACGGCCTAGGGGCCGAAACTGGCCCGCAAAAGGAATAGAACATAAGGCGCCATTATGAGACTCATCATGGTGAAAAGTACAACAGTTCCCAAGGACAACTAAGAAGAGAGAAGATAAATGAACTGTTATCAGGTTTTGGGAAACAGCAGTCTGTTTTTACCCGGAGCCGTGAGGTTGGTGATGCAGCGGTGAACCTTATTGATAGGGAAACAGTATTAGCATCCAAGCCATACTGTGAGGGCAGTTTAGTGATAACTTGTATGCTAAAGGCTGCTGATATTATATGCCCCAAGAAATAACTTAAAACAGGTTTTTTTTGCCAACATCAGCCTGATGAGGAGCACTGTGGCAGACAGGAGTTCAGATCTTTCAGCACACTTGGATGGTCAAATGAAAAGCAAAGTCAAGTCATTTGTTGCATTGCCAGTTTCAGTCGATAAGAGCAATTGCATCCAGAGTTTGCTGAACTGGTCATATTCATATTTGGTGTTGATGAGACTTTGCAGCCAATGACATTTTTGGTGCTCTCGTTGGAGCACTGGACAGGGTCGGAGTGGACTGGTCAGCCTGGTTACTGATGGAGCTTCATCAATGATTGGGGAAAAAAAAGCAGGTGTTATGACCAAATTCAAAGAGAAAGTGCAAGCTTGACTTTTGGACATTTCACTGCATTTTGCACCAGGAAGCAATATGTTGCAAGTCATTAAAAATGAAGCATGTTATAGAGGTGGTTGTCCGGACCAGTTTGACAGCCTTTTGAATGATAAAGGCATTACCCCTGGCCTGCCATACTACACTGAAGTATGGTGGTTAAGTTAGTACGTAGTAAGTAAGTACCGTATTAACCGTATTTTTTTTTTAAACCTTTAAATGTTTTTTTTACTGTCACATGGCACTACTACCAACCAGGGAGGGTTTCATTGACTGACCAATAAGCTAAGAGCAGGCTTGACAGTGTAGTCTGCAAACACTTTCAACATAGAGTAACAAATCATTTTAGCTGTGTCTGACTACTTTACAATACTTTACGCAAAGATTATAGAGATGTAAATAAAAAGGCAGCCACGTGGTGCCAGGTCGTGGAGCTGTGGAGCCTAATTCCTGGAAATTGTTACCTCAGACAATTGTTGCACTCTGAAGTTTATAGTTGTGTAAACATGTATATTTGCTTTGGTTATATTTTAATAAATTTAACATTGTGCATTTAAATATCAGTCAGTAGCTTAAATACAAGTTTGGTTTGGTGGTACCCTGTTGTCCATGCACTGCTACAACTTGTATTAATTTTCTAATGTTTAAATGTGACTCTTTTACAGGACACGGGGATAAATTGTATAGTTTTTATTATATTTTACTTAATAACTCCCACTTATGTTTGTATTATAAGGTGAGTCAGTTCAGGTTGTCAGGATCACTACAGTTGTGGAAATGTGTGTATATTTTAAATCATTTTTAAATCTTGACAAGTTGCTGAAGTCACAATGTAAAATACATTTTCTTTTCTGTTCCAGATTTCAGTGATTAACTATTGTGCCTTCGTAGATCTTGAGCTTGTAATAAGCACAAAACTGATAAACTGACAAAATATTGCTTAAATTTCACTTATTTTTCACCACAAATTCATGTGGTTCGTATAGATTTTGTAAAAGGAAAGTTAAGTAAATGTAAACATCATTAAAGAAATCCTTGTGCTTCTTTGTACTAAAACAAAGAGAAAAATGTGGATTTTATTCATTATTTCTAAGTTATAATTTGTCTGTACTAAAATGAGTTTTGACTCCTCTGCTCTACAGGAAAAAATGAAGCAGTTCCTCACATTTTCTGGTCATCATCAACATCATCTCATCTTGCAAGTGAAATTTTACTTTTCAGAAGAGTGTGTTTTCATGTAATAAATCAGGACCACCTCAGCTAAGTTAAATATTTGAATCCATTTACAAATACAGCCTGGTTTTGTGTGGCACCCACCACCACAGAGACCTCCTTGGACTCTACGTCAGAGTCAAGACTGAATGTTAGAAGTCCCTCAAATATTTGAGCTTAATGACTTGCACTCAACTTTATTTACTGAGTACTTAGACGTGTAACCATCAATGTAGTGTACACAGCAGTTCCTTTACATAATGTATATGAAGAATGGAAAAATGGACCGAACAAACAGTCAGTAAACACAGCAAATGGACTGTAATTATTTTTTAGTCTTGGTGGCTACTCTGTGTTTTTATACATCAAGCTACATTCATCTGTTCCATGTTCACACACACGTATGTGGTGTTTTGTCTATACACATAAAAATGAATGTATTGGAGGGGTTCAGTGTTTTTCTCAGCAACACTTTAACATGTGTGTTAGAAGACAGAAATCAGCCACCGACCCTCAGAGTTGCAGCCAATTTGTCCTTCTGAGCCACTCAAGCATGAATACAGTCCGTAAAACTGTCTTGGGCTTAATGGGTTAATAAAATGTCACACACACAGTGACTGAAGTCCCAATTCAAAAAACATAAAAAAAAGCCCCCAAAAAACCAAACAATTTTTTTTAACCTTCTAAAATGTCAATAAGAGGTTAGGTTAAAGACAAGCTGTATGAGAACTTCACACACACCAAATGGAAACAGTATGAGCAGAGAAGAGAAGTGATCTTTGTATGTTGCTCGTTTTGTGAACATGGCAGACCTGCATGTTCTGTTTATGGCTGATATAGCATGAAATCAAATTGTGGAAATTTTCATGTCACACTCAAAGATGCTAAACGAAAACATCAGAGAGGACACAGCGCTACAGTCTTTCATTTTAGTGGGAGCTGTTTTACAAATATAAACCCTTTTTCCCCACTAAATCATACATTATAATCACAATCATACAGTAATACAGTGTCCGTGCTTTTCTAACCATTCATCCAGCAGACACCAGAAGCATAAGAGGGCATTTCCATCAATGAGTACATGTTCTTTCACTCAAGAGGTGAGTTTCTGGTACACAGGGCTATAGCTACCCAGATACAGTTAAGTTATCAGTCGGCTGCCAGATGCACTGCTTCAGCATTTGGTCTTTTTAATATGGTTGAAATCTACAGAAAGTGAAGACAATACATTTGATATTTCCACTTCTGCTTTTTTATTTTTACTGAACAAGCGGAAGTGGAAATAAGAGTGATCTGCTGATCTCTCTCCATTCACCGAATGAGTTCAAACTATTTCTGTGGCAAACTTCATAATTTCATATTCTGATGAAAAAAACATTTTTAATTGAATTAAACACATGTGCACACATTTTATCTTCTAAATATATTAGATAGCTAACATATTTCTGCTGCTTTTGTTCTAGAGTACATCTAGCAACACTAAACAGAGATTTTGCTAAATGTAAGCTGTTGTTGGCCAAACTTCGTATTAATGTTTACTTTAATCCAAATCGGCTAACAAATGACATCAGGGTCAATATGGTATCCAGTATCTTGAGCAAGGGAACACTGACATGCAGACTTTGACCACTCTTGAGTCTTACCTGTCAGTAGCTGTACAGTTGTAGTTAATCCAAACAGAATACACTAAATATGAAAAAGTAAAAGATCTCCAATTGTTATGCTATAGAAGGATGATGGTTACTCTTAATGTTAGCAAGCATGTTCCTGTAGAAGCTACTGCAAGCAAATCTGTCGTCAACATTTATTAGGATTCATGCAAAAACTTATAACATTTCATTTTAGAACAGATTTCACACTTCAGCCTAGTGGAGTGGTTTATAAGTTCAGCTCATAATAATCTGAGAAAAACAGCAGTGGTGATGAATAAATGTTGTCAGGCTCTCCTGGTTCCACAGTAATACATGGCTGTGAGGTTGTACCCTCCACACAGGCACCTCCTGGCAGTCCTCTCTCACTCCTCTGAGGCCTATATAGGATCTCCCCTCCCACTCTTCTCAGCACCAACTCCTCCTCTTCTCCTCAGCCAAACCCATCCAGACTTCAGCTCCTCCCCTCCTGTCCCACACCAGTAGGTCTTCAGTTCTTTCTCTGTCACAGAAAAGTCCCCTTCAGTCATTCAATGCCTCTTGTTTGTTCCTTCAGTCTCTCATTGCTTCTCACTTCTTTGACTTCATTTGGTGCTCATAAATCTTAATCACAGCCATTGTCTTCAGCGTGTGGCATGATGAGTGATGCAGTTATTACTATTATTATTTTTTATTCATTTATTTTTATTAACAATTGTACATATGATGCAAAGTCGTGCCCTTCAACTGTTTTTAAAATGCATTTGATCTTATCTTGGAAAAGGTCTTTTTAGGCTGAATCTCTGTTAAAAGGAGACAATCAATAATCCTCCTACCTGCAACATCCTTCATCATTCTTCACCATGACCATCATTGACTCTACAGTCCTGTTTGCTCCTCAGTATTAGATGATGGAGGAAATGTTCAGACAGCTCAGTGAAAATTATGAGCAAAATTAAACTAGATGTTTTATCTGGTTTCTACAGTTACAAATCACCTAAGAACTGGTTTGAGCGTTAAAGTACAAGCACTAGTTTGCATGTTTCTAATAAAATATGTTTCACTACTGTGATATATAGGTGTAATAATGCCCTTTATAGTTAATTTCTTTAAGTCCACCACCCATGTTGTCTGTTTCTTCTGTCACCAAAGTGTCCACCTGCATGGAGCAGAGATTTCTCACTTCCCATACATGACGTTTTTTTCATATTGGAGCTAATTGTAACAAAACTTTGCATTTTACAAATTATGTTGTACTTTGTACATTTTTTAAAAGCTTTTCCCAGTGTTTTAACATTTACTATGAATGAGAAGTAACTTCAACCTCAGACAGCCTTCTATATCATTTCTTTTGTTTGTTTTTTGTTCCATTTCCAATAACAAACAAATTACTGACATAATTTTGAAGCTGAAAACTAAGAGAGCTACAAAGGTATAGAGTTTTGTTGAAACATCCTTCCACTCTGATCTTCCTAATGCCAGTTTTTTAATCTTAAAGGCACTATTTATTATGCCAACTTTTGCTTCCTGCAAGGTCTTAAATATTTATAGGTAACAAGGTCTCTTCAGGAGCTTAGAGAAAGGAAATGAATAAAATGTATAGGGGGAATTTCAAAGTGGCAGTGGTCAATTTTTTCTGCATGAACTGAGGCCGAAAACTTGAACAAGTGGTGGAACATGCTCATCTAGTTTCACTTTCCAGTTAAACTCCTGGCAAAACATTTATGTTGGCAGGGCTTTGGTTCTGTATAGACTTTATATTATGTTATATGTGGGTTAATATGCTGATTTCTAGAAAAGGTAGGACCTACTATCCCCATAGAAATTCATTAAAGTGGAGGTAATACCACATTAAAAACAGTTTCATTTGGGGGTAGGGCACCAGGATTTTCTCATTAGGAAGCTGGGTCATCTCTTTTTTATCTTGAAAGAAACTGAGATGGGAAGAAGAAAAGTCAGGAAACAGAACATTTCAATGATAAAAAGCCAAAAATGTCACATGACTTCCTGTTTTACTTCCGTCATGCTGCTGATAGAGAGCGGTAAAACTTAGATCTAAACTTTACAGGTTTCTAATGAACAAAACAAAACTACAGGATGTAACTGCTGCAAAACAGCAGATTTTTATTAATATTATCTTTATTGTTGTTTTAATGGGACAACAAATTTAGTTCTTCCTGCAGAAAACTGCAGTGTGCTGCTGGCTGGATAAAATCATTTTTCTTTTCTTTTTTCTTTTTGTGTGTGTGTGTGTGTGTGTGTGTGTGTGTGTGTGTGTGTGTGTTTACAAGCCATAAACTGATCTGAAGGAAAGAGGAGGAGACAAAGGAACAAGTTTGACTGTTCATGTGTGTGAAATGTGTGTTACTGTACATGTGAGTACAACTGTGTGTGTCCATAGCCTTCCTGTGGGAAAATACTTCCTGGCAGGAAAACGGGTTCACTTTCAGAGTCAACAAAGCTTCATGCACACACACACGAACATAGATGTACACTTTCATTCTGCTGACATGAAATCCTGCATCTGTAACTCTTACACTGACTTCTCCCTGATCATTGCACCACTTCTAACCTCACCAAACCAACAAATGATGTGCTGTTAGTAAGTAAATAATAGAACTGAATCATATGCACTTTCTATGTTCTGAATATTCATCAAAATGGAACTGCACACACCTGGACCCCCAAGATTCATTCAAAAGACACTGAGCTGCATTTTTGTGAAACGCAGTAATAAATGATGAGCAACATGCTAAACTATAAATAATGTGTATCATGCCATCAATACTTGATCACTACTGTCTCTAGTTTTGCAACATTTTCTTTGGAATAATGCAGATAGAATTTTTCTTTCTGTTGTTGTTTTCTTGCAGAAGATTTTAGATCTGAAATGATTTCTTTTGTGAACAGATGAACAGTTTCTGTCTGGTTTTCATCAAACAAGTTACTTACAGATTGGTAGGTATAAAACTACATTGCAGGGACTTTTTCTTTTCAAACTTTTGGACACACTTACCATTAAATCCATTGGGAAAGTGTGCCCAAACTTTTGACTGGTGGTTTACTTATCATGGTGATAAGTGATTGATGGCCCTTCACATCTATTTTTAAAGATGAGGAACCTCTTTAGTATTATTTCCTGATGAAAAGGGAGGTTCTCCAATAGCCACTTCTCCTTCTTTGTTGACTGCACCATTACTAAACAGCTAAGACCTTGTTGTATGGTGCTGGCTTGTTAACAAGTAACAATGATTATGTAAGGAGGTTGGAGGGGAGAAGGGGGATAGAGACTTGTATTTGTATTCAGGTCTAACCTTGAGGTGTGAGTGTTTGCGGTTTGTCTCTGGCAACCTGTCCCGTCCATCACAGGGATAACATCGCAGCGGGACAGACGCTCAACTCTCAAGCATGGGACTTGTGTTAAAGTCCAGTTTTAAACATTTGAACTTAAAAACAGCAACAAACAATTTAAGGATTACAATTCAGCTAAACTTGCATGTTATTGAACTGTGGGAGGAGAACAAGAGCAGCGGAAGAAAACATGCAAGTTCCACACAAACTGACCCAAACCGAGAATCAAACCAGGAGCCTTCTTGCTGTGAGGCAGCAGTGCAAGCTGTGCATTTCTAATAACCAAAGATAAAACCCATGAAGTTATATAATCTTCTGAAGAGCACTACAGTCCCCATGATGCCTCAAAATTTTGTCTGAAAGTACCTGTAGTGGAAAACATGGCCACCGTGGTGTTAACAGGGTCTGTGATATTGTTAATAAAAATATTGACTATATTCTACACATGTACACTCCCATCTCCAGCCTTCTATTAAAATATGATGAATTTCCATTTAAAAGTAGTGCAAGAAAAGAAAAATATAAAACATCCTTAAACATGAGCAACATCAGTAAAGTCCTCATTAAGATGATTTTCATTAAAATGCTAATGCTTTCGTAAAGCAAGGCTTCATGGCCAACATAAACTAAATAAAGATATACATACATACAACCTAATGAACTGGAAGCGCAATATTTCTATTATCAACCTGAAACGTGGGTAAAAACAGCCTGAAAAATAATTGAACTGACATTTTCTATAGTTTTTTTCTTTCATTTGCATTTTTTCTTCTTTTATTTTTGTACTTTGAATGTATTAATGTGTTTTTTATCTGATTGTGTAAAATGAATAACTTTGTGGGTTGATTCATCCATCCATGTATGATGTGGATGTGACAAATAAAGGATATTTGATGTGAGTGTCATTTGTCCTTGTGAGTTTGTCTGATAACCAACAGCAGAACAGCATAAGTTTTTTTTTCTTTCATCTTTTAGTGTGTGTTTGTTGGCTGTGTGTGTGTATGTGTGTTGGTTGTGTGTGTCCTCCTGAAGGTCTTCCGTCACTCAGTTCAGAGTTTGACTGGAGGAAGTGAAGGTCAGCAAGTCTCACTGCAGGTCAACAGTCATTTAAAACACACACAAACACATCATCTTACAGTGGTAAGAGAGCATTAGTGTGTGTATTAAAATGTTTAAAGTGGATATGTGCTGCTAATGGTCAGAATTTATCTTAGTAAAAGAGGATTTAAAGACAAAATAAGGAGCATTGACACCTAGTGTTTAAAATCACCCCCCCCCCCCCACCCCTCTCACGCAGGTTGTGGTTTGTGCCCTCACAGTCACCATGTTTTTTTTTAAATGCAACCCCCATAGATGATGTCAGTTAGCTCCTATTTATATATTAGTGTCATAGAAACATGCTCCTCTAACACATCTGCTTGCCAGATGACATTATACACTTTCTGCCTGCACAGAGGAAACTTTTCTGTCGGTTTGCAATAAAAACATAAAACTATGTGACGCTGAATCTTATATTTTCAAACAAATATTAAAATGTTGCTCAAACAGAAAAGAATGGATTAGATTTATAGATTTAGAGAAACTTTATCAACTTAATTGAAACTCCTATCGCAATACTTCTGTAAACTACTGTGCAGTCAGTTATACCAAACCTCTGGCTTCCTGATGCAGCACTTCCTCTAACTTCAACTAACCAGTAGACCGAGTTGCAGTGGCGTCCCTAGGCTAAAACATTCGGGGCTAAAGCCACGGATGTTTTTTAATTAGCCCCGGATATAATATTTTATTTATTTATTTTTTATTTATATAATTATTTATTTTTTGATGACATTTTCAAAGTTCAAACAAATCTCATACTGAATGCTTCAATAAAACAGTGTTTTTGGACATGTTTTATTATTACTATTGTCATTATTTATTTATTCTATTTCATTTTTTTTGTTTTGTAAGCTGCGACTTTGGCTTTGGCACGCAAGTGGTTAACATGCTTCCAGGTTGCACGTAACGTCATTCATGGCGTCAGGCAAGCACCGGGCGCACAGAGGCAGCCAGGCAGGACGATGTCACAGAAAAAAATATCCCAGTTCTTTACCCCAAAGGTTGCAAGCAGTCAAAGAGGTAATGGGAATAGAAATGACTTTGTAAACCTGTGTAATTTCGCGGGGGGGTGGGGTGGGGTAACCCTAGCTAGCTAGCTAGCTAGCAGCTAGTTGATATTACATGGGACAAAATGATCTGATATTAGCTTCGGTCTGTAAATACAGAGGACTTTGAGGACTTTGTATGTACCTAAAAGTAGGTAAAAGTAGTAAAAGCTTGGGCTTCTTCTAGACTAGGAAAGTAGTAACACAAATGTTAGAAGTAAATCTAAAGACAAATAGGTAGAGTTAAGAACAGTTAAGGCAGAGACCTATGTTAAAGAGTGTTATGTTAAAGAATATGTAAATAGATAATATATGAGTATGTAAAGAGCATTAAATGTACAAAGTAAAACAATGTAAATACTGTACATGACAATATGCCTGGTTTATTAAACATCTCAGTGTTTTCTGTTGCTGAATAGTTGCTGTTGGTATGTTCAACTTGATGAATGGGGCATTTTTGTGCCTGGGCCATTGAGGGAAGTTTGTGAAATTGCTAGCCTATTTTGTATTAACTGGTAACAATGAAATACCTTAATCAATTGAATCCAGATAAACAGATACCTGTAGGGTGTGTGGAGCATGTCTCTACATCGGAAAATTTCAGACCGCGCTTCGCACGCTCATCTGATTTTCTCTTCTGGGCTAAGCCCCAGATGTGTCAAAATCCTGGAGACGCCCCTGCCGAGTTGTATGCTGTGGTAACACTTCTCTGTGGTTTTTTTTTCACAACCAGGTGACTTTCAAAATCTTTGTTGCTTAAAACTTGTTTGACTGTTGAATGATGAAGACTGAAATTCACTGTGAGCTCGTAAAACATTTTTCACACCATGATACGAGGCATTTCATGTCTGCAGAGACTCGTAAATTCTTCAGCTAACAGTCTTGCTCTGCACATGACCCTGGTTGGTCTGGGTTTTTGAGGTGACTTCCTATGATATGCACAAACACATAAACATGCACAGATATGCTAAATGTGCACCACTCCTGGATCATCAGGGTAAAAACATTCACACAGTGTCAGAAGACATTGCTTGCACAATGATACAAGCACATTCACCATCCAGTGATACATGGGACATCATCCGCTGTTGAACTAACACATAATTTGAAAGTCCATGAAAACTAAATAAACTTTTTTTTAATTTTTGTTTTATTATATAACTAAGACAACATACACACATTTCCCTATGTGAGAGTGAACAGGAGGAATGTACATCTGTATTTGTTCTTGTCATGAAAAGACTGAGAGCTTGTTCGTATGTTGGATGCACAGACTGACCCTAATGGACAGAAACTGTCTGGAAAAGTGCTAACATAACATATGCTCCCTGTTTGCTGTTTCTATGTTTCTGAAGAGACCTGCACAGAAAAACATTTGCTGAAACGAGTTGGATATGGCATCAACCCAACCCAAACTAACACGATCATTCAGAAGATTCTAAAGGAGATGTACAGTTTTAATTATACTGACTGACCTGAGCAAAAACACCATAATGAAACAGCTTCTAATAACACATATCCATTTTTTATTTATATTAACTCCTGTACATTGAAAAAGACAAAGAAAGAAAGTTATACCCTTCCTTTTGATGTCATAATAAATTTTATGTGGAATAGGATTTCCTCCCTTTCCACTTTATCTCCAAGGAGTGGCTCCTATGGCACTGATTGCTGGGCGGAGCCCAGCGCCTTTATATCTGGGCAGGTGTTTCCTCAAAGGATGTGTATTTGGTGGTCGACTGCATGCTGGCAGTTGGTGTGGTTGTTATGGCAACTTCGCTAAATCTGCAATCCTGCCCGCTGGCTATCACAGTCACTTGTATGAGAAGCAATTCACCCTTTGGGGATGGGTTGCCTGACTGCTCCAGCAATAGGTCCTTTCAGTGTCTGTGGTTCACTGCTCTTCTCTCTTCCTTCCTGGGGAGGGGCGACACTCGGCCGGTGGACGATTACGCATCGTGGTGCATCACGCTCTGGCACCGAAAGGCACGCTGCTGTTTTGTCTCAATTTTCACAAAACTGGACTCCGCCCACCAGTATTCCTGGTCCAGCGGCCCCTCCCACCTCCTATAGTTACTGTCCACCCTTTAGTATCCAAGTGTTGTGGATGAACTTAGACCGGGCTAGCACTCATCAATACAGCCTGTTTTGGTTTTGCTGGTTTATAGGGCATTATTGTGTGGGTTTGTTTGTTTAGTTGCATGTATTAACCCTCTTGTTTCCAGGTTTGTCATTCATAGTGAGAACGCAGCCATTGCATCTTAGTTATACTTGGGGGTGATTTGTCAAATAATTTAGTTTTAATCCCTGTGTGCATTTTTGTTGTTAGTATTGCTTGTTAATAAAATACGGATTTTTATTTGTGAAGTTTTTTTTTTTTTTTTTTTTTTTAAAGGGCACATTTCAGCTTCACTATGGGGAAACCAGACCACAAACCTTAAAACAAAACCAAACTGACCAAAGGTTGCCAGAGGTTCATCCTGAATATTAGCTGTTCTTCTTATTGGGACTGACAGACTTCTAACGTGTACTCAGCTCAGATATTAACCTACTACACAAGCCACTTGGAAAGCCATCAGCAATGCTCTTAGAGAAGGAATTGCTGCTGCCCATGAATCTAGGGCTATAAGGCAGTTTCCAAACTAGTTGAAGTCCATTATTTTGCAGTGAGAAAGATTTTACAATAATGGGAAACATACAGGACTGCTGCCAATCTTCTCAGCAGTGGATGTCCCAACAGGTTCTTAAAATCAGGCTGAAATGTTTAGAAAACCTCCCGAAACCCAAGAGTTCTATCTCAGAATCCACAAACATCAGTTAGCATGTTAAATGTTAAAGTTCATGACAGCAAAATTAGAAAAAAATCTAGTCATGCATGGCTTGTTAAAAAGAGTTGCAGGAGAATGCCTCCTCTCTCTTAAAAGAAGCCCACACCGCTTAGAGTTGCAAAGATTAATTTAAACACTTCACAAGACTTAAGAAAGCACATACTGTGGATAGATGACACAGAAGTGAAAATCTCTGGTCGTATTTTGAGAAAGCTGATCACAGCACTTACCGGAATCACTTCTCACTAACTATCAGACACAATAGTAAGGGGGTGATAATTTGAACTTGTTCTGCAGCCTCCACACACACCTTGCAGCCACTGAGTCAATCATGAATTCCTTTATATACCAAAGTTTTCTAGAATCAAGTGTGAGGCCATCTGTCTGAAAGTTAAAACTTAGCTGAAAGTGAGTCATGCAACACGACATTGGTCTCAAACACAGCAGCAAATCTATGATAGAATGAAAAGAACAAAGGTGCTGCAATGATTCAGTCCAAGTCCAAACCTCACCATGGCTGGTGCGCTGCAGTCAGACCAATAGAAAGCTGTGCATAAACAAAAGAAATGTTGTAAACAAATTCCTCCACAATGTATACTCATCAAACAAAAACCACTTTCCTGCTGCAAAAAGTTGCCTCTAGTTTTTATTTACACACTGCTTCTGAACTTTAACTTAGATTTGTCTAAACTGTGTATTGGACTGTCAGACAGAGCTACAGACTGTCCACACAAATACATGTTAGAGATCATTTTCTTCTGAATCTGTAGCATTAACTTTCTCACCCACGCCATTATTTATTTATTTATTTTTTGTAAAACTAAAATAGTCTGAGTACATAATATTCATGTACAGCATGCATTCTAGTAAACTTAATTTTTCCCCACATTTTTAATTAACAGACAAGAGAACCAGCTTTCACCTGGATTTAGTGATCCATCAATATAGTATCATTTCATAGAAAAAGTAGGTGGTTTGTACACTTGCAGCCTCCTTATCGTCTTCCCTGAATCCTGCTTTGTTCCAGGACATGTCTAACACTCCCACCTGGTATAATCTCTATTAACTATCATTAGCATTCCTCCCATATTTCCCATGCTCTGTTAGCTTCTTACAATTAGCATTCTGCTCATGCTTCTCTAGCGGCTCTGACAGGAGGATTCCTCACAGACAGCTGCTGTCGCCACCTGCATCTGAACAGCTGGGAGCAACAGGAGATGTGCACCGATGAGCTTGGTCTTCTTCTCTGAGAACACATCAATACTGTCTTAATATCAGACTCATCTATGGCTGGAAGAAAGCTATCAACTGCTGTCTCCACTTGTCTTTTACATGCCCCTTATACCTTGGATATAATTTCCCCTTTTTTCTTTCTTCATTTTTAGATTTCCTGTTTTCAGCTCTTTATGTGTAGACTGTGATGTTCCATCTGTCTTTATTTTTCTTTCATACTTTCTCTCCATTCTCTCCTTTTTGCCTCTAAGTATTCTAAATGTTTTCTCTTGTTTTCGTTCTGCTGCCTGTCCATCACAGTGATGCAGAGGTGATGATATACAGGAAGAGAACTGTAGTAAATCAGAGGAGGCTTGGACAGTAGGCTCCTTTATCCCACTGTAATATACAAAGAGAAACCGGAGGGACAGGGCCCCCCTGACCACACTGTGAAGGATATGAGTGCTGAAACTGCTAGCAGAAGGTTAAGGGCCCCTCCATAATACAGCTACTATACACTCTCACATAGATGTACACGTGTTATCCCTGTGAGGATTCAAAACCCTTCTCTTTGCTCTGTTTTCTTGAACCTTAAACCTAAAAAGTAATGTTTTAACAACCTTAAACATAAATCTAGTCTTAACTCCTTATATTTAGTCTTATCCTAGACTTTATTAATCTTGAAATCTTGAGCTTTATCTTACTTTTCTGTCGCTTGTTATGGATTGGCTCCTCTTCAATCAGTTGTAGCGTATGATACTTTTCCTCTACTTTCTTATACACAGCAGAAACTGTAGAACTGCATCGACATGAATGGGATTTTCAGAGAGGTCATGTAAAACTGTCCCAATGGAGAGAAAGGGCACAAAACCTCTTTGTGTGAGTACACCGCCTGCTGCAAGATACTGACCTGTTACAAGCATTGAGGCTTTAATATAAGTGTGTACAAAAGAGCTCATCTCAGGTCAGAAATTTGAAAATTTCTGCTTTTTATTAATTTATTTACTGGATTGCCATCCTACAGTTTCATTATACTACCATTTTTTTTAAAATTGTTTTTGCTTCTAGATTGCTTTTATAACATGGCTATAATTTAATCTGCTGCTACGTTGAGCCCTTTGCAACATTTGTTCAGAAAAGAACTCTATAAATTAAGTTTTATTTAATTATTTATTAGATTACTATTAATTGGTGAGCACAGAAGGCAGTTTTCTGTAAGAAAAGGAAAAATGTTAATGCAGGAATTCAGCTTTGCTGCATTGACATTTTTAGTACACCTGAGGTAATAATTCTTTCTGACGGGGGTCTTTTGTGCTGTCACATCACCTTTAAGATAAATGAAAAGTAAACAAAGTGGAAAAATAAAAGCTTGTTAACATAGAAGTTGTATTTTTCACCTGTTTATTCACATTTTTCTCCAAGAGGTAACACTGGCTTGTCTACTCTATTATATCCCTAAAGCACTTTTCATACAAAATAATAAAACTAATAAAAATAATTTTGGCAGACTGGCCAGGATCCACACCTCAGCCACGGTGCTGCAGTGCAGGGCCCTCAGCTGACTGACTATATATAGTTAGATTACTATATATATATATATATATATATATATCTAACAATCTAACAATATAAACACAGCCACACAAATAGGTGATATTTAAAATAAATAGAAAAGTTTACAATTAAATAATAGGTAAAATATAAATCTATAAAACAACGAAAAAATAAGATAAAATAAAATAGACAAACAAACAAAAAGAAAAGATAAAAATTTAGTTAAAAGCTATGCTAAAAGGGCAGATTTTGTTCCAGTGTTCCAGGATTTTGGTTTATGACTTAAAACCTGCATATCTAATAATAAAATTCTATATACCTATATATCTATATTGGTATATTTAACAAATGGTAATATACTATAATCACAAGATAGTGAGCATTATACCTTCCTTGAATGAGCTTGTAGCTTGTATGGATGTGTCACTGCCGTGTTCTGTAATTATGTGTGTGTGCAGGTGAAGCTGGAGTGTACCTGGCTGTGCGTGCGTGCGTCAAGGGCCTCACGCACTGCACATATAAAAGACCCGCCTACGGCCAGCCTGGCCGCTCGCTCTCCGCTCCCAGGCCGCACCTGTGCCCGCTGCACTTTGTCGTTTGCTTTGCTTTTAGTTTAGCTTTACACCATACAACACTGCACTCATTATACTCTTTCACACAACCATGCACGCACCTACACTTCTGATTTTGCAGACAGCCACACTTCATGGTTATCCTATTTTGCCTTTGTTTTGGTTCATCTTTCGTTGATAAATTATCATAATTGGCCTTATCTGTTGTTAGGGTAATTTTGTTATAGCCGTGAGCCGGGTTATGACAGATGCTACATCAGCCGTGGGTTACGTTGTACATTGAAAATGTTTTGATATTGACTTGTACTGTGTAGTCCAGACCTGCCTGGTTCTTTGGCTGAATGGCAGGATAGATCTGTGTTTTGCCACATGTAATGTTCCTGAAAACATACGCTCCCACTTAACTTTTCAAAAAGACACTCTAGCACTTGATGTATCTTGGATCAGGTGATGTGGAAAAGTGGCTGTCAGGAAAAGCGTCTCTGGATACCAGCTTTTTGTTTAATAAAAAGATTTATTACAAAAAAACAGGCTTAAAAACAGATTTCTGCAGAAAATCTGGAGGTTTCAGGATCAATACGAAAACCTAAAAAGACAAGGGTGTGACATCCTTATACACCTTTCAATCAAAAACATTCCTGAAGTCCTAAGTTGACCAATCCTGTAGAAAGACACATGTTTACATATGACAAATGTGCTGAGTCCAGTTTCAAGGCCCCCAAAAGCCTTATATGGTAAAACCTATGTGTGCCTTCTAAAATACCTCTACTTGGATACCTCACACCAAAGAGGTCAAATGGTTGATGTGTGTAGAAATGTAGTAGACTAACATAACTGTGAAACAGCACATTTCAGGATTCAAGTTCATTATATTGAGGTCCATATTTCTGTTTGTGTGAAACTGTAATGCCTGCAAGCTTGACATGCTATGATATGAAAATGAGCCGTTAATTGTTGCTGCATTGAGTGTAGCATTGTAGTTAAACCACAGTACTCTAACTTTGAGGGTTTCACCATTCCGAAAATCAGTTTTGACAAACTTGAAATAAACACTATACTTGACATCAAGAAGTCCTTTAAAAGATACGCTAAATTCATCCTAGCCAAGCCAACTTTATTTATAAAGCACATTATAAACAGTAGGTACTGACCAAAGTGCTGAAAAGTAAAAAGACAACAAGTGGCGTTTTATTTAATGATGTACCATCTATAACCAAAACCCCAAATATTTATATGCTTTCAAAGACCAAGAAAAAGAGGTTATTGAAACTCATAAGATAACCATGTCCTGGATAACATGGATGGCCAAAGAATCAACACGCTGCCTTTTATTGTATTGTTTAACCAAAAGCAATTAAAATCGCTGACCGTTGTGATTTTGTGATGACAGTCCATCCTTCCTCTTTCAAGGTGGTTGCAGGAAGGTTATCACCCTGAAAGCTTAAGTCATTGAACTCTTCGTCGTGCAGCAGAGCGGCAGAGGTTAAGAGTTTAAATAAAGAATGCGGGTGTGTTCCACTAGATGGGAATCTAAGAAAGGGTTCTTTCATAGGGCCTCTCATTCATCAGGATGGAGTTAAAACGTGGCGGCTGTCAGTGTTTTAGGCACGTGAATCTCTCAGTTTGAAGTTTATCCCACATGATAGAGATTAGGAGTCCAGATACGACCTGGTCCTGTTTCTAACCCTCTCCTTCCTCCTGTTCTTCACACATGTTTGTCTTTCTAATGATGAGGAAGAGGAGGAGAAAGAACTCAGGAAGAGACACAAGCCTTTCTGTTCCCCTTAGACTCTCAACATGTGAGCTATGAAGGAAAGATGAAGTCCTCCTCTGGCTGACTGATGCCCGCCTGCTTGTCCAGTTATGGACTGTTTTATAGTACATTAAACAGTACAAAGCTCATTAATAGTCTCAGTCTTAGTTGTTGCTGTTTAATTATTTTGTAAGGCTGATCTGCAGAGGTGTGCTGCTCCATATTTGATTTTTTTATTTAGGATTTTTCTTTAAAGACTGTAGAAATTACTTTTTTGGGGGACCATATTTACAAGTGGATTGCTCCATCACTTAACACTCTTTGGTCTTTAAAATTAACTTGAGTTGTCTTATAAAAAGCACCCTGATAAATTTGGAGTAGGAATAGTAAGGACAGTATCAAACTAAAACACTGAAACAAAGAAAATAATAAAATTCATTAAGCACAACAAGGCTTTAGTCACTGTTGTGCATGAATTAACAAACTTTTGAATACGTTCATTTATCTGTAAACGCTGAACTGAATGCAACACATTTGTAAATAACGAACTTGAACTTGTTTGCATTATGTGAGGTCCTGTGAGTCACTGCCTACATTTTTACCAGTGCTACACCAACTTCACACTACGTTACCCACAATGCATTGCACACCCTTGCTGGTGCATTTGATTTGTACTCGGAAATCAGATTTTCCAAGTTCCTGTTCGGGAATTACCCCTTGACCCCCTGCTAACAGTTCCAAACAACCCAGATCACACTGCCTGCAGCCTTCAGGGGTACGACTTCCCAGCAGCAGGTTAGTTGGTTAATTACAGGTTTGTCAAGTTATCATTCTCAGCTCTAACTTAAAAAAAACTTAAATGAAATGAACTTTGAAATAGCTCATTAGAAACATGAACTTGGACAACACTGACTAGTCCAAGTACACACATAAAAATGAAGTACTTTAACCAGAGTTACTGTGTAACCATTAAATCACAGGTTAGCTCATGGAACCCATCGTTCATTAATGGGGTTGAGTTGGATTTGACTTGGTCTGCATGACAGGTTAGTCCCAAGAGTTTACAGACACAAGTTAGACCTGTTCAGAGCTCAGAAAGTGAGACCTAATCACCAGTTGTCAGTAGAAAAAAAAGACATGGAAACATATTCTAATGTGAAGTACAGCATGAACTGACTCACACAGAGCTGTCCACAAATGAATCACCCAAGACGTATGCTAATGCCAGACTCTACAGTCATTTAACAGTCGCTGTTCTCCAAAGTGACAAACATCTGAAGGTTGTTAGACAGTAGTGTTAAGGGTCTTGCCTAAGGACCCAACTGGAAGGTCTTAATATTTGTCCCCGTGAAATTCGAACTCAGGTCTCCCACATGGGAGACGAATACCCATGCAGAAAAATAGAAAACAAGATCTAGTCTGAATCTTATACAAAAATAAAGTGACTTGTCTTTAGTATGTAATTACTCTGAAAGCAGCTGAGCTGAATGAGGGGAAAATGTTCTCAGACCAAGTCTGAGCTTCTGAGGAGCGGCCATGTTACAGTAAGAATGAAAAGTATGCCGGGGATGAAAAAGGGAAGTTTGGATCGGCTATAAAGAAAAACAGCTGAGTGGGAGGTCCTGTCATGCTTTTGTGATTTTTGTCCTGCTTCACTTGTTTGGAACAAAAGAGCTTTTTTGGTCACTTTTTTTCTTAACGTCCAACTTACTATGAACAACTTCTAAAGAAATTTGTTACTATTTGACTTCTGCTGCAATCTGACACTTTAATTTTCTGGATTAACCTACTAAGAATGGGAGCTTAAAGGGACAAATGTCTGGAAGAACAGAATGTCTATCATTGTGTTGCTGCCCACATTTTTCTCTAATTACCATAAAAAAGTCACAACCAATTAATACAAAAGAAAATAAAGTTAACTTTCCTTGTAAACCCATTACTCTTTCAGTAATCAAGTGACATATTAAAGAAAGAAAGCGCATCACTCACATAATACTGTGACATTTCTGCCACATCGCAGCAGTTTCGCTTTACACACCTTGTCATGTGCTAGCAAACAGTAACAGTTTTCTCTCCTTCACAGGGACCTACCAGGCTTAGTGGTACTGTTCTGCTTAAAATGACTGGAAATTAAGATGCTTGAATATAAAAAAAGCTGCTAACAATAGTGCAGTGCTGTAGTCTCATTGAGACTTTATCTGTGATTCTGATGTAAGTCAAGAAATTTCCAGTGTAGGTGACAAGCTGGTGCTGACTGTTGCTGATCTCTGGAAGCCGATCAGAGGGAGCACAGAGATGGATGAGTGGCAGAAAGAAAATGATGGAAGTTTAACTAACTGAGAAGCAGTTAAAATTGTATGTAATATATAGAAATCAAAACACTAATAAACTGCAGCCTACAAATGCTTCAAATCTAGCAGTTTTTTTCTGATATTTAAAAGTTTTTAATATTTGGTTTGAACTACAAAATGAGAAATTTAGTTCACTCATCACTCATGAAACTTCTCGTGATGAACTAATAGCATAAATCTACAAAGATCCGTGAGTATGAACCATGTTTCTCTTTTCATTGCTATACCCACATGAACAGTTACAGCTGAGTAAGAAAGTGCCATTCACACACTTAAGTTACACACTCAAATACAGATCAAATGGGGAACTTTCCCTCTCTGCATTCACCCCATGCACCTCTCTATACATGACTGTTTTTCCTTTGAGGCCTGCACAGTTCATTTTTCTACTCTTTACTGGTTTGGTTTGCTCCCAAATACACAGACTACATTGTGCGTACAGTACTTTATGTCTCTCTGATGGTCACAGAAAATAGTAAAAGTGATTTACAGGCTGCTTGAGTTAATTTCTAAAAAAAAATAAAAAACTTTAAAGTCTAAGGAGGTTTATTCAAGAGAAATATTGATTTGGGAAACAAAAGAATGCTGTGCTAAGAAACCTTTTAAAGGAGTTCCGAACAAGTTTGGAAACTTTTCTCCCCCATATAAGATGATCTGGCAGACTTATGTGAATACAACATGATTTGTACATGTTCATACAAAAAATCTCAGTGTCATTCAGTGTTGTCTTTATATTCCTTATTATGAGGTTAAAGTTAATATTGCCATTCTCATAGTGTAATTTTTACTAATATTACCTTGTGAGCTACATTTAACTAAAAACAATCCATAGAAGACCAGGTAAACAAGTTGTGTTTTGTATTTAATAAGACAGAAAAATATTCATTTATAAGTAATTTTAACAATTTGTTCTTTTCAGGCACTTATTTGTTGGTAAAATATTGTCTAGTTGTTTTTAACCCTGAATATTGATATATATTGAAGACATATTGAAATCCTTTAATATATATTGAGGAAAAAGAACTAGGTTGATCTTTTGTTATGTAACTGAACAAAATGTCTGCTTCAAGCAGCAGCTAAATCAGTAAAGCTTGGAGGATTTCAATTAGCTGTGTATGGCGCCAGTTACTGTAGTCCAGAATAAATGTCAGCAAAATAAAGTTCCAGCATGATGTGTGCACAGTATGGTTACTGTTTCACCTGAGGTTGGAACAGATAAGTTAACTCTGCATGAAGAGGTGAAAATTAGCTCTGGTGAACTCCTGATGTATGGTCTCTAACAGGATGTCCTCTTCATCCTCCTGGCCTTCCTCTGCCCCTCCTTCTCTCCTCATCCCTCCTGCTGCTGCTGCTCCTCGGGCAGATGGAGGCAAGTGAATCTCTGGGGTGTAGGTGAAACTGAAGGATGTGCGATAAATGAGGCCATCCAGTCTGATGAGAGACAGAGGAACAGTGACGATGCGTCGCAGACTGCGCCAGCCTTCACTGAAAACGGACACGTCAGGGATGACACAGAGCAGAGACTTTGGAGACCTGGTGGGAAAAACATGGAGATATAGGAAAGAAAATGTGATGCTGCTCAGTCGGATTAGAAAGCAAACCCTGCAGCTGCTACTGGATGTTTGTTTATCAGTTGTAGGCAAATGAGAAGATGAGAACTCAGCGGCAGATGTGAACTGTTAGCAAGCAGCAGACGTTGTAAATGCCACATTCCAACAGATTTTTAACTACAGTTCTGGCTGTGGGGTCACACTTCTAAGTGGCTGCTGCCTCACATACAAACAGCACTTTGTGGATAGCAGAGAGACTTGTTCAAACACAGCTTTCCTCCACTGAGTTTCTGGGACGAATATTTGCAGAAACTTATGGCGATTTGTTCTCAGCCAGAGACCCTGAGTTACGATGCCTCAGCACTTTAGGTGTGGGATCTGAGGTGGGATCTGACGTCAGAGCTCCTTTGGTCTGAGAGGGATTCAGTGAAGGGATGCATAAATGTCCAGATTCTGTAGAGACTGTAAATTACAGTCCCAACAGAAGAGTTAGACAGAGGACTGTCCCCTGTAGACTGATCTGAGTTACTTTAATTGGTGTTTGACTTTAATAAAAGATTCTTTATGCTTCTCTGGTCCAAGTTTGGTCTTTAATAACAAATGAGTACAAGAAAAAAGTCAATAAATTCCAGGTCATGTTTTGAATTTCCAGAATAATTAAGTAAACTTTTTTGGGAAGTGTCAATTCTATTTATTCTGAAAATGTCCAAACTTTGTCCTGAACAAATGAAAAAAGAAACCACAGAAAGCTTGAAACAGAATAAGGAAGCAAACAAGGAAAAACTTTTAATAGAAGTCTAACCAACCCAAGACTGCTGGGATCTGATGCAGCTCATTCAGCTGGTATGTATTAGAAACTGAAGTTCTGCATTAACCAGTAGATGAACAAGTTTTCTTCTTTGTTGTGTCTCATCTTCTGCTTCAGTAATTCTTGGTGCAGCGCCACCTCTGGAGGGGCGTGGAACACGTTAATTAAAAGGTCTGATTCGTGTGAGAAGTGCAGCGTGAATGCAGTTTTGGTTCACAAGAATGTTGTTTCATCTCTTTCTCTATATTTAGTTCCAGGTTTATTTTGTGTGTCTGATCGTCAATAGTCCCAGACTCCCTTATCTACTCTGCTGAGACAATGGCTGGCTGAGTTGGGGTACACCTTGGTGGACAGGTCATTTTATTTTTGGACCAAAGTATTATGCAGTGGCAGAAAGTGGGGTTAACAAATTTTCTGGTGGGTCACACTAAGATAACCATATGGCTTATCAGGAGGAATAAGAGGAAAGGGGTGACGTCATGACATAATTTCTAAACTGGTGTTGTGAGATATCCGGTTGGATTGCTCTCAAGTTCTTTACACAAATAATGACTCTCTTAGGATTAGTAAATTATTAAAACATGGTACTGCTATGTTGCTGAAACTGAAATGACATTCCATCTAAGATAAGATGCTTCTTTCCTAAACATCCGGCAGTTTTCAGCAATGATAATAATATGTTGTGTTTTATTGAAATTCCTCAACAAACAGCTGAATAACTGCTTTTAAAATTCAGCTCCAAAAGAATATAATTTTCATCTGTTCTGCTTGGTTTCACAACATTGGGTCTGGAAGTGGCACGTAATATTCTGATGTGAAAACACCACGAAAAAACTAAATCTATCCCCACCTTTATGATTGGCCGACTTTGCAGGTCTGAGGAGCCTCACTTCTATATTTCATCAAATGTATAATTTTTATAAATGAGTTTCTGAGACCCCTGAACCTCTCAAATAATCAAAATGTTTCTTAAAGTAGCACTACTGTACTTTGGTGGATTTTCACACTGTGGCGTTCCCTAACAAAAGCTAATTCAGCATCTATCTTGCATCTGGTCTTTTCTCTGAGCTCTCTCCAGGTAATAAAATCAATCCAATGGTGACTTGCCTTGATCCAGGAGGTGATGACCCCCAAAATCTAATCATTTGATCCTTTTTTTCATTTCACAGATTTACTAAAAAAAACTTTTAAAATCCGTCCGTAATTTTTTGAGTTATGGTGCTAACATACAGACTAACCAACACCTTGGTGGAGATAATAAGATTTTTATAAGTTTTCATTGATAAAAACTTTTGCTAAGTCGATCAAAATATATAAAAACTGAATATGAAACTAAATGTAAGCAGCATTTTCAACAGTTTGACGAACATATTTTGTTTAAAGATTAAATCTGCCAACAGATCAGTTGAACAAAAAAACAACATGAAAACAAGGTATTGTGATGAAATCTGTTGGTGTCTACTGGAGGATTTGTCCGGGATGGTTGCTGGGTTTTCTGTGTTTATGTTTTTTTCCTCATGTTTGGTTTCAATATTTTCTCAGAAAACGTGTTTTGCTTAAGAAATGTTTGTGTTAAAAGTATGCATTATAATCCTTTCCAGCCTCAATCTGCCCCATCTTACAATATTAACCCCGTTTTTATTGTCCATTCAACTCAATGCACCTCCCCGTTTCCACATCTAATTCTGCCTTTTTCTAAACTCACTTAAACATGGTCTCTGCTTCACTGTTCCCAAACCAGACTTTGAGGTGTGGACTGAAATTTTCTCCGTGAATCTCCAACATGGCAACATGTCCTCCACCATTCACCTGCAACAGCATAAAACCAAATATGACTCTACATCTCCCCTAAATTTCCCCTTTAAAGGTCCCATATTATACACTTTATTCCCAATCTGAGACCATTCATTAATATCTAAATGAAATATTTCCGCCATGGTATGGACAAATCGACCCTCAGTTTGAGTGCAGCGGCTTCTCTTCACCTCCCTCTTTTTAGCAGCTTCAGAAATGTGCCGTTTATGGTGGGCGGAACCCTGGTGGAGCAGCTCAGCTGTTGGCTCCGCCCATCGCATCGCCCGTCATGAGGTGATTGACAGGTTAATATATTTTCAAGCTATCAGACTAATAAGGCCGAAACGATAAAATAACTGCCAGCTCTTACCTCTCCAGCTGTGTCACGGACAGTTGGTATTGAACCTGGCTTCAGCTTCAAACGGTTGGCGAAGCCTGCTTTCCATGCCCCCATGTTGTGGAAACAGTCCTCTTTGAAATGCTGGCCACAGATATGCAAAACCTTTGGAAGTTTTCCGGGTACATTTCCTCCAATAATAAAATTAATCCACTCAGTCCTCGTGGGTTTAGTGGATGGAAGTAAAAAAACGTTTTCGTGTTCATTTATGCAGCCACAAACAGAACAGTGCTTCTGTCGCTTAGCCATGTCCGCTAACGAGGGGTGCCGAAGAGGGAAAAACACTGGGCGCTAGGTGATTTTTAGAGGGCGGGCTTTGAGAGCCGGTAGACGGGTCCATCGCTCTGTGGGGAGTGGTTATTGTCCCTTATGACGTCTTAACGTACAGGCTTTCAAACAAGCTCATTTCAGCGCTTACTTCCCTAGAGGTGGAGCAGGGGGGAGAGAGAGCGCCTGAAAGAGTTTCACACTTACGGGTCTCCTACACATGCGGGGGGACCAGTATGACTGTTCCAAAACCATTAAAAAGTGAATTTTGCATAATATGGGACCTTTAAAGGATCAATCAGAAAAAATCTTAAGAACCTGGTCAAAAACCTCACCTCTAACCCAGTGATAACAGGAAAAGGGCTAACTGGTGTCTGAATACAAGCCAGACCCTGGTTAAAGGTGAACTCCACTGCTTCCACACCAATAATGGTCCAGCAGGATCCATCGTTCAGCACCACTTTGCTGGGGTCCCTGATGCTGGATGGGGCCTAAAGGTAAAGAAAGGGTGGAAGGGATAATTGATGAAAAGAATGGAGGAAAGAAAGGGAAAGCAACTGATCAGTGTCAACAGGCAGGAATAGATGCGGGCATAAGGAAAGGGAGGAAATGAAACTAAGAAGAAGGAAAAACAAATGTAGAAAAAGTAGAAAGAGGCTGTCTCACCTGGTGCTGTATGATGGTGTCATTTGATAGGCACAGATAAGTGTTGGGATTATCTCTGAACTGAAAGGCGCATTTGTGGAGCTGAGAAACTGGTTCGTCCACGTCTAGGATGGCGTGCTGCTTGTTGACTTTCCGAATCACCTGGAGACATCAAAAATCTCAGGAATGTTTTCAGAACACTAAACATAATTTCCTCTGAAGAATCAGAATTTTCCTTTCTGCCATGTTTCCTATGCATTAAGTTCAAGGGGCAGTTTATTCCTTACAACTCCAGCCAACAACACGCTGAAGAACTCTGGTGTCTAAAATGCCATTTTAATTATAAATCTTAACAGCACTGAGAATCAATTTAGCAGCTCTGTGAGGCTGTGTTTTCAACTAAACGCTGATATATACATGCAAATTAAGACTATTTTTAATTGATTTGGAAACCACAGAACCAGGCTGATTTTCAGTCTGGTTATGACATTGTGTGAAAGTTCAGGGAATTAAAAAAATCTGTTTTAATTCCTCTTCTAAGGGATTCGGGGTAAACATACCAATCAAATTTTACGCTGATTGTTTAAGTTAGACTAAGATATATTTATTTATTTAGAAAGGACAGACTTAAAAAAAAGGATAAGACTGACAGACATATTTTCACTACATCAAACAATGGTGGGATTCTGCTTAATGACTTCACTTACATTTTTAACTTACTTGGACAGCTTAGGCTGGGCTTACACCAGAAGACTTTTAAAAGATTTGCACAAGACTCTGAAAAACTACCAGCTCACATCTAAAGACAAATGTTTAGAGTCTTAAGTCTCAGCCTAGTCTCCGACTGAGATTTGACAAAGATTGTGAATCTTTTGGGGTCACTATTTACAAGACTACAACCAGATTTTTTTTTAGCATTTTTTGTGATATGTTGGACAGTTAATATCAAACAGGGCTGATCTGCCCACAGTAAAGCAAACAAGGGGAGAATTTCACTCAAGGAGGGAATTACACATCATCATTATTAAGTGTGGCTTTACATCTCCACCAGGTGTTACATGACTCATCAAAATCTGGAGGGATGAATGAGTTTTTAATTCTTTTCTCATTTGTTAGATCATTATACTGTAACACATAAATGATCCACAGCAGACGTTTACTTCTTAATAACCATCCGCTCTTTTCTCTCTGCTTTTATTTATTTTTTTTTTCTTTTGTTTGTTTCGTCTGTTTTTGCCGGTGTTGCCGGATTCCTGTTTCTGCTTTTGTCAGAGCTCATCTATTGGTTGTTGATCGTGTTTCGTCACTGCGACTTGCGATAATATAAAACATGTTTGATAATGTCGCAGATCCAAGACTAGGGAAAGACTGATGTTAAACCGTGCAGATTACCAGCTTACACATAATGACCCAGATGACGGGAACGCGATGTGACTCCAGTAAAACTCCTATGATTTCCTAAAGACTTCCGTTTTTAGTCTGCGATCGTGAAAATCGTTTGGTGTGAGCCCAGCATTAGACAGAGACAATCATGAAATGCAGGCAAAGAGATTCCCAGTGAAAAACATTCCCGTTTCTAGAAACCCAAGTGTCTGTTGTCTCCCTCCATCTTGTCAAACAGGCAGTTTATGAGGAACATGCAGGTTTTCCAACTAGTGCATTTAAGTAAAGAAAACAAAAAACAAACTTTTTTCTTAATCTAAGCTTTATTATATTTATCATATAAATCTAACCAGTTTCGTAGCCCAATCCAAACCAAACGGTTGAATGTTTTTTTTTCTTGTACTTGTGTTTGTGAGCCAGGGCAGGACTTTGACAGACAACTATAGGCATACCTAGATGAGCATAAATTGCTCATTAGCTGTGCATTAAGTTTGCTGCTTCTGGAAAGGCTCGCCGTGAAATAGTAGCAACAGGGCTGCTCCAGTTTAATGACAAGCCTCAAAATTTTAGAGCTTGGAAGCGCTCCTTTGAAAATGCAATAAGAGGTTTAGACCTAACAGCTAGTGAGGAGATGGACTTAATGCTAAAGTGGCTTGGCAAAGAATCTGCTGAGCATGTAGAGCAAATCAGAGCTATACACATTAACAACCCAGTCAAAGGTCTCAACATGATATGGGACAGACTAGAACAATGTTACGGCTCAACTGAAGTGATTGAGGATGCGCTTTTCAAAAGAATTGACACATTCCCAAAAATCACATCCAAAGATTACACAAAACTAAGAAAGTTTAGTGACCTGCTCATGGAAATGCAATGTGCTAAAGCAGAAGGAGACCTCCCTGGTCTTGCGTTCCTAGATACAGCAAGAGGAGTAAATCCAATCGTTCAAAAACTCCCCTTCAACCTGCAGGAAAAGTGGATTACAGTTGGAGCAAAACACAAACGCACACACTGTGTCCCCTTCCCTCCATTTAGTGTTTTTGTAGACTTTGTTACACAGGAAGCTAACTCTAGAAATGACCCTAGCTTTCACATTGCATCAGCTCCTGATGTACCCAAACCAGACAAATCACCTTGGAAAGCAAACAGACAAAGAGAGATATCAGTGCACAAAACTGAGGTCATCTCCCATTCTGGCTCAAGCTTACATGCCTCCTCAAACCAAGCTGCAGTGAGTGACAAACTTTGTCCCCTTTACAAGAAACCTCATCCTCTTCCAAAGTGCAGAACATTTCGCATGAAAACACTGGAGGATAGAAAAGTGTTCTTAAAAGAGAACAACATTTGCTTCAGATGCTGTGCCTCATCTACACACATCGCAAAGAACTGTAAAGTTAAGGTACAGTGTACAGAGTGCAGCGATGAGAAACACTGCACTGCTCTACACCCAGGACCAGCGCCCTGGCTAAAAGAAACTGAACCTGCAGCAGAGCATGGCGGGGAGCCCGACTCTGTAGAACCAGAGGAGATCACTTCCAAATGCACTCAGGTTTGTGGTGTGAAGCAAGCAGGTAGATCATGCTCTAAAATCTGTCTTGTTAAAGTATACCCAGCAGGCCACCCAGACCAGGCGGTAAGGCTCTATGCCATCCATGACGAACAAAGTAACAGATCATTAGTACATCCTGAGTTCTTTGAACTGTTTAATGATCATGGCCCTAGTTCTCCTTACTCACTTAGGACGTGTGCAGGTACTAAAGAGACAATGGGTAGGCGAGCTACAGGTTATGTAGTGGCGGCCTTAGATGGTACAGTCCACATCCCACTGCCTAGCTTAATTGAATGCAAAGACATCCCAAATGACAGAGATGAGATACCTACACCCAGTGCAGCTATGCATCACAGCCACCTAAAGTCAGTAGCTCACCTCATCCCTGATCTAGACTCTAGTGCCCCCATACTAATGCTTCTTGGACAGGATGTTATTAGAGTTCACAAAGTCCGTAAACAGATAAGTGGCCCTAACAACGCACCCAATGCACAAAAATTGGACCTGGGATGGGTCATAGTAGGAAATGTGTGTTTTCAACATAAAAGAGAGACATTGTGAAATACAAGTCCCATTCAACTTCAGCACCCAGCTCGCGGACAGCACATGTGAACCTGATCATTTCGGATGTAACGTGTTCAAACAAACCAGGCACGACAATTACATCTCACCCTCCATTCAAGACAATGCCTTCTTAAAAATTATGGAGGAAGGACTTACAAAAGACACGGATAACAGCTGGACAGCTCCGTTACCATTCAAATCAGCACGCCAGAGACTCCCTAACAACAGGTCACAGGCCCTGAACCGCCTAATGTCTCTTGTTCGCAACTTCGAAAGGAAAGAGGAAATGAAGGAACATTTCATCACTTTCATGGACAATATTCAAAAACAAACATGCAGAAATTGCCCCTCCACTTAAAGACGGAGAAGAATGTTGGTATTTACCGCTATTCGGTGTCTACCACCCTCATAAACCCAAACAGATTAGGGTTGTCTTTGACAGTAGCGCCAAGTACGAGGGTGTATCACTGAATGATGTGTTGCTGACAGGACCAGATCTTAACAACTCACTGCTAGGCGTCCTAATACGCTTTAGGAAGGAAGCAGTTGCCTTTACAGCAGACATCGAACAGATGTTTTACTGTTTCAATGTTCGAGAGCAAGACTGGAACTACTTGCTCTTCTTGTGGTTCCGCGACAATGACATTTCCAAAGACATTACAGAGTATAGGATGACAGTCCACGTCTTTGGGAATAGCCCATCTCCAGCAGTGGCCATATACGGCTTGCATCAGTCTGTCCTACGCACCGAGCCAGATTGCGATCCAGATGTTAAGCAGTTTGTCACACGCGACTTCTACGTGGACGACGGGCTCAAATCTCTTCCCACTGTTGAAATGGCCGTGTCCCTACTCCAAAGAACCCGTGACACACTCGCAAAATCAAATCTAAGACTGCATAAAATAGCAGCTAACAGGAAAGAAGTACTAGAGGCGTTTCCCCCCCAAGATCATGCTAAAGATCTAAAAGACTTAGACTTTGAAGCTGATTCAGTGCCCATGCAACGTAGCCTAGGTCTCCTGTGGGACCTAAGGAAAGACTGCTTCACCTTTAAGGTATCAGACGAGACAAAGCCCTTCACTAGGCGAGGTGTTTTATCAACCATAAACAGTCTTTATGATCCGCTAGGCTTTGTAGCACCCGTCACTATACAGGGAAAGTCCATTCTGCGTGAACTCACAGTTGAGAATGGAGACTGGGACGCTCCATTGCCCCCAGAAATGGAAGAGTCCTGGACACTCTGGAGAGACTCACTTAAAGAACTGTCTAACCTGACCATTCCCAGAGCGTACACAGACATTTCACCCTCAACAGCCACAAAAAGAGAGTTGTGTGTTTTTTCGGACGCATCTACTAAGGCCATAGCCGCAGTGGCCTACCTAAGACTAACAGATACAGTTGGTAACTGTCAAGTAGGCTTTGTTATGGGTAAGGCGAAGCTTGCACCACGCCCAGATCAGACCATACCAAGATTAGAACTTAGTGCCGCTGTGTTAGCAGTAGAGCTTGCTGATCTAATCTCAGGAGAACTAGACAAAAGCCTAGACTACACTACATTCTATACGGACAGTAAAGTAGTCCTAGGTTATATCTACAACGAGACAAGAAGGTTTTATGTCTACGTTAGTAACTCTGTCACTAGAATCCGTAGATCCTCTCAGTCAAGCCAGTGGCATTATGTAGCTAGCAGTCAGAACCCCGCAGATCACGCCACTCGTTCTGTCCCTGCATACCAGCTGCCCCTTAGTAACTGGCTCACTGGCCCTGACTTTTTGCTCCAAGTCCAAAGCCCTACAAGTGACTCTTACGACCTTGTTGAGCCTACCCTGGACTCAGACGTTAGACCTCAGGTGACCACACTCAAAACTACAACCTGTACCAAAAAACTTGGCTCTGACAGATTCACTAAGTTTTCCACCTGGAAGTCACTCACACGTGCTCTCTCTCGACTACTGCACATCATACACAACTTTAAATCACCGCCAAGCAAAACCAATCACTGCTGTGGTTGGCACTACTGTGAGACAGGACTCACTGTGGATGAGTTCAACCAAGCACAAAACATTGTCATTCAAGCAGTACAACAGGATGTGTATGCTGAAGAGATCAAGTGTATACAAAAACATGAGAAACTACCCAAAACTAGTCCTCTCAGAAACTTAGACCCCTTTCTAGATGAAAATGGACTTCTTAGAGTAGGTGGTCGCATCAGTGACTCAAACCTAAGCCAAGCTGAAAAGAACTCACTCATAGTTCCTGGCCACCACCATGTTTCAGCTCTTCTCATAAAGCACTACCATGAGCAGACTCACCATCAAGGTCGCCTGTTCACGGAAGGAGCTGTTCGCTCTGCAGGATGGTGGGTAGTAGGTGGCAAAAGAAAGGTGAGCACTATCATTTATCATTGTGTGACTTGCAAAAGACTTCGTGCACCTCTGAGCACACAGAAAATGTCAAACCTCCCTCCAGACCGTCTCACGACAACAGACCCTCCATTTACAAACGTGGGCTTAGATGTGTTCGGCCCATGGTTCGTGTCTTCTCAACGCACCAGAGGAGGCGTTATCCAAAACAAAAGGTGGGCTGTCATATTCACATGCTTAAGTATTAGGGCAGTTCACATTGAGGTGATAGAATCACTCGACACATCTAGCTTTATTAACGCACTTAGGCGGTTTCTGGCAGTTAGAGGACCTATCAAAACCATTCGCTCTGATCGAGGTACCAATTTTGTCAGTGCATGTAAAGAACTCAAAATCCCCTCAAATCTGGACAACACAGCCGTACAGACCTATCTAAAGGAACAAGGATGTACATGGACTTTTAACCCACCACATGCTTCTCATTTCGGCGGGACGTGGGAAAGGATGATCGGTCTAGCCCGGAGAATTTTGGACTTTATGTTTTTTCAGCTCAAGACCACTAAACTCACACATGAAGTTCTTGTCACCTTTATGTCGGAGGTGGCAGGTATAATAAACGCTAGACCCCTTGTTCCCGTTTCATCAGACCCTAGTGACCCTTTCATTCTGACTCCAGCCGCTCTTCTAACTCAAAAGTTAACCCCTCTTCAGGCTCCAGCTGGCAACTTCACAGAGTCAGATCTCTTCAAACACCAATGGCGTCAGGTCCAGCACCTGTCGAACACCTTCTGGGACAGGTGGAGGAAAGAGTTCCTTTCCACTCTCCAGCCACGTTGCAAGTGGCAATCCAGCCAACCTAACGTGAACTTAGGTAGTGTTGTTGTACTCAAAGACAGTCAAGTGCCTAGAAACGAATGGCCTCTTGGACTCATAACTCAGGTGTTTCCAAGTAAAGATGGTAAAGTACGTACAGTAGAGATTAAGGTAGCCAAATCAGATGGTACAAAGGTGTTTACTAGACCTATCTCACAGATTGTACTTTTGGTTCCTTCTTAAGATGTATGTTATCCCTAATGTTTAATTAGTGGCGTTCATTCACGCCAGACGGGGAGTGTTCTGTTATGACTATAAATTCTAAAATGTTGTTTTATAAGTACAGAATCCTTTGCCAATTAGTTCATCATATCCCTTGTGTTTATAGTGCCATCCAATGGTCACTTTGGGTATGCACCTTAAAAGGAAAAAAAAAAAAAAAAAAAAACGCCCTAGTTTGAATAAACCTTTATTTAGCGGAAGTAGTAGTTCTCAGACAATAAACAAGTGGTGTCGGCACGCACTTCGTGGTGTCTTCTAAGAGAAATGCTGGAAACATCTTGTGTCTAAGGTTGCATCGCCGGTGTGTATCAAAAGTATAAGTGTGTAACTTTATTTTCTTACAAGTTGTTACCTCCTACTGCATTATTTGACCGTAAAACGGGTCTTTTTGTTATGCTAATTACCCACGATCTGCGTGGTCACCAAGATGGCGTCTGAAGTACAAGTTCATATGTTTAGATATATTTTATGACTGATACAGTAGCAATACAGGGTCTTAAGTGCATATTTGTAATACATGTGCATATTTTGATTGTATTGTTGTCTTTTTTTTAGTTTCACCCTTTTGAATGTCATTAAACCTGCTGACAACGTTCATCGGTCTCCAGAGTCGTGATATGAATTTCCCTGCAAAGGGATTAATAAAGTATTTTTCATTTCATTTCATTTCATTTCATGAGAAAGGTGTTAGATAGCCCTTTGCATCAGACATGCATCAGTAACGGCACAATAAATGTGTTGCAGCATTATAAAATTTCTCCCTCACTTCACCCATAATTGAAGAGCTGAACAGGAACACACAAAAAAATGGCAACATTATAAATATTGAAAGTCTACACATCCAGAAAAATAATAATTTTTACCTTCCTTCTGCTACAGAGTTTACAGGAAGAAATAAAACCCCGTATGGCTGCGATGTGGGGAAAGAACAGTGCAATGCTTTTCAGTTATTTTGCATTGTATTATATGTGCAAAAGAAACAAAAACAAAGTGACTTGACTTATTCAGTCTCAACTGGACAATGATGGACAAATATTCAGACAGAAAGCAACAGCCATTTTTTTGGTACAGTGAACTCTTTTCTTCTATTTATCAGTGCACTGGTTTATCTTTGACGGTGAACACATTGTTCATGTCATGTTAAAAAATTTGGCTGGCTTCTTTGATGACATTTGAACTGTGGTAGACTAGGGGACATGACGCAGTTGGATAAAAACAAGCTTTATGACAACCAGGTGGCCTTTGTTCACATGGAGATACCGTAATTAATTACCTCTGGTGGGAGTATTAACACGCTTAATAACATCCCAGAGTCCACAGCACACAGGATATTAAATGTTTGTTTTTTTTAAAGTCTGCTTTCCTCCTCCACAGTCACTGAACACTGAGCACAACAGAAATCAGAGCCAAGCATCTCATCACATCAATGACTTAGCGGGTAAAATCTCTCTAGCTTAAAACAAACCATGCAGCAATAAGTCTCAACTACGAAAACATATAAATGTACAGCATGATGTGGGTATAATTATCTCCCAGTTGACCTGCAGCTGAGGGTGTTATGTTAGCAGCTTAGGAGGTACAGAGAAGAGGTCTGCTCAGCAAAATGTGAAGGATTCTGCTAAGAGGTTTGTCTAAGTATAACCTAAACTGGACGATGAGAGGAACACTATCAACATTTTTGGGATTAGCAGGTTATATAACACCTGCATAGGCACACGTCATCTGACCTACAGGAACCATGCAGAAATTATAACTTGACTCAAATTTATGGTAGAAAAAAAGCTCCTTTCTTTAATTTTTACTGGTTCAACTTATACTTATGAATCTTTCTATAATGTTGAATTTTCAAGAATGTTATCTCAGTGGTAAACAGTTGTTATGTAGCTTTATTTTGTCCATAACAGGAAGGTTTAGAAGATCTAATACACTAGAAAACAGGTGAAGCAAATAAAACTAGTGACTTCAACTTCAGAGAAGCTTCCACAAAAGGTCCGAGTCTCCACTTAACTGCTGGTAGGGTCAGAATTTGGTGTAAACAGTATGAAAGCATGGATCCATCCTGCTTTGTATCTCAATCCAGTAGACCAGCCTTTCTTAAACTAGGGATCCCAAGATAATTTCAGGTGGTCACCAGATCATTTAAAAAATAAATAAATAACTATAGCCTACATTCATCAAATTATTTTATTATTATTATTTAACTCCACTAGCCACCACCTTACCACAGTGGAGAGTTTTGTGTTTTCTGATGATCCTAGAAGCTATCTTGTTGGGGGCTTTATGCCCCTGGTAGGGTCACCGATGGCAAACAAAATGTTTCCCACACATGGGTCACCAGGGCCCCCCTCTGGAGCCGGGTCTGGAGGTGGGGAATGGAGGCAAGGGCCTGGTGGCTGGGCCTTTGCCCATGGGGCCCGGCTGGGATAAGCCCAAAACAGCCCCCTCCCCCCCATCTCTTGTGGACTCACCACCTGTGGGAGCAGCTGTAAGGGTCAGGTGTAGTGTGAGTGAGGGACCCTGGTGGTCTGATTCTTGACTATAAAAGGTATCTCTACAGATGTGGAACGTCACTTCCTGGTGAGGACGGAGCCTGAGCCTGACGTTCAGCAGTTATAGCTAGATTTACACTGCTCAAAAAAATAAAGGGAACACTTAAACAACATAATGTAATTCCAAGTCAATCACACTTCTTTGAAATCAAAGTGCGCTTAGGATGCAACACTGATTGACAATCAATTTCACATGTTGTTGTGCAAATGGAAGAGACAACAGGTGGAAATTATAGGCAATTAGCAAGACACCCCCAATAAAGGAGTGGTTCTGCAGGTGATGACCACAGACTACTTCTTAGTCACATCAATGCGAACTGTGGCAAGAAGGTTTGCTGTGTCTGTCAGCGTAGTGTCCAGAGCATGGAGGCGCTACCAGGAGACAGGCCAGTACATCAGGAGATGTGGAGGAGGCCGTAGGAGGACAACAACCCAGCAGCAGGACCGCCGCCTCTGTGCAAGGAGGAACTGGGGAAGCTCTGCCAGAGCCCTGCAACATAACCTCCAGCAGGCCACAAATGTGCATGTGTCTGCTCACACAGTCAGAAACAGATTCCTTGAGGGTGGAATGAGGGCCCGACGTCCACAGGTGGGAGTTGTGCTTACAGCCCAACGCTGTGCAGGATGTTTGGCATTTGTCCGAGAACACCAAGATTGGCAAATTTGCCACTGGCGCCCTGCACTCTTCACAGATGAAAGCAGGTTCACAATGAGCACATGTAACAGAAGTGACAGGGTCTGGAGATGACGTGGAGAACGTTCTGCTGCCTGCAACATCCTCCTGTATGACCGGTTTGGCATTGGGTCAGTAATGGTGTGGGGTGGCATTTCTTTGGGGGCCGCAAAGACCTCCATGTGCTCGCTAGAAGTAGCCTGACTGCAATTAGGCACAGAGATGAGATCCTCAGACCCCCTGTGAGACCATATGCTGGTGTGGTTGGCCCTGGGTTCCTCCTAATGCAAGACAATACTAGACCTCATGTGGCTGGTGTCAGCAGTTCCTGCAAGTCGAAGGCGTTGATGCTATGGAGTGGCCCATTTCCATTACCATTTCCATTGGTAATATTTGTGCGATTTTGTTGTGAGCACATTCAACTATGTAAAGAACAAAATGTTTAATACGAATATTTCATTCATTTAGATCTAGGATGTGTTATTTTAGTGTTCCCTTGATTTTTTTTTTTTTTTTTTTTTTTTTTTTTTTTAACAGTGTAGTTGGACTCACCCCCGCGCATAGCTTTGGCTCTGGCACCAGTGTCCTCAAGAAGGGTTGGACCCTCTTCCACTCTGGGGTTGCTCATGCATAAGAGTGTCCACATCTGCAACTGGCACAAGGACACTCTAGGCTGCAGTTCTAGGACTGGTGGTGAGTTGGCTCAGATGGGGGAGGATGCTAGTCAGGCCTGGCAGGCCCAAACGTGTTGTAAGGGTTTGCTGAGAAAGCCTGGTGAGTCCCGTCAGAAAGATCTTCAACTTTAAATTCCACCCATGGCAGAGCTTCAACCATATGTTCATGTACAGGTGTAACAGTAGGGTGAGGCGGGAGACATCCGAGTGGGCTGTGTTCCACACCTCTGTTGTTGAGGCAACTAGCTGGAGCTGAGGTCATAAGGTCATCCCCAAACTCATTGGTGAATGAGTAAAGCACATTTAAATGAGCCACCGCTGTCCAAAGTGCTGTACATAGGCAATACACAGTAAAATCACAAAAAATAATTGACTATATATATTGACTGTTGCTCTGCAGAAATGCAGTAACATCCTCACAGTTCAGAGTAAATATGAAAGGCCAAGACACAGGCAAGAAATGGAGAAGTTACAAAGCCAAACTACTAAGCAGGAAGAGTGTGGGTGAAAAGTTCTTGCATATATATCTTAAAAGGTAATCATATTTCACACCCACATTTCTGCACATACACAAGAAAAAAAAAAAAAAAAAAAAAACGTATATGCAGAAAAAACTTTCCAAAGCAGAAGTGGTTTAACCCCTGTTTGAAACTAAAAAACTGTAACTGAGCTTAAAAGTCAAAGCATCTTGATGTAGATAACATGTTATTTCTCTTTCAGTTAGAACATGGTTGTGGTTAGAGGCTAGACTTAGTTACACGTTATAGTTAGAAGACATTTAGGGTCATGCAATACATCAAAGGTGAAACAATACGGAGATAGAAAAAGCAAAGAATGGATGTATAAATAGATGTGTGTGTGTGTGTGTGTGTGTGTGTGTGTGTGTGTGTGTGTGTGTGTGTGTGTGTGTGTGTGTGTGTGTGTGTGGGTGGGTGTTACCATGGGTGGAAGAGCAACTCCTGACTCAGTACAAACTAATTGGACCACAGAGCCGTAACAGATGAAGGCTTCACTCATCACAAAACCTCCTTGGTCAGCGCGCTGGTCATCCACTACACACACACACAGAATTACCATGAATATTAACATTAATAGACACATTTACAACTTAACACACACACTTTGTAATTTAATAGTTTAATGTTTGCACTTTTTTTTGTTTTCTCATTAAATAATCTTTTCCTTACGATGGTTAACTTTTCTCCCAATAGATGAATAAAGACAAACAGATAGTAGGTGTGTGGTGATGAAGAGGATAGAGTGCTGATGGATGAAGCTGAGGTTTTGGTGGTGGGAGGTCCGTGGACTTTGAGCACTGTGCTACATAAATAACTTCACAGAACTTTAGACGGCCCTCCAGACATGTGTGAGGAAAAGGCTGGTGAATAACCGTGTACACAGTGACTGTATTAATGCAGGGTGGCCGGGGAGCGACTGGAAGATGCAAGTTTGATGCCAATGAAGGCCACAGTCCATCCCTGTTTCAGTGTTTTTGATGCAAACTGACCTGATGACGACTTCACCCCTCATGACACTTCAGATTATACAGATGTAAAAACTTCAGGTTAAATTATAAAACTATTTGTTGTAGAGCAGCGACCGATTTTGTTGCTTTCTACGAGAGGCTTTCATAAATGCTTTGTTACACTATGGAAAATACTTAATACAATACTTGTCATGAAAGTTCTTCTTTGAGAAAATGAGAAGACATCTGCACTTTTGTATTTAAAGTCAAATTTAAATCATAGACTGACCGTGATAGCACAAGACATGTCAGTAAATACAAATGTACAGTTACACTGCAAGCTGTGACACACACTCACACATGGTGATGGTGAAGGCCGTCCACTGTCTGGCACTGGCTATGAAAGCTTCTCTGTCCACAGAGAGATAACGAGTGCTGACCGTCTGAGAGCGTAAACGGTTGAACAAAGCCACTCTGGAGCAAGATGAGATGCACACTGCAAACACACAAAAACACTCTGTAAAGGCCCTCAGCACAACACTGTATCAGATTATAGGATGAAATCAGGATGATGTATCAGTTAGTAGAGTGTAAATCACATTTGTTTTTGTTGTTTTTTGATTGCTATTATATCACTTTTCCTTTTCTTTATCCTGATGCCAACTACCACTAAAAAAACCAAGTTATGTCTGCTAGAGTTTGGGTTATGGGAATTTTGTCAGCTGTTATTGGAGATAAAAAACAAGACAAGACATCACAGACAGAAGGAAACGACCCTTCAATCAACACCATCACCAGACAACAAACTGTTACACCTGTACATGAACACACCAGAAAATTTCCTACAACTTTTACAAAAAAAACCCCAAAAAAACAGAGCTGCTAGTCATTAAGAGTTTTTAAATAATACCCAAATCAAAAAGACATCACGATAGTAGGATAACAGCGACCAGATACTAACTCACAGGAAAAATAAAAAAAAAAGAATTATCTCTTAGTATATAAACCCACTGGACAACTCAGTGACTGTGTCAGCATGCAGAGGATGAGGAATAAGGAGTGATTAGTGATGAAGAGTGGTGAGTGAGATCGTGCAAATGCGACCACGCCTCTACGGATGTCAGAGGCAGACCAGGGCAGCCCAGAGACCCGGGCCCCCAGCAGCAGCCCCGAGCACTAACCCAAGCTACCCCATTGACAAAAGTCTTTACATGTCCCACAGAGAAATTCAAATGTCTCAGCCGCTACTGAAGCAGAATGGTGCATAATAACCTAGCAGGGAAGTAGGAAAAAACAATACAGTGCAAGTCAGAAGGAAACAAAAATCTCTAAAAGAATTATAAACTATATAGAGATAATAGAAATAAAATAATGTAGAATAAAATAAAAACAGATCCATGCGCAATAGCTGTGCAAATGAATAGTTCACTGGTTAATTGTGCTCATTCAAGAGTTTAATTGTGATGGGAATGAAGGACTGGTGGAAGTACTTCTTTTTACACTTTGGGTGTATGAGTCTTTTACTGAAGTGCCTGCTTGTTGCTCCCACATACAAGGGGGGAGAGGTGTTGGTCATGATAAATGTCAGCTCAGCCAACATCCTCCTCTCACACACCACCTCCACTAAATCCAGAGGGCTGCCCAGGACAGAGTTAGCCTTTCTCACCAGCTTGTCCAGCATCCTCCTGTCCTGCTCAGTGGACCCACCTCCTGAATAGACCTCTGTGTAGAAGACGGCTGAAGCAACTGTGGTGTCAGAGAAAGTCTTCAGGAGTTTCCTCCACACTCCAAGGGACCTGAGTCTTCTGAATAGGTGAAGACAACTCTTGCTCTTCTTACACAGGACATTCGTGTTGCTCCACCAATTTAGTTTATTATTTACTCTGGTACCTGCACTCTTCCACCAGTTTGATGTCCAGTCCCTGGATGTTCACTAGAACGGGGTGGGATCTACTCCTTCTGTAATCAACAACCATTTTCTTTGTTTTGCTGGTGAAGTTTGTTGTTTCCACACCAGTTGACAAAGTCCTTGATGATCTCTCTGTACTCCAGATTTTCCCTTCTCACACAGTGTCACCTGGAAACTTCTGGAGATGGTGGATGCTGGTGTTGTGGCTGAAGTCTGGCATGTACAGATTAAAGAGGAAAGGGACCAACACACAGGACTATATCCTTTCCACATGAACACAATCATTAGAGATAACTATATATAAGAGATAACCATAAAATAGTTGCAAACGTAAGCTTAAGCATATCACCCAGTTTTTATTCTGCTTTTGTCTCAGTCACTCTTACTGTTCTCTACATATATTAAAACTGTACTTCTTTCAAAGTTCTAAAAACATTTAATGTTACAGCCTACAAAAATATAACTGTTGTTTAATTTTTGATGAAAGAAAATACAACTAGAAGCAGCCAGTGCCACCCAGTGTTCCTTGTCTTTTTTCTACAGTTCTTTCTCTGTGTATTCTGTTTTACTTTCGGTTCCTGTTATTTAGTACATCTGGTTTTATCTGTGTGTATATATATCCCTTGGTTTCCTTTCAGTTTATGAGTTCATGTCCTGTTTTGTAAATGTCATGTCCCCGTTGCGTTTCCCGTCCTATATTAAAACCTCGTTGCTGCACCCATCTGTCTCCTGCCTCTCAGTTCTGCATTTGCATCCTCACCTCCGCTGCACCGTGACACGCAGCGAGCAAAAACCTGCGTGACAACCCAGTGCTCATGTGCCATGAACAGCTTGCCTGTGAAACCAAACCCTGCATCACACCAGCGTTGGTGCTGAAATGTGCAACATGTTCTCATAGTTTTTTTTTTTATTTTAGATAGAAAATTATCCATAATGTCATACAGTTATACTGATACCCTCAGTATCAAGGCTAGAAAAAACAGGAAACTAATAAATGTTTGTTATTGTTACTGTAAAGCAAGCGCACCCTGATGAAGGTGGGGACAATTTGCTCGGTCATCATTTATCTAGTATTCTATTGGCTGGAGGACGTTTGACAGACAGCTCATTCAGCAACTCAAGAGACAGGAAAAAACATCCAACAGCACAAGAGAGCAGAGAATGAGTCTGAGGGAAAGAGACCAAGCCTGAGTGCAGGAGATCTGAACCTGAAACACTAAACTTGAAAAGAGGAACAGAGTTTTGAAAGGAAGAGGGCAAGAAGGGATTTTCTGAGTGTGAGAGCAGAGTTTTGAGAGAAAGCAATATGGTATATGCAGGACATTTTGCTCTCAAATTAAACAGTTATGCTCTTGATTAAAGATAAATCATCCATCCATCCATCCATCCATCCATCCATCCATCCATCCATCCATCCATCCATCCATCCATCCATCCATCCATTTGTTATTTTGTTTCTTTTTCATATTTTCTTATCTATTTTCCCAGTTGTGCTCCATTTAAATTAGCAGTAAATGATTACAGTGCGACTCACAGTCAGCATTCTTCATAGACTGTCTCTTCTGGGAGGGTTTGGAGATGACTTTGATCATCCTGCTCTGGAAAGACCCCACTTCATGCCTGTTACCCAGGAAAAGTCTCAGCAGCAGGCTGAAATGCTTCCTCTTATCCTGATCGGAGATGAAGAGGGACTTTGCACAGGCAAACATCTGCAACAGAGACACAATCAGCCAATCATTGTGTGATGGAGGGCAATTTTATTTAAAAGCTGGTTTATATTTCTTTGTGTATATGCTGAACTTAATCGAAGCCCTCAACAAACTCTAACAAAAGGCTTTAAAGAGAAAAAGCAGGTTGTCTTCAAGTCATGAGAAAAATGGTCTGTGCAAATATTATATATTATGTTCCTACGTTAGTGGGATACTTTGATAGCTCAGTTGTGACTAATGTAAAGGGCAACTGTTATAATTCATCTTTTGCTGGTATTGTGTCATCTCTGTCGAGGAATGTTTTCTTTTAACAAACTTTTACTGTCTCTAATTACTGGATGGTTTACTGTGACCCTATACTGACCTCTCACTACAAAGCTTAGAACTGCATATATTGAAGACAGCTTTTTCTTCCAAGAATTTATTGCAACACAAACAAACAAACCCAGGAACACTCAAAAATGCACAACTCATCGTTTTAGGCTATGCTGAAGATTTCTAGTAAATCTGTGGTTCCTGAAACGATCCTGGCTGTTCACATCAACTTCCTTTCAGCTGCATGTAACAGCTTCAATATTTTTCCAGACCTCAGAAAAGTGATTATACTTCCCATTAACTTGTATTTATGCACAACTGGAATCAGTAGTTGTTTAGAAATGGCTCCAAGACATTCCTGACTTGTACAAATCTACAATCATCTTTGTCAGATCTGCATTAAACACTAGATTTTCCTTTGATGCTGTGATTTGTTCCATCCAGTGAGTGCAGCCAACCCCCTTTCATTTCTTATCTTTTCATTTCTTTTTTTAACTTTGGCAAAGTGAAGCTTTGAGTCAGTCACGGAAAAGAACAGGAAGTGAAAACCATTAATGTAATGAACTTTATGTACTAATGAATTATTTAAAAACTATGTTGAACAGATCTTTCCAGGATAAATAAAAAAGGGTGATTGTATGTAAACTTGCAACCAAAACGGCACCTTAGATAATGAACTGTACACTAAGATAATATAACTGTAGGTTTTCTAAATTTCTGTTTCCTCTCAGTATATTAATTAGAGGCCAGTAAACTCACAGCTTTTTGCAGAAGTGCAGTTTTTCTGACAAGACTGTGGAATTAATAAGGATTTGTGAAAAAAAGGAAGATGACATATTTTGCTCAGTACACAAGGTTAAAACACTACATGCCTGAAGTTAGTGATGGCTTAGGGTTACGAATTTCACCAACCATAAGGTGTCACTACATAGAAAGGTAGGCTCAGCCTCATCCTCACATGCTTTAGCTTTAGATTATAAACCTCTAGTTTAACTCAGTTCAGCTAAGTTTTATATATGTATAACACTTTTGATGCACAAGTACAATATAGAGTAGTTTCTGCAACTGTAATGGTGAACATATCTGCATATGCATTTCTTGTGTTTTCCCAGTTTTCCTATGTATGTACTTCCCATGTTTCTCCTGCTGACTCTTAGCTGACTATTAGCTTAATTGCTAATAGTGGTTTCTACCAGCTTAACTGTTTCCATACTTTTTAAACCCTAACTTTTCATCACAACCTGTGTGTGGTAGTGCATCCTTTGGACTCCTATCTTGTGCAGCTGTAGCTCAGGAGGAAGAACAGTTACCAACTAACTAAAAGGTCAGTGGATTTGGCTTAACCTTTTTGGGCAAAATACTGAATCCAAATGCCTGTGATGTGTCCATCGGAGTTTAAATGTGTGCAAAAACCACTTAGCTTACTAGCTGTATGAACGTGTGTAATTCAGTGAATGCGGCATGTATTGTTAAAGTGCTTTGAGTGGTCAAATAAGAGTAGAAAAGCATTAGAAATACAAATACAAATCCAGTCCACATGCTGATTGATATAATTCCATCTCCCTGTCATTCATCTCAAAGTACATTTGCTCCTTTCCCACTTTGCCTCATCAGAGCATTGTGTCCACCAAACCCTAGACCAGACTCCACCAAATAAAGATCTTCCAGAATTACAAAGAAACTGTCCTTGCACTGCCAGTTTGAGTCTGTGGTCTGTATGTGGGTTCACTTTCAAACATACAGCAGTTTCCATTAAACATTTCTTTAAAACAGTCCCTAAGTATAAATCAAATTTTATCTACAGTGGGTTCACACCAGCAGGACATGATTTATTTTTCATCAGCAGAAACTAGTTTGAACACCTGGATGAATCTTCTGGATGTGAAGAAAAACTTCATGTGCTGATGTGCTGAATTACAGGTTAAGATAATTTCAAATGCTGCTACCTTTAGAAACAGTCAAGTCGAGGGAATCTGTACGAATGAAGCCCAGAAGGCAAAATTTCACTTCTTCTGTGATTTTAACCTTCAGCTTGGAATCTGGCTGTTGTGTTTTGAGCAAACTGGCTGCTCAAATGTTCCTAGGAGACAGTTTTACTTCAGGATTCTTAAAGGATTTTGACCCCATAAGTCATTCATTCCCGTGGAGGGCAAATAGCACATGGTATTGAACTTCTTGTCTTTTGTGAACATTCTTCTCCTGATGGATGACTGACTGAATTTACTTTGTACTCAAAACAGGTTTCACCAACCAGATGAGTGTGGGAAAACTTCCACGGGATTCCTCTTTTAGTCACAACAAACCAAGTTTGTTCTTGATGTGATCAGTTTAATTTATCAGAAATGTATTAACATACTCAACTTTTAAAAGATAAAACTTAATTAGCCTACTATATGTATAGATGAATATTTTGTATAAAGAATACAGATAGAGATTTCTGTACTTCGAGTGGCACCACATCACCACAGACTGAACACCTGCTGCTTGGACAGGATTTCAGAGGATAACTTTGCAGGGGAAAAAAGCCAATACTCACCCTGGAGTTTGGGTGGTCATCGAAGACCAGTTTGAATGTGTCTGCCTGTGACTGACTGGAGCTGTCCAGACACATGTAACCACATACTCGGTATACTGAGTCTCCATAACCAGCAGCTGGAGAAAGATGACAAGAAAGAAAATAGAGAGGAAGGAAAGAAGAAAAGGAATTTTAAAAAGTGGGCAAGGAAGTCAGGAAAAAAATGTCAGAAACTGAGCTGTAATTGATATGATTATGGATTTAATAATCTGAAAGGAAGTATATTTGTGGTACTTCACCTTTTAAGTGGTCCTGCATGACCCTCCACCCATGACCGCTGATGTAAACACAAGGAGGAGGACAGAAGAACCTGCAGACAAAGTGGCAGTTTGAATTATAACAGCAGAAATAAACACATTATTCATGGGAATCAAAGTCACATGTGCAGATTTTTCAACTCAACATTAAAACACAGAACAGCACATTTCTTTTCATATAACAGCTTTTCGAAGCAGGTAAATGGGACATCACATTAAATTACAATTTATTATCTACCTAATCAATGCAAAAAAAAAAAATAAACAGGTCAAAGTTAAATAACTAGTTAGTTGTTCATTTAGCTGATTAAGCAGCAATAAATTTGACATTATTGTTGGGTGATATGGCTTATAAATAAAATCCAATTTCTTCAAACCAAATCCAATTTCTGATTTTAATAAAATAAAAAAAAATTCTGTTTCTCTATTAAAATATATTAAAGTAATTAAAAACAATATTAAACTTAAAGATTTAATGCAAAATGTGTTTATTTATTTATATGAATGAATGACAGCAAAGAAAGTAAATAACGTCATAAATGTTGCACCATATAAACGGCTTCATATATGCATAGAGAAATACAACACAACTGCATCCGTGACCTTTTTCCATCTGGATCCTCATCATATGGGATTCATTACGAAAATAATTCCCCTGATGTTGTTTGTCTCTTAACCAGAGTTTATGGGCTGAAGTTGTCTTCTGCATTTCTAACTGTAGTTATATTCACGGCTAAATTCCAGGCTAGGGTGACGGCTCACTTCACCGTTAATCTGTTTCAGACAAACACCGTTCTGGTGTGGACGGAGGGCTGCGTCCACCACTAACTATGGAAGCCAGAGTGGAACATTTGCAGTGCACATAAAAAAGGAAAATAAATAAATAAAAAAATTCAGATTTTCATGCAAATGAATCCTCAGAAATTTATTTGACTTGTTGATATTATCGATTAATCGTCTAGTCATAATCACAGTATACAAAAATGCTAAATGTTGAAGCTTATCAGCTGTAAACCTGGTTTTGATGTCAAATTTGCATCAGGAACCTTCTTACTGTAAGGTGACCGTGTTAACCATCAAACCCCCGTGCAGCCTTTAAACCTGTTTATTTAATTCTCTAATAAAGGAGAAGCACTGTCGGACCTTTTCTCGTTGCCGTAGGACTTCTGAGCGACCTTGGCATGCTGGATGATGATGCTCTGGTCTGCATGAGATTCTCTTCCTGCCTGCATTGATGATCCCAGTAGCTGGCAGCCTTGAAACCCCAGGTCCAGTCTCCTGATAGGATTAAATTTTTTTCAGTTCCAAATATCCAAAGAAAGTGAAGATAGCTTATAGAAATATTATATCAACAGAGGTGGATACTGTTGTAGGTTTTAGTCAAATACTCAAAAAATGTAAATGCTCTTCCTTCACTTAAATACTTTTTCATCACATGCTGGAAAATGTTATTAAATTCAAAGTAAGATGTGGAGAAGAATATAAAAAGACTGAGGAGGACAACAGCAGCAGCACTACGACCAGACTTCAATTAAACTATAACAGCACGAAAAGACAAATAAAACCCTACCTTTGCTCCAAGAGTTTTTACCACATTGTTTCATGCAGAAACAAAAACTCTGTAAAAATACTACTTCATTACTGAGGTTGGAATAAAAAAAATAATAAACAAATGTATAAACTGACCAGCCACAACAGAACATTTAAAAAAGGTCACTCACATTCATATCTAATAAATAGGATTGTATGCGGCAAGCCTTGTCGTATTGATAATGTGATGGCTGCTTTGTTTTTAGATGCTTCATAAAAGACAGTATTTAACTGCATATCTCATAATAACAAAAAACTGAACAAGTTACATCCCATGACTGAAGGAGTGATGGCTAACCAAAAACAGATATCTTTAAAAACACACTAGCAGCTGCTATCATACTGTACACTAACACAAGTGGAAAGTAGTGACAAAAATATTGACGCGTCAGCATACCGGAGTCACTTTTACCACCCTGTAATAAAGAAAGAAGTCCTTCTGTACTTATTATAACTTAGTTTTCTTCTTGCTGGCACAAAGTAACTCAGAAAAAACACTCAACAGACATCTCCATCCACCTTAATAATGGGCATAGCAATAGGGGAATATAAATAAAGACATGACGAAGATGATAATGATTTTTAAATTCAGATTGAGATAGTATAAGGAGGAAGAAGGCACAATTTTCTTATGTGGATTAAATTAAAATAAAACTTGTTTATATGTTAAAACCATAAATATTTTTAGTGTTTTTACTGGCCAACTTAATCGTATTTTTAAATATAAACTAATCTTTGATACCAACAAAGTTGGGAAAGAAGGTTGTTTATTGTGTCACAATTGTTGCAGTTTTGCAAAGGAATTTCTATCAATTGTTTGTGGTCCTCATTATCTGATTCTCCTCTTGATGATATTTTACACAACTTAAACAGGAGACAGATCAGGACTGCAGGCAGACCAGTGATACACACACACTCTGTATATATGAAGCTACGCTGTTGGAGGTCACGTAGAAAAAAGTCTGGCATGTCCTGCTGAAATAACCACACACCCCACAGGAAAAGAAAATGCCTTGGTGGAACTATATGTTGATTATAAAATGATTATTACTACATTTTCCACCTTCATACATATGCTACTCATCCATACAATTAGCACAGATGCACCTTATAGCACTACATATGCTGACGTTTGTATTTTTTTTTTTATAGCAGCCTGGATAAACTTTCTCAGCGTTTGCATCTTAAACTAGACATTTTTTTCCCAAAAAGCAGCTGACTCAACTGGCCACAGCACATATGTCCATTGTACATCTGAGATGAGTTTGTGCCCAGACAACTTGGTAGTGTTTCTGCACACAGCTGATATGTGGCTTGTTTCTGATGCATTTGTGGACTGTATCGAGCTGAATGATTTTCTAAGGTCCTCCTTAACCTAGGTTGTTGTATTGATCATGATGGTGTCTCCTGAGAACTTAAGAGACATGTATATCCAACAGTGTTTTCCAATCTTAGCCCTCATAAACTGAGATTTCCCCCAAACTCAGACTCTTTTCAAGACCAAAGTTCTTTGTAATCTTGCACTGAGGGATTTAATTAAATATAGATTTTCTTACTGAGTTTGGCACAAGGTAGTGAGTCATGACTAATTCTTGACTGAAAGACTAAGCTTTTGATGGAATCCATTTTTATATCCAATCCTGACACCCTCACCTGTCAGCATTTACTTGGTAGATTGTGGAATCTACTAAAATGCTGTTACTTCTAAGATCTATAAATTCTGTTGGCTTTCTTTGGCTTTCCCAACATATTTAGATTATGTTGCTGGCATAAAATCAAAAATTTGTTAATATTTCCTAAAACAATGCAGTTGGCAAGTGAAGACACAAAAAATAATTTCTTCATGTTCTTTTAGTAACAAGTTAAACAAAAGAGAAGCCAGAGATGGAATAAGACTAATATAATTAGGACAAAATATTTCTAAACTGTATTTTCCATATTTATTCTTTCTTTCCTCCTACTCACGATTACTGATGCATTTCAGGTATATTTTTTGGCAAAATAACTGAAATGATTTAATCAAATAAATTAAAATGGTAAAGTAATACGACATACTATTTTCCAGTCATGCATGTATCTGCTGATTTGATTTCAGATGCTCTCTTGAACAGCAGGTAAACGACTAAGCGAACCTGCTGAGTTGCCCCGTGTAGCGCTGCGAACAAAAGCTGCTGTCACATTTGCTGTGTTTTTCTCCACTGTAAGGATGTAATGAGGAGCCAGAGGCAGAGTTATATAACCCTGGAGCCTGGAGTCTGGAATGTTTCTCATAATGAAGACTGTCAACATGATATGAGAAGAGAAAGAAAGCAAAATAACATGAAGGACTGAAATGACATCTAAATTTTGTAACTGATGAAAACACATTTTCAAACATAAATGTGTGGATGTAATTTTTTCCTTGAGGACAAACACATGTTAGGATATAATCATGATAATTAATAAAAAAAATGAAGAAAAAAAATCTTCCAATCAGTCTTTTCAATTTATATTTCTATCGCAGAACATGTAACACAGCAGACATATGAAGCAAAAGCTAGAGGTGGAGTGCTGGGTTTCAGGCCAGCCTAGCAGGACAGCAGTTACATTGTCACATGAAGAACAGCTCTGATCAGACACACCTGCATCAGACCTTATACAATTCATGTACTTTTCTGCTAATAAAATCCTAAAAACTTTACGTATCTGTGCTCTTACATCCACCCATCAATTTTCTATACTGCTTATTCCAATTCAGGGTCACAGGGAAGCTGGAGCCTATCCCAGCAGTTAGCCGGCGAGAGGCAGGTACATCCTGGATAGGTCACCAGTCCTTCACAGGGCCAGACTCCAATCCAGTGGGGTTTAACTGCTCTCTCACTTCGCAATCACATTATTTTTAACAAACTTTTGCAAGAAGTTGTTTACCAACCACAATATTTCCAAATGAAATGACCAAAGTTTAGTTGAAACATATACATACATAAAGGTTTGTGTACAATTTTCAACATAACTTTTTGGGATTGGTTAACTATATATATATATATATATATATATATATATATATATATATATATATATAAACAAAAGAAAACGTAAGTAAATGAAAGTATTTGTACACTAATGAATCTTTGGTGATGACCATTGATGGTGTCATACTTGCATTAAAGTCTTTTTCTGAGAGAACAGATGTTGATCCAAATGTGAACGTGCATCAAGTTATAATGAAATTAGTTTTTGTTGACATTATGAGCTTTTCCTTCATTTTGAATTCCATGTCTGACTGGATGATTAGCTTGTATTATAGGCACATAGGCAATCATTACAATACATAGCTCAAGGTTTGTCTGATATACCACCTACACAAGTTCACCATGCAGAATCTTATGTTTGATTTTTTTCTTACTAATGATCATTAGCTAAGACTGTTTGTATGGGAAGTAACTAAGGCCTGGTAGAAATAGCTAATTCTGGCTAAATTGCATTACTTAGCTTTAGCATTACCTTTAATTTTTTTCTTTTTTTTTTTGCCATCTTCCTGTTACATTTGCATTCGTCCTAATCTAAGCCAACCTAAATAGTTACTTTCATATGTACAAGGGTTCCTCAGACTGACACTCTCTTTATTGTTTTACTCACCCAGAGCCCTGACTTATTTGAGTAACAAAGTATAAGAATTTTACTTATACCGCACAACTTCTGCTTTCTCTGACATTACTAGTGCAGACTGGATGTTAAAAGAAGTGGTCCTTAATCCAGAGATAAAGAGCTTCCATTGGCCAAGTCTGACAACTTGAAAGATGAAGCTATTTGGTCTTTAAATATATACGCAAAGACACTTATTTGACAATAGTGGGTATGGCAAAAGCCTTTTGAAATACATGATAAACCAATTACACTTGTATAGCACCTTTCTATCTGAGCGTGTTTCTCAACTTTAGAACACATTTCTCATTTACCCTGTCATACACACTCAATCATCAACAGCATTAAAGCTGCCATGCTAGCAGAAATTATTGGGGGTTATTAGGGTTCATTGTCTTGCCTAGCCTAGTGATGACTCAGCACATTTATGTGCTAAAGATAAAACGACAACCCAAGTGATGGACTTGCCTTTCAACCTGAGCCAAACGTGGCAATCAGAGCACAGCTGTGCTGCTGTCTGAAAGCTGATGTCCCTAAGATGGCAAATACAATTACACAAAACCTTAAAACTTGGTTAAATCATTTGATGAGTTGTTTCTCTTTAAATCTCAATATGACACCCATTATAAAAAACACAAAGCAAACAAATGGTTAACATATGCCAAAAGGAGTGAGATAGCTTGTTGGCTCCCACCTCTTTGTAAAACCAAAAATAGCATATACAGACTTATACAGACTTCCCTGCCTCTATTTCCATGCCATAGCAATTAAGCAGTAATGAAAAAAATAATAACAATCACTTAAAATCATTAATGATTATTGCCATTAAACCCACTAAACAGCATGTTTTTGTACATTTTCTTGAACTGGTTGATATTTGGACTTTGCCTGAGCACCTCACTCCGGTTATTCCATAGCTTGACACTGGTCATAGAAATACAGAAACTTTCAAAGTTGTTCATATCTTTAAGATTTTAAATTTATTTTCCTCTATTAATTCATAACCTCACTCCTGATTCCTGAATAAATTTAGAATATTTTCTAGTAATTGCTTTTTGCCATATACATGAGGATTGCTGTTTGGTAAGATACAGTGAACTTTAGTAGTTTTGACTGGATAAAAGTGTGTTCCAAGTAGCTGACCTTGTGAACAGCCTATATTTCTCTGTTCTACAGGATGATAAATTACTGTAATGAAGTTTTACAAGTTTCCACAAATTCCAGCACAATAATGCAAATACGGCAAAACCAGTGAACAGTAAAGTGTGTGAAGTGAAGAGTGATCTAATAATTGTTTTGCTTTGTGTATGACTGCAATGCTTCTAGAAACTTTGGATTATACATGTTTGATGTGCGATTTCTAACTCAGCTTGTCATCAATTGTCACTCCAAGAAATTTGTTTTTGTGCACCCTTTCGATTTCAACACCATCTATTTCTATTCACACCTTTGCATTCACCGTGCTTTTGCCAAATAAAATAAATGTAGTCTTACTTATATTTAATGATAATTTGTTCCAAACCATGTTTTCAGGTTTTTTATTTCCTTGTTTATATCTGAGTCCACTTAATCAATACTTTCTCCTGAAACAGAAATATTTGTGTCATCCACAAAATTGATCAATTTTAACTACAGATACATTTTACTATTATCACTGATACAGGAAAAACTATGTGGGGTTGTTGTGGAGTACTTTCTGACTCTGGATGCCATGGTGGGGTTTATTTTGTGGAAGCAGGTGTTGTGGAGAAATAGTCTGTTGTGGCATTTTGTAGTTTACTGTCCTTAATAACATTCTATAGCTTTGTGAAGCCATCATCTGGATGATAACTTCTCCTCTCTCTGTGCTGTACGGTGGTTTCCCCTTTAGTGTCCTCGGTGTCTTCGTAGCTGTTTCTGTGATATGATGACTTCATCATATGAAGATCTTCTTCTCTGAATATTTTGTAGTAAATTACTTTAGGCTTATGCTGTGACAAAAATACTTTCAGGTAAAAGAAGAGCTCCGGACATCAGCTTTATGTAAAAATGATGATGGTTTATTATGAAAAGTGACATCGTAAACAGATATGCATCTCTGTGAGGTTTCTGAAGCCAATCGTAGAAAACCCCTGACTAGATGTGTAAGTTTCTCATTTATAGTTTTCAAACAAAGAACATTCCTCAGTCCTGAATCGGCCAATCGTTAGATCAGATACAAGTTTACATATAGGATGTTCATGTGTTCTTCTCCGAATTTCATGTTTATAACCTGTGCTGGGAACGTTTCTAAGTTGCACAGTACAGTCCTTTAAGACAGACACTTATAAGGAAACAATCTACTGTAAGTGTGTCTTACACAATGCTGTTTAGATACTCCTAGAGGCCTATAAGCCTGTCCATGCTTGGATCGTAAAGCAAAGAGCAGTCTGCTTACAGCTGCAATGACGTATAGTTCTAATCTATGTATTTTAAGTAACCCTAATTATGAAATGTTGAGAATAAGATACTTCAGGGTCAAACACAGACTCCTGAGGAAAACCACAAGCAACGTTCAAACATCCCGAGTAGTAGTTACCCAACTTTTAAATAACTTTTTACCCAGTCCAATAAAAGTCCCCTTATCCCATAGTTTTCCAGATTATTAAATAATGTGATATGGGTGATTGTATCAAATGCTTTTTTGAAATCGATGAAAACTCCTATTGCATATTCTTTGTAGTCTGTTGCATGTGATATTACTTCAGGTGAATCCATTATTGCCTGTCATGTTGATCTGTTTGCCTCTAAACCCACTAACTCAAAAAATAGTTCATGATTTTCCAAAATTACATGTAATCTATTGTTGAAAATCTTTTCCAATATTTTTTTTAGAGTTGTAGTAATATTGTCAATAATTATTTGTTTAGTCAATAATTTATTATATGCATTATTTACATCTGCTTTCTTGTATATTGCATCCCAGTCTTGTGCCATTATTTCCTGTTTCAGAGAAGCTATTACCTTCTCTGTCCTGATTCTTCTATATTGTTTAAATTATGACTAATAGCCACTTATTGTCTCGTTTTCTATTACATTGGTGAATAACTTATCTATCAAAGTAGCACTAGGCGTTATTCTACTGGGTCTAGTGATCATAGGAAAGTGTATGAATTGTACTGTAAAATCTTCAATATTTTTCTGCTTGTTGGGATTTAGTATGTCAATATTATAATCCCTGCAAATAAAGATATTTTTGTTTCCCTGTTTTTTTTTTTACCATGTTTTCCATCCATTTCCTAAACTTGTCAATACTGGAACCCAGAGCTCTATGCAGTATATAGGAGCTCTATATACACAACTAATGATAATCCATACAGATCTGTAATGTGAGACATTCAAGGAAGCTGTCAACCATTTCTGTCACAGCCTCCACCACCTTAAATTTCAAATTCAGATCTATATATATTGCAACACCACCCCCATCTTTGCCCTACCTGTTGTTATATATAAATTCATAGCTTTCCATTTAAAAAAAAAAAGTCCTTTTACATTTGTAATCCAGGTTTCAGAAACAGCAGTTACACTACCGTTCAAAGGTTTGGGGTCACTTCCCTATTGAATCCCATGGCACAGTGACCCCAAACTTTTGAACGCTAGTGTGTATTAAATGGACGCTGAAATGTGTGTAGATAATCCCTGATGCTATTAAAGTTTGTATATAAACTTTGAGTATTGAATTGACTTATTTAAGTTTAAAAATATAGTCATAAGCTATTAAAGCTGGTCAATGTACAACTAAGTTCCTTACCAAGAACCCATTCCACCTGATGGTGCGTGGCTGTCTTAATGCTAATTATTAAGAAGAAGTCATTCTTCGCACTTTTGAACTTTTTGACCTACTGAGTTTGTTTTTACTAGTTCAGTCAGCTGACAGTATGTGATCCAAGCAGATATCGAACAAAAATAGCCCAGTTTTTGTGTGCAATCTTTAGTTTAGCACAGATTATGACACTTCCACATGTACATATTCAGACTAAGGCAGCCTGCTCAAAGTTTGGGCTTAGCACTGTGTATTGAATATTTTCTCCATTTAGAAGATCCTCCTGACACATCACTCCTCAGTTCAAGGTTCAAACCTGAATGGCTGTGTGTTTCTGTGAGTGTGTGGTCAGTCACTAGGGTGACAGCTGCAGTCAAAATTAGACCTTCCCTTCTTCAAAGGTCAAAGGACAGTGTATCAGGAGCTCAGACTTTCTGGTATTTCACACAATGAACACTGAATAGACTGAGGACAGAGAAAGGGGGAGGAGTGAGAGGAATGCACTTTCACCTCCAAAAAAGTACATCTTCTTGTCCAGAAGTCGCTAGAAGAGACAGAAAGCTGTAATAACTGCAATTAAGTTAGCCTGTGAACATAACTTAACAGGTGTCAGGTCCTTACAGATGGACAAAAAGAAACTTTCTAAAGGTGGCGTTCTAAATCTTCCTTCAAAGAGACAAGCAGGAGCTTCATGTTCGTTACCATGGTGAGCTCAGGTGTGACAGGAATGTGATGACTTGCAGAGACAATTTAATGATGTGCACAAAATATATATGGTATTTTTCTAATCAGGGCAGAGTAAAAATACAATCAGGTTTTTTTTTATATTTCTATTTAAATTAGTATTTTTGTATTATTATTTTATTAAAGACAGTTGAAAGATGATCATGATGTAAGGCTACTGCTGAGGCTCTGCATTGTATAGAGATCAAGGGAACATAATAGCTTTATTTTTTATCATAAATGAATAAATTAACACGAAGAATAGTAATAATACACTGTTGTTACTCTGATTCGTGCGCCACGGTGCGCGCCATGCGCCATGGCTCACCTCACATCGCCAACCTCCTCCAAAACTTTCCCCGTTGTTCGGATTTCAGTAGCAGGGGGTGGGGTCTCCCCCTCCCCTAATATGTCTCCTCCTGGCATTCTATTACCTCCACACCATCTCTCAACCCTGTCATTCCACTACTGCGTAAGTCCTGAACGCATTTTCACGTCCAAGCGCTCATTCCTCATAACACGGTGAGGAGTTTCTCTGAGAAAGGTTGGGGATAAACTACAACAAAACGTGGCCTCTTCTCTAAGCCGGGGCACTGTGTGTGTGTGTCTTGCGAGACCTTTTGTGGCGGAGGTGAAGAAGCCAGCTGGTCATCGGTCTTACCTGCTCCATCCGCCGGTCCTCGGTACGTCGTGTCCGACCTGCAGCGTCCCCAGGTGAGTGAGCGGGCTGATCGGATCGGGGGACAAAGGCAGTGGGTATAACAGAGCGGGGTCTACCTGGTGGAATCCATGGTGCAATGGTGGCTCTGGCAAGACGAGACAAACAGTCAGATTTGTTTCACAGACAAAGCTGACTGAAAAACGGGACACGTTCTACTTTTTGACCATTAAATACATTTTATTTAAAGTAGCCCACAATTAAAAACAAAGAGAATACCCAAGACATATGGACTAAGCAAAATGGTGCAGAATGAAAAATTATGGAAACAATTTGTAAATTAAACACTAACCATAATTATTGTGTTGCCCTAAATGCAGTACAATAGGCTACTTAACTTAATAAAGTTTTGTTCAGAAAATTAAAATTAATCTTTGGGATTAAACTTTTCTGCCTTTTGCGTCAACGTCTGTGAGTAAACCATGAACCCAAAGACCCCGTTGGATTGCTCTGGGCTGCAGAGATGGATTAAAACACTGATTCCTTTGATTTGGTTGTGAAAGATATTTCATTGCAGGAAAGATCTGATAAAATGTCCAGTCAGATAGCTCCCTTACTAAAAAGCATTAAATTACAGAACATATATGAACAAGTGACAGTGAGGTTTAAAAGAGGTGTGAATGAATGAATGTGAAAGAGTGCAACACTTTGGGTTCACACTGGTTGCCTGGAGGTGATGCTCTGTCAGAGTAAAGCAAATGGATCAGTAATCAGCCCGTCTGAGCTGAGACAGGCAGACAAGTTTACAGTCATACAGCAACAGTCAGTCAGAAACAGCACATTAGCCTGTAAGAATATTAGTTCTGGTCATTTAGACATATAAACAGTGGTGATACAGTCAGACTTGGATATGAGGTTAAACAGAATTGGTTTTACTAAAAAAAAGGATACTGTTGACAAGTGTGGTGTTATTCAGTCTTAATATCCTTTGATTAACTGATTTAATTGAAGCTATTTTCACAAAGGTAAAGGTGAAATTTACAGTCCTTTCCATTCTGTATCTTTTTAATTGAGTTGCTCATGATTATTATACACATTTCTCACTGTATTAACTTCTGTTACTCTTTATTAAACTTTAACAAGATGATGCTCACTGTGAGAGAAATACACACCATTATTTAGCCATCAGGGACACACATGCTGCTTTTTAGATTCAAAACAAAAGGTTGTGTGTTTGCGTGCACATGCCATCCAGTGGTAAAGGCATCTAAGGAATCTCTTAGATCTGGTCAAGAATTTCATATGTGATTTTTTTTTCTTTTAAATGCAAAGTATTACTTTGTAAACCCACACAGGTGGATTGAATCAATCAGCCTAACTCCAGACTAGTCCTAAAAACAATAGCTGTTTCCATGGTAACCATTAATGACACAGCTGCACCAAATGGCAGAAGAAAATACATAAATTACTTGATGCTGGCTGATGTAGTGCAGGGATGAGAAGAAATACTTTCATGAAGCGCTTCTAAAATGAGGCACTGACAGCATCATCGGCCCGTTTCATTTAGTAGAGGTCAAACCTGGAAGAGTAATTTCCACATTTAAATGTTATAGGTGAACTTGAGTTCTTCCAAAAGATAAACCCCCTGTTGTGCTGTTATGATTTGCTTTCTGCATCTGCTTTGGCATTGGAATTGGAATTGGTAAAGTGGTTCTACTGAAGGTGACAGAGAATTAGACATTTTTGTGCAATGAATGAATTCCAAGCTCCCTCATGCTTGCAGTTTACTGTTGGTCACAGTAAAGGTATAAATCCACCCTCAGGTTGATATACAGTCAGTGAGGCAGGCAGGAAGTAATTCAGTGAGACAGGCAGGCAGGTAGACCGTCAGTAAAACAGCCAGGCAGTCAGAGAAACTGCTAACAGTAGCAGAGTCAACATCTGTTTCTAATCTAAAGCTACTAACAAGAAGTGCTGTGTCTTCATCTCAGTATGGGCTCCAGCTGTCACTCAACTCCCAAACCATCTAAAGGACGGACCACAGCTCACTGCACAAATCTGCTCCTCTCTCTTTGCTCTGCACACTTTTCTACCACTTTCTCTCTTTTCTTTGCATCAGTGTGTATGAACATATGGTGTACATCTCTGCAGTCTTGCTTCCTGCTCTCAGAACCATGTTTTTACCTCCATGTGAATCCAGCCTGTCAGTCAAACCTGCAGAGAAACTACAAACATGTACATGCAACACCTACTTCTTTAACTATCTCTTTTTTTCTGTTTACCATGTCATCTTTTAATTTCTTCCTTTAATCTCGGTGTTTCTCTCTCAGCCTGAGGAGAAACTCATCTTTCATGACATGCAGATAAGGAAGAATATTATCAGAACTATTAGTTTCACTTTTCAGCCGTGGTGACATCCATAAATGCTTCCAGGAGGTTCAACAGTTATAGTTATGCAAATCAGTCTTATGACAAATTGTTAAAGATGCACAACTATTTTAATGTAACCACTTCATATTAACAGATAAAGAAATAATTCACGTGATAGGTTATATGTGATACTTAACGGTTCACATGGATTTACACAAAATATCCCTCTGGCCCAGCATTGACTTGTGACTCTGGTGCATTGGGCCCTGTGACACTTCGGCCTTGCCTGGTTTTGTTTTTACTCACACTTGAATTAAGTAGCTAAAGCAGTTTTTTTCTGTTCACACGTTAACTTTCCTGTAAGACTATATTTGCCTTTTTATTAAAACTAATTTTTTGGGTAAATTTAAATTAACTTTTGCTTTGCACATTTTGTTTTTAGATTTTAGTTGTATTCCTTTATTTAAAGCAGACAAAAGTTGAAGGATGCAGTAGCAACACGAGGAAACAAAACTATGGCATTGCTGAACAACAGTGATTTGAGATAAACAATATGGTAATGACTTAATTGGTAAATGGTAGATGATACAATAGGTGTAATTCTATTCATATTGAACAGGTTAATCTAATATTCTCTTTTTAGCCAAAGGTACTGAAGGTAGGGAGGCCAAGGCACCACTGGATTCCCCATTATATTTGTTTCAGTTATGGATGTCTGTGTGTTTCCCTTATCCCTATCTGCTGTTATACACACAATACAATGAACAGTTAAACATAAAACCAGGGAATAATAACATTTTACATTTCCTGCTATCTCTCCAGGATAAAGTTAATTTTTATATACTTTTCCTGCCTCCATTTCTGCTGTGTCCATTTTTGATTTTTTGTTTTTTTTTTATTAAAGAAGACCAGCTGGTGTGCTGCTGCAGTTCCAAATCTCTGCATGATCCACCAGAGATTTAGCTGCTGCATCATTAAACAACATGAAACAGTGACTTTAAATCCCAGCATGCCTCTTTTCTGAATATTTTACATGTAATCTCAACATATTTTAAGCTTTTCACTTCATTTCACACCACTCTCTCTATTTGTGAAGTATCAGGACTCAATCATTGGCTTTTGATCAACAGATAGAACTCCCATTGCTCAACCACAGACTTTCTCATGGTTGTTATTATAGTAATCACCATAAAAACTGTCAAGGATTTGACTGTCTAAACCACATTTGATCACAATTCTCCAAATAGCTTTTAAGACACATTGCACAGTTGACAACCAAAGCTATTAGGATTCCTCCTCTGGGCACCACAAATACAACATTTCATTACAAGCCATACATTACTTGTAATGAAACGTGAAATACATCCATGTAGAGAAGATTGATGGGTTGATGTAGCATCTCTGCCATCATAACTAGAAACCACACATGGAATGAAAACCTCACTCAGAGAAATGGTTTTCACCCTTTCATCCCTCAGATTTATCAAGCTAACTCCATCCATCTGGACCCCTGGTTGGAAACAAAGGTCTAGTGTACTGGGCAGCACTGGGGGTTTTTTGTTCAGAATGCTTAGATTAAGCTTGACTGTCAGGCAGATTCAGTATAATGTTGAGTTAGTAAAAGCAAAAGGAAAACTAAGGGATTGAAGGCAGAGAGAACAGCATTATGTATCTACTCTGTCTCACATTAATGAGAACACCTTCTAGCAGTCAGATGACTGTTAAAGCTCTCAGCACATTAACTTTTTCCTAAACACTTCACTGCACTAATACTTCTAAAAATGCAATATTCTTTCCTCAGAGAAGTCCTCAGACAAAATGAGTTTCAGGAACTTTTCAACAGGGCGTCAGCTGAAGGGTCAAATATCTGTCATGTGTCACCAGTTCTCAACCTCAGGGTCAAGACCCCAGTAGGAGGATGTGGGTAATTGATATAATGCTGAAAAAACTGTGAAAAAAACAAAAGTAAAAACTGAACAAAGCATTTCTTTTTACAGTAAGGGCGCATTAAAGTTCTTTAATTGTTAGCTAATCACTTCAAGTAAGTCACATTACCACAAACAGGATCAAATTCTTTGTGATGGAATCTTTTTTTAGGACTAAAAGCATTTTTATCAGAATTTGTGAGGATTGCTTATATGCTGCATCACGTCACAGGATTCATAATCAAGCAGGGGAAATACCTTCAGTCAGATATCAGATATATATTGTTTGCTTAGGATTAATGAACTAAAACCTAATAAAAGTAATCATGTTCTTTACTGGGTCACTGTTCAGTGTTCCTTACATGTAGTTGATGAGATAATGTGAAAGAGTCAGATTAAGGAATATTAAATGCATGATACTTGGGCCACTTTTTTCCATTCGTAACATACCAGTCTGTAATCTGTTGGCTGTAAAGTGATACATTATTAAAAATCTTTTCAGTAGTGGAGTAGTTCATGAATGTAAGAAGCTGCACGGCTGTCAAGTTATTCTGGATTTTTTTTTCTTTTGTTTTTTTTTTTTGCAGCCATTTAGTTGGTTGCAATTTGCAGTTTAAGCCACTAGATGTCCCCATATCCTGTAAAATAGGCCTTAAATACACAACAGAGCTTCTCCCCTTGGTCCCCAGAAAACTGCTAACAAACACAGTTATTGAAAATAGGAGATTACGAAATCAGCATCGACTCACCTTCCCTGCTATCATTCCCAACGTCCAGCTTATCCATGATCGTCTGCTGGTTTTAGGATAGGACATTCTCCAGGTCCATGGTTGCTCTGCTTTTACAACATTTTTTTTTATAAACAGTGTTAATATCTTACGTAAAGCACTTTTGGTTGCCTTGTACACAAATAAACCTGCCTTGCCTTGCCTAAATAACTTCAGGGTTAACCATTTACACCAGTTCATACGGAACAATCTAGTGGACAAACAAATGCACACTTTGCCAGGTATGATTAAAGGAGAATAAAATAATGCTTTCACTGTCTAGTAAAGACTCCAAAGTCTGGGGAATTTAATTCAGGCTGCTACTGATTAAACATCAATTTGGCTTTGAGTTCCAGCTTGATGGTCTGTTGAAATCAAATGTCTGTTGTGTCCAGTATCTGTGTAAGCTCATCTTCATTGTAATTAATAAAGTATTCTAAGCCAAAATACTCTGACGCATCAAATTTCATTAACATTCATTTTTAGCAGAATAATTGCAAATGAGTAACAATAACAGTTTGTTGTTGTCATGGCGCTTACTTATGAAGTTTTCTTGTACCTTCTTGGTTAAGATGTCCCCAGTTGTTTTTCTGGTCTAACAGTAAAACTTTACAGTGCAGCAGGTTCAGTTTTGGTCCATCCAGAAGTCGCCCATGCTACAGTGCAACATAATCCTCACTGAGTTAAATATTTCAGCTCAGTCAAAACCTGTCAAAGTGAACCAGCCAGTAAAATGATCGATTAGCTTCACCTGAAAAGCTGATGCTACGTTTGTACCTTACAGTTAGACTACAGTAGGAAGGGCTTTGATGGAAAAGAAATTTAAGTGTGTGTTCCTGTTTGCTTTGCATCCCAGATAGGTTATCTGGCCTTGGTGTGTGTGTATGTGTGCAGATATTACTGTACCTCTCAGTTTGTGTAAATAAGGAGATAATCACCTGTTCTTGGTGGCAGATTTCTCACACACACCTTTCTCTTTAGCAAACACATGAAGACAAATTTCTGAATTTTATTAAGTTATTATTTTGCTCTAAAATACAACCCATCTAGTTTTTCTATGTTTAATCACAGTTTTTTCTATTCATGATGCTAAGTCATTTCTAGAAATATGGGGAGGAAGTCTGTGAAACACACATTATAATAAAATCCAAAAATCCAACAGGAATTTCCTTATTTTTCAATTTTGAGAGAGAATTGAAGTTTCATTAGAATTTTTTGTTTGTATGCCTCATTTTATTATACCAATATCAAACATATTCATACAAAAAGGGATTTGTATCTTCTGACACTGGTTTCACATTAAGAATATCAATTCCCTGGTCAGGAATTCTTAAAATGATCTATAATGGGACTAATTAATAACTAATTAATACTAATTTTATTTATAAAAGAATGAACTGTTTGTGTCCTCTGACATATCAGTATTGTAACTGTACTTGAGATGCACAGCATTAATGGGATGATGGTATTGACTATAAATCTGTTACGTTTCAGTATAAATATTGGCCATGAAAACTTTTCTAAGCCTAACTTTGGTCCATTGTAGGAAGAGCTGCAAAATATCTCAGTTTCACTACATATGGGATGTATGACCACATATAAATAATTTAGCTTATGATCATATCTGTATCAGTGTTGGTAGTTTGTCTAAATTAGTCTTTAAACAGTTAGTAGTAAAAGTCTTAAACTGGTATTGCACCTTAACACAATTTAGAATTTTTAAGTAAAACTGCAATTTAAGTATGAAAAAATGCTGTTTTAAGGGATAAAGGATGAACTTTCTCAAAACACTTTATACATATTAAATTTCTTTCTGTAAATGTATTGTTTTGACATTTAATCTTTTAAATGAGTTAATGAAACAATACATAAAGTTAATAAGTAAGATGAGCTCACTGTGGCATCAAACTGAAGGACAGAAATGAAAACATGATCAATTTAACTAAACTCTTAGCAACACTAACTCATGCAGCTAAACAATCCTTATAAGTGTGGACAAATCAACACCAGCAGCTGATGACACACAAATCTTCAACTAACCTACTAGTTTTTACATAAATGGCAGAGCTGATAAGTCTGTAGCTGCAGTGATGGAGGAAGTTTTTACCTTTGAGTACCTTTATCACACGGACGGACATGTTCTGCTGTAACTGTTACAGTCAGGTCTGCTGGTTGCTAAAAACACTTTACATTGTGATAACAACAGGGCTGTGTTCTCTATCAGTCAGCACAGAGAAAAACAACAAGCTTGGTGACAAAAAAAAAAAAAAAAAAAAGCATATGGGGAAATTACTAAGTAAAAACAAAAAAAATAGAATCTGTAAAAGAGCTTTGTTTTATTTCAGGTGATGTTAGATGCCAGTGGAATAGTTTGAAGTCGTATCAGTCAAACTCAACTGAGTAACGATGAACATACTTTGGAAAGTCGGGAAAAGGACTGATCCAAAGCTAACTGAAAACTAATCATGTTTTGATTGAATTATGTCGACTCAGTCCTGCTTTAGGTCTGTAACACGAGCATGCGCTTTGATTTAGTCTTTTTTTCAAGTGAAGATCTGTTGAAATATCATATGAATCTTGTCAATTTTAATTAAAAACATAAACTCACTGACATTGAGGAGTGGAGAGTTGAAGCTGAAAACAGAATTTTATTTAAACAAGACATATAAACGTCAACAAGCGAATGGACAGGATTTCTTTCTCTAGAACTCAAAGGAGTATTTCATACAGCAGAGTTCTCCAGTAGCATCAGGGCTGAGGCAGCTCAACATCCTGTTCAGTGCAATGTGTTCTGCAGAAGTCACATAGTGATCTCGGTGTCAGGTGAGGGCTCCTTCTGTCCACTGCCTGCACTTTTAGTGAACATTGGGGAAAGTGCAGGGGAAATCTGGAAAATGCATTAACGTGCTCATCTCCCCAGGGGGCAGTGCTAACAGGAAACACAGGTCTGATATTGTGTTGTTGTTTAAGTTGCTTCTCCGCCCACTCTTTTTAAAGAAGTGATCACTGATCTTATGTGTGTTTGTTTATTTGAATGAAAATAAATTGCTCAAACAAGAGAGATAACTTAAAAAAATCAGGCAAAAAAGTAAATGTAAACTTAGAGTCAGAGGAAAGGCAGGAGTCTTAGGGCCTGAGCTGACAACCAGTGGAGCATCAGTGATGTCTTTTGCATAATGTGGAATGTAAACCCACATTCAGTGCTGTTGGATCCTGTTAAAATGCTACATCTGTGTTGTGTCTGTTTTTACCAGAGGTCACTGATTAGTCTGTCCTGCATAATGAATGAATGCATGATAGAAGAGACAGTTGTGAGAGCAGAAAGCTAATCGCTAATACACATGTCATGAGTAGTGTATGTACTATACTGCATCTGTAAATCATGCCTTCATTGTTAGGTTAAAGTCTTTGCAGTGTGTTTAAGTGTTACTTTATTAGTTTAGATGCTTGAGGAGTTTAGAAGACACAAAAAGGGCCTTTCACTGCATTTTTCTTGTCAAGCTGGGGTATAAGAGACTTAAAAATATCTGGAATTGGAGCCTGAATTAAATCTTTTTCTTGGAGATAAGAGCACCTTCCATGACTGAAGTTACATTAATCGACAACATGTAAAGATGGAGTTAAATATTCCCTTTTAAATTACATTTTTAAGAACAATTAATCAAGTAATATGTCTCTAGATTAGTTTATAAACCATTTTACTTTTGTATCGTTTAAAAACAAAGGACATAATTGTCTGATGACACCAACTGTCATGTTGAAGCCTGACATCCAGCAGTTCGGTCTTTGAGTAGGCAGGCTGGCATCACTTATTTGTCTATCATGAAATGCTTTCAAACTATTTCACCCAACTTTCTTTCTTTGTTCTTATAACTACCAGGGAGGTTTCTCTTCTTCACTGTGTCCATGCAGCAGGACCTGAGGCAATTTGTAGTTTGGAAAACTTCTTTAATGGTCTTTTTACTTCCTGTTTCACAGCAGGAATCATGAACAACAGCTCTTAATGTTAGGCTCTAATCACTTAAACACAATATGAGAAAAGGACTGACAATGAAGCTCAGGTTTGTTGAGCCAATTGCAATGGAGAAAAAATTTGACTCACTAATCGCTGGCCGTCTATTATATGACTGAAGTGATAAAATGTTTTTGTGAAGGGATGCTGTTCTTCAGGGAGCTCCCATGTCCCCAAAACCCGTAACGAATCTTTCAAACTGGTCTAAACTGGTCTAAATGCACATGTTGTGATTTAGTTAAAGCCAGGACAGAAAACCTGGACAATAATCAAGTTGTTTCAGTCCAATCGTGTATGGTTGGTCTGTAGGAGAGAATAGTTTCCCTTGGGGTGGATTTTGGACCCTGTAACTTTGTACAAAAGCAATAAAATGACTTTTTTTTTTTTTTTACCCTTCCGTATGTCCATTAAAAAACAGCCTGATAGAAATTTAAAGGTTTATTTTTACCTTTGGGGCTTGAAAAGACCTTTTAAGAAACGGCCTCTGTTTCATCTATGGTCTTGCATGCCAAAGTCAGCATGGGCTCCTGCATTTCTCACCAAGTAGCTCTATAAACTAAATGGTTGGTTAATACTCCAGTATGTGGCATCAAACTGCTCCACAAACATTTGGCTACTGTTGTCCTTAAATTTCATACTCAAAGCACATTTTCTTTAAGATTTGAAGTTGAGTAATGTGACCATCCAGTTGACCACTCTTTCATCTTCACAAGATAAAAAACCGTTCAGTGGCTTAAATGTGCATCACAAGTGACAGTTTACGTTTTGTTTTATAAATGAATAAAGCTTATTTTACAAGGTAACAAGGAAGCACATAGTTGTAATTTGTTTAAAGTGGTAATTAAGGGAAATAGGATCTCCATTTCCACATTTAACAGCTAAGTAAAACACACTGACATGTAGCTCAGAATCACCACAAATAGCAGCCTTCACCGCCGTCCAGTCAATGAAATGTTTGACAAGAAAATATTGGGTTGGAGCTGAATGATTCTCTTTGTGGATAATTATAGAACATATGCTGGTCTCTGAGTGGTGGCAGCAACGTGTGTGTCTGCAGTGCTGAGCAGCAGCAGCGGGATCGTAGTGGATTATTGTTTGGTAAGTGGATGCTAAGGGAGACAAGAGGGCTCAGAAGGGGGCTGGCTGCTGCCGTTCAGGTACAGAAAGTCCTACTGAGGACCCTTTGTCTCACACACGTACTCACATGCATATATAAGTTTCAAGTTTGTCTCATTACTGACACCTATGGTGAAAAGACATATCTGTTTAGCTTTAAAGCATATTTGAAATTTATTGAAAAATTTCAGGATCAGTCTATTTGATCCTTTCCACAATATTTTCACTGTGGTTAGTTGTCAGGTTAAAAAATACACTAAGTCTCAAGATACTGCAGGTTGTGGTTGGCTTTAAAAGTAATTATTTTTAAAAAGAGAAACCAATTTTAAGGTTTGATATGCAGTACAGTGGGAAGTAAGTGTGGCTGTAACCTAGAAGAACTGTCATCTGACATTTGGAGGGCCTATTTATTATTATTATTATTATTATTATTATTATTATTATTATTATTATTATCTCTGGCTACCCCAGACCACTTGTCAGAGGCAAGACACACACCACATTGCCTTAGATGGGTTCATGGTTGCATATGTTTGATGTATGATGGAGAGCTGCATACCTTGTAAGCCTGCACAAAGTTCGAAGTGTTTTGTAAGTGTGAATTAGTGAATGTGGCTTGTAATGCCAAACATGTTGAAGTGGTTAACTGAAGTAGATTTATATTTAACAATAATTAAATATTGATGATACAAAATATAAGAGATGAAATAATATTTTTGTCAAAAAGTTCTCACCAGTTATAATTTTTCTGCTTGTTGGAAATCCAGCTGTGAAGCAGCAGCTGGTCTGGTGCACCTGCATGTTAGTTTATTTTCATAAACTCAATAAAACACTTTTTTTTTTTTTATTAAAAATAGTCCTGTAACAAAGAGAAAGACAGGACCAGGGTCAAACCGGCTCTGGTCCAAAACACTGGTACTTTGTCATTAGATGCTTTTAAAAAGCCATATAAAGCTTATCAAGGTCTTGAAAAAGTGTCTAATTTTCCCAAAGGTTGCTAGGTAAGGTGAACATAGGGATGGCATTCACTGCTATGGAAGACATGCATATGTTAATGTGTAACAAGCAAGTAAAAATCTAAATAGCAGAACTTGTGGGTCTAGCCTTTCTTAAAATACAGCATTCTGCAGAGAAAACCTTGAGGACTGGCATTCATGTGCATGTTAGAAAAAGTTGTACCATGGAACTAATATTGTTGCAGGCCAAGCACACCCTCCTACCCTGTGAAAACATTCACAAAAATTGGTTATGGGACATGAACAAAAAACCCAACATATTGTGTTGCCATCTAAATCTCCTCAGAACCCAATCTGATTCACAATCTGCAAGATGGACCTGATTCACTGAGGTTTCAACATATACCCTAAATGAGCTAAGAAGCTAATTTGAGATGGTCACTGCCAGAATGTAGAAATAAACCTAAAATCATAAATAATGCACTTCAGATGTTTGGCTGACCCTCCATTAACTGCGGAGATGCTCCTGAAAGTATTTGGACAAGAATGGAGGTGAAGAGAGAAAGTGGGCACAGAGAAAAAGAGCAGATGCCGCAAAGTAAGACAACGAGACAAACAGAGATATAAACAGAGACATAAACAGAGAAAAGAGCCTTTGTGCTCTGCTACATCTGTTGACTCATGGCTCTGATCACAGCCTGGCATGACCATAATCTCTGGCTGCCAGTCAGGCAGTGATAAAGTCCTAAAGGAGCGTTTCTGTGGACCTTAAGATGGGGACATGACTTTCATGGTGCCTGTTTGAATTGACCGAGTGCCCTGAACATAAACACATTCCAGACATTATCATTACCCCTCTGCTGCTGAGCTGATAGCCTACAGGGATACTGAGAGACATCCAGGCAGATTGAGGACTCTGTGTGTGTGAGCCTTCCATTATGAGGAATTGCTGTGCACCTTAACCAGGTGTTTGCAGCCAAATGTTTTATGATGGGGCAGGACTGGAATGTCCCACTGCAACACATGCCTGCCTTGGCCATTATTATCATTACACAAACATTGAGGGCAGGAATTTCCACACTCTCCACTCACTTTGATAGCACTATTAGATCAACAGAGCCAAAATGGCACAAACCTCAAGAGATACTGATGAATAGAACAGAAAAAAAACTTGTTTCCATATTTTGCATAAAAGCATGGAGGAGTGTTAACAAAGTGAAAAAAGCCTGATATTCAGTATATTCAACAAAAGATGCATTTGCATTGCTGCCAGGCATCCACAACTTCCATTGTATAACATTAGGAGTCATAGAGATGCAATTGAGTTGTCATGACTATGTTTTAATTATTGTGTGAAATTAGGATTTTTTGTGTGTTTTCTTTAACCTTCCATTGAGTAATTAATATATGAAAAACATAGCAAGTGGTCTCCTCAGACCTCCTTCTTGTTGCCCTGCTATGTTATGACAGCAGCAGAAGGGACAAATACTAAACGCTGCCTCTAGAACGAGGCACAGCCACCATCATGTAGTGTTATAAAATATGAAGTTAAAAAAAGGGAGTTAAGAGGAGTTTGAATTAATTTTCAAGTGTAAAGTTCATATAAAATTTCTAACCATTTAAAATGTAAAGAAATTTCCAATTAAAATGGATTCATCTGTTTTCAAAAGGGTACAATGACATGCATTTTTTTATGGAATAAAAAAGATCCGAAATGACAAAAATGGTTGTTGTTCCCATTGGCAAAGGCTACTTTTGAGTTCTTCCTATTAAGCTACTTCTTTATAGGTCAAATTAGAATTTGACTTATGGTAGTACTTCTTGGAAGTAATTATTGTCTCTTTAATCCCAAGTATGGAATTATACCAACCCCAAATCATAATTTTCCATATGAAACCCTTATAATTGAATCAAAGGGTTGCTATAACTTCTGTAGTTATGCACTTCTTCTCTGTTGAGTCTCTAGGTAATCAGTTCCAGACTTCTTTTAAATTAAAAATGGGCATGTCGACAATAAACTTGCACGAATTTTTACAATGCTTTCTGCTTTGCCCCTGACTCACCCACCACCATTCTTCCTCACAGCTTGATCCAGTTCCAGCTGAATTGAGCCCAGTTGCAAAAGACAATCGGCATCTGCAGGATGAAGATGAGGCAGCTCAGAGCATTAAGTTGCTTTATTCTGCTGACCGTGGTCGTCCTTGCCACAGCAAGACCAAAAGCAGGTCAGTCTGTCGATTCTGTGAAGGCATTACTGTAGAATGACAAAAATTTAAGAGAGTTCGTTTATTAATTTTCATCAAAATGTTCTAAATTTTCTGCTTTTTTTCAAAGGGAAGTTGTTAAATCAATACAAAAACATTAAAGATTTTTTTCTATTTATGGATCTTAGTCACATATAGTCACAAGAAGTATAATGAATGTAAAATAAAAGAAACTTCTTTAGGAGGTGACAATGGCGCGGTCTGTAACTTAAGCACCCGACCATGGGAACCATTCAGGACTTATCAGTCCAATGCATTTAACTGAAACTGCAACTTTACATCGTACTGCAACAAAGTTGAACAAACGTATACAGTGTGCACATAACATTTAAGTGTGATTTACATTATATCAGCAGCTGGCTTAATTAAAATGGCCAGACAGTAAACTTAACGACTTCTAGTAGTTATACAATGTTAGAAACCAGCTATTGCTCAAGTCTGTTCAAAAACCAAAACCAGATTACACAACAATCTCACGTCTTCTCATTCCGACATCAAGTCTCTCCTGTTATTACTTCCAGTTTAAGCTCTCTTTGTGGAGAAATTCTGGATGCGTATTAATCAAACAATCCATTTCCAGCTCATAAAGCCACATTACAAACCCAGGCTCGCCTCATACCTCATCCATAACTGTAGAGGTTTTTATAAACCCTGATGATGTTACAAAAGTGAGTCAGAAAAATTAAAGACAAAAACAGGTGCCCAGTAGCAGCTGAAGCCATGGAAAAGTAGTTCAGGTGGTAAAAGTGGTGTAAGTTATACTCGTGCACAAGTAAAACCTCTGCTGCTTCTTTGTTTGAGACAAGCATGAATCTGAAAATGACATATTTCTATAAAAAATCAGCTTATGAACAGTTTATTGTGCTCAGTGGGAGGACACTTTGTTTAAATATGTATACTTTTTTCACCATAGAGATGTTGCATCCAAAGCCACTTTACAGTTACAGCCACAAGATCCAGCAGAGGAGTTAAACCTTTGTTCAGGAATAATGAGTAGAACTGACGTTAGAGTCATGCTAAATATCTTCAGTGATTTCTTGCTAACTACTCTGCCATGCATTTTATCAGCATATACAACATTTTCGTTCCTTATTTTAATCAATCTTTCAGGTCTTGACCAAAAGTGCAAGTCTGGTCCGTTGGATCTGGTCTTCCTTATCGACAGCTCCCGCAGCGTTCGGCCACATGAGTTTGAGACCATGAGGAAGTTTATGATTGACATCCTGAACACTCTGGACATTGGACTCGATACTACCAGAGTGGGAGTAGTTCAATACTCCAGCCAGGTACTGCAGGCCCACATAATCATAGTTTCTTTTTTTCTTTCACTGCACTTCTTTAACAAGCATGTTTAAAAGCAGATAGACAAGAGACGTTCACCTCCTTTGTCCTCAGGTTCGCAGCGAGTTCTCTTTGAAGACCCACAGCAAGGTGGAAAGCATGATGAAAGGCATCAATGAGATCATTCCCCTCGCTCAGGGTACTATGACTGGGCTCGCCATCAGATATATGATGAATGAAGCTTTTACCGTTGAGCAAGGAGACAGACCACGGGTAATGAAGACATATTACACCTCCCATGTCCCACCCCAATGTCTTAAATCATAACAAAGCTTTTATTGTCTCAGTTTAGTGTTATTTACCTTGATTTGCTTAATGGAATCCGAAAAACTTTGTATATTGTGAACATCAAATATCTTACTGATGCAATAATACTATTCCATCCATGTGATCCCCACCCACCTCCCACCTTCTTAAGGTCCCTAATGTGGCTGTGATCGTGACAGATGGACGTCCTCAGGACCGGGTGGCAGAGGTAGCAGCTGAAGCCAGAGACAAAGGTATTGAGATCTTTGCTGTGGGCGTAGCCAGAGCTGACATGACATCACTGAGGGCCATGGCGTCCCCACCTTTTGAAGACCACGTCTTCCTGGTTGAGAGTTTTGATCTTATTCACCAGTTTGGACTACAGTTCCAGGACAAGTTCTGTGGTAAGACTGCTGGAAAAGAAACAAACTCACTCTTTGTAAAGATCTGAAGAGATCACCTAATACAGAAACAATATTTCTCAGTTTCTGGAGTCTTTAAAAGGTTGTTTGCTTTTAAGGGAAACTTTCTATCCACAGTCACATATAATATATAAAGAGCTTGGCGTCTGATTGACTAGAACCAGCTCATTCTTTATCTTAACTTTTTCCTAACATTACATTGTCAGGGAGCAAAGTAAAGCACTGACTGCTACATGAACAAAAACTGTACAAAATTAAATCACTCTACTGGAATGTGAAAACTAAAAACCCAAGACAGCATTAAAATACAGACTTTAACACATAAAACACCTGAACTTTGGGGAGTCATTCTTCCTGGATTTGACATAATGTTTTTTTTTAAAGTCCCATCTGAACCTGGCCTTCACATTTAATTCTGCTAATGTTTTACTTTTATTTGAAGTCATCTTAGCATAAGACATGTAAAAACCTGAGACCATGACTCTAAAATTGAAAAGTCATGCAGTTGGCATCAGATAGGGCAAAGCTGGATTTTATGTAATGAAAAACACAGAATGTCTGCCTGTTAAAAAAATAAAAAATAAAATGCCCCTGTCCATCTCACCCCAAAGAGTGTGATACTTTTTCATAACGAAACTCTTCAAATGCTTAAGTACCAGCAATATATATATACCTCCTAAAACAAATCAGTATGCCAAAATAAATCTGCTTTAAAATACCAAATGAGGCATCTGTGGCTGTGAAAAAAAATGGTAAGGGAGTTAAAACATCTAACAGCAGAAATCCATGATAGATGATAGAGCTGAAGCTGATAATGCCCTCACTGGGTTTGCAGACGGGTCATAAAAAACAGGAAATATATCAACTCGGAGGAGTCCTTTTTCTTGCAGTTTTGAGAAACAAAAGCAGCTGCTGCAGTTATTTAAGCTAGAGCCTCTTTTGGATGGGAATAAAAATGAGAAAAGACTGATAATTACCACTAAGTTAAATAAACTCAAGCCGGCATATATGCTGATTTTGGTTGCATCTGTGCTGCAGGTGTAGATCTCTGTCTGGAATCGGACCATGGATGCGAGCACATCTGTGAGAGCTCCCCAGGCTCCTACCACTGCCTCTGCCTGCCAGGATACACCCTGAACGATGATGGGAAAACTTGTGCCGGTAACAAATAGATTGCCAAAGTCAAACATGTACACATTCATGGAAAATATAATAAGCCTTTCCATTACTAATGAAACATGCTCAAAAACTGCATATAATCAAACATTACACTATTGGTATGAATAAAAATGTAAATTTGAATTCATGTTCAGATTAATTCAAGATGAGATTTATTTGCTATCTGTAAAGGAACAGCATAGAACCGGTGCATGGTTCCCAGAGTCAGCTTTGTAAAATATGTCAAACTGCGTATGCATTTAAATACACATTATATAAAAAGATATTTACAAAAGCTAGAGATGGATCTTCTTACTGATTCATTCAGTAAAGAATAGAATTTTGAATATCAAAAACAAATTAGCAAGTATTTATTTAGCCAATGTTCCTGATAATCTTGCATATTGTGTGTGTGTGTGTGTGTGCATGTGTGTGCGTGTGTGTGTATTAGCCATTGATCTGTGTGCTCAGGGAAAGCATGACTGTGAACAAGTCTGCGTCAGCTCTCCTGGTTCCTTCACCTGCGACTGCAAGAAAGGATACCAGCTGAACGACGACAAGAAGACCTGTTCAAGTTAGTCTCACACAGACATACCATCTTTAAACACAGCAGTGAGACACATCTCAGATTAACTGATAGCTCCTGGTATATTAACAGCTAAAGCATGCTTTAATTATTATAAAATTCATTCGTGCTAAACTAGATTCTTCCTCTGCTTCTTTATCAAGCTGTGTGTGGGATTGCATTAAGTTCTTCTATTCCTCTTGTTTGTCATAATTTAAGTGTTTTTTAGAATTACATTCAATGGAAAATGATGAAATGTAGAATACTCGTAGAAAACTGCCTAAAATCTTTAAACTAAATACAGTCAGGATGCTGTGGTTTTTATTTTTATTTTCTTTTTGGGGGTTAAGTGAAGTGTCAAGCAAACAAGGGATGTATCCTGGACATCTTTATGTCCATTACCAGTTCACACTGCAACATCCTGGTCAGGATGTTAGCAAGATGCCCTTAACAAATGGTTGTGTATGAGTAATTGGTGTTTCACCTGACGCCAGTCAGAGCACTCTTTATTTGTAGAATCAGGGGCAAAGTCTGATGAGGCAGAAAAGAGGTTCTCAGCAGAAAGCCACAGCAAACTTAAAAAAACTGAATGGCTGCTCAGATTTAGTCACTTTTGCATCAGACAGTTGTTTTACTTTTTCAATATTTCTTGTAAAAAAATATAAAAAAACTCTTACTGCATATGCACAGTGGCTGCACTGCGTCCTTCTGCTGATGGTCTGTGACTAATAATGCAATCCTAAAGTACCAAGTAAGAGACAGGGATAATTGGTGGAAAAAGGCCTGAAAAATGCAACCACTTGGGTGTTTCAAGGTTATGCTAAAGTAATGCTCAGCAGTAGGAATCCATAGTCTGACCCAACTCCTGACTGATGTGGCTCATCAGCAGCATACAGATAAAAACCACCATGTGTAATGAATCAGAGCAACACACATTTTCCTTTTGAGATCTAACTTGTTTTAAATAGTGAAATTTTTCCTGCATGTGGCCCCTTTTGATAAGCTTTTAGCTTAGTACCCCTGTCAGAAGTCCCACCTGATTCTCCAAATGGAGAGAGCTCAGATCGATGTCTATTGCATGTATAGTTAATTTTATTTGTTTTGTACTACATCACCATAAATACACACCAACTCCAAATCAAGAAAAATGTCCAGGTGAGATGAGAAAGCTCTAAGAGGCTTATAAAAGACATCTCACCAAGATATTCATTGTAAGTTATTCCATATAATAATGTAAACTGACATAAAACACATAAAAGTAAAATGAGATTACTTGGTGGTGCATAAACTTTGTAGTTATAAGTACTTCACAGAACCACACTTCACATTTTCCCAAAACACTACAGTATTCAGAATGTCAGGAATAATAAATAACTTAAAAATGTACTTATTTACCATAAGTAAAAAACAATATATAAATAGTTTATGCAAATAAAAAAAATAGCTGAAGTTGCTTCAGCTTGGATGTTTGCTTTTTTTGTTTTAAGTAGCAGAAACATGAATGCACTCCCACACATTTTGGTGCTGCTTTTTGCGCTCTGCTGCTGATCGGCCTGCTGCTTTTCTCCCTGCAGGGATCGATTACTGCTCGTTCGGAAACCACAGTTGTGATCATAACTGTATGAATGTGCTTCTTGGCTATATCTGCAGCTGTAAGGAGGGATACAGGCTAATGGGTGATGGCAAAAGATGTCAGGGTAAGTGGGAAATATAAAAATACAACCATGATGTGCACTGTAGTTGTAATGGAGGTGAGAATCAGAATTCATAAAGAAGAAAAAGAAAGCACCGCCTAACCCAGCAACTAACATCAATGCCTGTTTTGAAAAAATAATATTTTCACCTCAGGCCCATTATGATTATAATATTGTATTAACAAACAATTTCACAATAACATTATTTTTATTGATTTGTTTATTGCTTTTAACTATTACAGCAGTAAGTATTCATTGCTTCCAGACTCATAATGATGCCAAACTGTAGCAGCTGCAGTGTGTGCTTGCCTTTCCTTTTTTAATCTGATGAGTGCTCACATGATGACAATTAAAATGACATGGTTGTTAGTTCCTGCTGCATTTGGTTGTAGCGTCTACCCAACCAAAACAAAAATCTGAGACAGGGTTTCTCAATGGGGACGCAGTAGAAAGGAAGGAAACGCCAAAAATATCAAACCACTTCATGCTGTGTTATTCTTTCACCTAAAATCGTTATTATCCAACATCAGGGCAACTTGGAAGTCTCCTACCATGGACTCTTACCAGAGAAAACAGGAAATGGAAATGATTAATGTAGCAGATATTGTGAGGATTTTATCACTGCTTGACAAGGACAGCAGTTCATGATATTTAAATCATTTGAGTTGGCAAAATTAGGCTATAAAAGTGAAAAGGATTTCTCATTTCCTGTGTACCAATAATAATTAAGTACTGTTGTGGAAAAAAATTAAAAACTATCATTTCCTCAGGATACAATAACTGATGCATTTTTTCATATCTAGCAGCACTGTTGGAAATTAGGGGGCAATTATATGCAGTAACAAGACATTTCAACAGCGACACACAACTTGATACGTGTCCACCAGGCCTCCCGCCGGATGCACGACACTAACATGTTGGTACATGTTCATCCTGCAGACTCATTCACAGATGCTGCAGAGTTACATCGAAACACCTGCAGCACAGGATCCTGTTGACAGGAAATTAAGACAATTTACAACCTCTGAGTAACCAAAGACTTGCTGTTCCCCAGAAGTCATGCACACCTTCAAAGCAAAAGCGCCATGTCATGCTATAGTCAGTTTCAGCATAAAAATGTCACCTTTTCTGATTAATCACAGTTTAAATTCAGGGGTCACGTAGAGGTTCATGTATGTGTGAGCCATAGTCAAGTTTATTTTTTACATTTTCACAACAGGTTTGATTTGGCCATCTAATGACAAACTATGATTTTTGCAAGATTTGGTCAATGGAATATTGTTTTTATTATTTGGTATTGTGTCAACCCATTTTATCTTATCAATAGCACTTTCTACAGAATTCATGGCTCAGTAAATGCTCATGGAAAAAAATAAAATTCAACACACAACATCTTTAACTTAATATCTTTGTGTGTGTCATTCAGCCATTGACCTGTGTGCTGAAGGAAAACATGGCTGTGAACAAATCTGTGTCAACATGGCACCGGGCGTCTTTACCTGCGACTGCGACGAAGGATACAGACTAAATGAAGATGAGGAGAGCTGCGCACGTTAGTCAGGCCTCTGCATAAACACACACATGCATAGAAGTACATACACCAACAAAACATTCAATGAAGGTGAAAGGATTCTCTGAACAATTTTAAGACAGAATATAAATTATTCATTATTTAAAAAAAACACAGTGTCATCATATGATCCTCTTGCTTTGCAAGCGCTTTGGCTTAGACACATGTAGAACCTCAAACACACACCTCACTAAATCACAGATAATGTTCCACTTTACATTTATAAGTTATAAATGGGGAATAACTTTTCATGTGTGTGTGTTTTCCTTAGCCATTGACCTGTGTGCTGAGGGGAAGCACGACTGTGAACAAATCTGCATCAGCGCTCCGGGTGTGTTCACATGTGACTGCAACAAAGGATTCAAACTCAACAAGGACAAGAAGACTTGCACAAGTTAGTGAAACATAACATTTTGTATTTTGTATTGGCACTGAATTTTAAGACAAATTGCTCAACTATTTTAAATATTTGTTTACTCTGGATAACGTTTACTCATTCAGTGATAGTGGATTAGAAGAACTGAATGTTCAGTGGTTTCCTTTTAGCCTCTCTGACTACTGAAAATAGTCACAGTTTAGGCCAAAGTCAAACTTTTTCATACATAGGCTTACGTACAGGCTACATTCACTCACTGCTCACTTATAGACCATGAGGCCTACAGTATGTACTGGGAAAAAAAATTGTTTGTTGTAATTTCTACAGATTGCAAGGAAGACCTTCTTTTAAATTTGAACAATTTATTAGATTTTTTTGCAGCATAAACACATAACTTATATAAACTTGTATGACTTTATTTAGGGTCTTTGTTAACATGAGTGCAAATTTCTATCAAAATTTAGAAACATTTGTCAGCGCTAACACAGTTGTTGCTGCCTAGTTGTGAGCATGTATTGCTTGGTTACCATTGTAATTTTCTGGCTATATTCAATTTATTAAAAAAATAAAATATCATGAACAATACCTGTGGAGGCATTTTAAATCCTTTGACTTTGCTTGCTGTGACTGTGCATTCATCTGTAAAGCATCTGGGGTAGCAAAAAAATTTCTCAACTCAGGAGGTTTTTGTTATTATTTATTATCTACTCAGTTTGTTTACCACTGTTTTGAATGGTTTAGTTTTGTTTCTATTAATAACACATTCTTGGGTTTTTTCCTGCTGGGAGCAAAGATGTCCTACATTGGTTAAATGTTGTTGTTGCCATGCTTGGTTTGGATACTTCTGTGTCTCAGCAGGCTTTCTGTAATTTGTGTTTATTTACTTTGTGGTTTCAGACATGGAAATGTGTAACTCTGTGGAGCATGGCTGTGAGTACCAGTGTGTGAACACTCCTGGATCCTACTACTGTATCTGTCCTGAAGGGCAACTGCTCCAAGAGGATGGCAAAACCTGTGGCAGTGAGTCAACTTGCTGGACTAGAAGATGATCTGTATACGTATTGAGTCATTTGATCTGTTTGAGCAATTGCTGCGTAAAGCTAGTGTGTACAAATGAGAAAAAGTTGAGTTTGGACATCATTCGGATACTACAGCTGCAGCTGTTTCAGGCTCAACATCATTGATAAGCTCATTAAGGATTCACCTGCAAAGGAAGGGTCAGTGGTCATGAACTTTAACTGCCAACTGGCTGATTACTAACAGCTGTATGACCTGAAGTTTCTGGTACCAGGATGTTAATCCGTTTGCTTCCTGTGCATTATGGAGTGGGACCATGGCATCCTATCAGACTGAAATCTGGGGAGTATTTTGTGGGAAAAAGTTTTAGGTGGCAAGTCTCAAGTAAAGTAGCATTCATGTAAATGCCAGAACTCTTGTCTTCCCAGTAGAAAACAAACTACAATGGTTTAAATGTTGTGGGTTATTGCTGTATGTTCCTATAATAACAAAATACAGCTTGTCCTTTGCTGACCTCTAGATAAACAGGTCTGCAACTCTGCTGTATGTCCTGGAACAGGGATCTATACTGCTTATATTAAGAGAACTCTTCTTATTAATTAATGGGGAGAAAAACGGGGAAAAAAGACCCCAAATAAATCTAAACCTGGGATTAGAATCAGAATAAAAATAGAGGCAGTAATGTCTCAGAGCTGAAATAAAGATGGATGACAAAATGAATCAGATGATTTCTAAAGCAGCTCAGCTTTGTCTGGGAAAACTGGCAGGACACTGAAGATCTTTTGAATGTTCTGTCCCTCTGGAGAGGACACAAGAAACACAATGTGTCTGCTAGCAGCCTCAGACGGTACATCACATGATCTTTGAGGCATCGGATATCCATATTTGTACTTTTGGACCTAGAGTCTAGACTTTTTGTCTTAGAGTTATTAGCAAATCAAATCACAGTTTAGTGAAAGTTTTTAATTTAAATATTGATTTAAAAATCTGTGGCAAATAAAAATAATTTGTAATATTATCCAAATAAAAACACTTTCGTACTTAATATTGTTATTAAACACCAATAAATCTTTAACATAAATAGAAAAACTTAAACAAACCATTTAAGCATTTAAGTGAGTTTTTATTGTTGAAAAGACACATATTTTCGCTGGAATATAAATGTGTTATATCTGTTCTAAATGTTGCTGAAAACTGAAAAAAAAATAGAAGCCATTTTATGTTCTTATATCTGTTTATATTGTCAGTTAGATAAGACATGGTTTGCTTTCTCTGGTTTGATTTGGGATTCTGGCTTGTTGATTTTTGAGGGCTTTTTGTGTTGAAGCATTTATTGAATGTTTAGTGTTTTATTTTGATTTTTCATGTCATATTTTTGCCATCGCAATTAAAAATTATTCTGCACTATCTAAATAAAACCTACCATTCTGAAGAGTGTAAATCCCCCATCCCTCAGTATTTATTGTCAGCCTACACTTCTCTTCTTCAGCCTGCAAGTCTGCAAACATTGACCTGGTTCTTCTGATTGATGGCTCCAAGAGTGTCCGCCCTCAAAACTTTGAGCTTGTCAAAAAGTTTGTTAATCAGGTAGAACCTATTTTCATACAAATCTTCTTAAGTAAACTCAACAATTTGACTCACAGGTCTGTAAAGTATATTAGAAACAGAAAACCGTAAAAACAGTACAAAGTGTTGATGTGCTTCCTGTGAGACTGGTATTTCTCATCTCTTTCTGTACTCCAGGTTGTGGACTCTCTGGATGTGTCTGCTCACGGTACCAGAGTGGGTCTGGTTCAGTACTCCAGTCGGGTTAGGACAGAGTTCCCGCTCAACATGTACCACACCGCTGAAGAGATCAAAGCTGCAGTAATGAAGGTAACAGCACAGACATGTGTAAATGCGTTTAACTTCGAAGTATAAAGGAATCAAAATTGTAGCTCTAACCGCAACAATTTTTCCACATAAGTGTGTTTTGATTTCAACTTTTAAAGAGGCTGGACCAAACAAGTAGCCTCCATCACATTTTGTACCCTGTCCAGCCTTATTTTTTGTGACTCACAACATTTTTACGTTTAGGTTGAATATATGGAGAAAGGAACAATGACAGGTCTGGCCCTCAAGCACATGCTGGAGAACAGCTTCTCAGAGGCGGAGGGTTCTCGTCCAGCCAGTCGGAACATCCCACGAGTCGGACTGGTTTTTACTGATGGACGATCCCAGGACGACATCAGCGAGTACGCCAAGAAGGCTAAAGAAGCAGGTGAGACCCAGTTAAATCCTAATGTCTATACCTTGATTGACTTTGAATATTAAATTTCTGACTCCATGTTTTTATGTTTCTGTGTACATACACAGGCATCACCATGTACGCTGTGGGTGTCGGGAAAGCTGTGGAAGATGAGCTTCGTGAAATTGCATCTGAACCTGTGGAGAAACATTTCTATTATACTACTGACTTCAGCGCCATCAGCACCATTGCTGAGAACCTCAAACTCAACGTCTGCCCAGGTACAAAACTGCAATGCAGAACATAAAAGAGGGATAATTACATCTAAACATTTCTGCAATTTCTGCACAGCATAGTATCAAATGAAATAATTATTAACCTATTAATAAACATTAATTTATTTTACCAGTTCATTATCAATTTAAAATAGAACAGAAACATAAAAAACATTGTCTTATGCTTTATATGTGTTATGTCTAGGCTGAAAAATCTCTTCAAAGAAGCAAATTTGATATTTTCAAGTACTGCATCAGGAACTAAAGCAGAAGTAATTAACTCTAGTGCAGCCCTACTTCTCTTCCCCACATCTCAAGAAAAGCCTTGTGTTTAACTTCAAAACAATAGATGCAGTTCATTCTTATTTGCATTACAACAACTATTGTCATTTTGTGGCATCTCTGAATTACACACAAGACAAAGGTCCCTTGGTGTCACTGCCATTATACACAGGCCTCAGCATTATCAAGCACAGACAACAAACTCTCCCACAAAACTCTGAAGTGTTCCTGGATGTTTCAACACTTTCATGCATAGAGGTCACTGTACAAAGCTGTCTTCTAGTGAATGCATGTGTGAGGATGGTATATTTGTAAGTTAGTCACCTCATTAGACATTAGTGAGTTATCCAACACTGATGACAAAATAGATATATAATATAATTATAATATAATATAAATTTATAAATATATTATAAATAAATTATATATACACACACACACACACACACACACACACACACACGCACACACACACTGTAATTACCAATATCTGCCTTAGTGTTAAACAGGAAAAGTAAATGAGACAGCTATATTTTTAAAGAATAGATAAATATCACATAAATAACATATTTTATTTTATAAATGCTTTCATTGAATAGAAAAACAATAGATAATTTTTTATTTTGTTATTTTGATGTCAGAATCCCAGTTCATTTTATTTTAGGGATGCATAATGATTCCTTGGTCTGTGGCGCCATCTATTGGTGAAAGTACAACATGACAGAAAATAAAATGCTATGACTTAAGTTTTCACTTTTTAGGAGGTCCGAGCTATCATTAAAATGAACTAAATATCTAAATAAATAAATTAAATATCAGCATTGTTAAAACAAATATGTTAATTTGCAGTTTTAGAAAATATGAAGGATATATATATATATATATATATATATATATACACACACAGTATGCACCTAAAATATATATTTGTGTGAATAAATGGACTATTTACCTCTCTGCAGAGGAGAGTCAGGGGGAGATTGAAGTGAAGGATCCATGTGCTTGTGAGAACCTGGTGGAGTTCCAGCAGGCCACCACGAACAGCCTGGAGCAGCTCACACAGAAACATATCCTTTAAGAAAATTAATTAAAAAAAAAGAAATAAATATATATATATATGTAACCCAATATAAGTTGCTCAGATAAGCAACTGGGATAGCTTTTCTGATTTTTTTTTCAGTGATTAATTAGAATATTTTGAAGGTGTGAAACAGTAAAATAATCCATGAATTCAGTAGTATGACAAAAGCTTTGATATCTTTTAATCTTGTAGTTTGATGTTAAAATATTTAGTTTAAAAATGATGACCTCGAAGTTGAGGTGCTGCCTGCAGTTGTTCTTATTTCTCCTTCCCTCTTCCCAGTCTCTCAGTTCTTGATACATCTGTGCTTGTGCAAAAACTACATAGGGTTTAAAGCTAATGTCACAAGTATTTAGATGTTTAATTACAGTTGACGTTTGTATTTTTTGTTTTTCCTTAATCAACCGTTCACTGGCCGCAATGACCACACGTCTGGAGCAGCTGGAGAATCAGCTTCTCTCCAGGAAGTGATCTGGTCGTCACAGTGAGGTAACAGGATGGCACAGAAGAAGAATAGTGAAGAAGAGGAAGACGCCACATCCTGGCAAAATCATGTGCCCACCCCCTATGTGTCTTAAGGGTGGGTCTTAAGATGTGGATAGAAGAAATCAGAAACATTTCACATCAGTTCACAAATCTTGGTGTGTTTTCATAAAGCTTTTGTAACATTTAGTAGCTCTGCTGCCCTTCGTTCATGCAGGGGTGTGAAAATGATCTTACAGTCTGTGATATAGATCCAGATGTTTGTTCTGTTGTAGTAATAGATGACATACTCTGCACACATTTTTCCATCTAACACTGAACAAAGTAGTTTTTACAAAACACTATATTTAATTAGAATGAATGCACAGACATTAGCGTTCCTCATACCGTATTCCTACAATCTACATGCACCATTAAAACAAAGAATGAATTCAGTTTTTTTTTATCTCTTTGTCTCTCATCTGTTCAGTTCTGTAGGCATGCTGACTGACTGTAAACAAGGTATAATAGGTGGTATGTAGATATAAGAGATCAGTGTAGAGCAATAAGTTTCCCTACATGGTGGTACATCAAAGTCACAATCTACCTGTCTGCTTCTCTTAGTGCCCTATTTATGCTTGATCTGTTTTATACGTTTGTTAAATGTGATGTATTTATAGCAGATTTTTTTTGCTTTACCCAACATCAGAATAGTAAATAAAGAATTCTTAGAGGGAGGAGCAAATTAGAAAATTTTATTTGATTATCCCCAAAAATATAAACCTGGCCTGGGTCACTTTAAAAAAAGTTTCTTTTGTTTAATTTTTAGAAATCATTCTTTAATCCCAGACCTGAAGAGCCAGAACTGTTTAAGAGGAAACTGACTTAAAATTTGAAAAGGGAATTTAGGAAAGTATTGTTGCTCTCTAAAGCTGAGGTCTGTTTTCCGCAGACAAAAATGTCTTGCAATTTGCCTTAGATTGTTTTAGGAATTAGGAATAGGGATCAGTAGGAAATGGTCTTTTACTACTATTTGGCCTTTCTTTGATACACCAGATATTTCCGTCACCCTGCACTTTGAATTTTTATTTTTTTACACTTCATGACTATGTGTAAACTACATGCAGTTAAAATCCCCAAAGTTTACCACTTTATTCTTGACCATTGCAGCTGGAGAGCGCACCACCTGTCAGTGTAAACATAGTTATCAAGAGGAAATCTTAAAAGACCTTTTATAATATACAATTAAAATAAGTTTAAAAATTAACATAAAATCAGTGTCTCTGTGTGTTATCATGGAATCCTTCATCATCCATGAGAAGCTTTACTGTAAATTAATATAAATGACTTATGCTAGTGTAGGATGTCTAACTTTTGCAGTTTTGTACTAAAAGACGACAATAAATTTATAGCCATTATTATTTGAATTTCTGTATGTTTTTGTATATTTTCTAATAGCTACACCTTTTTGTATTTTTCTAATAAATCTCTGTATTACAGCACAGAAGGCAATAAAGGAGTGAACTCTGTGCTTGTGTTTCACTGACTTCTCATATGTTTAAGGGCATGGAGATGCATGGTAAAGATTAATAGTTTCTATATATAATGTAGTATCTTTATGGATTTATAAATTTAGACCTTTGCATGTATATTTCTCATTACTGACGTTATGTAAGACAAGATCTGTTCCACAGTGGGGGAATTCAATTAATACATAAAAATGTGATATAATGCAATGTAATATAAAGATGTAATATAAAAATGTGAGAGAAAACGTACAGAGACAAAATGATAAAGCTTAGTGTCATCAGTCTCAAAAGTAATGCCATTGCTTAACTACATAAATGTGTGATACTGTGATGGTTGAAGGACTCTGTCATAAAACAGAACAAAACAAAACACCTCTGATTTGAACTGCTTTAAAGACAATAACTTCTCCCATCAAATAGTTTACAAAGTCAGTGCTTCTTTACATTAGTTATGATGATGTCATCATTTAAATTCACCCACTACAATCAGTGTATGTGAACTGGTGGTTGTTCAGAAAATAATTCCATAACTAAATATATATATATATGCACGGAAGTATATAAAATAACCAACACATATTCAAGCACAGTGCTGGTTTATAAATGATCCGCTTTTGATCTCAGCAACTAAGATAATATACTTGAGATTCCTTTGAATTCCTTTGAATCTATATATCTATATATGTATAAATGTGTGTGTGTGTGTGTGTGGGTGTGTGTGTGTGTGTGTGTAGTATATATACTAGGGCTGTCAAATTATTCAAATTTTTAATCAGATTAATCACAGCTTTCAAATTGCTCATGATTAATTACAGCATACAAACTAATCATGATTAATCACAATTCGCAACTAAGCCTGAAATTTGCCTGTTTTTACTGTATTATATCAACAGAAAGAGCCAGTGTTTCTGACCTTCCCTTAGGTAAACGTCAGATGCCAAAGGGTCAGTAAATGCAGCATGTAATGTTGTTCTAAATCATCTCTACCATGCTCTAGATCAGGGGTGCCCAAGTTCGGTCCTCGAGATCTACCATCCTGCATCTTTTAGATGCAACCCTTCTCCAACACACTTCAATCAGATGTCATCTGCATGTCATTCAGCTCTGGAGAGGCCTGGTAACGAGCCAGTCATTTGATTCAGGTGTGTTGGAGAAGGGTTGCATCTAAAATTTGCAGGATGGTAGATCTCGAGGACCGGACTTGGGCACCCCTGCTCTAGATCATATCTGCCATAATATCTGCCATAAAGTCACTAGATGTGACGACTGAAGTTAAACAGCTAACAATGATGAAGAAACGTGATGGTGTGAACCATGAACCGCTGGTTTCCTCCTTCTCAGCTGAACAATAACTGCAACAAAAGAAAAGCTGATCAGCTGATCACTGACAAACGTCACTGCAAATAAGGAGATGACCAGAGATCCGCTACAGCAGACATGTTGGTGCAAAACCCAGCTGGACCCAGCTGTACATTATAAAAGAATGTGGGAAAAATGTGAGGTGTGGAACCATCTCACCGGGAAAAGAGTGTATGTAACACTCAAATTCTCCACGGAGGCGACGTCCAAGGGTTGCTCCATTATTGCTGTTTTTATTCTCAAGTCCATCCATAGAGCCACCTGGCTCATCTTTTAACAGAGAAATGACGCATGTATGGGGCTTAATTGCGTTAAAAAATTTTAACGCAATTAATTACATAAATTAGTTAACACCGTTAATGTGTTGTTTTTGACAGCCCTAATATATACATATATATGTATATTTATCTCGGTTTAACAGGTAAACATGGGCAGAATCAACAATTTCAAAAAGTGCAAATACTGTCAGTTATGTCCACATATGTTGATTATTTTTATTTATTTATTTTTATTTTACTTTATGTTTTTGGTGTGTGCCTTTTTTTATAATCTTAGCATGCACAGCTTATCTGTGCACTGACTGAGTAGTCATAATAAATTAAATGTATATGCTTCTCTAAACATCATCATCATATGTATCACCGCGCTTACATGACCATGTTAATTGTATAAATGTGATAACATTTTTATTAAGAAGGATCAATAAGCATAAAACATCTCAATAAGTTAATTATTAAAACTATGTTGGTTAGTGTAAAAAGCTTTAATAGAGGAATAAACATAATTAGTTAAAAGCAATTGCTCAGGTTTGCTGTGTGACTACTGAAAATATGAAAGAAGCACATCAAAGCATTTAGAAACTGATGGAATAGAGACTCACTGGTGGATCAAAACTTCAGTTAACTTTCATCAACTTTCATTAAATTTGCACACTTTCTTTCATGACTGATTTAATAGGAACAGTTTGCTCTCAGTGGAGCAACAGAAGTTTTGTTTTCTTAAAAACACATAGACATCCAGGGAGTGAAACACAAATGGAGCAAAGCTAATCCTTTGTGGGTTGTAATTTGCCGAGTTTAAAGAGCAGCTCCATGGGGATCACTTACTGCGTTTGAACAGAGCATCATTACTGACAGTGACCTTTACCACAAATTCTCAACAGACTGTGATGCATGATGTGTTTGTTCCAGCAGATTATTGTGAACAAACTTCAATTAAAACAATTTACTGAAAGTGAAGTCTAGTTTTAAAAATAACGTACTTAGAAAAAGTTTTTAACATTTCAGTTTAAAGAGGAATTTATTTTGTAAAATGTCTGTAAATATAGTGACTATCACTGAAATTCTCTACATTTTATGAAAGATTACAACAAACCTTATTTCCTATATCAATATTAACATATTTCCAAATGATTTATCAGATACTTCATGTTATGTGTGTCCACAACGTGACTTGCGTGTCTTCACACAAACTTGTCCATTCAGAGACACTGTAGTGGGGGCACAAATATGGCAGCTGCCATGTATGAGGACCCACAGCAAGCAAATATCAATGGATCATTTTATGACAATAAAAACACAACAAGTTTAGCGTCACAGTTTTAAATGATATTTTCAATTTTTCTGTCACTGAGCTTTGATTTTATTACATGCTGCACATTGAAAAGTTATTAATCAATGAAAGTGCATGAAGAGTTTTTCTTAGTGTCCGCATGCAGGACCTGGCAATTAATAAGCTTGTGTTGTGTCTGACTCTGATCCATTCAGAGTCTGACCACCATTTGTGGCTCATAACAACTGTGAAACTTCGAAGAAAATCCATGTAATTGTTATTGCGTGAGAGACAGCAGGATTTATTGAGTGTCACAGAAATGTATTATTGTGTGTATTATTAAGTTATTGGTAGGGAAATATGAGGTGACAATTTATCCATAGCCTCCTGTTGTGTGTTTGGCAGCATCCCTGCAACATAAAAACGTCTGAATAATAAAATGTGTAACCCTTAAACAACTCGCAACCATGTGGTTTTTAACATCTTTGCTTAACAATATATGTTGGAGCTTATGACAATGTAATTTTAATGCTGGAAATAGAAATAGAAAAACAGAACATGCAGTAAGTCTCAAATGTATGATCCGTAGCATGGAGCTTGCTTACTAAGGCCTCCATCTGCCTCCTCTAACTCCTTATAAGAAGTTGTGCTAAAAGGTTTCAAGTGTTTACTGAGTGAAAAGTGTGTTTTAAAAGGACTTTTAATTCAAAGCTATTAGTGTAGGTAATAAATGTTCTTTTGCTTCTGCAGTGTCTATGTTGTCATTTAGCAAAATAATAACATTGTGACAGACATAGTGAGATATTGAACATGTAGATGATGGCAGAGCCAGACTTATTAAGCCATAGCAGGATTCTGGACATCCACATCATCACATAAAGTTGTATTTCTGTTGGGAATGAATAAGGGAATAATATAATTTTTGGCCCTTTTTAAAAAGCTAATATTTTTACTCTGGACCAAATAAAAGTCTGTTGCTTTGTTTTTATCAACTGTTTGAAGCAACACACATCAAAATCAAGATTTTATCGAGTCTATTAAATTGTTAAAAGCATCTTATGTAACTTGCAAGAGGACATCTACTTACCAGTTTATGTCAAATATAAATGGACTGAGACATGGTTTTATGGAAAAATGTTCATATCAAAAACTGCTCAACAACGTATGAATCTGAACACAAAATATTATCTAATGTCCTGTTTTATTTCAAGTCAAAACTGAAAGCTGATAAAGACAAGAAAGAAAACTCACTCTGGTTCTCGAGGGCAATTGTCCTACCAGTTTGAGATATTTCTGCACTCCAACACACTAACACTATCCATGAAAAAAAATCTAATGAACTCCACAGCTTGTAAATTTCTGATCAATGGCTTGAGTCAGGTGTGTTGAAGCAGGTAAACATCTAAAACCTGCAGGACAGTGGACACAGAGTTTTACTTCTGAGACATAACTTATAAAAAATAAATAAATCAAAGTTATGACTGAAGTTTTCCACTGTGCTGATTGTTTACTTACATAGACCAAACAATACACAAGGTTGTCGTCCAGGTGAACAGTACAGCTGTTATCCTGGTGGATTTGTCCACTGGGTCCAAAGAGAATATTTATGATATTTATGTTTATGATTTAAACGTAAATGACTGTCAACACAACTGCTTCAAACTCCTAATTGCAAATCATTTTAATGGCAGAGATGACAAACTCTCAGAAGAAATACATAATAGATCCCTTTGATGCTGTGTGTGTGTGCACTGTTTGCTGACTGCTGCATAACAACCTACCCTGTGCGTGTGTGACCTTTACCATTAAGGTCTAATGAGGATTGATGTGCTCATTCTGTGTCCTGCAGGATCAATCATTTCCTGAATACTCAACAGATTGCTGAAAATGTCAGAATATCCCAAAAGACATTGCTGTGGAAAGTAACACAAAGTCTTGTTTACAGTAGGTTTACTGAAATGTCCAACAGAGCTGTAAGTCTTCAACACTGAGATTGAGAAAAATAGGAAATCTGACAAAACAGATAACAGTTATGTATTCAATTTATTTAAAACTTCACTTTATTCAACTTGAATTCATGTAGACTTTGTGTGTGTGTGTGTGTGTGTGTGTGTGTGTGTGTGTGTGTGTGTGTGTGTGTGTGTGTGTGTGTAACACAGTGTTCTCTCATGTTTACAGAAGGAAAGGTCTCAGCAATCGAAAGTCACTTTTTATTGATCAGTTTCAGTGGCTTGCACCAATCACTATGCTGGTGACTGAAGTTGGCCAGTTTTCATCTTGACCGGCCATGACCAATGGTCAACACATCAGGTTTGGAGAAATCAGATTTTTAAAGTGTTCAAGTACAAACATCATACACAACATTAAATTTGGTGTGGATACGTTTTGATATCTAAAAAGTGAAAATAAGTCAAATCAGAACAACCAACAACTCTAACTACATTCTAACGGTAGCTTCACCCTGTTGTTCTGCTCAACAAGCCTCATGTGGAAGAGTTAAGAAAGTTGAAACAACTAAAGTTTAATCCAGGGAGAGCACACACCCATTCACAAAATCATGGAATACCGAGCATTATATGGACAGCCATTTTCCATCCTAAATTCGTTTGTGACCTCAGCCTAAAATATGTTTGGTTACCAGAACTGTTTGTTCCTGTTCCGCACCACACACAGAACTCACTGAAACTAAAAATTCTCAATGGAGTTGAACTCTGAGGTATTTGGCATTAGCTTTAAGTTCAATCTGTGGTTGTTGACCCTATTGAGATGGAGTTAAAGTATGGTTTTATGGTTTCGCTTAATTTCGGAGTGGAATACTTCAGGCTGACCGCAAAGGATGACATTTTTAATTTATTTTTTTGTTTAAATGTGTAAGAAATTCAATTTAACTCAATATCAGCTGTGGTGTGCACCCTCAGTTTGGGTCTACTTGGCATCATTCAGCAACAGTCACTGAGATAAAATTTGTTTTTAAGTCCTATTTGTGCACTTTTTACACCGATTGTAGCATTACAAGTGTTTTCTCATCTAAGGTAAAGGTTAGGGTTTTGTTTTTAGCATCTTCCTGATGCTATCAGTGCAATAGAATGCATACATGTCCACATTAAAGCAACCTCACCAGATTTATTCTCATATACCCAGAACTGCTAACTGAATGTGATCTCCCACGTCCCAGGAGCACACGACTCCTTCACCTTACTGAGCAGGGGTATGTACCTTGAAAAAGGAGCGTCTGGTGACGCATGGTTCATTAGTGCATATCTTTGAATAATTAAGACATTCTACAGCAGTGGCTTTTGATAACATGCCCTGACCCCCTGGTTAATAACATCACTGACTTTTTCATATGGCTCCCCTCTGTGTTTGCATATGGCCCTTCAGTCTTTTAAGAAGTCTTTTTAGATGTTTACCTGTAAATGAGGAACATCCAACAATCAATTTTTAAGGAGATTGGCAATCTAGGAGCAAAGATTCAAACTATTTAATTGTCTAAGAACACACTGATAAATCAGATGTAGCGCTTTCTTGAGAAATTTCTTCAAAACCATTTGAGACAGAGTTTTTTAAACTAATGCTAATACCAACATCTTTTTGCTAATAGGTTGTAGAGAGGGTATACAATCCAGTGTAAGAGCCAAACAATGCTAGTCATTAGCTTCTCCAGTTATAACGCACAACCAGGATAATAGATAATCCAGTGTGTTGCTGCATTTGATGGCAAAGCTGTCCAAGTAGAATGAGTAGTTGCCTTCTCATTTGCTACTGTTCAGTCACCATTGTGGCATATCATTGATCAGGTACCTTTGAAATATAGTCTCCTGCAACAAAAATGTAGCCATCACTGACAGCACAAGTCTTAATTTTGGCCCTTATACTGTGGTCCATATGTGTGTCCTATATTTTGGGCTTTAAAAATTATAACAAAATATAATAGAAATAGAAAGAATAATTTCTGTTTGTAAACTTTAAAGCAGGATATTGTGTAAACCTTGCTATTTAAACCTATTTAGATTCTCAAACAAAATATGTTCATGTAGTAAACTCTGGCTGTAAAACAACAACAATAAAAAAGAGTACAAACAAGACTAATTAGAAAAATAGCTATTTGGGAAAAAAAAAATGCAAGCACATCTTACAAATTAATATAAAGACATCTGATCAATATTTTTAATTTTAGATTGACTCTATTGGCTTGTTGATCAATGACTCAATCTAGCTGAATATATTTGTTACGACCCGACTTAGGGGTATGGAAGGGCGTAACAAAAAAAACACGGTGAGGACAGATGGTAAGTTAAATTAAAAGCCCATTTATTTACAATTCCCGTGACACAGTGAATGACAACCTGTAAAACAAAATAATGAGCTGGGGTTAGCGGACCTGCAGAAAGAAACAAACCAAAACCTATACCAAACACTCACCGAGTGCACACACAGACACAACCGCAACTCGGTGAGAAAACTAAAACCAAACAAAAGCAACAGGCCCACAGGTTCTTTTTTGCAACTTTCAACCAAATAAAAATGTGACAGTGTCTTATGATGTACTTCTACTACGAGTATAAAATGGTAGAAATGTAGCACTAAAGTAGCACTACATTCTGACTTTAACATTCTGCTTCTGACTTGTTTTAATGGCGCAGTGACATTCAGTATGTACATACAGTCATTGCCCAACACTGTTCATAGGTTCAGAAACCGCACTTCACAACTTTTTCTCCAACACATTGCTTTACAGCAACATTTTACTTAATGGCACTGTGTCACATGCCAGCTGCATATGAACATATTTCTATCTGCACCAAAAGGACATTATCAGAGGAAGCGAAGAAAAGAAAGAGAAAAAGGGACAGAACAAGAGATAGGACAAGGGTCAACATGGGACAATTTTTACTCACTGGAGAGAACTCAGAGAAGAGACATTATGCAAGCCAGATGCCAAATTAGCCTTCTTCAACACTAGAAAAGCCAATATCCCAATAACCCCTAGAAACCCCAGAGGTGTTGTTTTGACATGCTGTCAACACAGCATGAAAAATGATGAAGGTGGTGTTTACAGAGGCTGCATTTTTTCCATTTGAAGCTTTTTTAACATTCAGAAGCAGAGAAAGCTTCAATAAATAAATAATTAACTGATTATCATGTTGGATTACTTCAGGCTCATAATTCAAATAACAAATGTCAAATACTTACTAGCTTACAACATTCACCAATCAGGTGACATCAAACAAAAAATGATTTTTTAAAATACATTTATATATTTTTGATCAATTTAATCAATAATCAAAAAGCATTATTTCATGCTGGAGCAACAGGGCAGCACACAGGGAGTTTTATTATAAACAAGTTTACTGGATTATGAATAATACGTGTTACAGATAGTAATGGAAGGGTTGACAAAATTACTCAAATGAATAAGAAAATGTGTGGTGACCTACTCCTCACATTCAGTACACATGCACCCCACAATAAATAAATAAATAAGTAAATGTGTTTGGATTGAAGATAAAGCATGTCATCTTGTGGTATGAGTATGTGGTACTTTGGCTTTTAGGGGGTTAATAATCATGACAGCATTGATCACACATGTAGATAAACACATCTGTTCTGCACTTTAAATACACACCTCTTCAACTCCTTGGATACACGTTCAGCCCACCATATAAAAGCCAGAGTTTATCTGAAGTCATTTTAATGTCCTGGTTCAATCTGGGGAGGTAAGATCTACTAACTTTAAATCATACATGGACTGCATTCATGTAGTTTTTTTCTGGCATTGCTAGCTATCAAACTGTTTTACACTGTCAGCTGCATTCTCTTCTTCACACACATTCATACAGGGCTTCTTAGTGTACATACTGTGTGGTGCTTTTGTTTATCACACACTGAGGAACATGACAGATGCAACGTGAGGGTCAAAGTTGTAAATTAAACCACCAACCTTCTAACTGGCAAACAAGAACTCTATCTAAAAAAAATGTCATGTTAAGTATCTAAAGAATTTTTTATGCCTATAACTTATTTTGCTTTTACCTTTATCTGTCAATTCCGTTTTTAATTAAACAGTTAATATAATAAACTGTATGCTTTACTCCAGCCTCAGCTTTTACGAGATGAACACATCATCTACCAATGTGACATTAGAGGTTCGATATCAAGATTCCTTCAGCAAAGCTGTGACCAAGAACATGATCGTCATCATTCTGGGGATTTCCATCAACTATGTCAACACCTGTCTCATTCACACCTTCTGCAAACACCAGGTCTGATAAGCCTTGTATCACATGCTAAAAATATGAATTCATTTACTGTTATTATTCAGTATAAATTAATATTTACATAATTCTCAGCTATAGGAAACATACATAAAAGGAAGATGCCACACCTACAGTATTCTGAAAGTACACATGTAAAACTTGGTAAATATCTAAACCATTTAGCTGTTACACTTAAGAAACACATCAGACTGACATCAGACTAACTATAATTTAAAAGCACGTTTCAGCATATTTACATTTTATGTTAGAACATTTTAAATCTCCAGCTGTGCAGAGCATCAGTTTGTTATGGTTATAAAACGGTAATGATAAGAGCTGAAATACATCACAGTTTACAACAAAATTCTTGGTTGCATGTTCTTTGAGTGTCATTTTGGCCTGCACAAACAAATGTCTGATGGTGTTGTATCAGGAAGCACAGAATCTCCAGGGGTTAGTAATGCGCTGAATATCACTTTTGCATTGCAATAGATTTAAACCTTTTCAGAACTCAATCTCTCGTTTTAAAGCTGACTTTATGCATATTGTTTACCACCTAATAATCTCACTTTAGACTGGACAAGAGGCTTCCAGCAATTCAATTCACCAAAACAGTGTAGCACAATTACCACTTTAAGCATTTCATGACAGTGTTTGTGACAGTGAATCATAAAGAAGCTGAACAGAACTTCATATCAGTGTCTTAACAATACAATGCAAATGCTGACATGTGGAATTTAAGTCATTCACACATTATATTAAAACCTCTCGTAATTCATATTGAAATCATTCATACACTTTAGTGAAACCTTCACACATACACTATACTAACATAGTGTGAATATCAATGCACATATACATACACACTTTACATCTCATACACTATACTGAAATATCTTCTTATACACAATACTGAAATGCTCTCATACATAATACTGAAATCATTTACACACTATAGTGAAATTTCTGAAATCACATTTCACTAGTATGTATGACAGGAATTCTACTAGTGTGTGTGTGACAGACAAATTTAACTGGAAATGGAAGTCACGTAGTAGAAAAAAAGGAGCGCATTTTCAAAACAAACTGAAGAGGAAGAAGTTGGAGAACACCATGATAAATGTTTAATGAGACTTATGCTGTATTAATATCTGCTCAGTTGCCTGGAAGTGATTTCAGTATGATATACAAGAGGTTTTAGTATAATATGTGAATGACTTAAATTTCACATGTGACTGTGAGAGGGTAATTCTGAATAATGTCTCAAACGGCCCCTCATAATAACCTGTCTATGTGTAGGTATTTCTATTTGCTACCTTACAACATATTCTACATATTTTTATCTGTAATTTATTAAACTTTCCCTCTGTTCTTTTCTTTTCTTGGTTCCCGCCTCCAGATTTTTAACATGAATCCTCGGTATATCTTTTTTATTCACATGGTGATTAATGACATGATCCAAGTGACTCTGTCCATCACACTATTCATCATCAGCTACACCATCTACAAACTCAGTGTTTCCATCTGTTGTATTCTGATTGTGGTCACTATCTTCGTTACTGAAAACACCCCTCTGAACCTGGCCTGCATGGCAGTGGAGTGCTACATCGCCGTCTGCATCCCGCTTCGTTACGTTCAAATCTGCACCGTCAAGAGAACATTGATGCTGATCGGATTAATTTGGGCGACCAGCTTGTTGTCTGTTGTCCCTGATCTGTTCATCACTATGGCAACAGAGCCTTTGGATTTCTTTCATTCTCAAGTGTTTTGTATCAGAGAAACTGTGTTTAGAAATCCTAACTTGATAAAAAAGAGAGACATCACATATTTAGTGTTTCTAGTTTTAGTGTGGTTCACAATTTTTTACACTTACTTTAAGATTTTATTTACTGCAAAAACAGCAAGCAAAGATGCGAAGAAAGCCAGAAACACAATAATCCTGCATGGGTTTCAGGTGCTGCTGTGCATGACAACGTATGCATCTCCTATGTTATTAAGTGTTTTGCAGCAATTGTTCCCCAAGAACCACAGTGACTCTCTTTTTGCTTGCTATATTATTGCACAGATTCTGCCAAGAGCCATAAGCCCAATCATCTATGGAGTGCGAGACAATACTTTCAGGAAGTACTTAAAAAAGTATATTTTATGTAAAGTCAGAGTACCATAGAATTATCATGTGGAGATAATTCTAATAAAAGACAAAGTTTTCAATGTTTTTGTTGTAAAGTGCCACATTCAAGTGATATTTAGATATTTAAAACCTAATCCTTGAATCAATGAAACAAGGCTTGTTTTTCATTGTTTCTTTTTTATGACACTAATGTTTAAATCCTTTAGCTGTAAGAACATGTATGGTGGTATAGTGAATTAAACATCCTGGACTTTGCTTTGACTTTTATTTTAGATTTCTATTATATATTTGTGGTTAGGATGAACCAATAAATATAATAAGCAGATATTTCCACATGTGTGGACACTCAGTCTGACAAGTTACCTTAGAACACTATCAAAACCCCACTTTGTAACAAAAGGCAAATCTCTTTAATTTCATTTTGAACACTGTTTTCAACCATTTTAATGTCGTTTTCAACCATTTTAATGTCATTTTCAACCATTTTAATGTCATTTTTTTTAACATGGATATAAAAAAAATAAATGTTACAAAAACGATAGCATTTCCTACAATCCTGACATTGTGCTACTTTAAGCTTATTAGTACGGCACCAAAACTGCAACTATTCCAAACTAGGAGTGTCCTTTTGGTCCGTGGGGACAGTTAGTAATCAGTTTATCATCAGGTTGTGTTCTTGATGCGTTTAAACATACTGCTATGCAGCCTCTTTGAAAAAGAAAAACCTCAACCCAGCTGTTCTCTCCAACTACAAGCCAATATCTAAACTAGCTTTTCTCTCCGAAGTTTTGGCAAAAGCAGTTTTTAATCAACTCCAAAAGTTTTTAGAAACACATGACATTTGTGAAGAGTTTCAGTCAGGTTTTAGGTCAGGCCACAGCACAGAGACAGTCCTTTAAAGAGTTTTTAATGACATTTTTAAGCTGTAGACTGTAGTTTTAATTCTTTTGGACTTATCAGCCGGCTTTGAAACCACAGATCACAATATTCTATTATTCCAATTACTATTTCATTGTTTTGCTTAAAAACACTGAGACCTATATTCTAGTTAAGCTAAGCAGTGGTAATGCTGCCCAGTTATTCTGACACTCTTATTAAATTGTCTGGCAAGAAATTGAAACCTGGATGAGGTTATATTTTCTAAACCTTAACAAAAAGAAGTCATCTGCTTTGGAAAATGTAACCTCATCATCCACACACATATGAGAGCACTCCGGTCAACCAGCCAGTTTCTTCTTGATGTCCCAAGATCAAAGTTAAAACGTAGACATGACTGAGCATTCATTGTGTCAGTCTCATGACTGTGGAATAACTTACTTCTACATGTTCGCACCACTCAGCGCATACGATCATTTAAATGTCTGTTAAAAACATATCTATTTTTTCTGGACTTGAATTGACTGAATGTGATATGCTAAATAGTTTTTAGAAATTATAACTCTTCTGTATTTTATTAGCTATTGCTTTGTTCTATTTGCTATTTTATGATTGTTGGCGTAACGGTGTGCTCGCCTCCCTGTTTCTTGCCTCCTGTTGTGGAGGATGATAATCAGCGTGTCTTAACAGCTCCTCTTCTTCTGAGTTGTCCAGAGCATGTTCCTCCACACTAGTTCAAGCGCCTGTGACAGAGTATAATACTTTGGAAATGATTTATTTAGAAAAAAAAAATAGATAAAAGGTTATCTATTACACATTCATTGTAAATTTTTACTGTTGTAATCTATTGTAAACTAATATTTTCTAACAGAATCTTCCCAAACAAGGTTTTTACTCATACTTTTTATGCTAACATTGACCTGTTAGCTTTACATTTTTAACAAAGCTAAATCCCAATGTTCACATATGTGGATCTCAAGTTTAGCTGCATACCAGATCTTTACTGTTATAAACTTGTGTCATATTTGCATGCCATATTGAACAAACAACACAAATATGCTTAAATTAACTAAAATCAACAATTAAATCTTATTAGATTTTTCACTTTGTTGATGTTTTAGTGCAGTGGTCACCAGACTACGGCCCCCGGGCCGACTCCGGCCCGCCACCCCTTTTTGACCGGCCCCCAGCTGATATTTATAAAAAAATAATCATAAAAATGAACTGTTTACATTTGACGAATTTCCCACGCCTGTCATGCCTGAGATAGCAGCATCAGTAGGCAGACAGCGCATGCGCAGGTAACTGTCAGCGTTGAAGACGTCAAAATGGCTAGTGTTAAACGAAAAGTTGACAGAGAGTGCAGAGTTTTTAAAGAACAGTGGACTACCGATTATTTTTTCGTTCCGTGTAAGGACCGTGCAGTTTGTATTATATGTAAAGAAAGCGTGGCTGTGTTTAAAGAATACAATCTGCGTCGTCACCACGAAACACGCCACAAAGAATATGCTAGCTTGCGAGGGCAAGCCAGAGAAGACAGGATTCGGAGGATGAGAGGCGGGTTGGCGGCTCAACAGAACGTATTACTTCGCCAAACCGAGATCAACCGGGCTGCTGTCCGAGCAAGCTACAAGGTAGCTCGCTTACTAGCTACCCATGGAAAGCCGTTTATTGGTGGGGAATTTGTTAAGGAGTGTATCCTTGCTGTGGCCGAGGAAATGTGTCCCGACAAAAAGGATGCGCTCAACGCGGTGAGTCTCTCAGCAACTACTATTTTACTGGTTAGTTATTCAATTGCTCACATTATTATTTTAATCTTATTTTAATTTATTTATATTAATAGGCCTATTTGTTTGACCTTTATTAAATGCTGCGCAAAATTATTGTTTGTTAATTTCAAGGGCGGCTGTAGCTCAGGAGGAAGAGCAGTCGTCTTTCAACCGGAAGGTAGGCGGATCGATTCCAGGCTTCTACTGACTACATGCCGAAGTGTCCTTGGGCAAGACACTTAACCCCACGTTGCCTCCCGATGTGCCTATCGGGGTGTGAATGTGTGTGTGAATGGGTGAATGTGATAAGTAGTGTAAAGCGCTTTGAGTGGTCAAACTGACTGGAAAAGCGCTATATAAGTACAAGTCCATTTACCATTCCATTTACCATTCAACAGGCCTACCTACAATATACTTTGTACTTTTTCACTTTTGCCATTGTCAATCACCTCGACTAGGCAGATGTTTCTTATTTTGACAGCTTTGATGTTATTCTTATTAGAAAGTAAATAAATGGAATATCTGTGGTATTTCAAATCAAAACAAAGTGTGAAGACCTCAATTACTACTTTTAGAAAACACCAGTAAAGATAAACCAATTAACATCAAACCACTGCAATCTACTCCAGAATGAGCCACAGACATCGCCACTAGTCATCAATACTTGATTCCTTCAGTGGTTCTGGAACTGCATCCATTGAGGATCTTTGGTAGAAATTATGGTCTAATTTCCAGCATTTTAAAATAATAATGATCCCATTGGCCTGCTGGTGGTCATTCTGGTCTGGGTCATACAATTTTACGTTACAGCTGAGGTGGGACTGGCCCCCCATCATCATCCGGAACCATAATGTGGCCCCCAGGAAAAAAAGTTTGATTACCCCTGTTTTAGTGTGTGGCTGTCTGACTCTTCAGAGATGTTTGCTGCCATCTTGAAATTAGTCTGTTGGGTGTTTTTCTCTTCTGACACCAATAGATGGCAGTATAAGTGTCCACGCATGTGTACAACAGGTTTCTGTTACAAAAACTTCATTGTTATAGTGCAAATAACCAAAACTGTGCTATCCACATTTGTGGATGCCAGGGTGTAGGAGGTACAATGGCTCATTTCTTGTGTCTGTGTATTAAGAAAAGAAAATCACAAGCTTTCTGTGTAAACTAGTATGGTACTTTACAGATATGTTGTGACTGAAAAAAGGATGTAATTTTTTTCAGTATAGGGAGACAAAAAAGAGCCTTCTGTGTGTTTTTAAGTAGATGTGATTCTTCTTTGGTCAGCACCCACATCCCCGTGATTAATTCAATCACCAACTGCTGTAAAATACTTAACAGTACTTAAACTCTTCCATCACACTCTGCCAGATCTTACAGTTTTATAGCCATTTCAGGCTCCCTTGCTCCATTTCTTTAACAATTTAGAACTTCCATCTGTAGATCCTCCACAGTTTCTCCTCAGATTATCTCTTCCCCTTCCAAGGAGCTATGTTGCCGGGGGTTTTATGCCCTTGGTAGGGTCACCCATGGTAAACAGGTCTCTAGAGGAGGGACCAGACAACGCGTGGCTTAACAGACCCTTGTGATAAATAAAAACAATGGATCCAGGTTTCCATTGCCCAGACGTGGGTCACCAGGACATTTTGCACCGGATGAAAACTAGACTAGATGACTAAAACCCCTATTTATAAACAATAACTGGGACTAAATCAGAATGCATTTTAGTGGACTAATAAAGACGAGACGAAAATGTAGTTCATTAAATAAAAACTGGACCAAAATCTATGAACACTTTAGTTCACCAACAAATACAAGATGAAAATGATATTATTATATCCTATTATTTTGTCAAATCCTGTCTCCTCCGCCGCCTCCTCCTCGGCTCTTTCGCCACTCACACACACACACACACACACAAAAAACAAACATTAATGGCCATGCTTTGCACAGGGCCCAAGAGAAAAAGAAGACGTGATATATGGAGCCATTTTCGCTACATTGAAGTTGAGGGAAAAAAAAAAAACAAAACGTACGCTTGATCGAAGGAAGGGAAGGAATGTGGGCACAAGTAGTTGGAATAAACACAACAAACCTGAAGAGACACGTCGCAGTTCACCACAAAGACATCGTGGTAAGTTAACAAAACGTTTGGTGGTGGTTGTGTATAACATAACATTATAACCAACCGCTGTGATGTTCCAATGATAACGTTAAACAACTGCAAACCGCTGGCTAACTTACTAGCTTTGTAGCATGAAGCGATAGTAGCCACTTGTTAGAGAATTGTGTGTAAAGTTGAATTTATGAGAGATACGTTACACTGGTCGGGCCACTATGTTTTCAGTTGGATTGCAAGTTTAATTAGAGCAGACAGAAGATTTAGCTAATCTAGAAGCTGAGAGTGGACTATAGTTAACACCTGGGCAGCTACACATGGATGCAAACTAAAAACTGAAACAAATCATCAAGATAAAATAAAAAAAATATGCCACACTTAATTCAAAACAACTTTACCCTACATTTTCATACATGAACTAACCTAAATGCCGTATAAAAGTAAGTATTGTTTATTGAATGTCTGGGGTCGCCAGATTTTTTGTGATATCAAATAGTTCCAAGCTAAAAAAATAGTTCCAAGCTAAAAAAGGTTGGGAACCACTGCTCTAGGAGTTCGTATACCAATGTATTTATTTGGTGACATAAAATGCTGTTCTGTTTGTCTTCAGGTTACCATCACAAGGACATTTGATTGGAATTGGCATTAATATATTAATATAAATAAATGCATGTAAACATAAAAATGTCTGCAATTATTTCTGCATAAAATAGGATAGTTATCTTTTAAGTATGAGTTTAAATGGATTGTTAAATGGAGTTTAAGAATGCTTAACTTTATTTAACAATGTTCTACTAACTACTAACAATGTTCAATATTATCTGCTGCCAAAAAAAAAGTAAAAGGGTAAAATGATTCTCCTGACTAAAACTAGACTAAAATGTTGACAGTTTTTGTTGACTAAAACTAGACAAATAAAATTATGTTTTCTTGGACTAAAATAAAGACTAAAATGCTCGACTTACAGTCAACTAAAACTTGACTAAATAAAAATGACATGAGGTTGACTAAATGTGATAAAAACTAATAAGTGCTTTTGAAACTGGATTAAAAGTGAGACTAAATTTAAAAATGGCTGATAAATTTAACACTAGCTCTATGGATGTGGAACATCACCTCTCTGGTGGGGAAGGAGACTGAGCGTGAGGTTAAGCAGTTATAGCTAGATATAGTTAAACTCACCTCGACGCACAGCTTGGTCTCTGAACCCAGTGTCATCAAGAAGGGTTAGACCCTCTTCCATTCTTGAGTTGCTATGTCCACATGCGAACTTAGCACAAGGACACTCGGGACATTCTAGGCTGTTGTTCTAGGACTGGTGGCCACATTTCTTGGACATTCAGGTTAAGAGAGAGGCAGCCCTGCCAACTGATCACCATCTGTTGGTGAGTTGTCTTGGATGGGTGAGAGAGTCTGCTTGGAGAGTCTGGCAAAGTCCCCTGTCAGAAAGAGTTTCAACTCCCATCTCCGGCAGAGCTTCAAACATGTTCCAGGTGAGGCAGGGGACAGTCTGAATGGACTGTGTTCTGTGCCCCATGCATGTCGCGGCGGAAATCCCCAAACTCGGTGGACAACAGCAGTGAGGGATGCCATCAAGCTAAAGAAGGATTCCTATCAGGCCTTTCTGGCATGAGGCTCGCTATCCTCTGGTCTGCCAGGGATGTCTCCCACAGTGCACACCCCACCCAGATACAACAGACTGGACATCCCCCCAGAGCCACCCTATCAGCACAGCCAGTCTGGATCCTGGCCTGGCCCCTGGGACAACCACCTCTCTTTGCCCACACCCGGTAGCGCCCAGGAAATAGGGGTGTGAAAGGACCCCATTGCCCTCACCTTCCCCGCTCATGACTGTTTGTGTGTTGTTTACAATTAAATTTTGAAGGGCATTAACCACACTTTGCTGGTAGCAAGACCACACACGAACCAAATCTTTGAAAAGAACTTGATCTCATCACTATGATGAATTAAGCAAATCACTACATTTCCAATAACACTTTTCAATGACATATCATACATCTGTGGGCTGTGTGCCTACTTTATCATGTGCTGTGTCCTTCACAAGCTCCAGCCTGAACAAAATGCAGCTGAATGAGGAGTGAATGAAACACATTTGAAAGGATAAACAAAAATATGGTGATGGGTGGACAATGTAAGCAACTAGGCTAGTTATTAACTGGTTAGTAAGTTGTTTCTTGCTAAAAAAAAGACAACATTGAGAGAATATTGTTATTATTATGTCACTTCATGAAAAACAAAATAAAAACAATATAAGAACACACTTATTGTTAAATGCATGCAGTTGCACTTAAAATCTGAATTATTTTCCCTAAGTGAAAAAAAATGGTTTGTGGAAATTTTGATTGGCTGACAGAAATTTCTTTTCACAATGTGTTTGTACTCACGGGTACCATTTTTACAAGTTCCCAGAAATATGAACAATTAAACCATTAACCACAATAACTATTAAAATATCATAATCATTACAGCCACACATACACACACACATGCATGCACACACATACACACACACACACACACACACACACACACACACACACACACACACACACACACACACACACACACACACACAAAGATCTAAGCTATACACAAAGAACACATCTCTCTGAACCATGGGATGTAAAAGCAACATATCATATAAAAGCCAGAGATCATCTGAAGTCATTTTACTTTACTGGTTCAGTTGGATCTTTCAGGTAAGTCCTATTAACATATGATAACATTAACTATGAAATAATTAAGTTGTTTATGTAGCTCTTTTCTAGCAAGTTAGTTTTAAAGGTTAATTCCTATGTAATGTAACTTTTTGTCTCATGTATATACTCTGGCTGTTACCACATTGCTGTTTGTTACATCATGTTCTGTCTCTGTGATATATTTGCAGGTAATGTTTATCTCTCTTTTAATATATTTTCAGTAAATGTATTTAAATAATGCTGTTACAAACTGAAGTAGGAAAGTTGATTAAATCTATCTAAAAAAAAGACCAGAGTAAATGAATATCCTTTTCTATAAAAGAAAGAAAGGGAGAAAGAAAAACACTACTCTGTATTGTCTATTTTTCCCCCAGAACATCAGATTACATAAAATATTACATAAAATGTTTCAGGTTGATGTTCTGTCCTCCTTAATGAGGTGAGAAAAAATATGACAGTTTATCTGTTTACATGCTATTAAAAATTTACAGATACATTGATTCATTATTCAACTGCCTGCTAATTTCTTACAGAATAAAAATGTGACATTTATACATAGAATTAAAGGTGCTGCTGCTTCTTTGCTTTAATTTTCATGATTTATGCTATAATTTGAAGAATAGAAACATTTTTAATTTACCTTTTATTACCTTTACCTTTTATTACCATGTCACATCAGAGGTCAAATTTAAAAAGACATTTAATTCTGATGGCGATGTGCTGTCCTGCATAATAATGTATTTTTGATAGAAACTAAAATTTATAAAAGAAAACCTTAGAAAAGGCTTATGACCACTTATGTTTACACATGTTGTTTTTAGACGCTTTCAAAAACAGCACTTCAAGTTAAGAGTAATAATTCAGCCAATTTTATTTAATATTCTTTAACAAAGATATTATACTTAAAGATTTCTCATCTTTAAAAAAACATTTAAAATGTGCTGCAGAGCTATTCTCTGTTAGAACTACTGTAAAGACAGAATATTTAGTTAAAGTAACTTTGTTCTGTGCTGCTCTATGCTTAACTTCAGCTTTAGCTTTTAAGAGATGAACACATCATCCACCAATGTGACACTGGAGGTTCGATATCAAGATTCCTTCAGTAAAGCTGTGACCAAGAACATATTTGTTGTTGTTCTTGGGATCTCCATCAACTATGTCAACGTCAGTCTCATTGTCACCTTCTGCAAACATCAGGTTTGATACAGCTTTTTTTACATGCTACATATATAAATTAATTCACCGTTCTTACTTGATGTTGAACAGTAGTATATATATATATATATATATATATATATATATATATACACACACATATATATATATAAACTAATATTTGCCTTATTCTTAACTGAACCACAGATTAAAAAGGTTGATGTTGCATCTAATGTTTTCTTCGAACTGTGCAATAATGACGCACTAAGTTGTAAAACTATCATCTATTAGGAGCAAATAATTATAAAAAAAGAAAGAACAAACAACAAAAACAAAAAACTAATTCATTTCAGGTCTTACAGAAAGTTATAAAATTCCAGGATAACAAGTAAACAAATAAAATCCCAAATATTTAGTTGGTAACCTACTCTTACTGGTTACTTTATTAGTTAGACCTGCTCATTAGATTGTTAAAACAAACAGCTAAGTAGTCAATGCATTTAGTCATGTTAACATGGCCAAGACAACTTGCTGAAGATTAAACTGAGCATCAGAACGGAGGAAAAAGGGATTTTTGCTGCTACTGTAAACTGTCATTATATTTGCAGGTAGATATTCAAATGAGCCGAGCTTAGAAAAACTCTGGGTTTAAATTATGAAAACTTCCCAGCCTCCTAGAGACAGAAATGTGGTAGAAGGGAAATTTGACTCATATGAGCATGTTCACTTTGGAGCAAATGTCATTCTCTGTTTCTTTGAACAGGCTATAAGCAGGCAGAAGTGGTGGGGGGTTATGTAGAATGGCATTCAACAGCATGAAGAACAACTGTATTTCAAGATCAACCATCTAATAAATGTTGTTTTGTTTTTTTTATTTTATTATTATTATTATTATTATTGTTGTTTTTATTATGATCAATATAATGAATTAATCATTATTAAGCAAAGTTATGAGCATCACTTGGTTTGGGTAAGACAACAATAATGTTAAGGACTGAAATGTGTTGGAGTTGATAGCACAATTGCTTCCTTCTAGTAGGCATATACTTTCAATGTTATTTTGACCTACTCAATCATCAGGAGTTTGTAATACTCTGAATATCACTTCTGGATTGCAACATGTTTCTATGTCTTTAGAACTCAATATCAGTCTCTTAAATCATATTGAACTTGCATTAAACTGGCTTTATGGACACTGTTGACCCCAAAATAATGCAGATATAGATGGACATGTGACATCCAGCAATTTAATAGACTGAGACATAGTAGCCAAATTACAACATTCATAATTTGTAAAAACTGTTAAAACTAAAAGTGAATTATTAGGATAATAAAGAACTTGAACAGTATGTAATATGAAGTTTAGAACTAGTTCTTTGACTTAACAATATTATAGATGTATCTTTATTTGCTACCTCAATCCATTCTACATTTTTACAGCTGTAATTTATTAAACCCTTTCTCTCTTTGCTTTGGTTCCACCCTCCAGATTTTTAACATGAATCCTCGGTATATCCTTTTTATTCACATGGTGATTAACGACATGATCCAAGTGACTCTGTCCATCACGCTATTCATCATCAGCTACACCATCTACAAACTCAATGTCTCAGTCTGTTGCATCCTGATCCTGCTCACTCTCTTCGCCACTGAAAACACCCCTCTGAACCTGGCCTGCATGGCAGTGGAGTGCTACATCGCCGTCTGCATCCCGCTTCGTTATGTTCAAATCTGCACTGTCAAAAGAACATTAACGCTGATTGGATTAATTTGGGCGACCAGCTTGTTGTCTGTTGTCCCTGATCTGTTCATCACTATGGCAACAGAGCCTTTGGATTTCTTTCATTCTCAAGTGTTTTGTATCAGAGAAACTGTGTTTAGAAATCCTAACTTGATAAAAAAAAGAGACATCACATATTTAGTGTTTCTAGTTTTAGTGTGGTTCACAATTTTTTACACTTACTTTAAGATTTTATTTACTGCAAAAACAGCAAGCAAAGATGCGAAGAAAGCCAGAAACACAATAATCCTGCATGGGTTTCAGGTGCTGCTGTGTATGACAACATATGCATCTCCTATGTTATTAAGTGTTCTGCAGCTATTGTTCCCCAGAGATCACAATGACCTCCTCTTTGCTTACTATATTATTGTGCAGGTTCTGCCAAGAGCCATAAGCCCAATCATTTATGGAGTACGAGACAATACTTTCAGAAAGTACTTAAAAAGGTATCTTCTATGTAAAGCTGGAGTACTCTAGAATTACCATGTGGAGGCAATTATAAGACAAGACAGAGCTTTACATGTTTTTTTTTTTTTTTTTTTTTGTTTTAGCAAAGTAACATATAGAGAATTTGACATTCAAGGATCATTTGTATATTTAACACCAATTATCTCTTTTTTTCTTTTTTGTTCTTTTTTTGTTTTGATTTGTTTAAATGACAACCTTATGTTTACCTCCGGTTGCTGTAATATTGAAAATAAACAAGTATTGTACATAAGATGTTATGACCGATGAAAATGAAAATGTCATCAAAATCAGAATTATCAAGCCAGCTAATTTTCACAAGAAATTAAAACAGCTAAAGTAATACCATTATTCAAACAAGGAAACAACCAGTAAACCAACCACAGATAAATGATAAATCTTTTAATACTTTATTCATTTAATACTTCTTAATAAACTGCAACTCTGTGCTGGTAGGGAAGTGGCACTGAGCTGAATTACAAGTCATTTGTCTGAGTGATAATTTGTGAAAATGGGTAATATGTGATGTGTGTCTGGGTAAATGGAGATTGCTTGTGGTCCCTCAGGGGTCAGTATTGGGCCCCAAATTGTTTAACATATAAATAAATGATATTTTCAAAGTCTCTAAATTATTCTAAATAATTAATTATTATATGCTGATGATCTTAATATTTTTTATTTTAGAAATGGCTATAAAGAACTGGTTATTACTATGACTGAATAGAACCATTTAAGGATCTTTGATTGCTGCAACTTGAAATTAAAAAAAAGATAATGTGTTTTTAATCAGTTTTCCATGAAGAAACACCAACAAACAGCCTGGATTTGTGTGATCAGCTAAGGAAAATTGCCCAGGAACTGGACTTAGTCAACATTTCGTAGCGAGAGACTCATACTACCTCTTATTTGGGCCGCTGTCTCTTGACTTCTCTGTTCACATCTTTAGTGACATCACATGGACAAACAGAGACACTAAGTCAGCACTGCCAAAGGAATTTTGCCTGGCTGATCTCACAAATCCAGGCTGTTCGCTGGTGTTTCTTCATGGGAAACCAGTAAAAATGCATTCCTTGTTCACATGTCTTCTTGCCTGAATGATTTGAACAAATACAAAATAACTGTCCAGAATCACTCTGATTTCCTCAGTAAAGACAGATCCACTGTATTCAACTGACTCCTTAGCTTTATGACCGGCAGAAGCAGTTGTGAGCATGCACAAGTGACATATGCATAAATAATGACAATCATCCATTGTAGTGGGGTATAAAGGTTATGTGTGTTGTGAAGAGAGGAGGGGGTTGTAGTGCAGTGAGGTTTGGGGGGACAGAAGAGGAGTTGGATGGCCCTGGGAACAAAGGTCATCCTCCTCTTCTGTGTGCTGCAGCATGTGAAGCAGAGTCTGTGTCCTAACGGGAACTACTCAAACTCAGGGAACAGAATGTGGAAGGGATTATGGAGAATCTTCCATGCTGTCCTCAGAGTCTGAAGCTTGCACAGGGATAAAAGCGCTCTGACTGGGAGCAGACTTTCAACATGTTGTACAGAAATGTTCTGTGCTGCAGGCTGATGGTGCTTAACCAGCAGGTAATGGAGAAGGCAATGAGGCCTTTGATGAAAGGACTAGTACAACGTCCTGAGGATGTCCTTTGCTCACCCCAAAGCTGCTTCAGTAGGTACTGCCACTGCTGACATCTCCATAGAATGTCATCAGTGTTGGAGGCAAACTTTAAGGTGCTGTCCAAGATTGTACCCAAATATGTGTATTCTTCCACCACCTCCACCTTCAGCCTGCGAATTTTGCTCACGGATCCTGCAGCCAGCTTCCTCCATTTACTGGAAAAGGTTACCACTATGTCTTTGGTCTTGCAAACATTTAAAGGTCCCATATTTTGCAAAATTCACTTTCTAAAGGTTTTCTAACAGTCTTGTGTGTCCTCCTAGTCTGTGTATGAGGCCCAAGAATTATAAAATTCTGTCACCTCTCTCACTTGCTTGCTCCACTTTTTAGCAAATGTGTGCTGAAACGGGTGAATCTGAGATCTTTCTCCTTGTGACATCACCAAGGAAAAAAAAAACACTCCTCCCAGCAGTGGATATTGTCATTGACCCAGCCCCCCAGCTTGCTGAGCTTACCCTCTAAAATCACCGAGCAGGCGCCAGCGAAAGCCGGATCTTCTTCCATTGAGGGGTGTGGACAGGCACCACTCATTAACATTTAAAGGTTCAGACACAGAAACAGCTCATTCTCAGTAGAGCTCACTAAAGCAAGGAACCAGATAGCAGCAGATGTTTGTGAATTGTGTTTGTTATAAATACTTTGCCTCCATAACCTCCCTGCCTGCCTGATACTCATACTGGAGAAGATCTATGAGAGTTTCAGTTACCCTGATGAATTTTTTATGACCCTCTCCATGGCCTTTATTGGAAGTGAGGTGAAAGACACAGGCTAAGGTCTTTTAGGGTTTTAACCAAGCTCTGCAGAGCAATGCAGGAAGCGACCACCAATGTTGTCTGGGCTGGGTGCAGTCCTCACCTTAGTTTTTTTTGAGGACCCTCACTATCTTTTTTATGCTGAAAAAAAGTGGCGGCTCCTTAGAAATTTCTCAGTTGGCTCAGTTGTTATGATTAAAGGCCCATTTATGCTGCCTTACATGCATAAATAGGGATGTCCATTTCAAACGTCATACATTGCCGTACTTATACTTCCATGCATTTTTTGCATTGCCAAGGTTGTTGAGTCAATTCTTCCACTAGTGGGCAATGCTAAGTTCAGAGTTTGCATTTGGCAGCGCTAATGCACCGCTATAAAGTGATGGAGGAGAAACCAGAACCAAGGGTGGAGGAGGGGCAACCCCCCTGAATCAAGCTGAATAAGGAGCGTCCCATCATGAAACCCCTCAGAAACATGAACTCGAGCTGGATGAGAAGCATCCCATCCTGCACCCCCTTGCAAACAGGAGCAAGGCTTGGCCTGAACAGTGTCAGCAGCGAGGACCACCAAAAGCTCTAACAGGATGTCAGAAGTTGAATCACTGGAAGAGTCCTGCACGCCAGCGTGGGTCTCTGAAGTGCAGGAAGGGACCTGGGCTTCTGATTTGGGTTTCTGAAGTGCTGGAAGGGACCTGGGCACCGATTTGGGTTTCTGAAGTGCTGGAAGGGACCTTGACTTGGGCACCAGCATGGGTGCTGAAGCATTGGAAACAACATAGACTTGGACCATGGTGGCACAGGAGACGTGGGCCATGGCGCTAGTGGTACCACAGGACATTTGGGCTGTGGAGCTGGTGGTGGTGGTGTGAGGGAAGATGTGTTGGACCACCAGTCCGCCTTCCCAGAACGTTGACCTTGCTGGAGCATGGTCCATCTCTGGGACATGACCCAGAAGCCAGCTCTACAGAGGTGATGTAGGGATAGCCTGCTGGCTCCATGGGTGGCCAGTTCATTCTGTCAGGGTTGCGTGGCATGCATTGTAGGGACCCAAATGTAGGCTTACAAGGTGGGAGGCAGACAGGTGCAGGAACAAGACTACAAGAATGAAACATGGCATGAAGACTACAAGACAAAAAAGACTACAGTGAACTACAAGTGACAACAGAAACCTAAAGAAGGTGGTGTTGTCATTGTGGACGGTTGCTGAGCTGCGACCTGCTACTTGTATGGTCCTATGAGTGGAGGAAGCAGTGTTCACAGCGGCCATGTGTTTGATCCCCTGGCAAGTTGCACTGATGTTTCTCCCCCACCTTGTTTTTGTATTGTAGCTTGGCAGTCTATAATCAATCAATCAATCAATCTATCTATCTATCTATCTATCTATCTATCTATCTATCTATCTATCTATCTATCTATCTATCTGTCTGTCTGTCTGTCTGTCTGTCTGTCTGTCTGTCTGTCTGTCTGTCTGTCTGTCTGTCTGTCTGTCTGTCTGTCTGTCTGTCTGTCTGTCTGTCTGTCTAGGTGAATACGGTTACCAAGCAATGTTTTGTTGCCTACAGACAACAAATACACAGCAGGGTATTCCAGTGACATCACCTTTGGACTTTTGGATCAAGAGGCTTCATATAGCATGACTGTTGTTTAATTCATTTCCATTCTGGTCAAAATGGAGAAGTGGTATTTCTGAGGTAGAGAAGCTATCTATTCCTTGATATTCAGCTATCACAGTGTGTATTTTCTGTCAACCTTCTTCAATCTCTTTCATGCTTAAGTAAGTTTTTTTCTGTAATTATAATTACTTGCAGATACATTTAAATGTTTCGGTGTGTATTTTACAATGACAAAATGTCTGTCTTTACGTACAGCTATTTTTTTTTTATTTGAATCTGAACTTGTTTATAAAGCTTACCTTTTAGAAACAGAAATGAGACATTTCCCTACTGTAATGTCAGCGAACTATTTTTTAGTTATCAGTAACTGCTATTAAAGTAAACCTTTTTATTACTTTTTTAAATATTTGGGAACTCTGTGAACTGATTTAAGAATAGTTGGATATACAGAAGAATGATTTTAAACACAGAATACTTCTCATTGTTCTTGATAAAAAAAAAACTAGAATACTTTCCTTGCAAAACAAACTTGAAAAACATTCTAAAAAAGGTAACATTGTCAACAAAAATCAGAAAAACCTAAATGAATATTTTCTCCATTGTCCTTCTCTAAAGGAGGCTTGTGGGATATAGTCATGACATCCATGAATTCCTCATCAAATGGCTATAATGTGTCAAGCAGCCTGACTTCTCGTGATTCTCTGAGCACAGCTGTGGCCAAAAATGTGATTGTAGTGGGTCTTGGCCTCACCATCAACTATATCAATGGTACTCTGGTTCACACCTTCAGAAAACACCAGGTTAGAATTATTGTACGTTATAATGTCACTAAAATATGTTTGTAGTGAAAGTTTTAACATCTTTAGATTGAAGATAACAACTAAATGAATCAAAGCATTTTAAAGAAACACAAGCTGTGTTTTCTCCTCTCTTTCAGGTATTTAATATGAATCCTCGTTACATCCTGTTCATCCACCTCGTGTTGAACGATATGATCCAGCTTACTGTAACAATCAGCTTGTTCATATTAATTTATGTCTTCTACATGATTAATGCTTCTCTCTGTTGCTTCATCATTACCTTTGCTGTTTTCACTAATCTCAACACCCCACTAAATTTAGCTGCAATGGCAGTGGAGTGCTACATTGCTGTTTGTTTTCCACTGCGGCACTCTCAGCTGTGTACCATTAAAAGAACATATAGTCTGATAGGTTGTATTTGGGCTCTGAGTGCAGTATCAGTTCTGCCAGACATCTTTATTATTCTGGCAACAGAGCCTGAATGGTTATTTCACTCCACTATATTTTGTGAGAGGGACAACTTGTTCCGACATCCAGTCAGTTTAAAAAAGAGAGATGTTTCTCACCTGCTTTATCTAACTGTAGTTTGGCTCGTCCTCCTCTGCACCTACTTCAGGATCTTCTTAGCTGCTAAAACTGTTAATTCAGTAGAGGGAAATTTTAAAAAGGCCAGGAATACTATCCTGCTACATGGCTTTCAGTTATTGCTGAGTATGTTAACTTATGTAGCCCCTGCATTAACACAGATTTTGTTTAAGTGGTTCCCTAAATATTACGTGCAAATACTCTTTGTTAATTACCTATTTGTTCAGATTTTCCCCAGGTTTGTCAGTCCTATTGTATACGGACTACGAGACAAGACATTCAGACAGTATTTGAAAAAGCATCTGACATGTACCATGACAACAGAAAAACTGATTTAACTAAATTTAGTTCAATTAGATTTAGTAGATTTAACTAAAGGTTAGGCTGCTGTGTTGCTTTTCTGTATATCAGGGTAGTTGAGAAAAAGGAAGAATGAATCACAAGACACTAAGCCACACAAGATCAATGAAAATAATAATACAGACACAAAATTTGTTTCTCCATAAGATCTTGCAAAATGTGACTATATTGGACATGACTGGACTTAAAAGAGCACGGGAGGATGAGCTGGGAGAAAAATTAACTGATGAGGTCTATGGTGAGTGTTTTGAGAGTATACATGATTATTCAATTAACACATTGGTTCCCAAGTGGTTTTCTACAGTGGCCCCTTTTTATCGACAACAATAAAGTCACCTGCAGCCTTTCTCAGAAATGTCTGCTGACATGTTGCTGAAAGTTTACAGAAAGAAAGGAAAGAACAAGAAAAGAAAAGGGGAGAACAGGAGAATTTAAAATCTGGGACGACCACACTTCCAAATAAAAGCTGATAACACGTCAGCAACCCATCAGCGGATGTTTCTGAGGAAGGCTGCAGGTGACAGCCGAAACATGCCAGGTACGCTAAAGTAGCATACCTGACATGTTTCATAGTACTATACAGTACTACTATAGTAGTACTATTATTGTCTGAATAAAGGAAAAATTATAATTATAGTTAAAACCATGTTGTGGCAGAAGGAATTATCAATTGCTCTGCTGCAGTGTAAAGCGTTTTAAACTAGGATACTACAAATTACTTCAGGTGAGTTGAACTTTCGTTGAGATGGACACTGCTTTAATAAAACAACTCTGCTTTATATGACAGCTGAGTAGTTTATTTCTGAAGTTATGAGCAGGCCTTTCTTTGTTTTCAGGATGAAAAGTCCCCAAGTGCCATTAGTTTCAGATTTGACCTTCCATCCATCCTTCTGTTTCCTTTTTATGGTAGCAAGTGGAGAGGAGCTTTTCTGGCAGAGTCTTACAATTTACAGAATAGGCAGCGTAAGAGCAGAGACATTATTCTTGGATCTGTGATCACACCAGTATGATCAGCTAATGTGACATCTTAATAGCCGTACAAGCACCGTACCAACCGTACCAAAAAAGTCAGTTTCCTTTAGTTCTGCTGTCAGCTTCCCTTAAAAGTGCAGACCTGAAAATGTCTCCCACTTTTTTTTAGATGTTGTAGGACCACGGAAAACAAGAGAAATTATGGTTTGAATTGGATCATTATAGAATCCATAATTTACAGAAAACTCAGAGCATAATTTGTAAATTGGAAAATTCTTCTAAACACATCTAATGATTACTATTTTCTTCAATTGTAGATTTACAGCATTCATTAAAGAAGTAGGTCTGCTGTTTCCACTGACTTGACATAAACATGGAGGGTGCTGGTGCACACCCTGACAATTTCATGGTGATTGACTCATGCTGCCTCCTACTTGAGCTGCGGTCTCTAGACTTTCTCTTCATATCCACAGATTGACAATAGTCCATGTCTTTGCTGTCTTTGCCATCAATCATTGTTTTTAAAGTATTCCACAATCCTGTTACACAAACCTTTTTCTATGCTTTCACAAACTGAAGAGCCCCTGCCTATCTTTAGGACATCTCTTTGATAGCTGATCATGTTATAGACCTGATATCTCGCTTTTTCAGCTATTTGTTGTCCCTGTGTCACCTATTTTGAGACCTGTAACATGCATCACATTTGACAAGAGCTCATTTTGTGCATGACATTGTCAAGTTTCTCAGTTTAAACATTTGTTACCTCCTCCAAGACGGCAGATGTTTGTTTGTCTGACTGTTAGCAACACAACTCAAAAAATAATAGACAGATTTAAATGAAATTTTCAGCAAAACTCCAAAATGGAATAATGAATAACTGATTATATTTTGGAGGTGATCCGGATCAGTGCCTGGATCCAGGAATTTTTTTATTTATTTACACTAAAACAGCCAACATTCCAATACCCCCTACAACTGCCAGAGGGGGTCATTTTGACACTGTGCCAATGCAGATAAATATGACTTTAAATCTTTAAAGTGGACGCAGCAAGCTCGAAGAGGGGAAACAGAGAGGAGGCACGGAAAAAAAATGTAATTAAAAAAAAAAAAGTAGCTAACGAAGCTCCTAAAATGATTGACTGCTCAACCAACAGGACCAGCAGGACCTTACTCAGCTGCTTGGGATAACAATGAGGAGGATGGTAAAAGCCTTAAGAAGCTGCACTGCTGTTACATCACTGATGTGTATGTTCTGAGTAAAGAAACTCAGTAAATCTAATAAGTTTGATTCATACAGGCAAATCAGTGGTGAACATGCTAACAGTTAGCAGTGTACAAAGTTATGATAAAGTAAAAACACACGAATAAAACAGACATTTTATTACCTGTTTTGTAGCAGAAGTGAATCTTTAGTAGGAACCAATGTGTGTATGTGTTGGTAGGACACATAATGAGAATGGACTGTATGTATATGCGGACAGAACGAGCTGAGGAATAAAGATGTGTTTGAGCTTCTCTTGTCCCCTGTCCTGGTGGTTATTGCACACTGCTCTACAAGGCATACTACATAGTGTCAGAAGTGTACCGAATCCCGTCTATAACGCCGTCAATATCCGGAAGAAGTTGTCGGGCGAAAGAACTGAAATCGAGGGATCTCTGACTACAGCTATGCTAATGCTAGCCACCAGTTAGAGACCGGGTGTAACAAATAGTTTGCGGTACAATAAAGCCAGCTCAAGACCTCCGAAGGCAAAACAAAGAGGCAAAGAAAATGGATTCACTCTTCTCCATAAATCCAAAACTTTGACTTCTCTGACTTTTCCGGTCTGACCATGTTCCGGTCAGCTCTGTGGAGTTCTCCAGCACCTCTTCAACATGAGCCTACGCCTTCAGAGAGTGCCAGTGCTCTGGAAAACATCGTGCCTGGTCCCAGTGCCCAAAAAAGGACGTCCTACTGCACTGGAGGACTACAGGCCAGTAGCACTGACCTCTCACACCATGAAGGTCATGGAGAGACTGGTTCTGGCGCACCTCAGGCCACTGGTGAGCCAATCACAAGACCCCTTCCAGTTTGCATATCAGCCCCATGTTGGGGTTGATGATGCAATCATCTACTTGCTGCAGAGGGCATACTCCTCCCTGGATTGACCTGACACATCAGTCCGCATCATGTTCTTCGACTTCTCCAGCGCCTTTAACACCATTCAGCCTGGACTGCTGAAGGCCAAACTGCTGGACATGTGGGTGAGTGCTCCCCTCGTCGCCTGGGTAGACGACTATCTGATGGGCAGACCGCAGTTTGTGAGGTTACAGAGCTGTGTGTCTGATCGTCTGATCAGTAACATTGGGGCCCCCCAGGGAACTGTGCTGTCTCCCTTCCTCTTCACCACATACACATCAGACTTTAAGTATTGCACTGAATCGTGTCATCTGCAGAAATTCTCTGATGACACGGCCATTGTGGGATGTGTGGAGGGGGGGAGGGAGGCGGAGTACAGGGACCTGGTGGACCGCTTTGTGAGGTGGTGTGGGGAGAACCATCTACTGCTGAACGTGGCGAAGACGAGAGAGATGGTGGTGGACTTTAGGAGGAAAAAGCATCTGCCCTCTCCTGTCTGCATCAATGGGACAGATGTGGACTCAGTGGACTCATACAAATATTTAGGCGTCATACTTAATAATAAGCTGGACTGGTCCACCAACACAGACGCCATTTACAAGAAGGGGCAGAGCCGGCTTTACTTCTTAAGGAGGCTCAGGTCCTTTCACGTCTGCATTAAGATGCTGCAGATGTTTTATCAGTCTGTTGTGGCGAGCGCCATCTTCTTTGCTGCAGTGTCCTGGGGTGCGGGCATCAAGGCAAAGGACGCCAACAGACTGAGGAAACTGATCAGAAAGGCAGAGTCTGCTGTCGGCTCTAAACTTGTCACCCTGGAGGAGGTGGTGGAGGAGAGAATGCTGGCAAAACTGCTGGCAATCAGGGACAACCCCTCCCACCCCCTCCATAACACACTGGACAAGCTAAAGAGCAGTTTTAGCAGCAGACTGATCCAACCCCGCTGCTCTAAGGAACGGTACAGGAGATCGTTCCTTCCTGCTGCAATAAGACTCCATAACTCATCTACCTCTGCCAGAGACACGATCACACAACTGGACTAAGTCAACCACTGTACTTACTGCAACCTATAGTTGTCGCTCTGATAATATAATATTTGTATCCTTTGCACATCATGCAACATTCTGTATTATCTTTGCACTTCCTTTATTTACATAGTCATATTTACATATCAATATCTGATAGCTATTTTCATTATTACTTCATCTTGCCACTGCACTTTATCTGCCAATTCACTCTGTATTCATATTTTTTTCTCTAACTTATTCCACTCTGGATTTTTTATGTTATTACTGGACTACTGTAACAACGCAATTTCCCTTCGGGGATAAATAAAGTTGTCTGTCTGTCTGTCTGTCTGTCTGTCTGTCTGTCTGTCTGTCTGTCTTTTCCAACTGGCCCAACTGGATTCGCCGATTCGAAAGGTTCCGGATAGCAGCTGGACTGAACAGTAAGGATGAAGAATATCAAGTCAACTCCATGATTTACACCAGCAGCAGTTATGAAGAAATACATGCCTGTAAAAGAGGCATTTGACAAACACTTTATCTGCAAGTATAACATAATATATGAAAGAGCTCGGTCAATAAAAGGTGCCAAGAGCGGGGAGAATCGGCAGAAGACTTCATTACTGCAGTTTATAAACTCGCAGAACACTGCCAATACGGTCCACTGCAGGATGAAATGATCCGAGACAGATTAGTAGTTGGTATTAGGCGTCATCAGAAAAACTCCAGATAGACAGTGAATTGACTCTGGAAAAGGCAGTAACCAAAATAAGACAACACGAGGAAATTAAAAGACAGCAATCTCTGGTGCGAGAGACAAATAACACAGAACAGAAAGAGGCAAATGTCGCTGCCACGGCAGGTACCTCTCTCATTGTATGACAAAGTGAAAGCAGAGCTTAATAGAATAGTGAACATGCCAATAGAGGAGCCAACGGATTGGTGCGCAGGAATGCTGGTGGCACCTAAGCCAAGTGGAAAAATCAGAATTTGCTTAGACATGACACATTTAAATGAGTTTATCTCCCGGGAAAGACACATTCTACCAGCAGTAGATGAAACTCTGGCCAAGCTCACAGGGGCAACAGTCTTCACAAAGCTGGATGCCACAGCTGGATTCTGGCAGATACCCCTGCACCCAGATTCAGACCCACTGACTACAATTATAACCACTTTTGGGAGATCTTGTTACAAACGGCTCTCATTCGGGATTTCCTCTGCGCCAGAGCATTTTCAAAGGAGACTGACACAGATGCTTACAGGGCTGGAAGGAATGGTGTGTCATGCAGATGACATCCTAGTCTTCGGGGCAACCAGATAACAACACGACAAAAGGTTACACAAAGTGTTACAGCGGCTCCAGGACGAAGGCCTAACACTTTATATATAATAATAATGACAAATGTCAGTTTGCTCTCAACAAAGTCAAGTTCCTGGGCCACGTTATCAGTGCCCAGGGGATTGAAGCAGACCCTGAGAAAATCAGGGCAATCCGAGAGATGCCTGTGTCCAAGGATACAGCAGATGTCAAAAGATCTGTGGACATGGTGAACTATGTGGGAAAGTTCTCACCACACATTGCAGCGCTCACACAACCACTCCGAGACCTACTAAAGACAGAAAATGTCTGGGCGTGGGGGAGCAAACACCAAAGAGTGTTTGATGAATTAGTAATGAACTGAGTTCACCCACAATCCTAGCGCAATATTGTGTCAACAGAGAGACAAAGATTGCTGCAGATGCTTCCTCCTTTGGGCTAGGAGGAGTTTTGTCCCAGAAGCAGCCATCAGGGGAATGGCGTCCTGCCGCTTTCATTTCACGCAGTATGACAGACACGGAGCACAGATATGCTCAATTAGAAAAAGAAGCGCTTGCACTGACATGGGCATGTGAACATTTTCAGTCATACTTGGTGGGCATGAACTTTCTGATAGAAACAGATCACAAGCCTCTGATCTCCTTGGTGGGGAGTAGGGCACTGGACAACCTGCCACCTCGCATTTTGAGATTCAGGCTGCGTCTGCTTAGCTTCACATATAAGATTGAGCATGTACCTGGAAAGAAGCTCATCACGGCAGATACACTGTCCAGGGTGCCGATCCAAGTCCAGCGCTCAGCAGAGGAAATGCAGCTAGAGCAGGATGTGGATGCATCTATCAGCCTCATGATGGAGCATGTGCCAGCATCAAAGCAGAGAATGGAGCAGATCAGGGTTGCACAAAACACAGATGATGTCTGCAACAGGCTGAAAAACATGGTGGAAAGAGGATGGCCCGCAAACAGGAAAGCTCTTTCGGCTCAGCTCCAACCCTACTGGCAGTACCACCAAGACCTGCTGGTAGCAGACGGACTGCTAATGAAAGACGATCGGCTGGTCATCCCGATCACAATGCAAGTGAACACACACAATTGAACATATTACATGAAGGTCACCAAGGCATAACAAAGTGTGGTGCCAGAGCGCAACAGTCTGTATGGTGGCCAGGATTGACTAAATAAATAAAACAGAAAGTGGAAAACTGCACGATCTGTGCAAAAGAGGCTCACAACTCACCAGAACCACTGATGACAACACCACTGCCGGAGGAGCCATGGCAGCGTGTGGCAGCAGATCTATCTGGTGGTCATTGATTAATTTTCGCGTTACATTGAGGTGGCTAAACTCGCCACCACCACCACAGCACAAGTGATGGAAAGATTTAAGTCCATCTTTGCACGGCACGGGGTCCCAGAGACTGTTGTCACAAACAATGGTCCCCAGTTTTCTTCAGCAGAATTTGTAGCTTTCGCCAAAGATTATGATTTCATACACAATACCAGCAGTCCCCGATGTCCACAAAGCAATGGGGAGGCTGAGAGGGCGGTTAGAACTGTAAAATCACTCCAGAAGAAGGGGGAGGATCCATACAAGGCTCTCATGGCTTACAGGGTCACTCCCCTGTTACATGGATCATCGCCAGCACAGCTACTGGTGGGCCGAAACATCAGGACACCTCCGCCTGTCAGTCAGGAGAAGCTGAAGCCTGGATGGCCAGACCTTCAGGCTTTCAGAAGAAAAGATCAGGACATTAAAGAGAAACAAGCTTCCTGGTTCAATAGGAGTCACAACACAAAGACAAAATGAGAACTCCTACCAGGTCAGAGAGTCTGGGTGAGGAACATGAAAGATCCTGGAACAGTCAGTAGACCTGCTCAGACACTGAGGTCTTATAACATAGACCTACCTTCTGGAAGACTCAAAAGAAATCGTTCTCACATGAGGGTCATTCCAGAGACTCCCAGAGAGACCAGACCACACCGGGTCATTCGACCACCAAACAGATTTGATTAGAACGCTGTGGTTTGTTTTTACAGGGCAGAATAAACCCTGCACAGTGTTGGGGACTCAGGTAGTCTACCCTGACCCCTAGGTTAGAAGAAAATATATATATATGCATATCACTTAAGTGAATGGTATGTACTTATGTTTACCTTTTCATGTTCACTAATTAGTTACAGATTCAAAATAAATAAATAAATAAAATGGGTTCTTTTGAGAAAGGTAAACAGTCGGCTAAAGGAGGGGGATGTAGCAGAAATGAATGTGTGAATGAAATTCACCCCTCATCCGCTAGGGGCTGGCTCCAAAACAGAGCAAATCCCCATAGACTTCCATGTTAAAATGACTAACTTCACAGCAGAAATAAACATGTTTAAAGCCTAGTACAAAAAAACATTTTAGGACTAATAGGTCAAGTTTACCTTCATGACAACTGTGAGGGGAGTACATTTTTTTAACTCATCCGTTTGGATGTTATTTGATAGTGAAATTTGGCATAATTTTGCCTTTTGATTGACAGGTATCCCATATCCGTGGCAAGAAAGGAGAGTGTAGCACAACCGTGGTTTTTAGCCAGCTAACAGTGCGCCTTAGCTTTAGCCCAACTACCTCTGTTAGCTGGTTAGCTACCATTAGCTCCGGGTTAGCTCGGTTAGCTCTTAGCTATAGACAACTTGGAATTTGATGGGTGACAATCATCCACCCCCACCTTCACAGTCCCCCTCTCAGCTCCACCTCTTTGCCCTTTTTTTGATTTTCTGGGAATGACAACATGCGTAACACTGCCAAGATGGCAACGGTGGGAACCGTTCAATGAGCTTCAATTCAGCTCTTTAGAAACCTATGGGTGATGTCATGGAGCCTCCATCTATTTTTTATATACAGTGGTCTGCACTAGTGATGCGCGGGCCGCCTCCTAACCCGCGGGTCGGGGCGGGTCAAAGAATTTTCGCTTCACTGCGGGGCGGGTTGGTGTGGTTTACTATTCTGAAATATCTAGTTCTATCTATTAATTTTATTTTTTGTCAAACTGAAAATAAAGACCTTAATCAGTGTCTACATTTTGTTACTATAATATGTAAGACAAAATATTTATCAGTTATTTAAACACTGGTCACGTTTTGTAACGTAATGTCCACGTAGGTGCGTAGTAGGCTACGCAGGCTACGTGCAGAAAGCGCCAAGCAGACAAGCAACAAAAGATGGAAGAAAAAGTGTTGAATAATATTCGTTCGGGAGTTTACGTCCTTGAAAAGAAGAAAGAGGGCCAAATGGCTAAATCACAGGTTTGGGACAGGTTCAGCGAGGTAATCAGTGCAGACAACAGCAGCAGCATTGGCTATGTGCTTTATAACACTTTATTTATTTGCCTATTTATGTTTATAGGCTTAACGTTCATTTGAAAATACATTTTGTGTTGCCAGTTTCCAGTGCCAATTTAGGAGACCATATGCACCTTTCTCAGACTAAATAAAAGCATTCGTCAATATCATAACATGTGTTTTAATGGGGCGGGTCGGGTCGGGTTAAAAAAATAGAAGCGGAGGTGCGGGCGGTTTGGTGCGGTCCAATTTTTTTAAAAGAGCGGGACCCGCGGGTCGGAAAAAAACCCGACCCGCGCATCACTAGTCTGCACTGAGCAACTGAGTGATTCATTCATGCTGTAAGTCGAGTCAGCGCCAGAGTACTGCAAGTTTTGTGAGTGAATTGTATGTAGCTCACAGAAAGGAAGGGGATGAGTAACTTTTATGTACTGTGAGTCCATGAGTCTATACTGAGCAACTGAGAGATTAGTTCATGCTACAAGTTGAGTCAGTGCAAGCTTAGCTTAGAGTTTAGTTAAGGAACACGAGCTGTTGCTTTTCCCTCTTTTACAACGATTAGCTTAAAATATTTCTACAAGTGCAGTTAGAATAGCAGTTGCACAATAGTGACACTGTATATTGTTTGCTCTCTTCAGTTAGCTCTGTAGTTAGCTTGCTAGCAGTAGAAGGAATGATTCAGTGAATAAGTCAGTGGGGATGAGGAATTGTGATTCATGAGTCAGTGAAGTAATTCTCAAGCATTAAACAATTTTTTCATGACTCGCACAACACTTAACTAGACACAGGTGATGTGAATGAATAATCACACCAGATGCGCTAACGAGCAGAAACCAAGAGCAACACTGAAACTGAACATGACCTTAGATACCAAAACACATAAACCAAAAACATGACAAGACCCAAAACGTAAAAGAACATAAAAGTAAACTAAGGAACAAAGCCAGACAGTTACCTACAGACAACCAATTAATACACAAGAGGATATAACAGTGACATCATTTTGGCAGGGTCTCTAGATCCAGATGCTTTATATAAACACAGCAGCTATTTTTCATCCATTTCCAAGCTGGTCAACATGGAGAAAAGATCTCTCTGAGGTAGGGGCGTTTTTTGTTCTTCAAAAATTAACTATCACAGTGGACATTATTCTGTCAACATTTTTTTTATTAGTTTATGTGATAATAATTACTTCTAAAACACATGCTTAAGTATGTAGCTGTATTTCATTAGAACAACAAAGTTCAAATTTGCTGTACTTTCTAAATAAAAATGATAACGTAATAATACATAAAGATTTTCTCCTCTCAGTCCAACCAGAATTCATTTTAATTTGACTGTTAATTGCTGACCTTTTAGTAACACAATGAGACTTTGTTTCCCTGTCATTGAACTATTGTTTAAGTATGAGAAACATCAGTTAGAAGTAACTGCTGCTTAAGTAAACATTGTTATCATTTTTTAATATTAAGAACCTTTATAAACTCATTTTAGCATGGACAGATCTAGAAGAATAATTTCTTTGCCAAATGTGTATAATCTTTGTATTTGATCAGGATAATTTGGTTTGTTGTCACACATTTGACTGTAAATTAAATTTTAAAAACTGTTATCATTAGTCGATTATGTTTTAATGTGAAATATATAAATACATTCAAGAGGGATGGACTGCCAAATACAAGTTGTGCATTTTAACAATGATCTCCATTGAGGGGTTAGTTGCCCAAATGTTATTTTAATCAGAAAAAAATCAGAAAAACATCAACACATTTCAACATTTTAACAGTGCCCCCTAAGGTGAGAGATTTCAATGTGACAACTCAATATATCTTTCTATCGTTTTTTATATAAATAAATACTAGAATGTTTTATGTATACAAAGTAATAGAAAAAGAAAACCAGAGAAAGTTTAAATTTGGACCAAAAACCTGAATATCAAAACTGAAAATTTGACACAGATTTCTCCCTACTATGAAAGAGTCTTACAGGATTCTGACATCACATCCATGAATTCCTCATCTAATACCTACAATGTGTCAAGCAGCCTAAATTATCGAGACTCTGCAAGCATAGCTGTGGTTAAAAATGTGATCATCCTGGCTCTTGGCCTCACTATCAACTACATTAATGGCACACTGGTTGACGTCTTCAGAAAGCACCAGGTCAGAAATTACTATAATTGTTAATGTTGTTGTTAAAATATGATTGTAGTGAAACTGTAAGCATCATATTTAGTCTGAGGACTAAAGTTAAGTGGATTACAGTATGTCAAAGAAAGATAAGCTGTGTTTTTTCCTCTTTCAGATACTTCATATGAATCCTCGTTACATCCTGTTCATCCACCTCGTGTTGAACGATATGATCCAGCTTACTGTCACAATCAGCTTGTTCATCTTAAGTTATGTCTTCTACATGATTAATGCTTCTCTCTGTTGCTTTATTGTTACCTTAGCTGTCTTTACTACCCTTAACACTCCACTAAATTTAGCTGCAATGGCAGTGGAGTGCTACATTGCTGTTTGTTTTCCACTGCGGCACTCTGAGCTGTGTACCATTAAAAGAACATATAGTCTGATAGGTTGTATTTGGGCTTTGAGTGTAGTTTCAATTCTGCCAGACATCTTTATTATTCTGGCAACAGAGCCTGAATGGTTATTTCACTCCACTGTATTTTGTGATAGGGACAACTTGTTCCGACATCCAGTCAGTTTAAAAAAGAGAGATGTTTCTTACCTGCTTTATCTAACTGTAGTTTGGCTCGTCCTCCTCTGCACCTACTTCAGGATCTTCTTAGCTGCTAAAACTGCTAATTCAGTAGAGGGAAATTTTAAAAAGGCCAGGAATACTATCCTGCTACATGGCTTTCAGTTATTGTTGAATATGCTGACTTATATAGCCCCTCCATTAAAAAATGCTTTGATGAACTGGTTTCCTAACCATTTTATACAAGTATACTTTATTTGGTACATAATCAGCCAAATTCTTCCCAGGTTCTTCAGTCCTATTGTGTATGGGCTACGAGACAAGATATTTAAACAGTATTTGAAAAAGCATATGCTGTGTATCATGAGTACAAAGAAACCATAACTTTCACTAATACCGATGTTACTTTACAAAATCAAACTAGAAAGGAGTTGAGAGGAAACAGGTTTTGGTTTTTCTGTAGTGCAGTTGTGTTTACCAGTGCTGAGATCTTAACATATGGTTAAAAGCTCTCATTTAGCACCACAGTCTGCATGCTCACTGCATTAATAACATCTTCTGATAAACTATGGATTGGCATATTTTAGTATAATAAAATCACAATAAAGACAATTCCATGTTGACTTTTTTTTTTTTTTTTTTTTTAAAAACAATCATCTTCAAGTTAATTTTATCAAGAAGACTGGTTCAGAGGTTGTGCTGCCTAATTTATTTCTACATGTATATTCTAAAAAGACTTTTGACTGATGAGTTTCCATGACAACAGAAGCGTTGTTTACCCAGCAGGAATATCAACTGAATATGCATTACAAAACCAAGATAGTCAGCGAAATAACACACGAAATCCCAAACAATGTAAAGAAAAACCAAAGAGGATGCAGGGCAGGAGCGAGACAAAGAGAAAAACATGGACATTCTTTTTTTCCAACTGTTCTGGGGGGTAAGGTGCAAAGCTGGCTCTTGGCATAGGCCATTTAGGTAACTGATTAGGGCACCGCACACTCGAAGGGGCGCTTCTGTGAGTGGTCATGAAGAAAAAAAATAAATAAATAATAGGGTGGGGCTGCTGTTGATTTCGGCACTTTTCTGGGCCAGCCAGACCTGACCTCCTGTCTCGGAGAAGCGGTGGGGGCGGGCTGGGGCTTTTGCCGTCTGGAGAACTTCGGCTGTAGAGGAGGCCACAGAGCAGACTAAGGGGAAAGTTGGCCATGGGATCTGCAGAGGAGGACACTCTGCTTTCCGGGGAAGGCAAAGCTGGTCTCACACTGCTGCTGCATCGAAGTCAATGCGGTACCAAAAATGCCTTCTGGAATGACTGGCATGTCCAGAATATCCTCCTTCTCTCTTTCTGTTAGATTTGTCAGGTTGAGCCATCTGGCCTGTTCCTGCAGCACCATCATTCCCATTGATTTCCCTGTGGCCTGGGCCGTACATCGCTGCAAGTGGAGGCAGATGTCCATGATCACAGTGAACTGTTCCCACACAGCCAGCTCGGGCTTCGTTGCCATATCCTCACAGAGCTCAGCTTGAAAGACGGAGAGCACGGAGGTGGCGTTGAAGCCCTGACAGCTAAAGCTGCGGCCTTGTACGCTCTGTAAGTCATGGCAGACTGCAAACGGTCAGCTTTTGACAGCAGAGTGGGGCTCTTGTAAGACGCAGTTGACAGTCGCAGATGCAGGTTCCATTGGAGGCATGCAGAGCATGCAGGTGTTTTTCCATGTTTTCAAAATCCAGGGAGGAAGCCCCTTGAATTGGATTCTTTCCACTGAAGGAGTGGTCCTTCCATGAGACCGAAACATTGTCCAGAAGCTCCAGGAAAAGAGGAAGTAGCTGTTTCGCTGCTCTCGTGGCATAGGTCAATTTCTTCCCTTCATAACGTGACCAAGCGGTTTCCGTCACGACGGCAGGCCGAGGGATGTTCAGCCTGGATGCAGCTCGTTTGCACACTGCCTGCAAATCCAAGCTTGGAGTAGGAGAAGCTGGTATGCTCTCCTGCTCGTCCCGTGGAGACAGAAAAAGCGTCAGGCTGTGCAGCCAGAGAGGGCAGGATGAAGACGTGTCGTCATATTCGTCCTTAGATATGAGAAGCTCAGAGATGTTGTTTCTGCACATGCTTGAACTATGTGGGGGTTACGTGACATAATGAATTCCCTGGAAGACTTGAACAATAGCAGCAGCAAAACGGGACTATGGCAAGGCAAGGCAAATTTATTTGTATAGCACATTTCATGTACAAGACAATTCAAAGTGCTTTACATAAAACATAAAAACATTACAGCAAGGTGCAGGGAAAGAATAAAAAAGAAAGAAAAACAAAGATTAAAAAAGATAAAATTGATTACATAAAAACAACAGGAAAAAGCTCAGATAACAAAATAAAGTTAAGATTTCAGCGTAAAAGAACCAAATGCAGATCTGGATTTCTAAATAAAAACTAGTGAAATGCAGCAGAGAACAGGTGGGTCTTCAACCTTGATTTAAATAAACTAAGTGTTTTAGCTGATTTGAGGCTTTCTGGGAGTTTGTTCCAGACATGTGGAGCATAGAAGCTGAATGCAGCTTCTCCATGTCTATGGCGTACACAACGATTTTGTTAGAAATTAAAGGAGTTAGGGATTATTGTGCATTTTGAAGTCCAAAAGGTTAGAAAAAAAAAACACTTCTTCTTCTGAACTAATAGGCCTTGCGCCGGACCGATTAAGGTGCATCATTAACATTGTCACAGAGAGGGACATGCTGCCTGGCCGCAATATTATGCAGAAGAACAAATGCACGTATTATGTTACATGCTCTCAGTGGTTCCACTCGCAGTAGTTGAGGCATGTAAACTGTCTCTTCTACCTGTTGTTCGACACATGGCCTGCAGCCCACATTGATTTACATGCTGGAAATCCAGAGTTTGTGATTCTGAAAAACGGGATTTTGTATGAGGGTGGTCCAATCCTACTTTGCTTTGAACAACCGGGGTAAAAGTAAGCTAGATTACGTCATCCGCCGTCCCAACAAATGGGATTCGGGAGGTTTTGCTTTTTTTTTGTTTAGCCAATTTGCACTCTTGATTTTATATTTATCAAACAATTGTATGTGATAAAATGGATCAGTTATTTTAATATTTTGTTACATTGGTGATGTTATTTTATGTTGTTTATAAGTAAAAAAAAAAGCTTAAATTTAAATTTTTTAGTTCTGCCATTTAGTTTGGTAATGAAAATGTTTAGACAAAAATTTTTATATTGTGTTTAATTATTATAATAATAATAATCATCAAGAATTAAAGACAAAATCATTGAATTATTATAATGTCAAGCAAAAAGTATCGGTATCGGTATCAGTATCAGCGATACTTACCCTGGATTTACTTTGTATCGAATCGATACCAAAATTTGCAGTATCACCCAACCCTAGCTCCAGTGTTGAGGTATGTGGTTTTATTTAACATTAAAAACACTCTTTAACTTTTAATCTTTACTAGCCAGAGGTTAGCTAAATTGGAATAAAGCAGAGTTTGTGTGTTGTTGGGCCCAAATATATGAATTAGGAAAATGTAAAAGCAAACAAAGTGTGGCCAGTGAGAGAACAGCCCCATTTCCGGGATGTTCAAGTGGACTATTTGTCTTTTAGGCTGTGTTGGGCACATCACTTAAAAAATGTAATTAATTATAGTTACTAATTCGCACAAAAAGTAACTGCTTAGTAGCTGAGTTAGGGCATTAAAAAATAATGACAAACTTGAGAAAGTAATTATTCTGTTCAAATATATTCCCCTTCAAAAGAACTGTGTATTCATCTGCATGTTAATCTTAAAATGGTCTTCAACCATTGCTTTATCAGCTGGTCTTTTAATCGGTTACCTAAATTCATTATCAATCCAGGAAAACTTATTATTTTTTCTTTTTTTTTTTTTTTTATAACTTGCCACTTCTGGTAAACGGTTGTCAATATTTCTTCTTCAGAAGAACAAACACATTCTATGTCTCCACTTGGAACGACTGTATTATTGCAATATATCTTTCAGCGCTGTCCCTAAATTATGTTGCTGACTTGTGGGTATTGAATTATCATAAATTGTTGTTTTTGTGAGCTTTCTAGAGAGAGAGAAAAAAAAAAAAAAACTTAAAATATTAGAAATCGTAATGATTCTCTGATTTTCACTTCTTGTATTACAATCCCAATTCAAATAAAAAGTCCCCATTATAATAATTTCTTTTGGCTCAGAGTTTTTGGTACAATTTAAAATAAAAGTGACTCTGTTGGCTTCATTGAGCACGGTTGTTGTTATTAGCATCATTTCATCCATTTCAGCCCACTCTCCAATAGCCTGGAGTTGTTTCTTGGAGTGCAAGAACTTTTACTTAAAAATTGGTTGCAGTAATATGCGCACTCTAGCTGGTATGCACTGTTGGAGAATTTGACCATATAAAGAATTCCAGGAACTATTAATATTATTGACCAGGTTGTTGAGGAAAAAAAAAGACATTAAATCTGGTTCATATTGTATAGAAATATAAAAACAGCATATACCTCTCTCTTTCTACTTTGGGTCATGTGTAAGATGAAAATAAAATCTTTTAACATTGCAAATTAGCCAGAAAACTTACATGCTATGAGCTATTTAAAGAACCACTGAACTTCTCAGATTTTCTTAAAGAGGCACCCCCTAATGGCCGCTTATTTGGCATCCATATTGCATCCTACCTGTACTCTGAGGTGTCTCCAGGTCAGTAAGTCGGTCCAATGTTGACTCCTGTCTTATGTCTTGTTCTGTCACTTTCTATTTATTTTCCTTGCTTCCTCCAATAATTTCCTCTTGTGTTTCTTGGACGAATCAGTCATGGTGCACATTTAAAAATGTGTTGATATTCAGTTGCTAATGTGTGACTTGTTGCATAAGCAAAACTCAGCTGCAAAATGACACGTCTTCGAAGAAAAGGTTTTTCAGCCTGCCAAGCAACAACGGCTCAAGGAATGTATGATAAATGTCACTGTGACTCAAAATGAGTTAATAAGACTTATTTTTAAGGTCAGAAAGTTAGCATAGTGCTACCTTATAATTTCTTGTACACGCAGACATGGTTTTAGGGTTGTTTAATTTAAATTTTATTTTATTTATTTATTTCTGGGAATGCACAGGGTTGTAGTTGTGCTCTTGTTTTTACCAATCAACTTACGCTTAAATTATTGGGACTAATCACCATATCAGATATCTAATAGGTGGTTTTTCATGTTGCGAAAGTCTCTGAGAAAAAGCCTTAAAAGATGTGATGTAGAAAAACAAAATTAATGAGGTAGAATTTTCTGCTCTTCCTGTGGTTTGGCCACAAAAATAAAGGGGAATTCCCACCTGTATAAGTAAATTGAAAAGGTTCCTAAGATTAAAAAATATATCAGTATGTAAACAAAATAACAAGCTGGTCTCATGTCTGAATGGTCACGCTGCTGGCTTTTACATGAAAGGTTAGACCATGTATTCCCTTTTTCTCTGTGGCTCTCTACCACTAATAGTAATGCTGTTTTAAATGTTCTTTGAGGTGTTTTGGGTTTTCCAAATCAAAATTTTTACATTAAAATAAGATTTTCATCCAGCTTGAGTGACATATTCATCAACATCCAACCGACATCCATACCACTACACAAAGTCTCACATGCAATTGCTCACAGATACACCCACACACACACACACACACACACATACACACACATACACAATAAACCCTTGATTATTTTTGTCATGCAAAAGCTATATATTGAGATGCATCACGGACACTTGACACTTCACTTTCTGTACATGACGTAGGTGGATGTGACCTCTACCAGGTGAGACCCTCTTTTATCTGTGCATAGAGCAAGGCTCTATTATGTTGAAGCCAATTTATACTGCTTTCCCATTTTATGTAAAATGATATTTGTTCTCAAATAGAATTGTTATTTTTACAACCCAGTGTTCCTTATTGAATTGTAGAGTAATAATTAAGTGTGTTATTTTTTGTGTTATCTAATCATAACACTGACAACCTCATTAATTCAAAGCAGGCATCTCAGAGCAAAAATTAAATATTTTAAAGATGAGCAGTGGAGACATTTATTGGAGACATTTATTGAAATTATATGATATAGTTGTCACTGACCTATATAAATAGAGCTGTAGTGTAACACATGCTTTAGATAAAAGAAGTATCTCTAAGTAATATTAAAACTTTACAATATTCATGTTAAGAAGCAATGACTGTTTAAGATTCTGACCGACAGACTGATGGCACTCTTCTTTTCTTTTCCAAATGGCCTGTTCGCCATTTCCTTCCAGTTCGGTGGACCATGTCAGATGTCTCGTGAAGCCTACAAGCACTGGCATGAATGTCACAGCAGCCAATAGGGACCCCTTAGATGTAGCAATAACCAAGAATGTGATTACAGTCATCCTCTCACTCACCATCATCTATATTAATAGTACTCTGGTGCACACATTTAGAAAACATCAGGTTTGAATTCTGTCAATTTCTGTGTTATATGCGTAGGTAATAGTCTGTCCATGCATAGTTAAAAAAAATATATTCATTCATTCATTCAGTTAGTTATTTATTGATTGGCACATCCATAACTGACTTAGTGAGACGAGACTGAGAAAAGGAAAAAAAAAAGATGACATGAGTTTCAAAAGCCACAAAGCTGATTAATATTTTGCAAGATTCTTATTTTTTTTTATATGAAACAGCCTCCTGCCTTCTCACTTATAAACTTATAAAAGTGTATTTCATGGATTTGCAAACCATTTTTTCCACTTAGACTTGTTATGCTTATTGCTGCAAAAAAAAAAAAAAAAGTAATATTTAAACGTCATTAGGCTCATAACGTTGCTTTAATGTTTAAAAACATAATAACAATAATAATAATAATAATAATAATAAAGATCATCATACCTACTGTATTAAAGGGGAAATACTTTAACTTTCTTAACTTTAACAAGGGGTGTCTAAACCTTAGCTTGCTACTCTCAGAGTAAGAAGTGTTAGCTGAATGTATTTTAGTGCAAGAACTTTGTACACATGTACACATGTTGCGATATCTGCTCATATTATCAGTTACTTACATTCTTGCTTTCTATGTAATCTCTTCCCTTCAGGTTTTCACCATGAACCCTCGTTACATCCTCTACATCCATCTGGTGATCAATGACATCATTATGTTGGCATTGTTTGTCATCCTTCAAGTCCTGGGTTACATCTTGTTCACCCTCAATGTTTCCTTATGCATTGTTTTGCTAATGATTGCTATTATTTCAAGTCTTAACAATCCCTTAACACTCGCTGCTATGGCAGTAGAGTGTTATCTGGCCATATGCTTTCCTCTTCACCACCCACGAATTTGTACAGTCAAGAAAACTTATATTGTGATTGCTTTGATATGGATGCTCAGTTCACTTACTATCGTACCAGATCTGTTTGTTGTCTTGGCCATAAAACCTACAGCGTTTTTTAATTCCTGGTTGTTCTGCATGTGGGCAAGTATTTTTGCAAACCCACATCTTGACAAGAAAAGAGACGTATCTAACATTTTGTTTTTGGTCAGTGTTTGGGTCGTTCTTTTCTATACGTACTTCAGGATCCTTTTCACTGCACAAGCAGCTTCTGCAAATGCCAAGAAAGCGAGGAACACTGTCCTGCTGCATGGCTTCCAGCTGATGCTGTGTATGCTGAATTATGTCAGTAATTTAATGATTAAAGGTCTGACAACTCTGTTTCCTAAAGATGGTCTGAATATTCTCTACATTGCTTCTGTGCTGATTCAGATTCTGCCAAGACTCATCAGTCCAACTGTCTATGGTTTAAGAGACAAGCTGTTCAGAGAGTACTTGAAACGGTCCCTGTTCCACGCATCAAACATTCATCCTGAGAAAAGAGGCAACAGGCAATTAAAGCGATCGTGTCTGATCAAACAGTTCAAAACTCAAGGATAGGATAGGGTATTACAAAGAAAAAGTAACCCTCACAGTTATAGAAAGGAAATATAATTATTATGAAGATGGCTGCCAATTAATTCATAACTGTTTAGAAGATAATAACTTAATCTGTACAAATTACTTTCATTCTTTCAAACATGATCAAAAACAAAACAATACAGTTTGTACATGTACAACTAGCTTATCTGTGTAATATCCTCAAATAAAAACCCTTTCTCTTATTTATTTACCCATATAGACCTGACTAAGTAGTAAATGTGAAAAATTTGGATGAAAACTTTTTTAATTTTATTCTGTAACATTTTCAAAGCTTTATTTTGTATTTTATTGAATATTTTGTAATCAAACTGGAAACTTACATAGCGATATGTGCCTTTACACACCTTTTCCCCCAAGACAGCTTAAGAGGTTCTTCTGTATCCAGTAAAGAAATGTTTATAAATGACAGCTAAATGGACTAAATTTGTCTCTTGTATCTTTTATATGCCAGTTTTTCGTATTTCGGTTTGCTTATTTACTTTATGAAAAAAGCCTTATGTCACAAATACATCTGGAATAAACCAAACAACTTCTAATATATATATATCAATAAAAATCTTTCTTTATCTCAGTGTTATCCTTTTACTTTTATAAACTAGTGATGTGATGTTCGGCTCTTTCAGTTCTCGAATGGCTCTTAATTTAGCGTCATGTTTTAGTCCCATGAATTTACCTTAACTTTGCAAAAAGTAATGAATTGTGTTTTGTGTTCAGCATTTTTATGAGAAGCTTTATATTTGCCTCCTTTTGTGCATTTATTCTGATACAAAAACAAAAAAAACAAAAATCTTATATTTAAAAAATGGACAAAAACAGCCAACAAATCCACAAAACAGAATTAGAACCAAATTCAAGAAAGCAGCATAAATGTCCTCAGTGCAGGTTGGTATTCAGAAAAATAAGATACCTCATCTTTGATGACATGACATACTCACATACTCACCTCACCACCACCACCCACCCACCACCTTTCCACCTTTCTGTTTTCATATAATAGTATGATCCTATATCCTCACATGTGATTGGCCGCCTGTTCATGCAGGCCACTCCAAACAAAGCAGTGCCATGGGCAGAGCTGGGGCTGAGCACTGAGAGCTAAGAACGCAGTAAAAGCAAAGAAAAAAAAAAAACAAAACTGGTAGCTCTTCTGATTCCCTACCAAGCATCGGCTCTCAGAGCCGGCTCTTTCGTGCATGGCACATCACTATTATAAACGTTTTGACTGTATGCATAACACTATTTAAAACTGAATGGTATCATAGTACTGTGAAAAACTACTTTGGAAATATTTGAAACTTTTGCCTCAAGTGCCTTGAAATAAAGTACAACCTTGCAGGATAATTTAAAACCAGCGCCTTTGAAGGTATTGAAATCTGCTATTCAGGTTTACTCATGCACAGAAAATCACATCTTTGTCCCCAGCAATTATGTTTGTCTGAAATCAGATCTTTCATGTTCTTTCTATGAAGAAAATAGAAGCAAATCCAGAACATGATATCAGCAACATGCTCAGGGGTCCTGCAGTGTGTAGAGGCCAAGACTGAAAGCCATTATTAGTGAACTTGAAGCATCATAATTTGCTCACAATGAAATCGATGACCTATAAAAAGCAAATACATCATGGAAAAAAATACCTTAAACAACAAAAAGACATTGCTGCTCCAACTGAAAGACTAGCTGAAGCTGAAAGCAACAAAAGGTGATGGTGTCTCCATTTATATGGGTTAGGGTTGGAAGTGCAAGAGGGACTGGACAGAGTAAGCCACAGTACCCTCAATCTCCAAGGCCGGAGGAGGGTTGTCAGGAGGGACAGCATCAGCAAGGAGACCCCTTATCACAGGCCTGAGGAGGGAAACACGGAAAGTTAGTGAGATGCGGAAATGCGAGGGGGGTTGGAGAGTATACGAAGCCTCATTGAAGGGTCCAATGAACCAAGGACTCAGCTTTCTGCATGGCAGACAAAGAGGAAGGTCCCAAGTCGAGAGCCAAACCCGGTCACCAGCGCGGTAGGTATGTGCGTCTGTACGTCTGCAGTCGGCCTAGATCTTCTGATGGCAGATCACAAGACGCAGCTGGATGTGGGCCGTCTCCCAGACCCGTTCTACACAGTGGAACCACTTGTCAACCACTTGGACTCTGGCCGGATCCGGGTGCCAGGGGCACAATGGAGTCAAGCCAGTCGACACATTCCGGAGGGAGTTCTGGGCATACTTCACCCGGGCAAGAACTGGGCCTAGTCATGTTGGTTTTGGAAACAGTGGGCCCGTAGAAAATCCCCCAACTCCTGATTCGTTCGTTCAGTCTGCCCATTAGACTCGGGATGAAAACCAGAAGTCAGACTGACCGAAACCCCCATGTTCCAGGTCAGCATCCAAATCCCATTTGATGGGGCTGATGAAGGCCGCTGCCGGTACAATGGTAGCTGGCTCTGTAGATGATGTGCCAGGTCCATCTCTGCATGACAGAGCATCAGCCTTGGTGTTACGGCTTCCGGGTCTGTAAGAGATTGTAAAGTCAAATCGAGAGAAGAACAGGGCCCACCTGGCTTGACGCGGATTAAGGCGTTTGGCAGTACAGGGGTACTCCAAGTTGCGGTGGTGGTGTGGTGAGAACCTGGAGAGCACCCTCAAGCCAATGTTGCCACTCTTCTAGAGACAACTTCACTGCCAGTAGTTCACAGTCCCCCAGGTCATAATTCCGTTCAGCTGAGGTCAGTGTCCTAGAGACGTATGCACAGGGATGGAGTTTAGGAGGCTCACCTGCATATTGTAAGAGTATGGCCCTAACACTGAACTCACTAGGGTCAACCTCCACCACAAAGGCCAGACTGGGATTAGGGAGGCACAGGCTGGGGCAGTGGTGAAACGTCTCTTCAGACTCTCAAAAGCCTCCCAAGCAGCTGACGTCCACACGAGAGCGTTCGGTTTTCCCTTGAGAAGAGCCGTGAGGGGAGACGCCACTGAGCTGAAACCGCATACTGCGATAGTAGAAGTTAGCGAACCCCAGAAATTGCTGTAACTCCTTGATGGTCTGGGGATCAACCATGATGTGACAGCGCCAACTTTCTCCTTGTCCATCCTTACTCCTTCTGGACCGATGACGTATCCCAGGAACAAGATGATAGGTGAATGGAACACACATTTCTCCGCTTTGAAGTACATCTGATGCGCCAGCAGCCGTTCCAGAACCTGCCAAACGTGCTGAATATGTTGGTACCTAGACTGAGAGTAGATTAGGACTTCATCAATGTAGGCAATGACGTATTTACCCAACATATCCCGCAAAACATCATTGATGAGGCTCTGGAACACAGAAGGAGCATTAGCCAGACCAGCATGACGCAATAGTCGAAGTGGCCTGAGTGGGTACTGAATGTGATTTTCCACTCGTCACCCTCTCTCATGCGCACCAGGTTGTAGGCGCTACGCAGGTCCAGCTTAGTGAAGATGGTAGCCCCACATAGTTGATCCAAAGACCTCCATCCTTTTTATCCACAAAGAAGAAGCCAGCAGCTGCTGGAGAGGAGGATGGACGGATGAACTTCTGCCTGAGAGCCTCCTCTACATAAGTCTCCATGGCATGATGTTCAGCCTGTGTGAGCAGATAGATGCAACTCCTGGGGGGCGTTATACCCGACAGAAGTTCGATGGCAAATATGCACACTTCTTTCAATATAGCAATTCCAGAGTGAGAGTGGATAGTTTCTGTATTTGATAAGAAGTTCAACAGTGCTTTTATTAGAAAACTGCTCACTGCCAAAACAGCTGTACCAGATATAGATGTTTAGAAAAGCCATTAGATGGTAAAAGTTATAAAGCTATATTTACTCATCCCTACAGTTTTATACTACCCAACAAAACTCAAAAGTTGCACATAAATATCCTGTTAACTGTCTTATTTATAAATACACCGCCTGGCCAAAAAGAAAGTCACAACCTGGATTTAACTGACTACAAGCATCCTGTTGGTTAATTACTGCCTGTGTGATCATCTTTCAGCTGGCAAACGTTATTTAACCCCAACTGATGTAATGAGTAGCTTCTCATTTCTTAAACAACCATGTGGAATTGCAAAATATGCTGAATTCAACAGCATCATCTCACCAATCACCTACATGGTGATTATATGTGTCATAAAACCATCAGATGTGACAACTCAAGTTAAACAGCCAACATGATGAAGAAAACCAATGATCTGAGTAAAGAAGAAAAAACTATTTTTATCATTTAAGTGTAAATCTTTGTTAAAAGTCATGCAATGCAGGAATTGTTGATTAAAAGAAAAACATAATTGTTTACAGGGTTTTCTTCACTATTTTACATTAGATTATGACTTTAGTTGTAATAATCTGTTCAATATTTCATAAAATCTAGACCTTAAAAAAATCTAATTTGTGCCCCCCTTTTTCTGGTCAGTGCCCCTGTGCCTGGTCCCCCCATCAACACTTTTCTAGACCTACCCCTGCATAGCTGAAGTATAAATCCTTTCTACCACATGTCAACTACTGTGTTACAGAAGGGTCCTGCTCTGATTCAAATCTCAGAACATGTTTATAATTTCTCTCATCACATTCATGGCTCCTGAACATGTGTCTCCAACATCTGCACAGTAGCAATGATTTAGAGAAGACATCCCCTTTGTTCCTTTTGCTGTCTCATGATAAGTAAACCTGATCTATCTGTATAGATGTGTGCATGGCTGTCTGATGACTAGTAGATTTTGCAGCTGTTTAATTCTAAAAAATAGTAGAAAATAAATGCAAACCCTTTCTAATTATTGTTGTTGTTATTCGTGCTTTAGTGGCATAAATGTGATTGGTGAGACTGATAAATTTTGATTGCTCTTGCTATCTTGTCCAAAAACAATATGTTGATGTAAATAAATATGGTCGTGTGGACCATTAACAGCTAATGTCTTCCTCAGCTGAACGATATACAAACACAACAAGAGAGACGGTACTAGCAACCGAAAAGCAGATCACTGACAGCTGCAGGAGAGGGGGAGACTGCACAGACACATAGGAGACCAGAGAGGACCAGAGAGCGACTAGAGCAGCGATATTTCTTCAAAACACAGAAAAAGTTATAAAAGAAAAAGCAATAGTCACACTGAGAAACTTGTGGGTGTTGAAACACCCTCATCCCTCATAGGTGTGACGCCCATGACTCAACGTCAGACCAAATATTCGACTTACTAATGAATATCGTCGTCTTTATTAAGGCTCTTCAGCTCACTTTCTGTCTGTCTCTCAGCTGTTTGGTAAGTAGATTGGAGAGGCAGGATAATATGGGTTTCCTTTCATTTCAGTTATATTCTGGTCAGATATTAGTAGTTTTGGATTTAGTATCTTCATTTAAATTGGAATCATTTTAATATATATATTTAATATAATATCAATTAATATGTATTGTAACACTGCCTTAAAATCATTTGTACAAAATCAAAAAGAAAGTCAAGGCAAACTGGATTAGCTGCATTAATGTGATGTTACGTTTAAGATTCAGCCCATTTTTTTAAGTAATAATTTTAAAACAGTGAAATTTTGGAGATAGACGTATTAAACAAATTTTATTCAAGAATATTGTATATTTTCATATTGTAAATATTTTTATGTTAATATAGAGAAATATAAATGAATATATTGTCTAGCATTCTCTCTTAGGTCTTGGTGAAGTATGAGTTCATCAGTCGGTTTCAGGGGCAACGTGACTCTCCCTAATCAGGTTTGGTGAAACAATCAGATGTTGTGAGACGTGTCTTTACATCACTGAAAACTAACACTCATCCTTTTTCATTTAATTGTTCTGTTTGTCCAAATGTAAAAAACACGTGTATGTAATAATGCCTTTAAATGTCATTGGATTGGCATCCGTGACTCTGCAGTTAGAGAAGAAAAAAGTGCAGAATACTGTATAAAGAGTGTACATAATTTTTACACATGAATGACTGAATTAATCTAAATGTGATTAAAAATGTGCTCTAAGTATTTACTACTTATCACTCTGTTTATGTGCTACAGCAAAGGAACATGAGCCCTTCAAAACTGATCGAAGCTCATTTCTGAAGTTAAATGTGTGCACATCTCAAATGAAAACCTTGCATACACACTCCTTTTTAACAAAACCAGTAATTCACAAAAGTGAAAAAAACAGCATCTGAACCATTTCCATCAAACAGTCTAAAGTTAATTTCCTCTCTTGGTGCCAGTACACAGAAAAGCCTACTAACATGAACTGATGTATGAACTCATCTGTAGGACCCAGGGAGGTCCCCCAACGAGCATAGGGGTCCCAGAGACCTTGACCATGGCCGTTGTCCACACATAGTCCCTTTTTTTTAAAGAAAATAAAGTAAGTTCATATGTTGTTTGGCTTTATGAAAGGACCAGTGTAGCGTTAAGCGTCATTAAACATTAAAGATGTTTAATAAAATTATTAATTTTAATAATTTCTTGGAATTATTTATTAATTTCCTCGTAGGGGCACCACCACACAGATAGCTTTTTTATAATCTAATGGCTGTGTGGACACCAATAGAGAACTAAATTAATTAATTTAATAAATCAATTAATTCAAGCTAGAAATCAATCAGTTATCAATCAATCAGTCTCGGGACGCTAATAACGTGAATTCTTACGTCGAAGGGACCCATAACATGGTTCAAAGGAGAAGTTCACAATAACCAGACCAGTTTAGGATAAATATGAAATATTTATTACTAAACTAATAATGCATAAATGAAAAGGAAATATGTACAAAGCACTTTGCATGGGAAAATGAATAAAACATTGTAAAATGCAGAATATGGAGTTCAAACCAAAATCTTATTTCAGTGTGTCAGAATGAATGAAATGTAAGCAAGAAATGAACAAAAGTTAATTAACCTGCGGTGTTAATTAAGCTAAGGTTCAGGACTGAAAAAGATCTCTAAATCCTAAAAGGAAAAGAGGGAGAACTGAATCTCATCTGTTAAACTGGAAGTTTAACTAAGATGTAGAACTACTCGATCACTGTCAGACAACCAACCATTCTTGAGCAGATAAGCAGAGAATTGATCCGGGCAGGACTCGTCCGGTTCTGTTTGGATCAAGCCGACTTACGACCGTTGTGGTGACTCTGATGGCAAGTGAGGAAGTTGGCGCAGGTGGTTTGGATCCCGAGCGACTTCCCGAAAGCCAGAAGATGCGTCACGTGGTGGTCCGAAGGTTTGGATCAGGCAGCTCTGCGGATGCGGACTCTCCCGCAGCTCGGCTGGTGGTATCGATGATGGACAGTGAATGACTTGCGGTGATATGGCAAAGATGAAAAATGTCCTGCTTTAGGTCAGTTCAAAAAGATTCTGTAGCACTGGTTCTGGAGCTTTGATCAGCCTGCGTTAACCAGTTATCCAAGGTAAAGATCAAAATTTAGGATCAGTATTAAAAGTAGACATAGCTAAAGAAAAGCGAAGTATTAGCTGGAAAAAGGAATGAACTACGGAGTCCAAAAAAAGGAACAAAATGGATCGTGCATCTGGAAACCAAGTCATAAATTTGAGTCAGACCCCCACTTTGGGAGTGAGACTGTTAGTCTGTAAGGAGAGAAAATCCTCAAAGATTGTTTAATTCAGTCACAATTAAACAAAAGTTCCAATCTTTATTTTGAAGACGCTGGAATCTGCTACACCAGTATCAGGCAGAACACATTATTTATGGTAAAAATCTCACTTTTGAAAGCATGAAACCAAGCATGGTTTCAGCATAAGGTGGGGCAGGGGGTCCATGGCTTTTTAGTGTTTGCATCAGAGGGTCCCCAAAGAAAATAGGTTGGGAACCACTGATTTAAATGCTCCACTTGCTCATTGAAGGGAACCACATCATAATCTGTTACATCACAGACCTCCACCTATCCTTAGAAAATTCTTAATTATTACACACACAAACAACACAGAAAAGCATCAGTAGCATCTTTATAAAGGAGCATCCAGGCTGGTGGAGGAGGTTTTTGACCTCAGTGCCCCAGCAGGTGAGAGCTCTGTCCTCACTTAACTGTCATTAAAAATGCATTATTACTTCTTTTTATGTTAAAGCATTAAGGCACAGTTGCTACGAAAATATGTACTGAATTTATCTTCTACTTGTTCTCCTCCAAAATCTAAAAAATTTTGTTGTTTAGTTTTTTATGTGGATAAATTCTTTGAACAGGTTGATGAAAAATAAGTGACTGTATAAACAGTAACACAAGATAACCATTTCCTGTAATGACATATAGTGAATATTTATGTAGTTTTAAATCTCTTCTTGTTATCAGAGATCACGGCACAAAAATCATGAACTGCTGAGGTAAGTTTGTGTGTTATGTATATGTATACTTGTCTATTGTAAAACTATAATGCAACAATAATGTGACTGATGTAAACTCAGAGATTAGCCTCTGCAATAATATCTTAGCCCATTTCTAAACCTCATTTCCAAAAGTTAAACATGTCTGTCCACTGCTCTCAAGTCTCAGCATCCAACATGGCATGATGCACCTTCACATTACCTTATAGTGGCATATATTAAATATGGTGACTATGGAAATATATTGTCAAATACCAAAATTATTTTTCCCCAACATCTAACATACTCAGAACAGATCACTTTGTTTCATCAAGTTTCCACCACAAGTCTTCATTTTGCTGAAATCCTTGAACTCATTTGTGTAAATGAATGAAAATCAGGAGTCATCATTATTTGCTGTCATGTATGGCGGGTGTTGGAGGAGGTGAGGACCCAATTGCAGGCAGTCAGGCAGGAGGCAGAATCGGTGCAGGTAAATGGTTTAGTTCCAGAGTCCATGTGTGCTTTGATTGAAAATTTGTTCTGACTTAGGTTTTTAAGATGCAAAAACTGTTGCATTTTTATTATGTGAAGCACTTTGTGCTGCAATCCTGCATGAAAAGTGCTATATAAATAAAGTTTAATTTGATTTGATTTGATTTGATTTGATTTGATTTGATTTGATTTGACTCATCCTCATTGGCATCATCTTCATCCTCACTGCCACCCCTCCAATCACAGACCTGCTGATAACAATTGTCAAGCAGCCTCCAAGGTTCTTTCACACCACCATTTTTTGTGACCACTCACTTCTCTTTCATGATCCCTCCATCTATTACAAGAACTGTGTGTTTGATGGGACGTACCTCTCCTTTGTGGCCCTTACGCTGCTCTACACCTACTGTAAGATCATGCTGGCATCTCAAGCTGCATCGACAGGCCTAGCGTCAGTAAAGAGAGCCAGAAACACTGTGCTGCTTCATGGGTGCAGATGGGTTTAAACGGAGGACACATGGTTGTAGTAATGTTATAATTCCCGTTTGTTTGGATGAGCTAAGAAGTAATGCTACATCACAACCATGTACAATGAAGATGCTACTCCTAAAAGGAATGCTGCTGTTATTTAACCCCTTCATAGCTGAATAAATCTACAATATAAGAAATATATATATATATATATATATATATATTTATTTATTTTATTTTATTTTTTTTAAGATCACTGCATGGTTATTTAGTCCTCTCCTGCATCTCTGTTGCAGCTGCTGTTGTGCATGCTGGCCTTTGTGGTTCCTTCCCTTCAGGCTTCTCTGAACTTTCTCTTCCCCCAGCTGAGCCTGGAGATCTGTTACATCTTCTTCTTGCTGGTCTACATCATTCCTCGTTTCCTGAGCCCTGTGAGCTATGGTTTTCAGGATGCGCTGTTCAGGAAGTACTGGATCAGGTACCTGTTGTATCAGGATTATTAGGGTCAGACCAGCACCGGTTATAATAAACGTGCTGGTGAAATAAGCTCCAGTGTTTCAGTTTCATGTTCATGAAGATTGTTCAGTATAAACAATCTTCAATATGGGCCATTCCAGGTTCACCCAAGGCCTTTAGTTATTTGATGGATTTCAGTTAAATAATTAAAATAGTTAATACACAAAATCTCAAAGCCACCTTTCTGAGCTGAGTTTGAATATAAACTGAGTCTACGTAATTATTGAGTCAGTTTTCAGAATTCAGGTGGTCCATTTAGCACCTTAAACAGCTTTGCGTTGCTGTCTGCATTCATTGACATCATTTGCTAAAATTTATGTAGTTAAACATGGTTAGCTTTCGTGTAACTGGACATACTGTGAGATGTATCTATGTTCCTATGTTAGTTTTGCTTTGTATGCATGTTTTTCGCAATGTCCCGAGTCAAGGTCAGCCAGGTCAATTACAAGAAGGATGATCACCCTACATGCGATTGCATTATTATTTGCAAAAATGTCAGGGCTGTACTTATGTGGCTCACTTATGTGATATACTGTATATATATATATATATATATATATATATATATATATGTGTGTGTGTAGAATAGAATAGAAATACTTTATTAATCCCTTTGGAGAGTCCTCAGGGAAATTTGGGTAAATATACATATATATATATATATATATATATATATATATATATATATATATATATATAAACAAGGCAAAGTGTGATGCTGTAAAAGAAAAGTGGATACAGTTACCAAGCAACGTTGTCTGTAGACAACAAATACACAGCAGGATATTCCAGTGACATCACCTTTGAACTTCTGGATCAAGAGGCTTCATATAAACATGAGTGTTGTTTTAATTGTTTTCATTCTGGTCAAAGTGGAGAAGTGGTATTTCTGAGGTAGGAAAGCTGTCTATTCCTTAATATTCAGCTATCACAGGTTGAATTATTCTGTTAACCTTCTTTGATCTCTTTCATGCTCAAGTAAGTTTTTTTTTCTGTAATTATAATTACTTACACAACACGTTTAAATGTTTAGCTGTGTATTTTACAATGACAAAATGCCCGTCTTTATGTACAAGTTTTTCTTTTATTTGAATGTGAAATTGTTTATTCAGGTTTACATTTTAGAAACAGAAAATGAGATGTTTCCCTACTGTAATGTCAGTCAACTGCTATTTGTGAAGTGTTGCAAATCTAAGTTATCAATAACTGCTGTGAAAGTAAACCATTATATTTCTCATTGTTCTTGATCAAAAATAAAAAGTTGAATATTTTCCTTGCAAAACAAAAGTTAGGTTTTTCAACATAAATCAGAAAAACCTAAATGAATATTTTATACATTTTTCTTCTCTAAAGGAGGCTTGTGGGATATAGACATGACATCCATGAATTCCTCATCAAATGACTATAATGTGTCAAGCAGCCTGACTTCTCGTGATTCTCTGAGCACAGCTGTGGCCAAAAATGTGATTGTAGTGGGTCTTGGCCTCACCATCAACTGTATCAATGGTACTCTGGTTTACACCTTCAGAAAACATCAGGTCAGAATTTACAATACTTTATAATTTTGTCACTAAAATATGGTTTTAGTGAAACTATTAGCATCTTTAGATTGAAGAATTAAACTAAATGAATCAAAGCATTTTAAAGAAAGACAAGCTGTGTTTTCTCCTCTCTTTCAGATACTTCATATGAATCCTCGTTACATCCTGTTCATCCACCTCGTGTTGAACGATATGATCCAGCTGACTGTAACAATCAGCGTGTTAATATTAATTTATGTCTTCTACATGATTAATGCTTCTCTCTGTTGCTTTATTGTTACCTTAGCTGTCTTTACTACCCTTAACACTCCACTAAATTTAGCTGCAATGGCAGTGGAGTGCTACATTGCTGTTTGTTTTCCACTGCGGCACTCTCAGCTGTGTACCATTAAAAGAACATATAGTCTGATAGGTTGTATTTGGGCTTTGAGTGCAGTTTCAATTCTGCCAGACATCTTTATTATTCTGGCAACAGAGCCTGAATGGTTATTTCACTCCACTATATTTTGTGAGAGGGACAACTTGTTCCGACATCCAGTCAGTTTAAAAAAGAGAGATGTTTCTTACCTGCTTTATCTAACTGTAGTTTGGCTCGTCCTCCTCTGCACCTACTTCAGGATCTTCTTAGCTGCTAAAACTGCTAATTCAGTAGAGGGAAATTTTAAAAAGGCCAGGAATACTATCCTGCTACATGGCTTTCAGTTATTGCTGAGTATGTTAACTTATGTAGGCCCTCAATTGAAACAGGTTTTGTTTTATTGGTTCCCTAAATATTACATGCAAATACTCTTTGTTAATTACATATTTGTTCAGATTTTCCCCAGGTTTGTCAGTCCTATTGTATACGGACTACGAGACAAGACATTCAGACAGTATTTGAGAAAGTATCTGACATGTACCACGACAACAGAAAAACTGATTTAACTAAATTTAGTTCAGTTAGATTTAGTAGATTTAACTAAAGATTAGGCTGCTGTACTTGTTGCATTTCTGTATATCAGGGTAGTTGAGAAAAAGGGAGAACGAATCCCAAATGAATCAAGATCAATGAAAAGTAATAACACGGGCACAAAATTAGTTTCTCCATAAAATCTTGCAAAACGTGGCTATGTTGGACATGACTGGTACAAAGCGGCATGGGAGGATGAGCTGGGGGAAAAATTAACTGATGAGGTCTGTGGTGAGTGTTTCAGGAGTAGACAGTTAACGCAGTGGTTCCAGTTATTTTCTGCAGGGCCCACTTTTTATCGACAACATTAATGTTAAAAAAAATGTTGAAATCTCTGTTGTTGATTTATTGTTGTTTGCCTTTTGGTACTTTCACATATTTGCCCATGTTTTGCAAGAAGTGCAAAAACTATAAGTTTTATTAAACACATTTTTTTTACAGTTCAAAACATTACACAGACTCTAATACTTCAGGGAAACTCTAAATAGCTTTTTCTTTTTTACCAATGTGTCACCAGTTTGCAGTTGCTGCAGGTCTTCAATCTGCAACCTGGCGCATTCCTCCTGGTCATGCAGTAAACTGTACTATTATAAAAGAGTATTTTTCACAGTTTTTTAGTAGCTTTTGGGAAGCCCTGGGCCCCAGATCCACTCATTGCCATCATTGGAGTTTCCAGTGCTTTACCATCAGCCAAGAAGTATGAGAGAGCTTCTGTTTCATTTGTTTTGGTGGACTCAGTACCCACGTTTGATCTTTGGTTGAGGGAACTGGAAAACATGCTGAATCTGGAAAGACAAGGTTTTATAATAGTGATAGATTTAGCATGTCTGACCACATATGGGACCCTATGTTAAATTTCTTCAAATAGGTGTCTGACCATGCTGTCTCCATCAGTATGAACAATTTTGTTTGTTTGTTTATTGTGTCTTTGCTTTATTTGTTACGTAATTATCAATTTGTAGCATATTGTTTTCTTGTCTGGACTGTGTTGCTGTTGATTCATTCATTCATGTGCTGCTTTTTCTTTTGTTTTTTGTTTTTTATAAAAATGAATAAATATATATTTAAAAAAGACTGTCTCTCAGCTGGAATAATTAATGCTAATAGTATTTTATATGATTTTTCTCATGCTGTGATTACATTGTGAAGACAATTTCTCCTTACAATTTCTTCTAAGGAGAAATCTCCCAGATGATAATGTAAAACAAATATGTAGCAAATTAGTTATTCTTGGATCTTTGCAGTGTTGCCAACTTAGCAACTTGTCACCATATTTAGCAAGTTTTCAGACCCTTCTATTGACTTTCTTTCAAAAAAGGGACTAGCAACCAATCAAGTGACTTCTCATTGAGGAAGAATAATGCGCCCCCCCCCATCTAAAAGCTTTCAGAAGAGGCTTGTCATGTTGTTGCAGTGACATCTTCACATCCATACACACACACAAAAAAGTAGGTTACCTTAAAGGGGCCCTATTATGCTATTTCAACTTTTCTGAGCTTTCTTCAGTGTTATAGTGTTGAATACTATTCAGAAAAGTGAGCGGGTGAGTCTGTGGGAGGGTGTTATGTTGATCACATAAATGCACATTGTAGTTTTCAAGTGTGTCTCTACATTCAGTTTCCATGTAGTTGAAAAAATAAAATGGTTGAGAGTTTTTTTCTTTTTTGATATTTCAGTGACATCCCAGTGGGGGAATTTAGTGGTTGGTCATTTTCTCCAATTTGTGCACGTTCACGAGAAGAAAGGCACACCCACCTACACTGTTCAGTGTAATGGACTCGATACACAGGATGTGACGTTGCTCCTTCTTTATTGATTTCCTATGGAACTTGCACAAAAAGGTGAAAATCGCTGCCCTCCTCCAGCCAACCGACAGGCGACATTCGTGCATGTGAAATGACCTTTTTCATGTAGATGTGAACACGGGGGCTTGCGACGCGACACAATATAAAAAAAATGTTCCATCCGCCATCAAATGATGAAATTCACCATGCTGTTTGTAAAAGATGATGAACCCAGTGTTGTCTTCCTATCTTTTTACAGTAGTCAACAGCAGGTTTTTTGTCAGTTCAAGCAAAATCTTCTAACTCTTCATCCTTGTTGCCTTGTCCTTTACGAACTTCTTTGAAAATGTCAAAATTCCCTCCTACATTATAAACAATGAAATTTCTTGGACAAAAGTGATCGGAGAGCACAATGCGCGACGCTGTGGCCAAAATTATAGGCAATTAGCAAGACACCCCAATAAAGGAGTGGTTCTGCAGGTGGTCACCACAGACCACTTCTCAGTTGCTCTGTTTTCTGGCTGATGTTTTGGTCACTTTGAATGCTGGTGGTGCTTTCACTCTAGTGCTAGCATGAGACGGAGTCTAAAATCCAAACAAGTGGCTCAGGTAGTGCGGTTCATCCAAGATGGCACATCAATGCGAGCTGTGGCAAGAAGGTTTGCTGTGTCTGTCAGCGTAGTGTCCAGAGCATGGAGGCACTACCAGGAGGCCAGTACATCAGAAGATGTGGAGGAGGCCATAGGAGGGCAACAACCCAGAAAGGCTACCTCTGCCTTTGTGCAAGGAGGAAAAGGAGAAGCTCTGCCAGAGCCCTGCAACATGACCTCCAGCAGGCCACAAATGTGCATGTGTCTGCTCAAACGGTCAGAAACAGGCTCCATGAGGGTGGAATGAGGGCCCGACGTCCACAGGTGGGGGTTGTGCTTACAGCCCAACACCGTACAGACCGTTTGGTATTTGCCAGAGAACACCAAAATTAGCAACTTCGCCACTGGCGCCCTGTGCTCTTCACAGACGAAAGCAGGTTCACACTGAGCACATGTGACAGAAGTGACAGAGTCTGGAGATGCCGTGGAGAACGTTCTGCTGCCTGTAACATCCTCCTGTATGACCAGTTTGGCATTGGGTCAGTAATGGTGTGGGGTGGCATTTCTTTGGGGGGCTGCAAAGCCCTCCATATGCTCGTCAGAGGTAGCCTGACTGCCATTAGGTACTGAGATGAGATCCTCAGATCCCCTGTGAGACCATATGCTGGTGGCATACGAAGACATTGATGCTATGGACTGGTCCGCCTGTTCCCCAGACCTGAATCCAATTGCGCACATCTGGGATATCGCGTCTCGCTCCATCCACCAACGGCCCGTTGCACCACAGACTGTCCAGGAGTTGGCGGATGCTTTAGTCCAGGTCTGGGAGGAGATTCCTCAGGAGACCATCTGCCACCTCATCAGGAGCATGTCCAGGCATTGTAGGGAGGTCATACAGGCATGTGAAGGCCACACACACACTACTGAGCGTCATTTTGACTTGTTTAAAGGACATTACATTAAAGTTGGATTAGAGTGTAGTATGTTTTTCCACTTTAATTTTGACTGTGACACCAAATCCAGACCTTCATGTTAATAAATTTGATTTCCATTGATAATTTTTGTTATTTTGTTGTCAGCACATTCAACTATGTGAAGAACAAAGTGTTTAATAAGAATATTGCATTCATTTAGAGCTAGGATGTATTATTTTAGTGTTCCCTTTATTTTTTTTAGCAGTGTACATTCAGCTAAATAGGATGACAGTCTGCTGCCAGCATGTCAGAAAGTCATGCAGCAAAGTGGGATGCAGACTGGAGGCTGGAGGTCTAGAAGTGAGCAAGGCTAATAAGCCGGGTCGCGGGGGCAGCTGCCTAAGAACAGAAACCCAGGCTGTCCTCTCCCTACATTCGCCAGCTCATCCGGGGGGATCCCAAGGCTTTCCCAGGCCAGCCGCGAGCTGTAGTCCATCCAGCGTGTCATGGGTCTTTCCGGTGGGACGTGCCCAAACACCTCACCAGGGAGGTGTCCAAGAGGCATCCTGACCAGATGCCACCTCATCTGGCTCCTCTCGATACAGAGGAGCAGCGACTCTACTCTGAGCCCCATCCCGGGTCACAGAGCTTCTCACCCTATCTCTAAGGGAGAGCCTGGTCACCCTGCGGAGATAACTCACTTCAGCCGCTTGTATTCGCAATCTTGTTCTTTTGGTCACTACCCACAGCTCGTGACCATAGGTGAGGGTAGGAACATAGATGGACCGGTAAATCAAGAGCCTTTTGGCTCAGCTCCCTCTTCACCATGACAGACACCTGTCGATCTCCCGCTCTATCCTTCCTTCACTCGTGAACAAGACCCCAAGATCCGTGAACTCCTCCACTTGGGCAGGACCTCAATGCCGACCCAGAAAAAGCACTCCACCCTTTTCCAGCTGAGGACCATGGTCACGGATTTGGAAGTGCTGATTCTCATCCCAGCCGCTTTACCCTCGGCTGCGAATATGCTCCATTGAGAGCTGAAGATCACGGCCCGATGAAGCCAACAGAACCACATCATCCGCAAAGAGCAGAGACCCAATCCTGAGGCCACCAAACTGGATCCCCTCAGCACCTCGGCTGCGCATAGAAATTCTGTCCAGAAAAGGTATGAACAGAATCTGTGACAAAGAGCAGCTGGAAACGATTCTGATTTACTGCCGGCAATGTGGACCAAGCTCTGACACTGGTCATACAGGGACCGGACAGCTTGTACAAGCGAGTCTGGCACTCCATTCTCCCGGAGTACCCCCCACAGAAGTCCCCGGGGGACACAGTCGAACGCCTTCTCCACGTCCACAAAGCACATTGACTGGTTCAGTGAACTCCAATGGTTTTTCACTTGGTTTATCTGTTGTGCAGTTATGTTTACCAGTCCTGTGATCTTAACATATGGTTAAAGGCTCTCTAAAGGCAGCGCTGCTGTGAGCGATCAAAAACAAACAAAAAAGAAATAATACCAAATAAAAGAATAATAAAGTGGCAACCTTTACTTGTGCTTCATCTTGAAAGTAAAAGGTGAGTAGGTACAGAGGAATATTAACAATACCCCCTCACCCTTCGTTTCTTACTAGCTACGTTCATGTGGAGCACTTTTAATTCAATTGTACAGCTGATCAGAATAAAAATTTGTCATGCAAACATGTCAGCTGATTTAATCGGCCTTGATCAGAAAGAATTTTTAACCCGGTCTAGAGGTGTGGTTTAAACCTTTTCACAATCGGATCAGCAGGAAAAAAATAACCGTTAATACACTCATTCTGACCGTTTTGTGGTGCATATTTTTTATACACGTGCTTGAACCACTTGTGAGTTACATGACATAATGAGTTTCTGCGAAGACAAAAGCAATTGCAAAACAAAATGGGATTGTGGAGGACAGAACGTTTTTGTTAGAAATTGAACGATTTAAGGATTATTGTGCATTTTGGCATACAAAAGGTTAAAAAACAAAGAAACAAAAATAAAAAAAAGTATCATGTTGTGATCATATTAAATCTATCCATCATGTAAATACAACTTATACATATAACTGAAAATACAACTCAGACAGGTGAAATATTTGTCCATAGCCACTGTTTAATTGGCCTGGCTGGAACCTGTCCTGCTCTGGGCACTACAAGAGAGGAGGGGGGGGTCGGGTTATGGTGGGGCGCATCTAAGGTAGAGGTTAATAGGTGTGTCCAAATTCAAGGTCTGTACGCTTCGAAGTGCAGATTCGTCTGCCACATACATCGTTGTGGTGCACAAAGTACTGTCCCAATTCACAGAATTTGAAGGACCCTCCGAATTTACCCTTCAAATCCGCACTTCGTTTGGCCCCAAACGAAGGCTGCTGGTGATGCATCATTCCTTTTCTCCCAGAATTAATTGAATTCAATCCAAGGAAACGTGTTTTTCTTTTCTTTTTTTTTTTTATTTGCTACTTCTGATAAACGGTTGTCAATATTTCTTCTTTAGAGGAAGAATCAGAATCACATTCGATGTTTCCATTTGGAAGGACTGTAGTATTCCAGTCTGTCTTCCAGAACTGTACTTGAATTATGTTGCTGACTTGTGGGTATTGAGTTTTCATATATAATTTTTTTTTAATAAACCATTAAACATGTTTGGTGAGCTTTCTAGAAAAAAAAATATGGTTAAAATATGAGAAGTCTTAATGATTTGCTAATGTTTACTTCTCGTATCCCATTTACAAGGGAAATTCCTCAGCTTGCATGATGTTAGATGTTATTCTAGGCTTATATTTTGAAAGAATTCTAATTTCCGGGCCGCCTGCTAACATTTCTTCATCTGTAAATTCTGAAGGAAACATATAAAAAAAGAATTGCCAAAATCCAAAAACAGGCCGGTTTTTAATTATGTCTTTTATCTTTGAATTCTGGGAGTAGGGAAAGGAAAATTGGCTATTTTTTTCTGATTTTGATTGTAAATTAAAAAACTGAAAAAGAATGTACACGGACCGAATTCCCACCTGTGTAAAGTAAAATGAAAACATTCCTAAGATTCAAAGATTCAGTGTGACATCTATACAAAAAGTTGGTTGCATGTCTGAATGGTCACGCTCCTGACTTTTACATGAAAGGTTAGACCATGTTAACTCTTTTTCTCTGTAGCACTCTTCCACTAATATAACGTTGTTTTTAATGTTCTTTGATGTGTCAGTTGTTCTTACTAATCTAGTTTTGTCATTAAACTAAGATTATTTTCATCCAACACAAGTGACATATAAACTATCATCCAACCCGCATCGACTGTACACTTAGAACAGCCTCACATGCAATTGCTCACAGATCCACACACACACACACACCAAACCCTTGATTATTTCTGTCATGCAACAGCTATATATTGAGATGCATCAGTGATACTTGACACTTCACTTTCTGTTCATGACGTAGGTGGATGTGACCTCTACCAGGTGAGACCCTCTTTTATCTGTGCATAGAGCAAGGCTCTATTATGTTGTAGTCAACTTATACTGCTTTCCTATTTTATGTAAATTTATAATTTTGATGAAATAGAAATGTTATTTTTGCAACCCAATGTTTCTGATTGAATCAAGGAGGAATAAGTGTGTTTTAGCTCTAAATGTCTCAGACTTGAAAGTGTTTAGTTTCTATTTTCTAGAACCATCAGTGGCAGAAAATGAGAAAACAATTTTTCGTACATGTGTGCTTCAGTTCCGTGTGAAATGAAAATATATTTTCATTGGGTATTGTGTGATGACTTAAGAGTTTTTTGCATCTCAATAATTTAAAAATTCCCAGTCATTTTGGCAGTAAGTAGCATGTAAAAATATTGTATTTTATTTATTTATTTTTTAAACATTTATAACACTGATAACCTCATTAATTCAAAGCAGGCACCTCAAAGCAAAATTAAATGCTTGAAAGACAAGCAGTGTATTTTATTTGGTTCTGACCTGCAGACTGATGGCACTCTTCTTTTCTTTTCCAAATGGCCTGATCTCTTTTTCCTTCCAGTTCGGTGGACCATGTCAGATGTCTCGTGAAGCCTACAAACACTGGCATGAATGTCACAGCAGCCAATAGGGACCCCTTAGATGTCGCAATAACCAAGAATGTGATTACAGTCATCCTCTCACTCACCGTCATCTATATCAATGGTATTCTGGTGCACACATTTAGAAAACATCAGGTTTGTATACATTGATTTATTTTTTTTTATTGAAGCATCCAGAAGTGTGATTTAGTGAGGTAAGACTGAGGAAAGGAAAGAATATATGGCCTGACCTGACTTTCAAAAGCCACAAAACTGAATAATATTTACCATGACTCTTATTTTTTATATGAGGCATTAAGAGTTATATAAACAAAATGGAAACGTTTGGGTACCCCGCCTCCTCAGTTCTTCTAAATCTGTATTTCATGGATTTCCAAACCATTTTTTCACTTAGACTTGCTATGCTTATTGCTGCTGCTAAAAAAAAGTTGTATTTTAACTTCATTAAGTTCATGATGTTTTAATTTTCAAGACTCTGAATTTCTGAAGGGTTTTATTCTGAAAAAAGTTTCCATGATGGAAATTGAAACAGAGGGCCCCTGTAGAAAATCCCTACTTTATTCGCCAGTTTTGGCGAATAAAGTTTGTCTTCCAGCAAGGTATCTTTTTTTTTTTTTTCATAACTTTGCCTTTCTAAAAGCTGACTAAAATCTTAGTCAAAGTTCTCTAAGAGATAAAAGCTCAAAGCATAATAATAAAAATAATAATAATAATAATAATGATAATAATAATAATAAAAATAATAATAATAATCGTAAAGAATGGCTAAAGGAAACACTCATCATACTTACTGTATTAAAGGGAGAATACTTTAACTTTCTTAATTTTAACAAGGGGTGTCCAAACCTTAGCTTGCTACTGTCAGAGTAAGAAGTGTTAGCTGAATGTATTTTAGAATAATCAACATGTACACATGTTGCGATATCTGCTCATATTATCAGTTACTTACATTCTTGCTTTCTGTGTAATCTCCTCCCTTCAGGTTTTCACCATGAACCCTCGTTACATCCTCTACATCCATCTGGTGATCAATGACATCATTATGTTGGCATTGTTTGTCATCCTTCAAGTCCTGAGTTACATCTTGTTCACCCTCAATGTTTCCTTATGCATTGTTTTGCTAATGATTGCTATTGCTTCAAATCTAAACAATCCCTTAACACTCGCTGCTATGGCAGTAGAGTGTTATCTGGCCATATGCTTTCCTCTTCACCACCCACGAATTTGTACAGTCAAGAAAACTTATATTGTGATTGCTTTGATATGGATGCTCAGTTCACTTACTATCGTACCAGATCTGTTTGTTGTCTTGGCCATAAAACCTACAGAGTTTTTTAATTCCAGGATGTTCTGCATGTGGGCAAGTATTTTTGCAAACCCACATCTTGACAAGAAAAGAGACGTATCTAACATTTTGTTTTTGGTCAGTGTTTGGGTCGTTCTTTTCTATACGTACTTCAGGATCCTTTTCACTGCACAAGCAGCTTCTGCAAATGCCAAGAAAGCGAGGAACACTGTCCTGCTGCATGGCTTCCAGCTGATGCTGTGTATGCTGAGTTATGTCAGTAATTTAATGATTCAAGGTCTGATAACTCTGTTTCCTAAAGATGCTCTGAATATTCGCTACGTTGCTTCTGTGCTGATTCAGGTTCTGCCAAGACTCATCAGTCCAACTGTCTATGGTTTAAGAGACAAGCTGTTCAGAGAGTACTTGAAACGGTCCCTGTTCCACGCATCAAGCATTCATCCTGAGAAAAGAGGCAACAGGCAATTATAGCGATCGTGTCTGATCAAATAGTTCAAAACTCAAGGATAGGATAGGGTATTACAAAGAAAAAGTAACCCTCACAGTTATAGAAGGGAAATATAATTATTAAAATTGCTTTCATTCTTTCAAATATGATCAAAAACGACAAAACAATACAGTTTGTACATGTTGAACTAGCGTATTTGGATATTTGGGCAATATTCTCCAATAAAACCTTTTCTCCTATTTGTTTACCCACATATACCTGACTACTAAATACACACTTTTTAACACTTTTTTAATTTTATTCTGTAGTATTTTCAAAGCTTTGTTTTGTATTTTACTGAATATTTTGTAATCGAACTAGAAACTCTCATAGCGATATGTGCCTTTACACACCTTTTCCCCCAAGACAGCTTAAGAGGTTCTTCTGTATCCAGTATAGAAATGTTTATAACTGGCAACTAAATGGACTAAATTTGTCTCTTGTGTCTTTTATATGCCAGTTTTTCATATTTTGGTTCGACTGCTTACTTTCTGAAAATATTCTTTTGTCATGTCTACAGAATAAATAAAAAAATCTCTAATATACATATCAATTAAAGTCTTTTTTTTCCCTCAGTGTTATCCTTTCACTTTTATAAATGTTTTATTGTATGCATCACACTATTTAAAACTTAATGGCATCATAATGCTGTATAAAACTAAATTAGAAACATTTGATACTCTCTTAAAATATTGAAATATTGAAGTAAAGTACAACCTTACAAGATAATTTAAAACCAGCACTGTTGGAGGTACTGAAATCTGCCATTCAGGTTTACTCATGCACAGATAATCACATCTTTGTCCCCAGCAATTATGTTTGCACAGACCTCTCATGCTTTTTCTATGTAGAAAATAGAAGATCCAGAACAAGATATCAGCAACATGCTCAAAACAGTCAGGAGTCCTGCAGAAATCTCAGTGTGTAAAAGCCATGACTGGAAGCCATTATTAGTGAACTTGAAGCCCTCAGCAAGGACTATACCTTTAAAAAAATAAAATAAAAACTTACCAGTTCTGTTGAAAATAATGATAACTTATTATAACCAAATTAGAGTTTTATATTTTTATGTGGATAGTTAATGAAATCAGTTTCTGTCAGAAGAATCAAAGCTCAACAGCAACAATAAAAATGATTGAAGAACTTAAAAATTAACTAGAATTTGTTCAGCCTGGTACACACATAACAATGTTTTTAATCTTATGAGACTTTTTATCAGTTCAAGACCTCCCACGTGAAGAAAACATGAAAAAAACAGGCATTAAACAGTTTTTAGCACAATGTGTGTGGTGTGCACCAGTAATATAATCACAGAACAACACACACATAATGACACTGTCCTGCAACTCATCTACAATCTAGTCCTCCGAGCCAGACAACATCGAGGCGTAGAAGAAGAACCATAGCAACAACCGCCAAAAAATGAAGAAGAAGAAACCTAGTAACAATCGGAAAACACAACACAGCATTGAAGAAGATATATAGGACATAGGAATGATAATGGTCTCGGGACTATTGTTAACAGAAAAAGCCAGAAATGAAAAAAATAACAGACTGGAGACGGCGTGAACACGGACTTTATTTACTTCCTTGTTTCCCACCCAGCTCGCTCTCTGATTGGCTACATTCTGTGCCATCCACGCAGTTACAATTCACTAGTCATCAATGTTCTTCAGAAACCCGCTCTGAAATACTGAACATGTTCAATATTTCCAAATGTCGGCTACGACCCGTTTTAGAGCAGATTATCGGGACAAATCGGGTCATAATACACCTCAGACCAAATAATGATTGGACAGGGAAATCTCACAATGACCGGCATTTGCCGTCCGAGGTCGGGAGGAGGCAAAATTGGGACAACAGCCCAAATATCGTTATGTGTGTACCAGGCCTTCACAATGAAATCAATGACATATAATAAGCAGAGACATCATAGAAAAAAGAAATACCTTAAACAACAAAAAGACATTGCTGCTCTAAATGAAAGACTAGCTGAAGCTGAACGCAATAAAAGGTGATGGTGTCTTCACACAATCAAACCAAGAGCTTTTGACAGTGGGAAGAAAATTTGCCATGAACACTCAACCTGAGCTGGTTGATCTACAACCAGCATCACTTTTTCCACTGATCTCATCTACTTAACTCTGATTATTCCATTTATGAAGGCCACAAACCACAAAGATAACCTGCAGCCCACTTATACCATGTGGTATGACACCGCTCCTCATCCACTCAACTCTACCGACTCCATGTATAGGTCAAAAACAACAAACTAAGGATGACCAGCATCTCTAGCACCACTGACTACACAGTGTGGAAAAGAAAGAAATATTGGTTGTGTCAAAAGCTTGCTGGTTTCAGTGGCTTTAAATTAATTTTCTCTTGAATATGTCATTATTTTTTCTCTTTTTTTATTTGAAACACATATATTTTTATAAGCCGTCTTATTTAGCTTTTTTTTTTTTTTTTTGTAGAGAAATCAAAGCAGATCTCATCTTTTTACAGGAGGCCCATTCTTGTGCCGATAACACAAAAAGTTATAGAAAAATTAATGGGGCAGTGACATCTGGTGGTCACATGGAACAAACCACTCAGCTGGGGCAAGTATCCTAAGAGACAACTTTACTGGCAAAATATTAGAATCAAAATGCGACGCGAAAATTTATTGGCTGTTTTATTGAAATAGCTGATCATCAGTTTGTGTTGGTAATGTCAACGGTTATAATTCTTCCACATCTATCTCATTAATCCTTGAAGAATTAGAAGAAACAACCTCAGCACAAATTCTGAATATAAACTTGTTCACTTCATAACAAAACAAATATACAGACAAAACCTTTACATCACAGACATAGACTGATTTTCGGCTGATCATAACTGAACTCAACCCACATATTTGTGAAGTTGAAATGTTCGCTGTCATCATGACTGATCACAAAACAATAAAACTAAAACTTAATATGCATGAAAATGGAAGGAATAGAAGGAGCGTGGGCTGCTGGAAGTTGAAAAGCTTGCTTTTTAATGATGAACAGATTACCTCAAATATCAACAGTCTTATTAAAGAATTATAGCAGATGGCTTTAGTAAGCAAAGAATATGTAAAACACTGGGAACTTCTAAAATTTTAAATTGAATGAAAATTCAGAATAAATCACTTAATGTAACAACAAAAAGTCTCTGAGCTTACCTCAGTTCAGAACGTAAACTATGATGTTTACATTCTCACTCAGGAAAAATGATCAGAGGAATTAGATGGGGTTTTGTTGTTTGTTTGTTTTTGTCATTATTTACAATTTATTATGTAATTATTTGTTATTTATTTATTTATTTATTATGCAGAGAGAGCTAAGGGAGCCTTCTTGTTCATTCTCAAAAAAAAAAAAATGGTTGGAGGAAAGTGAAAGAAGGAGTATTTTACTTTTTAGTTTAGAAATAATAGTATTACAGGAATTCAGAATAAATGGAACAATCTGCAAAGACAACCATCCTTTAACAAGATGCATAAGAGACTTTTATGAAAAACTTTATCAGCCTTATAAAACTCACCAAACTTTTTAGAAACAATTGAAGAACCAAAACAGCAAATGAATAATTATTAGAAAAGTTCAGAAATATTAACTATGGAGGAGAATTTGAGAGCGTCAAAGAGCTACAAAAAACAATAAATCATGCTGATTACGACGGCTTAACCTCTGAGTTTAAAAAAAAATCTTTGACAATGAAACTGCAGTATTTCTCTTTTCTGTCTATAATGAAGCTTTTGATAAACAAAAATTGATATCATCATTACATCTGGGACAGCCCTCTCTCATCCCAACACCAAATAAAGACTCTTTACTCCTTCATAACTTTGGGCCAGTAACACTCTTAAACAACAATAATAAAATGGTTGGCTCTGTCTTAGCAAAATATTTAAAATCTGGCCTAAATGAAAATATTCACTAATCACAAAGCAGGTTCATAAGTGGTTGGCATATTTATTTAAATTGGCTTAATAAACTATAAAGATCAGCTTCATGCTTCCCTTTTAATTCTGCACTTAGACTTCCAAAAAAAACTTTAATACAGTATCCCATAATTTCATCTTTGACACCCTTAGATTCTTTAAATTCAATAATTTCAAACAATAAAACCCCATTTCCAGTAAAAACACTTGCTCTATCAAACCTCTTCAGGGTACATCGGGTTGGAGGTAAGACAAGGTTTTTGTCAGGGATACCCAATCTCTCCTTATCTTTTTCTAGTTGTGGGTGAAATTCTTAATTTGCTAATCACTCAGCATTCCTTTAAAGGCATCACATTTAAAAACAAATTAAAATATCGTAACTGGCTGATTACACCACCCTTCTTTTTCTCAAGTTTTCTGAAGCCTCCGGTCTGAATATAAATTTGAACAAGTGTGACTCACTGCCTTTTACAAATGTTTTATTCCTGTATTCCAGTTAAACACACTAAAAAAAGATATTTAAACTTCTATTTTCTAAATGTTAAAAAGAAAGTTGAAAGAGTTGAAAGAAAGAAACAATACGTTGGGATAAATGTGTGTTGTGTGGACCATAAACTGCTAGTTTCTTCAACAGCTGAACGATATACAAACACAACAAGAGAGACGGTACTAGCAACCACAAAGCCAATCAGCCAGTCACTGACAGCTGCAAGAGGGGGAGGCTGCACAGACACACAGGAGACCAGAGAAGACCAGACCAGAGAGGACCAGGGAGCGACTAGAGCAGCGATATTTCAGCAAAACACAGAAAAAGTTATAAAAAAAATAAAAAATAAAAAAAAACACGATGAGTGTGGGTGTTGAACAGTCTCACCAAGAAACTTGTGGGTGTTGAAACACCCTCATCCCTCATGGATGTGACGCCCATGACTCAACTTCAGACCAAATATTCAACTCACTAATGAATATCGTCGTCTTTATTAAGGCTCTTCAGCTCACTTTCTGTCTGTCTCTCAGCTGTTTGGTAAGTAGATTGGAGAGGCAGGATAATATGGGTTTCCTTTCATTTCAGTTATATTCTGGTCAGATATTAATAGTTTTGGATTTAGTATCTTCATTTAAATTTGAACCATTTTAATATTTCAAAATGTTATGCTGTTATATTTTAAGCAGCATGTATTGTAACACTGCTTTAAAATCATTTGTACAAAAACTAAGGGAAAGTCAAGGCAAACTGGATTAGCTGCATTAATGTGATGTTACGTTTAAGATTCAGCCCTTTTTTTTTTTTTTTTTTTATTTCTTTTTTTTTTTAGGAGTAGTTTTAAAACAGTTAAATTTTAATGTTTGGAGATAGACGTATTAAACTAATTTTATTCAAGAATCTTGTATATTTAGTAAATATTTTCATGTTAATATAGAGAAATATAAATGAATATATTGTCTAGCATTCTCTCTTAGGTCTTGGTGAAGTATGAGTTCATCAGCTGGTGTCAGGGGCAACGTGACTCTCCCTAATCAGGTTTGGTGAAACAATCAGATGTTGTGAGACGTGTCTTTACATCACTGAAAACTAACACTCATTCTTTTTTCATTGAATTGTTCTGTTGTCCAAATGTAAAAAACACGTGTATGTAATAATGCCTTTAAATGTCATTGGTGTGGCATCCGTGACTCTGCAGTTAGAGAAGAAAAAAGTGCAGAATACTGTATAAAGAGTGTACATAATTTTTACACATGCATGACTGAATTAATCTAAATGTGGTTAAAAATGTGCTCTAAGTATTTACTACTTACGACTCTGTTTATGTGCTACAGCAAAGGAACATGAGTCCTTCAAAACTGATCAAAGCTCAATTCTGAAGTTAAATGTGTGCACATCTCAAATGAAAACCTTGCATACACGCTCCAAGCAAACAGTCCTCTTCTTCCTCTCTTCACTTTCAGTCCTTTCAGTAAAATCGTAATACCCCCCACCCCCCCAATAACCCAGTTATTTCACCTTAGCCCAGCAAAGCTGAAAGGAGAAAGGAGAAAAAAGGATGAGGGCCTAGGGTGAGGTTGGGAGGCATTTCAAGAGTCAGTGGTTTGCATAAGAAGTATTTATTTTGCTAATTCAGCTGATGAAACACTGTTGTGATTCTGTAATAAATAATAGTGTCCTAACTTATTTTCTTTTTATCTTATTCTACTCCCTTTCTCAAGGTCATCATCAGAGATACTTTCACCACGGCAGTTGTCAAAAACCTGATAGTAGTTCTTGTCTGGCTCATTCTCACTTACATCAACAGCTCCTTGGTTGCCACATTTTTTAGACACCAGGTACACACACTCAAACATCCACACTTGTTCCTGCTTTACATATATATATATATATATATATATGAAAATGCATTATATAAAGTATGTTAAAGACCACTCTACACAGCCCATCTGTGGTCACCTTATAAAAAATCTTCTATGCAGAAGTTACAAGCTGCATACAATGATGCTATGTGAATAATACTTAAGGTTCCCAGAGGAGGGAGTGTCAATCAGATGTTCATCACTGCGAGAGTGAGCACCCTCGAAGCACTGTTAAGAAACTTGATGTTTAAGTTTATGCAACATCTGGATGGTTCCACAAATAATATCATTGTAGCATCTCAAATCCTTCTGAGAGTTGCTCCAGTTACTGCAGGACTGCATGGTGGTGTGGTGGTTAGCACCGCAGCCTCACAGCAAGAAGGTTGGTGGTTTAAGCCCCGGCTAATGGAAGGTTCAAACTGGCCTTTCTGTATGGAGTTTGCATCTTATATGCATGGCTTCCCTCACTGTCCAAAGACATGCTCTAAACTTTCCCTGGGAGTGAGTGTATATGGCTGTTTGTCTCCCTGTGTTGGCCCTGTGATGGACTGTTGACCTGGGGTGTACCCTGACTCTCACCTGCTAAATGCTGAGTTAAGCTCCAGTTTCCCCACGACCCTTAATGGACAATGCAGTACAGATAATGAATGAATTTTGTAACTGATCTGGAAACACCCAAGCGGTTGGCAAGAATTATATCTCGATGAACAGTGTTTCTTTTTTCTTTAAATCCCTCCCTACTGTTCACTTTTTACATGGCATAGAATTTTAATCCTTTGTGTTTTCTTTGTTCTCTTTTAGATTTTCTATGAAGACCCTCGCTACATCCTCTTCATCCACATGGTGATAAATGATGGCGTCCAGCTGACAGTCACCATCACACTTTTCATCCTCAGCTACATCTTCTATAAGATTAATGTCTCTTTCTGTTGTTTCTTTATCCTGTTGGCCGTCTTCACCACCAGAACCACTACGTTCTACTTAGCTGGCATGGCTATTGAGCGCTACATTGCCATTTGCAAACCTTTACACTATGCTCAAATCTGCACAGTGAGAAGGACTCATATGGTCATCGGGTTGATTTGGTTTATTTGTGTGGCTCCAGATATTACAGATCTATTTGTGACACTGGCTACTGAGCCTCCAAGCTTTTTTTATGAGTCAGTGTTCTGCTTGCGCCCAAATGTGTTCAAAGACCCAGTCCTGGCATTCAAAAAGCAGGTTTTTGATATCATCTATTTCTCCTGTGTGTTTCTGATTCTGGTCTTCACCTATTTAAAGATCCTATTTGCAGCCAGGGCCCTGTCAACAGAAAAGACATCTTCCCAGAAGGCCAGGAACACCATCCTCCTCCACGGGGCTCAGCTAGCCATGTGCATGCTCTCCTACATCTCCCCAAGTGTGGAAATTGTTCTGCAAATAATCTTTCCAGGCAGAATCCTGGAAATAAGATATGCAAATTACTTGATTGTTTACATTCTGCCTCGGTTCCTGAGTCCAATCATCTATGGTTTCAGAGACAAGAAGTTCAGGAAATACCTCAGGATGTACCTTCTGAGCTGCAGGTACAGGGACACGGTGAAGAAAGTCACTCCCGTGCACAAAGACAGTTTGTAAGGATCCAAGACTGTTCAGATCCTTTACTCCAGAATAGATTTAATCAATGGCAAATGCAAAGAAAGTCAAGAACTAACTAACTACTAAAGTGAAACTAATAAAAATTGTAGAAATGTCAGGCTGTAAAGGAGCTAAAAGATAATATTAATCAGTTATTTTTAAAAATTAAAGTACGTAAGATTCTTGAAGTTTAAGTATGGAAATCATCCGTCTTTCAACATTATTTGTCTGATTAAACTTTAAATGACAAAGAATAACTTTCAACCAAAGTAAGATGACATGGATTACAGATATCAGAAGATTTTTCTCAGCAGTGGTGTGAAAACTGTCACGGTGAGCAGAACAGACAGTCCACACGTTTCCGTGTCATGGAGAAAAACGACACCCAGGGGCTCAAACTATTTTTCTACTGTTAATTATCAACTGTGGCAAATCCATCTGCTCATTTATATTTAGATTCATGTTTTGTGGGGTACAAACATTGCAAGATCATGTGGTCTAAGATTAGATTTATAATTTAAAATATGTAAATACTGGTTTGAAACTTCAGTTACTGTATATATAAAAAATTCTTCAGCAGTTTGTATCCATGTCTCTGCCTTCTGGTCATTACTAGCCAAGTAATTTTACATGAACATCTTGTCTATGACTCTTATTGAGCCATTGGTTCGTAGAGAATCCTTTTAATAATCTCCACAGCATGATTTTTAAATAAAATTAGCAAACATCTTCCACATATTCCTCCTTTACCATGACATACTGATCTCAGAAAGAGTGATATGAGTATAACACTGAAGTTGAATTAATGTTTTTATGACTTTTGGGTGTCATTCCATTAATACACTTTCAGTGCAAAATTGCTTTTGTACAAAATGTCATCATGGCAGCTTGACATTAACCAACAAAGCATTTTCTTACTGCTATGAAGTAAAATAAAACCCATATTTTATCCAATAAACCTCCATTGTTTGGGAGTCTTGTTGCAGTCTTTTATAATCTATAACATGTTAGTCTTCCACTCAGATATATCACTGCCTCAGTAATCAAAACGCTTAACTTGCTCATTAAAGATAACCACATCATAACCATTTACGTCACAGACCTCCACCTATCCTTAGAAAGAGCCTAATCAGTTCACACACACAAACAACACAGCAAAGCATCAGTAGCATCTTTATAAAGGAGCATCCAGGCTGGTGGAGGAGGTTGCTGACCTCAGTTCCCCAGCAGGTGAGAGCTCTGTCCTCACTTAACTGTCATTAAATATGCATTATTACTTCTTTTTGATGTCAAAGCCTTAGGATAGAGTTACTACTAAAATATGTACTGAGTTTCTCTTCTAGTTATCCTCTCGTAACATTTACCATAGTAACCATTTCATGTAATGACATATAGTGAATATTTATGTAGTTTTAAATCTCTTCTTGTTATCAGAGATCAAGGCATGAAAATCATGAACTGCTGAGGTAAGTTTGTATGTTATGTATATGTATACTTGTCTATGTCTAAAACTATAATGTATGAGTATAAAGCGACTAATTTTATAGACCAATGAGTGAAAAAGTTTTAAGTGTTTTATATTTTCATATGTTAAACTTTGAAGCATTATCTTATTTTTGCTGTATTTCCTTTTAAAAAAAAAGCCACACTTTACCTCACAAAGAAATGAAGAAATGTATTAGAGTAAAGTATGTCTGAATACTTTGTTTTTCTATTCTGTTCTGACTTAAAAACAGCTCTGCAATTTTGACTCATCTTGTGTTTCATGTACTGATATTTAATTATTAAAACAGTTTTGATTCACTATTGCAAAAAATAATGTTGATATATGTGTATAATTAAAAGATTTGTGAACAACCTTTTCACAGGTATTGTTCTTGAGCTTACAAATATTTGCAAGATTTCTTTTAAAATCTAATTATATGTGAGATATTATTTAAACATTCCATGTAAAAAATATGACTTTACATTAGGTTTTTATGTCTGTCTGTCCTCAGGTTGTGAGGTGGAGATGTTGGTGATGAACTCCACCTTCTCTGGGTCTCTGGACTTGCTGAGTAATACCAGCTCTTTAACATCAGAGGGTGCTGTAGGTTTACCTAAAGACAGCTTCTCCAATGCTTTGGCTAAAAACACAATGGCCATGTTGGTATGGCTGACTCTCAGTATCATCAACGGTAGCATGGTGTACACCTTTCTACAGCACAGGTACACAGAGCCACTGCTCACATGGTGCAGTTATTTCTCATTATGCCTAGTGCATAATGTTCAGTATGTTCAGTTGTGTGCTGTTTAGCATGCTTTTAATAATGATTATAAAGAGAGAATATTAACCTAATGCCAGTCACTGGTTTGTTTGGACACCTTATTGCATGTTCTCTTGCTCTGAGGTTATCTATATTCTGCTAAACTCTAACTTTAAGAAAGTGTTTTGATGTTGATACTCAGAGATTAGCCTCTGCAATAATATCTTAGCCCATTTCTGATCCTCATTACCAAAAGTTAAACATGTCTGTCCACTGTATGTTAGAAAAATAAGTTCAAATTTACATTTCTACTATCAATATGGCAACTCATAAAGCTTATAACTCCATAAAATTAACATCTACCTATATGTATGTAGAAGTATTATAGTGAGTTTACTTTAATCAATTACCTCCAAAAAACATGGTCAGACTTTTCCTTTTTTCAACATCTCTTCTTAACTTGATTTGACATTTTCAATTCAATTCAATTAAAAAAAAAGAAAACAAAATCTAACGAGGTAACTGTTGTAAAAAGAGGTGAATTCCTTACAAGATGACTCTCCTGTCTCATGCCCAACATGGCATGATGCACCTTCACATTATCTTATAGTGGCACCTATTAATATGGCAACATCTAACATACTCAGAACAGATCACTTAGTTTCATCAAGTTTCCACCACAAGTCTTCACTTTGCTGCAATCCTTGAACTCATTTGTGTAAATGAATGAAAATCAGGAGTCATCAATATTTGCATCATAATAAATGCTCACAAATAAGCATCCAAGTGTCCATTTCTCTGTCAGCTCTTTATCTTTGACCCTAGTCTCTTCTATGAGAACCCTCGCTACATCATGTTCATCTGCATGGTGGTCAATGATGCTCTGCAGCTAACCCTTGTAACCACTCTTTATGTGGTTAGCTACATCTTCAGGAAGATTCATGCCTCTGTCTGCTGCCTTCTGGTAAGTCACTACAGTGTTTCATTACATTTATAACCCTAAAAAAAAGCAGCCTTGTTTAAATCTGTTCATGCACGTCTAACTTTCATGATATAAAACACATGATTTTTCATTCTTTATTTTATATTTTGTTCATCAAACTACAACACCAACCCTGCACCACCCTCAGGTCATGACAGCAGTCTTCACCACCCGCTCCACCCCGCTCATCCTAGCCGGCATGGCTGTTGAGCGCTTCATCTCTATCTGTTTCCCCCTGCACTACAACCAGTTGTGCACTGTCCCCCGCACCCTCATCCTCATTGGCATCATCTTCATCCTCACTGCCACCCCTCCAATCACAGACCTGCTGATAACAATTGTCAAGCAGCCTCCAAGGTTCTTTCACACCACCATTTTTTGTGACCACTCACTTCTCTTTTATGATCCCTCCATCTATTACAAGAACTGTGTGTTTGATGGGACGTACCTCTCCTTTGTGGCCCTTACGCTGCTCTACACCTACTGTAAGATCATGCTGGCAGCTCAAGCTGCATCGACAGGCCTAGCGTCAGTAAAGAGAGCCAGAAACACTGTGCTGCTTCATGGGGTGCAGGTGGGTTTAAACGGAGGACACATGGCTGTAGTAATGTTATGATTCCCGTTTGTTTGGATGAGCTAAGAAGCAATGCTGCATCACAACCGTGTACAATGAAGATGCTACTCCTAAAAGGAATGCTGTTCTTATTTAACCCCTTCATGGCTGAATTAATCTACAATATAAGAAATATATATATATTTTTAAGATCACTGCATGGTTATTTAGTCCTCTCTTGCATCTCTGTTGCAGCTGCTGTTGTGCATGCTGGCCTTTGTGGTTCCTTCCCTTCAGGCTGCTCTGATCTCCCTCTTCCCCCAGCTGAGCCTGGAGATCCGTTACATCTTCTTCTTGCTGGTCTACATCATTCCTCGTTTCATGAGCCCTGTGATCTATGGTTTTCGGGATGAGCTGTTCAGGAAGTACTGGATCCGGTACCTGTCATGTCGGAGTCACAGGATTATCAGGGTCAGACCAGCACCAGTTATAGCAAACCTGCTGGTGATATAAGCTCCAATCTGTCAGTTTCATGTTTATGAGGATTGTTCAGTATGATGTGACTTCTAGGTTTACCCTCCTGTTATACATGTTTCTTTCCTATTTCTAATTTACTGTGGAGCAAGCACGTGACTTCTGGGTGGCTGGTCTCAAATGTTGGAAATAGGATTACTTTTTCTTAATAAAACATCCTTATTACGTCTCTTATTCCAATTCAGGGTTACATGTAAGCTGGGTCACCAGTCCACTGCAGACAAACAAACAATTCACACTCATTCCTAGGAAAAATTTAGAGTGAAGAATAATCTAACATTCATGTCTTTATATATATATATACATGGTTACAATGTGCACATCCTCAGCAGCATGTCCAGGATTACACCATCTGTTGTTAACAAACAGTGCAATCCCTCTTATTTAAATTTTCCCGTTACTTTCTGTAAGTATGTCTCAGTGAATAACTTATCATCCTCATCAGTGCTTCAACCTATCAGCTTTATGTGCCAATGAGAGAAGAAATGGCTTCTCCTTTTTCTCCATGCTGTTCCTGCTCTATTCAAGACATCTTTTACTCATCTTGTTTTGATTTACATCACAAAATTAATTCACATGCCCTCATGTGTAAACAACTCTACCATTAACATGATTACTCGTGTATGTGTCGGGTTTTATGTTTATATGTAAAAATGCTTTGTTTTTATTATGCAAAGCACTTTTTGCTGCTTTTTAATCTAAGAAAAGTGCTCTATGAATAAAATTTGATTTGATGATGTTAAAAGATACTAAAAAGTGACAAGTTACCAGCAAAAGAAAGAAAATCAAGAAAAATAGAAAAAAAATCCATCGCACACTACATGTCCTATAAAACCAAAATAGTAATCAATTTTCAATTTATGAGTTTACATAATGTGTTGGGCTAATTTAACATGTAAAAACAAAATTAAACAACTTGAAAATTGATGTCTATAAAGAAACATAGCTATCCATGACAACATAAACTAAAACATGCAGACACACGTCAAACAAGCATATTTTTTCCCATACTGCTGCTTGAATGGTTTAGTGCATGAGAATCAGAGAATCATTGAGGATATTTAATGAATGTGTGGAGACAAGCAAGACGCTCTAAGGTATCATATTATATACTACTGGAAATATCTTTAACAAGAGATTTTTATTCAACCCTATATTATACTTCTCATCTGGGAAAGGGAAACCTATAGGTCTAATATTGTTAGTCTTCACAGGCGTCTTTAGAGTTGCACTTTGTCTCTCACCTTAATATGATGCATTTCTATTAACAAGACTTTGATATGATTTATCTGAACAAACCTACCTACTCAGTGAATCACACACAAAGTTTTTAACAGCATGATCTCATTTAAAGTTTTTCATGAAATGTTCAAAGTTTTTATTCCGTTCACAAGACATTACACTATTTCACGCTTTTCCTTAGCATAAAAATAATTTTTTCTGCCATACTGCATGAGCTAAACAGGCAGGAGAAACAAAAGACAAAATCAAGTCTCAAATCAGGTCTAAAAACACGCCAAGTTTGAATAATTCTAATATAGCTTTGTGTTTCCTGCAGATGGGGATGTAAGCTGGAAATAAAAACAATGACTAGTGGGCTCATTCTCCAACGTTTACAAGGGTAAAGCTCTGTAGCCATTAAGAATGATAGAAAATACACATTCCAGTGTGTTCTCCCCTCGAGTTGGGCATTTAACATGTTGCAACCTTAGAAATACCATCTTCTATCTAATCTCAAGAGTTAACACAGGAGTTAACCATCTATCAGTGAGGGATAAGATGATAGGAGGGACAGAAGAGAGTTAACTTCGGCTAATAGGTAAAATAAAATAAAGCTCTGATTTGCTCTGAATTCTCCATTTACAATAATTAGAACCATTACATAATAATATCAATGGATTCTCCAGGATCTCGGGGTTGTGAAGATGTTCTGATGCAATGTCTGCATTTTAAGATACAGAGTAGAAAAAGTTCACAGTCAGACAGCAGGTTCAATACAAAACATGACTCAGTGGATAATTAGTGGAGAATAAATTTCAAGATAATTTTTTAAACATATTTTTGGAACACATTTCCAACAATCACTAATAATAATGTCTTTCAGCAAATATAAATAAATATGAGTAAAGCCTGACTATATGACTTTTATTATGCAGGTTTTTCAAAACAAACCTGCAAGTTCATGTGTGTGGGAGAGATTAAAATCACATTATCTGACTGTATTTACTACAACAATCTGATATTCAACTATTTTCAAGCTTGAATCCATATTAATTTGCACATTTGGTTAGATTTTAAATTCTCTATTTGCACGTTTCACTTTTGGTTGACTACACAGAAAAACAGGGATCTTTTCTCGCACAAAGTCTATTAGAACCATGTTATTATTACCTCTGTCAAGGTGGAGGTTATGTTTTCGGTTACGTTGGTCTGTCTATCAGTTAGAAACATAACTCAAAATGTTTTGGAGGGATTTTGATTAAATTACATTTAAAAAAAATTACAATATGACATCATGGTAGATGTTAAATACACTAACATCTAACCCAGATTGCAGCCATTAAAGAAAATGCAATTTTCTGTAATAACATCAACACTATTAAAGCAATTTTCCTCATCTTGGTGTCTAAAGATATGTTTCCAGGGTCAATGATTCTAAATAAGACGTGGCATCTATCCTGATGATGGAAATACATAGTGATATTAAGCTGAAATATACATTAGTGTTGGATTGGTGTTGGTAACTGGGTGGGCTGTTGGGCCTTTTGGTTTTTTTTCCAGGTGATTGACCCTATGTCTTGGCAGAGGTCTGTGCTCTCTGAGTGCTTCTAGTTATAATTTATATTTCTGCAGCAGCTGTTTGGAAGAAGCACTAACAGTCGGGTTAGCAAAGGAAAGTAGATAGTAGACATAATGTTGCTCATTTAATTAATGCAACAGGTCTTTATGATAAAAAATATAATCTGAGTAATGGGAAGCCTGTGTCCCAGTAGAGCCCTGTCAAGCAACGCCCCTCAATTGGCTTGATTAATGTTGCCAGCTACAATAAAATCCCCATCAAGATGTGAGTTATGTTGTTACCTGGGTTGACCTTCCCAGACATTCAGGATCTGGATAAGTTGTACTATGAAGCTGGTTATCCATTCGGTAACTCAACCCAGGATTTTCCAATACAGATTAGTGCGCATTCACATAAAGGGTGTGGTGTTCGGAGGTTTTGACCAATCGCAAACATGGACAAGCCCTGCAGAGCAGTGTATTTTACCATGGAGAAGCAGACTATTATTCTTCAAAATAAACGAAGAATTTAAAAATATAATTCATGTGTGAAAAAGAATTATCACTATTATTAACCTCCATTTCTCCATTTCAGAGCTAAAAGGACTTGGGAGCAAGTAAAGAACAAATAGGAGCACAATTCATCTGATATTGTTTGCAACCCACAGGAAAAAAAAAAGTGTGCTGCCAAAAAGACAGGGGGTGGTCCTCCCTCTTAGGCTTATACTCCTGCAGAGGGGTTGGCACTGTCAAACAATGAGGGTCGCCCCTTGATGGAGGGTGTAGAGGGGGGTGTGGCATCAGACCCCTGTGGACCTAGCAGCACTCGCAGGTCATTTGTTATGGGTATGTTTTTAGTGAAGTTATGTTAAAGCATTGGGGTTGATTCTAAAACACAATACCAATATATCATTTTTTTTTGTGGACATATCCTGAGATGCATGTTCTCTACAGCTGATAGTGAGAATTACCTGTAAACAACATGGGAGACAACTAGAGGTCATCTGGTTTATTGAGAGGTGGCTTCAAACCTCATATTTACTTCAAACACAGTTGCATAATGGTCTCAACTTCCACAAGTATGAAGTCCAGGTGGACTTTAAAAAATCTCTTTACATGAGCATGTTTGGTGAGCACTAAGGTAAAACATGTTAACTGGTTCTTCTACCCTGAGGTTGGTAGCGAGGATTGCGGACAGCAGGCAGACAGAACCTCAGCCCATCATCAGCCTGTACAGCCAGCTCAGTGACGTACTCCAGCCTGATGGAGGCGTTCTCTCCTGGAGGTAGACTGCACACACTCAGAGAGAATATAGCCGGACTCTGATCACTCTCCTCCAACAGGAATGCTTGCTGACCAGAGCTCAAAGCTTCATCATACTCCTCTCCAGCCTGCATAACACATGAAACATGTCAGTAACATTAACTTCACTGTGTTTCAGCTCCTTTATTGTCGCTAAATCTTTCTGTTCAGCTCACCTGCTGTTTGTCCTTCACTTCAGCTACAATATGTGTCTGTCCAACCTTTGAGCTGAAATGACACACAGCTGCATCTCCAGGCAGAGGGAAGATAAAAACAGCTTCTACTGGTTTGTCCTCCTTGTTCTCGTAGTTCAGAGTGGAAACCACTGTAGCTACATGGTCCCTCACCTGCAGCTCCACCTCCATGCTCTTTAGAGGAACTGACAGAGAAACAATGGCCAGAAACACAGATCGTAATAGACTTTGTTTGATTTAGAAATTACACTGATGAAGTATTGAAGAAATGTTTCTGCATTCTGAGAGGACAGTAATAATTAACAGCAACAAGCAGGACACCATGTGTGCCTCATCATCATTAAAGCTCTGAAAGGTTTTTAGAGTTCATGACTTTACAAGGTTACAGAGGAGGTCAGGGAGATCTGTTTGCTTTATAACAGCTCTGTACGTGGTTCCTTCTGTGCAGTTAGCAGACCACAGCAGTTCACCATCATACCTGTGAAACAAGGAAACGTGATTGTTTTCTGTTAAAGGAACAACAGGAAAAACCTGTATTAGGTGGCTTGCAACAGCATTGACCCATTGGCATTTTTTTGTGTTGTATGTATGTATGTGTTTTAACCTGTAATTTTAATCAGTTTGGGGGGATTAGAAAAAAAAACAAAACATATTGACCATGATTACAATATTCATTTTAAGCTGTCAGAGACTGTCATTGTCTCGTTGTAGATAAGTATACTGATTGTGCTGTTATGTCTGGCAATGATAGTGGTTTAGGCGGTAAAGGGGCTGCTGTGTAAACGAAGATGGTCGGTTTGATTCCCCGCTCTGCCAGTCAGCTGCTGTTGTTTTTTGTTTTGTTTTGTTTTGTTTTTTTTGTTTGTTTTGTTTAAATAAATTTAACGCTCATTTGATTTACATTTGATTTCCTCCTAAATAATAGTTATACCAAACAAACTCATTTCAAAACTTTACAATTAAAACACAATCCGAGCAGCTGTGTCTGACTTACTCAACATTAAAGCAGCGTGTGTGTTAACTTTTCATTTTCACATCCACAGTAGGCTAACGCTAAATAACATAGATGCTATTGTACCCTAACAATATCTCAACAACATAATAATTGAAGTAAATGCAGTGGAGCGAGCACGCAGCATATGATGTACCTGACTGTTTATCTAGAGCTTCTGGTTGGGGAACTTCCTGACTTGTATGGTGGGCTGAAGATTAAAGTGCTTTAAAAACTGAGCATTTGTTCATGCATTATAATAATAATAAAACTTAAAAATGGATTACATTGATATAGCGCTTTTTTCTAGGCACCCAAAGCGCTTTACAATGTATATCCATTATTCATTCACTCCTCACTCAGACTTGCTGATGGTGGACTACATGTGTAGCCGCTGAAGTTTGAGAAATTTGAAAAATTGAGAAAAACAATTTGTCAATTATGCTTGTCAAGTGTTAAATAGTATTTTGTATTACAGAATTAAATTTCATTGCTGCCACTCAGCTATTGCTGCTAGCTACTATCGAGTGTTACTTTGTTAGCTTGTTAAGACCTGAAGACAACACACTGGCAGACAGACGGCAACAGTTTACAACAGTGTTCATACGTTTGCTATATTTTGCTTCATTTATAAGGATGTCTATATTATTACAGTTTATGGTTTATGCCAGACTGACATATGTGCTTGAGTAGTTATGTTGTATGAAAAAGGGGTAGGATTAAGAGATCATTTCAAACTTTCTCTGAGTTATGTAATGTAGTTATGTAGTTTCATTTGCAACACTGTAAAGCACAGGAATTATTTATGCTCAGAGTTTAAAAAAGTAAAGAAAATCAGACAAAACAAGTTAAGTAACCCTAACCACCAGTCATAACTTCACTTAAAAGCAGGTTATCTTACCTTTGCAGTGAGACTGTGTTGTGCAGTCCTGTGGTGGAAGTGTGAACAGATCCTGCTCCCAGCCATTCCTGAAATGTTGGTGAGCTTTCAGAGATTTGTAGTTTCTGAACTGTTCATACGTGTAAGCACTGATACCACAAACGAGGTAGCTCATGTCCAGCGATGAAGTTGGAGGTAGTAATGTAGCATCGTAGCTCCATTCCTTAGCTGTGGGGTCGTAAGGATCTATGTTATTGATTGTTGACAATTTGGCCAAATACCGATCCCGGGCCCCCCAGATAAGTTTGTCTCTGCATCGTATCCTTTCATCATTCTTCTTTTTATCCATATTGGCGACTGATGTAATCAATGTAATCATAATGTGATGGTCAAATTTCAATAATGTAATCTCCTTTTATATCTTTTCATATTTAGGTCAATTTATCCAAGTTTGATTTTCATTTTTAAAAAAGAAGAAGGAGAAAAAGAAGAAAAAAAAAAGACAAATAGCCTATTTCCCCCACTGCACTGTAATCCTATTTGTCAAACTTTGTGCATCGATTGCAAGCTCAAGCTGAAAGCCATGAAAGCCACTGCTCCCTTGTCCTGTTAGTATTAGTGACAAACTGGATAGTGTCCTTTTCTTCATCTTCTTCTTTTTTCAGTAATAGTATAATAGTGTAGTGTTGTTATACAAGAAATTAACTTAAGTGTTATTAACCTTTTAACCGATGCAGGGAGTTAACACATTGGTAACAACAATGCCGATTTGGTGTAAAATCACAAGAATTCATGATTTGGATGATGGAATATCAAAACAGATCAAATAGTCCAAGTGTCCAACACCAACCTCTGCCTACTGATATTTTCTGCATATGAAACACAAGTCACCAAGGATGATGTCAGTGTAGACCAACAGCGGATGAGGCAGGTTAAACAATATCTTAGTGTCCAAAATTGGTTGCTTTCCTAGATAACACAACGGATGAATGGATGTCCTCAGTAAAAGACCTCTTGACTGGATGAGTTTATCAGTTTTAAATATTCGTGTCTCCAGAAACTATTGATCCCGTAAGAACTCATGTGCTAGTAAGCAAACAAACTAAAAAGACAACAAAAACAAGATGTTAATGCCTGAAAATGGCTTGGATATTACTACACTTTTGTCATAATTTATTGAACATGGATCTATGAAAATGCTAATCTGGACCCACCCATATTAACATCCCACCTCTCTTTTATGGTATGTTTCTTTGGTGAAACAATCTATATATATATTTTATTGTAACCAAGATAAAAAAAAAAAAAAAAAAACTGCTTTTCTTATCTCTTCTACCAGTCTTTAGCATCTTTACATGTCCAACAAAAAACAAAAGAAGATGATTTTGGTGTTGGCCTCATGTTATTTTTATTTATTTATTTTAGCAACTGCTTGGTGTTTTGTCCATGGCCACCTATGTCACAGACTACAATGACGCCATAACCCAACAGCAAAATGAGCAGTAACCTAGCTCTATTGTCACACTGGCTCCACATTAACCACTGGGTGGTGCAAACGCACCATACAAGCAAGTCAGCTGCCTACAGTACTTTTATTTCTTTTTGGAAGTTGCCATCTCGTTCCGGTAAGTGGCGGAAAAAGCCGAAGATTTCCGCTTGGAGAGAAGACGAACAAATCGTTCAGAGTACACCTGCGTGCTCACAGCTCACTGTTATCTCTTCTTTACAGTTTCTTATTGTAGACACTTATTAACAGGAAAAAAAAAACTTTAAAAAGATTCTCATCCCACTTGTACGAGTGTTAAATCCGTTATTTTATTTATTTATTTACTTTTTCGTGATGGAAGCGTAAAACTTGTAAAAGCATCATGGGGTGAATCTGACATAGAGGACGAGGATGCTGCTCCGGTCATTAAAGAAGGTCGTGAGGAAACTATAAGGTAAGTCAAATATTAATTAAACAACATTCATGTAGTTTCCACCCGAGTGTTTACAGAGCAAACGATTCTTATGTCAGTTTACTGACAGTTTCACCGGAAAACCGATTCGTTTAGCCTGTTGGAGGGAGTTTGTTTTTGCAGCTGTGCATCTCCACCGCTGTGATTTCAAGCTGAAGTGTTGAATTATAGATGGACTTTACTTCTCTGTGCACCATGTGTATCATGAGCTCAGCATGCATCCTTCACGCAATTACTTACATATATGGAGTCACATTGTCCCGCTGTTTGAATTTTTTTTTTTTTTTTTTTTATGTGAACCATACTGGATAACAATTACGCCAATCTGTACTGAAACTACGAGATTTATGTAAAATTATTCCGAGTCTTTAATAGGACCCTGTGGAACTAATCATTTAATATGTCTGAAAGTAATATTTTTTATTCTTCTTCAGATTAAAATAAAGCCCTGTCTATCATACCGTTTAGCAAACACACACTATTTTAAAGAAAGACCATAAAAATAAACAAATACATAAATAAGCAGTTCATTTACATTTGCTGTGGTGAGTTTTTACCTTAAATTATTTTAAGTCAAGCCTAAGTTTTGAGCTTCATGGAATTTTACACAGAAAACAACACTAATTTAAAGCTGTGTTTAGTTGCTTATATGATAAATAAAGACAACGAGAGGGGACCTAAAGTAATTCTGCTTAGACAAGCCCAACAACAAACAATATGAATATTTAATCTTGCTGTTCTCCTCACTTATTTTTGCTTTGCACCTTTAATTGTGCTTTAATGGAACTAACTAACACCAATGAATATGTTCTTTATGATGTCTTGCAGTCACATCTGAAATAAACTTTAACATTGGCCAAAACATGAACGGTCAGCTCAGGGCCCGTCTGATGCATGTGCTTCAGTGATTACAATAACCATGATGAGGGTCAGTTAGCATTTAAACAGCCTTTGCTCAGAAACTTTAATTATTTACTTAAGAAAAGGGTATGGGCGACGTGTGTGGAGGGTGTAAATGTATTGATTAAATATAGGAATTGAATTCATTACTTATACCATTGATGCATATCCGAGCTGGCCTTGTAAAAAATTGTTCCAGTGTCCCTTGACAACAGCATTCCTGTTAATGCCATGAATGTTTATATGGCCCTATCATATCACATAACAAGACAGAAAAAAAAATCCACTACAGTGTCATATTCTTTCATTACTATCTGCCACTGACATTTACTTCCCACAAATGCACCACCCACCTGTGATTCTCACAAAAGCAGGCTGCTGTCAGAGGGTTTTCAGCTGCCACGGTTGACTTGAAGCCAGATCATGTGACCATAAATCACAGAAAAACCTGATTAGACATCAGCAGGAAGAGAGTGAAAGATTCAGAAACAGATAAAGTCTGACTTCTTCTGTTTAATCACCATTACCCTCACATTAGGTTAACACCTTTCTCTAAGTCCTCGAGCCATTTCCCACTTTGTGCATTTACAGACTTTATAACATTAGGACGTTACATTATAGCTACTTCACCTGAAGGGAGGCACTTACTGCTCCCTCGAAATGGATATCCTCAGTCTTGTTGAGTGAGCGCTCTAAACACAGCAGTTGGCCATACTTGGAAGTTTTCATCAGGAAGCATCTTTCAGAGCTGAAGTAAAGCATGGTAATAATAATTCAACATTCACCAAAAATCAACTGCAAATCTAACCGCTCTTTGAATGATGGAAACCATACGATGTGCCAGAACTGTGGTTTTAAAAGTGATTCTCATTCAATAGTTCCTTTGAAGAAAGGCAGGTAATGTACTGTCGTCATCCAAATATAATCTTTAGTCCCTGAAACTTCACTTGTTGCTAAGTGATACTGACGCAGCATTTGCGGACTAGCCTGGATTGAATCATGTCTTTTCTCACAGAGATTTTAACATTGCAGTGTTAAAGATAATACAGCCGAGAGGAGAAGCATCCGAGAGCCATTGAAAGTGTCAAGATACTTTGTACAGTTTTAAAGTTTGATGTGAACTTTGTTATTTATTTATCTGCTGAGATTTAATTCTGTAGTTTTCTTTTGGGTGAGCTTGTACACTACGTGGGCGTTTACACTGTGAGTACAGTAAATGAGCTTGTGTGGGTGTTTTGGCTGCGTATATGTGATGTTTTTTAAACTTATTGCAGGGAGAAAGTTGTTTGTTTAATGTTGACAGACGGTAAATCAAGTAGAGCTCTTAGTTAAATCTAGTTAAAATTGATATTAATACTTTCAGACCTGGGTAGTATTAAAAACACAGTCAGTCTGTGAGGATTTAAAATCCAGTAAAAGCCTTTTGGCTTTCAACCAATGCACATTTTTTTCTTCTACTGTCAACATTAAAATAGCGCATCCAATTAGTGTATGCATATTTGGTCTTAGGAGTAAATTTTGCAAAGTAGATGGAGCTACTATACCAACTTTACAGAAAAAGAAGAAGCTGAAACATACGGAGCAGAAAATAAATCTCATCAGAAGCCTGAATTTTTTTTATGATTGCTGAGTCAGCCTGAGAAAAAGAAGACAGAGGAGCAAGAGAGTACAAGATCTGAATTACATGCTGGCTGTGGTTCAAGGCGTTCCAGTAAAACTGCACAAAGTCAAAATATCCACAAGTCTAATTCAATGAAATGTTTAGAAAACAAAATGCAAGATTCTTACTCTTGAAGTTGTCTTGCCCCACATACAGAGACCACAGCTCCTTGATGCCGTCATCCCAGGATTGATGCATCCAGGATTTGCAAGATGTATAGAATGACAGAAGTTTGACTGTGATGTAGTACAAAGAAAACAGATTATTTTTCATCTCGATGTTACTTGAACCCTCACTAGAGGACTGTCAATGATGAAAATGAAGCAGCTCTCATGTAACTGAGCCTGCAAGAGAATATAACAAGAGCGAGTTTATTGCTGAATACGGTCTGAAATAATTATGTCAAGAAACAGATTCACGTCGACTTTATCCAAAAACAAAAGAAACAAAAGAGCTGTGCTGATCTATTTAAATAGATAGAAAAATAAGTCCTTTATTCATCCCAAGGGAAATTAAATTTGGTCTGCAGCTTACATACATCACACTCACTCCCTCGCAAAGAAAAACAGTAGAAAAAGTGAAAAATAAAAACCGCTAAAAACATAGGTTAATAAATAAAAAAAAGGCACATTTAAAATTCAATACATGGCAACCAAAAATATTAGAAGGTGCATTAAATTTCTAAAATAATACTTCAAGGTGCATCAGCATCTTTAAAAAAGACTTATCCCTTACTTACTTATCAAACAATGTTTTGTTCACTTAAGTTTGTCATGTTTTTGCTTCCGTTTTTGTGCCTTTCTTTAATTTTGCAGTCTTCTTACTGAAAACAAACTAAACAAAACACAACACATATTTTTGTCTTGTTAAGATTTAGCTAAAAAATAAGCAGGTCTTAACGGTTTGGCTTATTTGCCTTTATGTGCACGTCCCTTATTGTTAAATCAGTTTTACAATTAATGACTCATAATGTGAATCTTATGCGTATTGTGTCACGTCTTATGTGTCTTTTAATATTAAGGAAAAAAAAAAAAAGTTCATGCAATATATCATTAAGAAACAATAACTATCATAAAATAACTTTGTCAGGAATTATAGTAAATGTTATCACAGCCTCCAGATTTATTTTTGAGTTCAGTAAAAATGTCCTAAAGTTTATCTGAAGCTGCTGAGTTGAATGAATCTGGTTTATTTATAGTTTTTTTTAATTAACATTCTGCTTTGTGTTTGTCTGTGAAGTCATTCCTGCTGAGACACAGCAGCACGCTGACAAAATCTAAAAACCGTTGTTACCTTAGAAGATCCCAGTTAATTTGTCTAACTCGCGCTGTTCCCCGTTGGTTCCAGTGGAAATACATCAGAACTACATCATTACCACAACAGTATGAAAAAGAGGAGAGACTACAGGAAATAAAAGTTTTATGTGCACATCATTATTGTTCAAGAGAATAATGGACAGAACTCTTGTCATCATCATAAGATCCAGAATCCACAAATCCAGCAGGATACTGTCCTCACACTTGCCTTTGTTTTTGGTCATCTCCATACTATTACTATTAAATTAAAGTTGTTAAAGAATATAATGAAGAAACTGTTTGAAAGATGGAAAATAAACAACTGAGTAAGGTAAAAAGCATAATTTATTTAACTTAACCTTCTGTACAATGTTTTGGTGTATTTTTATTTATAAAGACAATCTAGTCCAAGTTTATCTAATGATTTTCAGACTTTCTTCACTGATTTGATTTTTGATAGCCTGCAAAAGAAATTATAGTTGTATTGTGTTTTCTTTTGTCAATTTTTATGCAGCTTTCCATGCATGTAAAAAGTCAGCAGTCAGTCTTCAGAACAAAAACACTACTTCTTAACTACCCAAAATCCTCATATTTCATTCTTCCTTTATTACTGAAATCAACGCATTTCCATTAAATGTCTGCTTAGTGTCTAGTTTGGCCCACTAAAAGCAAAGAAGCCTTGAACATCTACATTTCTGATCAACCAGCACAAACTGGGCCCTTGTGAAGAGTGCCTTAAAGCAACACGAGTTTCCTGCTTCCCGTTTACGGCACCACATGCACGTTTTATGTCGAGTTGTGGAACATAACAAAGAAGGGAAGATGCGAGGGAATTTTCATAAAACATGTTTTATTACCAAACTGAAAACAATGTAACTAAAATGTAAACTAAAAAAAATAAAACACCACAACCAAACTAAACACCAGGCCCTAAAGGTTTGTGGGCTTCGCCACAGAAAGGGTGGACCTCTTATGGTGCATGGAGACCCTGGCCAGCTGTCTCTCAACTGCCGTCAACCCCTGGATCTCCAACACAAAATCAAACAATTAACACGAACAAAACAAGACCCACAGAGGCTCAAGAGGTCACCCCATTATTAATTGGCTTTTATGAAGAGATGTTATTATAAATTGGACTAATCTGGATTTGTTTTAATTGGATCACACTGAATTATTTTGAATGGATTATGTCTGTGAAATACCTTGAAATGACTTTGTTAATTGGCACTATACAAATAAAGTTGAATTGACGAGAGTCAACATCGGTCTGACTTTTACTGGCTAGAGAGACCTCAGAGAAGAGATTGGATGAAAGACAGATGCTGACGGAGCCTTCCTTTAGGGGCCAAAGTTCAGTAATAGGGCTTTAAAAAGGACATCAGAAAGAGAGAAAATGATTAAAATTTCTACACCAGTGTACAGAATAACGTTTTTTTTTCTCTTTGAGTACTGAAGCATGAAAATATCATTTACCCTGATACAGATACAGATTTGTAGATAGCTCTGTTTCACTGTGATAATATCAACAGTTGTTTAATGCCTTTTCTATGCAACTTTACACAGTCAGTGTGTTTTTTTATATTAATCTTTGTTTCATGCCTAATATTTTTCCATCTTGTTTAAAACGTTTGCAGCTCTAATCCTGATTTTCATTTATAAAACAGAAAGATCTTTTTCAAGTCAGTGAAATTTACTGTTTGACCATTTGTATGTTTTGGGATTGCTTCTAAAACCCAGAGACGCTGTACAGATCTACTTGTTGCAATGCTCAACTTTATCTGAATATTTATGTACTTCTCTTAAATTTTCCAGCATATTTCTAAGTAAGTCTGCTCTTCCTCTGTTTATAACCGCATAGCAGATTTCACCATGGTGAAGGAGAGTCTGCCCAGCTGGGTCCACCAGGGCTCTGACGAGGGTCTGGTTCATGTGAATGTTGGAGGTCTAAAGAGGAGCCTATGTTCCAGCACACTGAAGAAATTCCCAGATACCAGACTGGGAAAACTGCTGGCGTGTGATTCAGAGGAAGATATACTGCAGGCAGGTCAACCAGTTAATGATAAATGATAGTTGGCCTTATTTTCTACAAAGATTTTTTTTTCTTTTCTCTGACTGGATTTTCTTTTCCTTCTCTTTGTCGGCTTTTTGTCCATTCTTCTCTTTAAAATATGTTTTCCAAGTGTCCTTCTGTTTTCATTACTCCTGTAGGTTTGCGATGACTATGATGCACACCAGAAGGAGTTTTATTTTGACCGGAATCCTGGATTATTCCCTTACGTCCTCCACTTTTACCAGACTGGGAAACTTCATGTCATGGAGGAGCTTTGTGTCTTCTCCTTCAGGTGTTGTTCTCACTCAGACAAGCTTCAAGTCAATTACATTAACCTGTCTTGGCTCAGACACACATTTCTACTGTTTAAAAAGGATGCTGAGTAGTTGAGTGGTTGCTTTATAGGTGAAGTTACATTAGCTCAGCTTATTTTGCACATACAGCAGATTTGTGGGTTTATTGGGCTGCAGATACAGCAGCTAATATTCTATTATACCTTATGTCTTCTGTTTATTTTTACTAAGTAAATATTTAGAGCTAGATATTCAAAATTCCTGTTCATACTTGACGGGATGTTGGATGAAGCTGTACAGTGTTCTCATTTTTCTTTAATAATTTAGCAGGTGAGTAAACTAACTTAACTTGGCTTCTGTTTTCTCCACAGCCAGGAGATAGAGTACTGGGGCATCAATGAGTTCTTCCTGGACACTTGCTGTAGTTACCGTTACCATGACCGCAAGCTGGAGAGCAGCCGACATCGCAGCTGGGATGACGAGAGCGACGTCAGCAGTGTAGATACATCTGTGGATGAGATATCAGACTTAAACAGGTGAGATGAAGCGGTGGTACTTACAGAATGACTACGAGTAAAGGATGGTCATTCTTTCTTCCCTCATACTGTTTATGATTAAGGCTGTCTTCCTCCTCACAAGGGATATGCAGCATTTCCAGGAGGTACGTTATGGGAATATGAAGAAATGCCTCTGGCTGACCCTGGAGAACCCAGGATACTCCATCCCCAGCAAGCTCTTCAGTCTGCTTTCCATCGGAGTGGTCCTCACATCCATTGCCACCATGTGCATTAACAGCATCCCAGAGTATCAGGTTATTATTGTGAGCTTGAAAGACTTCAGACCTAAAGGCTCAGTAGGAAACCACTTACTATGATGGATCTACTAAGGTTTATTGAAATAGATGCAATACGATACAACACGATGTGATACGATACGATGTGATACGATACAATACAACACTTAGAATTAATGCAAAAAGATAATGTGATAAAATATGATGAGAAATGCTTTGCTGCTGGATTTGGGAAATTTGTCAAGGACTTGAATTAAAAAAACGTATTTATTCAAACTGTTCAGTTGTGCTTTGCAGACTTTTGCAGGTGCCAAGTTCCTGAAGGGAGTTCTGATGGTACAACTTTTTCCATTATCACACAGATTGAAAAGTAGCTATTTTATCAATAAAGATAATGAAAATGGATCAGAAACCATAAAATGGCAGGGAGAGATGCTAAGATATGGCTGAACTGCAGGAATATGAGAATACAGTCATGTAATAAATTGCAAAGTATCCAGAACTAAAGAATATCAATGAGAAATGATGTGAGAAATTAGAAAGCTAGTTATGTGGCGCTACAAAAGAATGAGTACAATAACAAAGAACCTGAACACTATCAGCTGTTTGTCTTTTTGTGACTGGCTACGCAGCAGTGGCTGAGGTCATGAGCAGCAATGGAAACATTAAAGTTTCCAAGATTCTTTCGAATTAGAAGCTACAAAGAATTGGTAGAATTTGCATCTTTAGGCCATTTTGCTGAGTTTTAAACTTGAAAGGTTGTACAAATTCTTAATGGCAAAGCATGTTGTTTCTATTTAAAAAATAAACAAAAAATGTGATAGTTAGATCATTCAGATGTTTTAATGCCAAATGTCCAGCCTATTTGGTAAATGGTCTGTGTTTAGCAGGATCATGCAAAAAGGTAAAAGAAAATAAATGAAAAAATAGAATAATATTTAAATGTGTTGATAAAGGTACTGGTAGATGTGGCTGCATCTTTTGTCCTCTTTTGATTCAGAGTTTTGACTCAGATGGGAAGTTGATAGAGGACCCCACCATGCAGGCTCTGGAGGTATTCTGCACCTGCTGGTTCACCTTCGAGGTGAGGAGACTGAGAGAAAGGGCTCTGTTTATAAGATATTAATGATAACCAAAAAAAAAAAACTAAACAAAACATTTGCATCTGAAAAACAAACTCTGAGTATCTCTGATCTCTTTGAGGTTGTGACACGGCTGCTGCTTGCACCAAACAGGAAGAAGTTCTTTCATCACCCTCTCAACATTATTGACATGGTGTCTGTGCTTCCCATTTACATCACCCTGGTCTTTGACTTGACTCTGGGATCAGAGTCTGAACTGGGAAACCTGGGACGACTCATACAGGTCAGTAGTGGGACAGTCCTAAAGCCTTAAAACCAGGACACAACCTTGTGTGTTGTTTTTTTTCAGAACATTAAATCATCCATTCATTTTTAATTAAAGATCATTTGAAATTGCAACCTATATTTTAGGTAATTAATGATATGAAAACGTGAAAGTGTTTTATGACCTAATTTTTAATAAATAAATTAACAAGAATTTTATATGAAACCATGACACAGAGATTTGTAAATAAATGTCTGTTAATGCCTCCTCAAAGCAGTATGAGGACATGTTCTCAATTAAAAATAATCTAGGAAACTTCATGGGCCCTCCATTGCCTTTCATGACTTTACCTGCTACTGCATAGACACAGTGATAAAAATCCAGAGGCTCTTTTCTGATGGACTCATGTGCCACACCTCTTTTCTCTCAGGTGTTCAGGTTGATGAGGATTTTCAGAGTTTTAAAACTGGCCAGACACTCCACAGGCCTCCGTTCACTGGGAGCGACCCTTCGGGTAAGTCTGGACTCAGCGACAGAGTTATGTGAAATATTCACTTCTAATACTTCCAATAAACAATGCAGCTCATTATTACGTGCAGTGTTGTAACATTTTTCCTGCACACAAACATTTGGTATTTACAAAGGCAGAATAAGCAGTGAGAACGTGCACCACAATCTTCAGACTATGTGTAAGCATGTTTTTAGAACATAAACAAAAAAATGTTAATTAGTTTCATTAATAAAACCAGTTACACTCTAAAGATTGCAGGGAAATTCAGGCTTGGACATGTGTGTAAATGTCACAACTATGGTTTATAAAACAGAACTACATGTTTATAGTTACATAAAGGTGGCAAAAATGATCCATATGCACATTTCATGAAATAGAGTTTTATGAACAGTCATGACCAGTATGAAGAAGTGACAAGGTTTTCATAAGGTTCTAGGAGGGGAGGTGGAGGAAAGTCACAGACTTGTAAACATGAGAGTGGAGTTTAGGGACACCTCCTTTATTCTCTTCCTTATTTTTATCATTTGCTTCACGTTCTCTTGCAACACAATTTCCTGATTAAAGTTAGGCACTAAAACTATGATGGTAAAAAACAGCATTGTAGCTGGAGTTTCATTAAACTGCTTCAGTATGTTAATCCAACACAACAATGTTCATATATCATGTTTTATTTTGTTTAGCTGAAGCATTAAAGTGACACCAGGAGGTTTGTTGTTTGGCTTATACTGACAAAATGCCTTTGATCAGTTTGACTCCCACATTCAGACCAAAATGCCCTGTTTAAAATGTTATTCACTACAAAAAAAGTATTAAAGTCATACAGGGAATGTTTGATCTGTTACTTTATGACAAACGTTCAAAAACTGAAGACAATTTCCGGTTTTATCTCATGAATGAATTAAATTAGTTTTAAAACATATTTCTATGACAAATATTTAAAGGATTTCCATCAAGAATAACCACAGAATCATCCTCAAAGTGTTAAAGAAGTAAAAGAAGAAGAAAATCCCAAATCTATAAAGGGTAAACCTAAGAAAACTGGTTGAACTGATAAATAAGACCACGAGGGTGTTAAAAAAAGAAACGTAATTCTTCTCTCAGTGTATATTTCAGCTGAAAGTTAAAGCTTTGATTTGCTTTCTTTGACCACTGCTATTATTCTTTCAGCTGCTGGTTATACAGGCTATTGATTCTGTTAAACTTGAACTCTGATACCGTTGTGGCTTTGAGTCTGTTGGGCATTTTCTTTCAGAATTTCTTGAAGATACGGGTACATCAAATCTTTACCCTGTTCTTTACTCTTGTCATTTTTAAAGTAATACACCCCTCCTTTCATACATTTGTACTGAAGGTAATCATCAAAAACCTGGATACATATAAGAGATCTTTGCATCATCTTCAAATGGTTCATTTGCTTCTATTGGAGCAGAAAAGTTAGTTACCTCATTAATAGTCTCCTAATAAGGCATTTTCATAAAGAAAAAATGTTCAGCATTTGTTCATCTGAGCTTTGTCTCATAATCCCAGTAGTTTATTGTTGTTGCAGTTCAGGCTGCTCACCGTCCATGAACTGCACAAGTTTTATTAATACAAGAAAAACGTAGGTGTTCTAAAACCTTTTGACTGGGAGTGTGTGTCATTTCGATTGTTTAGCCTCATCCTACACAGCACCCTCATACCAGGCACACCAGACCCACTGAAGTTTCATTAAGTTACTTTCACAGTTTTTAGCATTAACGTTACAGAACGCTTCACACTGCATCTTCCATGCAGACTTAAAAACACTGCAAGGACTTAAAGTCACCTCGTGGAGTTGTCAAATAAACAAGCAAAAGCTTTTATTTTTTACTTTTCTAATAGGAATGCACTGCAGTTTAGTCTGAAATGCACTTAGCTCATTTGCTGACAACACAAACCAAACGAGGAGCCACTTGCTTGAGTACACAGTGCTTCTTAAAAGCAGAATACTGTGTGTCAGGTTTCAAACTGTGTTCATTGTTTCTTTTCTTCATCATTACTTTTCTTATGTCTGTAGAAAAAGAGACAACATCGATCAGTATGAACATATATAAACAAACTCATCATCAATGAAATGTTACCTATGTGAAGATGCCATTTTAATACATTTAATGTTTTATTAATATGAAACTGTATTGGTTAAATGCTTTCTGGCCACATCTGAAAGGAGCAAAAACGAGTCCGTGCTTGTGCTGATAACATGGCTGTGTAGTTTATTAGGATATGAGAAGAGCCAGCAAAGTAAAGGCTCCAATTCCTGATTGAATCTTTTTCATTATTATTAATCTGAACAGTCCTGGTGAAATCTGGGCTTAGCAAAATCTTTTAATAAATATTGCAAAGAATTTTTACTTTTGAACTTAATTTAGCTCCCAATTTTATCTATATATAAAGTCAACATTAACATTTTAAGTGATGTTTTTATTTTTTTTTTTTATCTCCATAGTGAAGAATTTTCCTCTGCAAATATGAACTATTGTTGAACATTTGATGGCTCATGTAAAGTTAAGCCATGCGGTTATATCTTGTGTCGTATCTGAGTACAGTCTCCTGGGAAGTGTATCAGTTACACCTGCAAAGACAATGTAGAGGTACAAAAAGAGTCCGTTACCACAATCTACTACTGCGCCGCTCATCCTGGGTTTCATGACGACTGCAGCAGCTTATGTTACAGTCCATCTTATCTTAGGCTTTGCCCTTCCACCCGAACAAAAAGAAGAGAATTATCTGTAAAAGAAACATCATTATACATCAGCTGTAAAATGAACAGAGTGATTATCGTCTGCAAAACGCTGCAGCACTTTTATAGAGTTGCTGATTTACTGGATTTGGATGCATCATATTTACATTTAGAATGCAGAAGACCTTTAATAAAGGCTCCAATCCATGACTGGCATCACTTAAATGATGAAAGCTTATTTGTTCTTTCTCCTGCTTATTAACTAAAATAAAAACCCTAACCTTAAATAGTTATTTCTGAGCTGAAGAATGACTGAGTTCAAAGTTCACACAATGACAAGGTCTTTACTTGACAATAACACGAAGCAAAACATCACCTCATGACAAAAGCTGCGGCAGAATAAACCTCTATAATGACAACTATATCACCACGGCCTACAGCTCTGTCTGGGAACACGCTCCTTCTGTGGTAAATTTAATGCAGTGTTACTGGAAAACCTCCAATTAGCTGAACATTGTCAGCTATAGAAGAAAATTTGTTTATACAGCAGCAATATATTATCAGCAGAAGCATTGCAGCACAATATTTTAATGTAGAGTCAACTAAAACAAAGTAAACCTTGTAAGATTAATAAGAATTTGAAACGGTGTTATATGCAATAAATTTTTAACCTCTCACTCACACAGAAACTGTTAACAACAACATCCGTGTTGCTACACATCACTGCATGTTATTGTGTTTTGTATCCTGCTGCTAATCAGCTGGATGCATTAGTCGGCTATTGTGCAAATAATGGCACTAGACAATACAGACAATCTTCATTTAAGAAAATACAAAAGTTACAAACAATCTCGTGCTGAAGTGACAAGATGAGACGAAAACCACTGTGAAGTTTGTGGAAATTGATACTTTAGTTGGGGAAAAATTTGCTCTTTTGTGGCTCCTTTGAGTAGCTTTTAGCTTAGCTCCCTATCAGCTGTCTCACAAGTATTTCAGAGAGACTTACTGAATATAAAATAATGTAAAAATGAATAAATAAATGACTAATCAGATAGTAGTAGTCAACTGTATCATTCGGGTTCAAACTGTTAACATTTGCTGGAATCACACAAATGTTTTCAGTTTCAATAAATGCTACATGTTGGTAAATATTCATTTTTTTTTATGTGTTGCTGCCATTAAATTCAAAATGAGTGAATATTTCCATGAAAAGGTCAAATGTTTCAGTTTAAACCTCTGAAAAGTCTTTATGTTCTCTATGGAATAAAATGTGAGTTTGTGAGATTTACAAATTATTTAATTCCATTTAATTTACATTTTACACAATATCTTAACTATATGAGACCTGGGCTTGTAATTACAGATTACTTTACAGGCTATAAATAAATCTAAGCCAAAGAGTGTGTTTATTTTTTTTTTTATTATCATGTGCAGTTTTTGAATTTATAGTTTTTATTGGTCGATCATTTTGTAAAACAAACATGTCACCTCAGTCTATTATATACAAATTAATTTGATTAAAACATCCAATTGTTCCTAAAATATTAAATATGATGAAGTTAAACTTTTATCTTCTAATGGCAATAATTCATCTGAGTATGTTTTTCATGCTGATTCTGTTTTATTCCTTGTAGGCTGAAATAACTGAAGATGATTTATTCATATTTAATCTCTCCTCTGGTCCCTTAGAAAGTCCCAGAAGATAGATTCAAGTACTGAACAGTTTGGGTAAAATCTCAGCCAACCTCTGTTAGTGAGGCTGTCCCAGTTCCCAGAAAGACCCGTCTGCGGTGACTGGTCAGAGTGGCCTACAGAGTGGTTACAAGTAGTTTTCCTGAAAATGACAAACCCTGAAATACAATGAAAATATGCTGGTGCAGATGATGGTGTGTAGAGATGATGTAGTGCAAGATTTATATTATAAAGACAACCAAATGTCTAGTTTATCTTCACATGGATGTTCAACTCAGCTGTACATCCCGAGGTTCTGGCAGTGTTGCTTTAATGTTTGATGCTATAAACAGATTAAAAACCCTCCACAAACCCCCACTTCCTCTGCAGGTGATGGTTTCTAACAAGCTGTTTTGCTTGTTTTATCTGCAGCACAGTTACCGGGAAGTCGGCATTCTGCTGCTTTACCTGGCTGTGGGAGTGTCTGTCTTTTCTGGAATTGCTTACACTGCTGAATGTGAGGAGGTAAAGAATAAGTGATGTTTGGTTAGTTCAAGTCTGGATTCACAGTCTGTTTAATCAAACACTGAAAATAAATAGGTTGGATGTCTCTGTTAGTGGTTAATGCTAACATTAACCACTGATTTTAGTCATTTTAGTAGATAAATATCAGTGTGGATCAGTGTCTGTGCACAGTTTGAAGGCTACAGGGGTTTAAAGAAGTGCAATACAAAGATGATTTAATGAACGTCACAGTTTTAAAGCTCATTATGAGCCTGTCACACTTCTATGTTTTGTGTGCTTCATCTTTAGCTATAACACCTTCAAAAATGTAACCTTCTCATGTTTAAAATGACTTGTGGGTCTTTTTTTTAGGACGTGGGTCTGGACACCATTCCAGCTTGCTGGTGGTGGGGGACGGTGAGCATGACCACGGTTGGCTATGGAGACGTGGTGCCTGTCACGGTGGCTGGGAAGCTAGCGGCCAGCGGCTGCATCCTGGGTGGCACGCTGGTGGTGGCCCTCCCCATCACCATCATCTTTAACAAGTTCTCCCACTTCTACCGTCGGCAGAAAGCTCTGGAGGCATCAGTAAGAAACAACAACCACAAGAGGATGAGGATGAGCTGCGAGAACGAGCCGGAGGAGGATGAAGAAGACGAAGAATCAGACGAGGACAGCTGCTGTCTGGATGATGATGACATTGATGATATCGAGGAGGACGATATTGATTATGAGGATGAAGGAGGTGTGGTAAACTACAGCTATGTGGAGCATCCCTCGTGCACCTCAATAACGAGGAAGAAGCAGCTGTATCAGCTGTGAAGATGATGAATAGTCCACATGGAACAAAAGAAGGAGGCCATCAATTCAGAATGATACCATATTTGATTATCAACCAAACCAAAGTGAATAAAGTACATTTTGAAATGCAGGTTTGATGTGTAACCTGCTGTAAAACCGCATGATGGACGGCTGTCACTGTAACCGACCAAACCCCGACGATGACAGCTGGCTGAAGTTTGTGTTCTTTAAAACATCGAGGCTGAAGCAGTTTGAAAAAGACGAATAACTGAGACATGATTTTCAAATCAGATGATGATTTTGGGGCTTCCATGAAAAACTAACGTTATGAAGAGTGTTCATTCTTATCATGGATTTGTTACTTTGGCTGTATAAATAAAAAAAGTAAGGTCAAAGTTAACGTATAGGTCTGCAGAAGGACTGAACCAGGCTGGTACAAATAGCATGCACGGCTCTGAAATAAATAAAAATACCATGTTAAACTGTGAATAGTGCATTTGTGGAGGAAGAAGACAGGGAGTAATTAAAGGAAACATCATATTTAAGCATCTGTCCGTCAAATAGAGGTCTATGGTCAACAATCCTTAGATTGGCTTGTTCCTGTTCAGAGATAATGAAAAACTCTCAACTTGCACCTTCAAAGCTTGTGGATTATTGTCTTCTTTATTGTTATAATGAACAAATACTGAATCCCTTAAATGATAATTTAATGTTAGAGCATAAACTATAAATACAACATAAAAGCCCAAAACAGAACCTGAACCTAAACTGTTTTGTTCAAAACCAGACTGAAAATGGTAAATTATCATGCTCATTAAGTTTGTTCCTTATTATTGATGATAAAAATGATTACATTCCTTTTAGTTGTTCAGACTCCTCTTGATCTGTCAGTGTTTGTGAAGCTTAATCCAGAAAAGTCATTATCTGAGTCATGTGATGGCTCACTGGTCTTAGGTCAGCGTAAAAGAGAATAAACGGCTTTAAAGCAACCATATACTCATTGTTACCTGCTATATTTGAGTTGAGATTTTCATTCAGGAACAGCTTTAAAGAACTGAAACAGAGAAAGAAATGCATGAAGACCTGTGAACATGACCCAAACCCTGAAACTAACTGCAGTATTTTTTTGACTACTTCATTTTGGTCTGATTGATGCATCAGTGGCATCGTGCCATGAAGTTCATTTACAAGATGAGTTTGTGAAACATCCAACTACTTTGTTTCCAGGAAAATGCATCAGCCTGTCAAACTGTCATTTAACATAATCGGTAATTAGTTGATGTGCTGACTGATGCTTTAAACATCAACAGACTCCATATTTATCTATACTACAGCCTCACTTAGATTTTCTTATAATTCTGTTCACAATCTGAAAAAACATCCGCCAGGAACTATTCAAGGTATATTTGCTTGCCTTTGAGGATGACATATCTGCTTTGAGTTTAGCTTACCTCTTCATAGACCATCACCCCTTCATCTAAAAATATTTACAAGTGTGATCTTTTTTTTTCCATAAACAAGTAGGTTTTGGTGCTAAAACCAGAAAAGATTAGAATGAAAGAAATGCTATTGGTTCAGCTAGCTACAAGATCTTACAGATAGTGGGAAAATAAATGTCTTACACAAGATTCAAACTCCACTCATCCAAACTGAACAGACTTCCTTCTTTATCAAATGAACTTTTGCTGACTGTTTGAAAGGCAGCGTTTACTCCTAGTACCTAAAATTCACAGCACCGACATCAGGGGAAACCAGGAGTGTAAATCTGAAATGCTACAGGCTTTAACATAACGGTATATTTGACCTTCTGTGAATGAGAACAAGTTGCTTGTTTCCTAGAGGCAACTCCGTTATAATTCACACAAAAAATGTAGCAGTTCTAAACTAAATCTGCTTCCAGTAAACTGTTGCATTAAATGCAGCACCTTCACACATTTAGATCACAGAGTTGGCTGTCCTCTCCCAAGCTAAACCAGCAGGAGGAAGTCTGTGTCTCAGCAAAAGGGATAATGATATCTTTCTGGAGCTCAGCTTGTTTCACGTAATGGATGCTGGAGTGGGAAGAGTCTTGCGGCAGGTTTCCATCCTACCTCAGAGCGGGAGTGATGCAAACAGAGTCTGAAGCGCTGTCATCGTCCGCTTGTTATGAGGCTTCAGCTCAATATCTGGATCTTAACAACCATCTTTGGGACTTTTAATTGAATGTTTTCTTATTTTTTAGACTACATATAAAGTATAATTAAAGCATGCTGGGATCTGTTTGCCACTCTGGGGTGAGAGCAGAGTATTTAATCTTCTTTAATAGTTCCATAACTGTGATTTCATCTCTGCTCTAATAAGTAATTAATTCTAACAATCATCTTTTGGCTGCATTTGTATGGACCACATGGGTCTAGACTGAAATGTTTCCACCACTATTACAGCTGAATGAAATTTGTGAGACATTTCTGACTTAAAATCCACTGGAAATTGAACTTTTTTTTGTTTTCTAGTTCATAGTTCATAAGAGGAAACTGGTGAATTTCTCCTGGCCTGAAAACAACATCAGTATTGAACAAAGCTAGTTGTTGCTCCACCAACCTAAATCTTATGTAAACATCTGCTGACCTACTGTTTCAGTTTAAAGCCTTTCACAGAGCGTGCATCACTACAGAGAGCTCTCACTTTATGAGGGACAAGAAAATCAGAAGGAAATTTCTTGTCCTGTGGATTTTGGAAAAAATTTTCTGCATTTTTCTGCAGCAATTTAACAACATTATTTTTACTTAATCTTGTCTACTCATGTAATATTTAGCTACAACACAACATAGAACATGTTTTCTGTTCCTATAGCAGCGTTAGTTAGTCAGGCGTCTCTGTTTAACATGACCACCACCATCAGCTTGAATCTAACCTGAACCAGGTCTCAGAGGTGCAGGACTTTGACAGAACACCAACACTTGGTGCTCTACTTGCTTATGTGTTATGAAATTTGCAGCTTTCTTATCGACTGATACACACATCCCTCTCAGCCAGTATGTACACTTCATCTATGTTGATTCCAGAAAACGCAAATTGAAGTGAAACTTGTGCATGACTTTTTAAAATGTTTCTTATACTTAAACATAGCATGTTGTACAATTCTGCCTTTAAAAAAAGAAAATCCATCCATCTATCCATCCATTTTCTATACCGCTTAGTCCAGTTCAGGGTCATGGGGAAGCTGGAGTCTATCCCAGCATTTAGCAGGTGAGAGGCAGGTACACCCTGGACAGGCGGCCTGTCCATCTCATTGGAAAAGAACATTAAATCTAAATTAAGCTTGATTTTGCATTAACATTTTCCCATGATAAATGTGTAGACCTCCTATTAGAGCAGTAAAAGCAACATTAACCATTTGCTGCATTGCAGTAAAATGGATTTTATGCTTTAAGCAAAGCAAATTTATTTGAATAGCACATTTCATGTACAATTCAAAGTGCTTTACATAAAACATTAAAAGCATTACAGCGGGAAGCAAAAACAAGTGCATTAAAAAAACAAAGCATTAAAAGAAATAAAATAAATTAAAACAGAATGAAAAAGCTAAGATCACATAGATAAAGTGCAACAAATAAAGTTCCACTGTGGGGAAAAATAGTAATAAAACATGATCAAGTTTAAAAATAAGTAAATCTTCAAAAAATTGTCCAGTATGATGGTGATTTGTGAAAGAGTAGAGTTACTGACCAGAGACCTGAGCAAGCTTTTAGAAATCAAATGTAATTCATCGCTGAAGATTTCATAATGGGATCAAAATGATGTCTACAGTATTATATTTGACTAAGTCAGGGTCCCTGAGGGGCCACCATAGAACTTGACAAACTGTTGGATCCATTTAAGTTGAACCAGATGTGTTGGAACAGGGAAACATCTAAAACCTGCAGAAAGGGAGCCCTCAAGGACCAGAGCTGAGGAGCCCTGGACTAAGTTACAGCAGTCATTTTCATTTCCAGTCATTTCAAGTAAAAACTCTAAATTTTTCAAGTTGTTTCAGCTCAAAAGATTTGACCCGAGGAGCAATCTTTATCACAAGTCTTTCCAGTTTTCTGTCACTCATACTCTCTGGTGTTCTATTAAAGATTCTGTCAGGCGCTCTCACCAGACAGCTAAACCTCAATGATGCATGAAGATACTCTTTACTGAATCATGACTTAGATGCAAAACAAATCAGGATAATGACTTATGCCCCATCAATGTCAGGACAACTTCTTATATACTAAAACCTCTTAGACAAACTAATCACACACATTCCTCTTTGTATGGGCTGAAAGAAGCAGCACACACACAGACATCGTTTAGAAGGGCTATAGAGAGAGAGAGAGAGATCAGATTCGTCGGCGGCTGATTAAAAATTCATTTCAGCTATTTTGGCAGACAGAACTCTAAACATGGAGGGGAAGTAAGGAAGCAGGAATGAGCCATGGCTTACAGGTTTCAGTGTTGGTGATGGGACAAGAAAAGGCTTTTACAAAGTCAAGACAGCAGTGAGCTCAGCCGCCATGTCTTCTGCTTAAAGCTGAGGATGAAGAGAGGGCAGGAGGAAGATGGACCAGCTGAAGAGACACGTAGAAAGACCCTGGAGAAAAATATAAAAAATCTCTGATTGTATATACAGATATTATTCCAACTCACTGAATGTTTTATATGTTTTATGCCATGATTACAATCAAAAGTCACCATGTATCTCATGCGGTGCCTCATTCTGAAGCTGCATGTCTTTTTTTTAAAGCTATCTTGCTGCAGTCAGTCACTGCTAACTGGCAGCTTTTCTTGTTAAAACATATGCAAAGACAGAAGCCAACACCTCTCAGTACTACATCTCTGCCCTGCAGCAGACTTAAACCCACTCACTCCTGCTGATCACTGTAAATCTTTCAAAACAAATGACTCATTTCCCAAAACAGCTTATCACTGTAACTTCAATCGAGTAACTCAAATGTGAAATGTTGCATCTGTCAGGGACCCCTTTTCACCACCAGACTCATCCATGCTTGTGGGACTTTGCAGAAATAATCAAACTTGAGTTGTCAGAGGCTCAGAGGTGCGTCGTTAATATTTATATATTAATTATATCCTCCTTTGGATTTACGCACAATACTTGTTAGCATTACATTCATTGTTGGATTTATGTGTATATATTATCAAAATTAATGAAAAGAGAAACATTTGAAACATAGTGGATATTTAAAACCACCACACAGAAATATGTTATTTCTTTTTTTTTAAATACTAGCCATCCCTCAACCTCAACAAATTCCAACTATTAAATGCAGCGGAAATATTTTGCATCAGTTGAAGGGCTGCAAAGAAAATGGTAAACATGCAGTATGATTACAATACATGAACAAATGCTTCAACATATGGTGCTCATTTCACCATATATTGTGCTTGCTGGTTAGTTGTAGAGCGAGCCCCAAAGCAGAAATGCCTCAAGCTGAATTGCAGACCTCATTAATGCACCTGCGCTCATCCTATTTCAAGTCAGAATGTCTTATTACATTATAATATTATACAGGATAGTTTTATAAAGATACATGTTTCTTAACAGAAAACTTAATACAAAAATAAAAAACAACAGAATTTAAAATCTTCATGGGAGACCGTTGAACGTCTTTGCATGTTCAAGAAACCAGTTGGAGATGATTTGTGATGCGGAGCATTCTCCTGCTGGAAGTCGTCATACTATAGTGATAAAAGGCTGGACGTGGTCAGCAAGGTAGGCTGAGGTGTTTAAACCATGATCAGTTGGTACTCAGGAGCCCAAAGTGTGTGAAGACAATATTCCTCATATCATTACACCACCAGCAGCCTGAACCATTGATCCAGGGCAGGATGGCTCTATGCTTTCATCTCATTCACACTAAATTCTAACCCGAACATCTGAATGATGCAGCTGAAAGGGAGACTCATCAAATCCTTTGTTGTCCAACTCTGGTGAGTCTGTGGTAACTGTTCCAGATAACTGCTGCTTACTGGATATTTTCTCATCTTCAGACCATTCTCTGAAAACCCTAGAGATGGTTGTGTGTGAAAATCCCAGTCCATCAGGTTCTAACATACTCAGCCCAGCCCGTCTGGTACCAACAACCACGTGTAAAGTCACTTTCTTCCTCATTCTGATGCTCAGTTTTAACTTCAGCAAATCATATGAACCACATTTACATGACTAACTTCACTGAGTTGCTACTGTGTGATTAGAGGTTTGTTTCAACAAGCGATTAAACACACAGACCTAATAGAGTGGTCGCTGAGTTTTCAGATGGGATCAAAAAAAGACAAGTTGCACTTCTCAAATATTCTTTATTTAAGGAGCAAAACAAACACAATGTACAAACCAAATACCAGTGATCACTCAAGCTTGACTGCATACTGAGACTGATAAGTAACCGTAGATCTTTACATGCAGAGAAGACATAGTTTTGCACATTGAGAAAGCCGAGAAGCGAAGCAGCCGTAACTTCTGAATTCTTAACTGTCAGCCTGTGACTCGTCAATCCGATCCAAGAACCAAGGAAGCGATAACTCACTGCCTGATGTGAATCTTTAGTTTTGTTTCCTCCACTAGCTGGTGTTTTACTGGTGAAAGTAGAACACTTTCCTATGAAAGAAAGCCGATGACTCAGCCTTTTACTCTTACGATGTTTGTTTGCCAACTTTAAAACTGAGCTGAGGTAAACCAAACAATTTAGAAAACACATGAAAGACTGGCAAAGACAGAAAAAAAAAAAAACTTTGCAACTAATCGTGGTTAATCCAAATTCTTTACCTGGAACATGTAAATAAATTAGCTTACAGTGAACAACTAGATACATAATCGGTCTCAAGAAATTTTCATTTTTATCAAAAGCCTCACTGCTGCATAAGAGTGTGTGTGTGAAGCTACACATAATGGCTGAGTTTTGACCTTTACACAACAATGGTGCATTACAAGTTTAAACAACTGTGGGAAGTATATCAAAGTCACACTTTTAAAAAAGAAGGTGAAAAGCAAACAGTGGTTCATGCTTTCACTGATTCCAACTCAGTAAATGTTCGCTTGTGTTTCCTTTTCCAGTGATTCCGACTTCTTTTGATGCATCGCCTGTCCGACAGCACCCAACACTTCATGCATTTCATTTAATTACAGCATTTTTTCCCTTTTTTCCTGTGATGTTACTGAATAAAAAGAAAAGTGATGAGCTTTTACTCATTGATGCTACACAGAATAAGAAGAAGAAAATAAATCCAGTGTACTCAGAGTGAAATGGATAAGGCAGGAAGAATCACTTCAGCTTCGCTTGTAACAGAACAGAAAATAATTTGTGCTTGTGAGTCATCAAATTAATTACATCATGCTGTTAATAACTAAAAGGTTTTTCCTTTATATTTTACACCCATTCTGACTTATTAATAACTGCTCAATACTTTAGGTGATAGCTCATGTTCATATTTACAGACATCTCTGAACTATACAGTAGTTTCTCATCACTGCTGTCCTTATTTTACACCCCTGAGGAGTTTTACGACCTGAGAAGCTGGTTTTTGCTCTGACAGCCATCAGCTGTCTGTAGGACTGTCACTGCTAAATTTCCATAAAAAAATAGACAGATATGGCAGATGTGCTGGAAAAATGAGCGGTCCAGTTGCTTTGAGGAATGTTGGAAGTAAAGTTGGATCAGACCTGGGCCATCGCTCACGGCAACCACTGTGCTGGGTCAAAGATAGAAACCCAGGAAGTAAAAGCTTTCTTGAATCGATTCCATAAATCTGTCAGAGCAGCTTTTGTTAAAGCTTACTTGGGAAGAAAAACAGAAGCTGGACAATGAAAAAAAAAATCCAAAATAAACAATAATAAGGGGCACTGGTGGTTAAAAGAAGGCAAAACTGTTCACAAGTCATGAAATTCCCTTACAAATGTTTTGGTACAATTAACAATTTAAACATTAAAAGTCAAACCAGGAACTCTAAATTACACATACATCAGATTTTCACATCCACATCTATATTTAAAGGAAAATCCTAAACCTCTGACTTATTTTTTCACAGTCTCGTTTACATCTGGTCACATTTTCCTGCAGGCTATGTTCAAAACATTTAAGAAGTGACTGTGCAAACTGAAAGAAAATAAAAGGCTATATCTTTACTTTGCTTCCGTTTCCCCCTAAATACCACCGATATCTGGAATATAAATGCTTTTTAGCACATTATAATGATGTAAGTGTAAATAAATCCTCTTCTATGCCACTATTACTTCTCTAGAGGGCTTCCAAATAACACACCGAGACACCTGAAGCAAAACAATGTTGTAAAGACAGAAGAATTCAAGTTAAAATTGATGACAAATTGTAGAAAAATTCCCTTATATTTCTTACTTTTCAGTGTGCTTTAAACTGCTTTTTAAATGGTAGAACTGTGCCAAATAACATCTTGAGTAGCAAAGACTTCAGATTTATCTTTGGAGCCGTTAGTTGGGAAGTTCTGTTAATCTGACAGCAGATCAAAAGAAAAACAAACAATATGGAGATGTTTTCACCCCGTTTACTCAGATACGCATCTGGGTTGAATATTTATCTGTAATTAGTCCTGATTGGAGTTTCAGTTAGACCAAAAGTCAAATGTCCAGTTACATCCACAAAGTTAAAACGTATTGAATTTCCCTTTGGGATTAATAAAGTATTTTTCATTCATTCATTCATTCAAAATAAAGAATTACCCCCCACCAGCTGCCCTTACTTTTCAGTACATATTTTGTACGATAGATTTTTTTTTAAGTGGGGAAAAAATAATAGTGGAAGTTGATTTTCTGACTTGCTCTAAAATAGAAAAACAGCCACACAAACCTGACATATTTCTGCCTCTTTACATAAACATCTCTGTAGTTTATCTCTTCATTGAAGCTGCACTGAGAAAAATACTTATTCTTCTAACTTTCAAATTCCAAGAACCTGTCTAGAGCTACAGTATTTGGTTATGAGGCACAAACCTGTGATCGGACTATAAAAAAAAGAATTCCTATGTGCTCCAACATCACAAAATGACGACATTCAGCACTGAGAACTGAAAATGCAACAGCAAGTGAATTTTCATGATCAAAAGAAAAAAACTTCAGAGTTTCTAGCACAGACTAAACAAGTTATCAGATGCTAAGTGTACCGGATCTGCCACATGGCAGACCAAATTACTGACAAGAACAGGAAAAAAATAAAGGACCCTGCTGTCTCAACTCTTTGTGGCGACATATTAATATTTAGGAAGACTGATTGTAAAGACCAAGTCTCACCGTCAACACACGTTCAAAGAGGAAGCAATGAGAAAACCAGTGATTTGCATCCTGTATCTTCAGCATTTTTTTTGTGCTCCAAAGGGTTGATTTTTTTCTAGATTCTCACTTTCTGGAGGAAACAAAAGTTTAGCAGCATCAGTTTTTAAACAATGACAGGAAGAAATGTAAGAGGTACCAAAGAACAGTCAGCAGTTTAAATGAAAGTGTACCTGATAGATATATAAAAAAAAAAAAAAAAAACTTAAATGGATATGACGGTTTAAGAAATAAGCAGTTTGAAGTAAGCAGAAAGGAACTTGCAGATCTAGATCAGATGTTGATGTCAGAATGAAACTGAAATATTTAAAAGTAGAAAAGCAAATGTACTCCTAACGAGAGTACATTAGAACTGAAACCAAAAAGATAAATGCCATGAACTTTCTGTCAGAGGACAGCTCTTAGGAGGATCTTCTAATATTAAGCTCCACAAACTCCCCTGTTTAACATCCAACGTGACAGTAATCACACATGTTCAGATAGATTTCCAAATGTCATATCCAAATGCATCATGCAGCAGCCGGGCATCTGGCTGAAGGAACATCTGCACACCGCTGTACAAATGAGAGAAAACTTCCTGTAGGTGTCGTACTGTAAGGAGCGCCGCAGATCCTTCTCAGAAGTTCTGCTGCAGCCGCTTTTTGGCTTCAATGGCGTCGAGGATGGGCTGTCGCTTGGACTGGTACCGCTGCCGAATCTCCTCGATCTCCTGCTCCATCTGAGGGTCCAGAGAGGCGAGTCTTAACCGCAGCTCCTCCACCGACCATGTGCTCACCTGCACAAGGACAAGCCCGATATGTCAAGACTGTTGGTCTTTGATTTATTCATAACACATGAACTAATGATGTTCCTTAAGTCAATATCGATGAGCTACGATGCAACTCCTTTACATGTATAATAAAAAGAAGAAAAAAAAAGTCTTTTCCTCAAATGACCTGAGTAAACTATTTTATTTGACCGAGTATCTAAAATCCAAAAGTCACCACATTCAGGAAGCTAGAGTAGCCACTTTACTTGAAAAGAAACTTAATGAATATAAATTACTACACTGGTTTTATGTAGGCATATATTTCATTTAGTATATTTTCTCAAATTTCAGTTTTGTGTATGTGTGTGTGCATTTGTGAGTGATAACCATCTATTCACTAATAACAGATTTACTTTCACTAGTGAAACAAATCTAAATGCAAAAAAAAAGCTGCAAAAAAGAAATGTAATCAGATACATTTCCATGATCGGTTTGAAATAAATAAATTGGGCCAGAACACCTCGATCAGCTGTTCATCAAAACTTCACATCATTGGAAATGTGGAGGCGAAAACTTTCTGCTTCAAGTTGTTGTCCGAGTTACCCGAGTTGGGTAAGATAGCACCGATGTACAAACAGTTTTGTCGGGGTGCTCTCTGGACCTTGAACACCTTGTGGATAAATGCAGACCTTTTTATCTGCCCCCCCTCCCCTCGCCGACACCACGCGGGCGCTGGACGAGCAGTACGAGGTTATCGAGCTTATCTAGTTTTTATTTTTACTTGTATGGATGCTTAATTTATGTGCAATATTTGTAAATTTTTTTTTTTGTTTCTTAAGTGCAATTTTGAGGGAGCTCGGAGTCCAAGAATTTCACTGCCAGTAGTGATGTTTCATTGTTACCTGTATATGACTAACAAACTTGAAACTTGAGTTAACCACGCCCACCTCAAATGTCTGACCAATCACACAATAGTTTACACAAGAAGAAAGTTCTGCTCGGCTGATGCGTCAAGAAAAAGCTGCAAGCTGTACTCAAACATGCCAGCCAGAATAAATGACAGCATTTTGTTTTTGTGGCCTCGAGAACAAGAAAAAATTCTCACTTCTTACGCAGAGTATGTAATATGTAAATAATTTATTTGTTTCATTATATTTTTTTGGTAAATAAGTAGAAGTCTGCCTTCTGTTGTATGAAAAGACACCTTAGATCTAGCATAAAATTAGGAAGTAATGGTCACATCTCCAGGGATTTACAGGCTGTCAGTTCCTGTAGTGCAGTGATTCTCAATCTTTTTGAGCCATGACCCTCAAGATAACATACGTTGGTGTTCACTTTTCTAGCATGTATGAACTTTTGCTAGTCAACATTAGATGGAGATGTCAGCATACACAACTTTGGGTAAACTGTCTCGGTCTCTCCACCACTCATTGCAAAGTCATCGTACGGGTCTCTGCCACTGATAAGTCCATGTTATGCACATACCCTTTTGTATTGCCTAAGATGCAACATCCAAACTGTCCCTGCACTTTGTTTTCACTTTCCCCTTGGAAAACGAGGTCAAGTTTCCGGATGAAAAACTCTGTTGTGTGAACTCTTCAACTTTCTTCTGTGTGACCCACAAAATGGCGGACATGTGCAGTAACTCGTATGTAACTGAAGGAAGCAAAAGCACTTTAGCAGAAAACACTGAAGGCAGAACAAACTCTGCTGCTGTTGATGAGGACCTCCAAGTCTTTGCTTGAACATGATTTTTAACATCATTTATAAGTCTAATTTTTACTTAAAAATATATGAACTCATTAAAAAAAGTATACAGTAGCTGCCTTCAGACACAGGTCTATAATAACTTTAAAACATTCAGCATCTGAAAGCTTTTATAAAGAAACACTCAAAGATCGACTGGTCCCAAGTCCATTAATGGACACTTAAGAACTTACAACAGAAACCAAGTTGTGTAATAAGTGTATCTATTTTAGTAGCTTCTAAAGGCTACATCTATTGACATTTATCTAATCCCTCCCTGACTCTATTGTAGGCCCCTGATAGGGACCTGGTGCCTGCTTTAGCTAATCCCCAGAGGGTTTCCCCTCTCAGCTCTTACCAGCAGCCCAACGCTCTCAAGCTATTTATTACACACAATCAATACAGCTAAAATAACCCTGGCGTCCTACTCCACAACACCCATAGCAGTGAACAGAGGATGGACGATCCTGCCACTGTCTGGACTAAACCAGGGTCGGGGTAAAACGGACACTAAAAGTCAGGACCTCTGATGATCTTCACAGCTTATACAAAATAACCCTCAGTGATGAAGTGGGATTAGCTTTGGAGCTGCGGCTGTCACCATCTCTTGTTTTTAACTACATTACTGTAGTGACCCAGTGCATTCAGCAGAGAGAAGCGGCTGCAAACAAGCTAGGGCACACATCGTGGTCTTTAGTTAAAGAGTAGGGGACTGCTGGTCTACTTTGGATTAATTTGAGTAGAGATGTAGATGTAGGAGCAGGGAAGGGTGGAAAAAGGTAGCAGTGAAGATTTGAAAAAGAAAAACCTGAGTGAAAAACAAAAATAGACATTGGTATGAAAATAAACGCTGAGAAAAGTGGAGACAGAATGGAGAAGGAAACTAGCTGTTCTATGTCTGCATCTCATGAATTATGTAGGTTAATGCTTTCCAACCAGATGTTCTACGCCGTATTGTCACATCACTGAATCTGTTAAACCTAAAACCAACATATCACGATAAACAAGGACAGAGCAGCAAAAAAATGTTTCAAATGAATAGATATACAAAATCTTACAGAGCTAAGTTTAACCTTAAACGGTATATGGTAGATATAAACCATGAAGAGATGCATTTTGAAACCAGCTAATATGACTGTCCCATTTAGAATAACTGCAATAGAAAATCTGAAGGCAAAAAAAAAAAAGCAAAGTTGATGGATCTAAAATTAAACACGGTCAGTGTGGAGCTGTCACCAGTCTGCTTCAATAACTTCAAGATCAAAAAGGAAATGTTTTTATCCTCAAATCTGCAAGTCTAATGGAACAATAAATCCCAGCAAGTGGGACTTATTGCATCGAGTGAAGCCTATTTGATCTCCTAACTGACAAATACTGTTAACGGTGCAGAAAAACTATATTTCATGTTTCACCTCTGCTGCCATTAGGTGTGGATGTGCAGACTTTTCAGCACCACCCAGATGAACAAGAGACACGACTAAACATCTGATGCTTCAAAAGCAAATCAGAAGCTTATAAACTAAATACATAATTGGAAAATATGCCAAATGTAAACTGGGAATAACAGTGAGTTAATATGTTCAAGCCGTGTTATGACATCAGTGCAGATTGTTTAGAGTTTAAATATTAGATATTTTCATTAATTATATGTTTAGTGTTCAGGTTTTTGTTTTTTCTTTCTTCCTTTCCCCCTGAAGATGCTGTCTGCAGATAATACCTCTGTCTTAGTAGCTAGTGTATATTTTTTCCTTCCTAAAATAGACGAAAGGAATGCTCATGCTGCATTTAGAAAGATTCCAGACTGGACAATAATTAAATTGAATTACTAAGAATAAAGTAGAACACATTAGTAACAATTGTGTTTAAGTGAAAAATGGGAATATTTATGTGGCACAATAATTTAATGCTCAACCTTTATATTGTATGAACTTTATCTTTCTGTAAACACCAAGTCTGAAACTGAACAGTTCATGTTGTGCTTACTTTTGTTAATGCACAACATCTCTCCAAAAACAAAAAATTAATCAACTAATGTTCCTGCCAAGCAAACACAGATTAGATTGTAACATGAATAATAAATTGCAGACGTTTTAAACTTTTCCTCCTCACCCTGCTGGTGACGCTGTAATGGGCTCGACACACGGGAGGCGGCCAACGACAGAAACAGGTGAAACTCATCGCAACCTTCCTGAAATCGAACACACGGGATGCGACAAACTGCAGCAGTGCCGTGCATCGCGCTCCAAGATCGCTTTTCTCTAAGAAATTTGATTGGTTATGATATTGTTGGGGATTTTGACATTTTCAAACCAGTCCCTGATGTAACAAAGTTTGACAGATGGAGAGTCAGAAGATTTTGCACGAATTAACAGAAATCATGCTGCTTACTATATAAAAGAAAGACAATCCTGGGTTCACCCAAGTTTACAAAATACGAAACAGCATCGTGAATATCATCATTTGATGGACCTACGTTTGGACTAAATCACTCTGGCGCCACGCGGCTGCCTTTTATTGAGCTAAAATGATCTTTTTTTTCCATGTTTAAAGTGTTTGTAGACTGCGCTGTCTAGCCTGCTCTCATTGGTCCGTCCATGAAGCCCCTCACAGGTTGGCTGTAGTGGCAGGTGATAGCGACAAAAATTGAACATTTTTCTATTTTCTTGTGTCGCGTCGCGAGAACCGTGTGCACGTCTACATGAACGAGCGCAACATTTCACATGCACGAATGTTGCCTGTCGCTTGGCTGGAGGAGGGCAGCGATTTTCGCCTCAATACGCAGGTTCCATAGGAAATGAATGGAGAAGGAGCGACGTCGCCTCCCGTGTGTCGAGCCCATTAGAAACAGTCAAGCTGAAAAGAAACTTGCTTTTTTTTTTTTTTTTAGATTAGTGGGAAAGTAAAAGAGATTAATCTACAAAATTTAAAGAAAGTTTAGTTGTAACATAACTTTAACAGTAAAGCTGTTGTTCAGTGGAAGAAAGTTCTATCCAACTGAATTCTCTGTTTCCAACAGCAAAGAGACAGCAGTGGAAGATTCAGCAGTTTTTCCTGTTTAAACCAGTAAGAAGCTTCTTATGGAGGTCATAAAAAAAGAGAGTTACACCGTTTCTTACTTATTTCATGACAAGATCTGAAAGTTTCCTCTGACGGCGAGAAAATGTGCCAGATTAAGATAATTTCTCAATATAGATTATTGTTTCCAACCACTACGCTAGTCTTGATTTACAAATACACCCACAAATAAACAGAGGTAGGAAACCTGGTGCTGATGTGTTTACTATAAGCTCATATAAATTTATTTTAATTCTTTTGTGATAAAGAACAAGGAATTCATGAGTTTATTTTCAGACTTTTTCTAGTATTGAGAGCAGAACTGGTGTCTGAGCTTATCAATACTTCAGTCTTTTATTATTTGGCCCACTGGTGCTTCCAGTACTGACCCCAGACAGTCAGATAATCCTCATCCTAAAGGTGTTCCATGAATAAAAACGCAGTGAACCACAAGGTCAGGCCATTAAAGATTGATAAGGTCACATCTGTTGGACTTTATAACTGCACACGTGTACACTTTTTTTAATAGAAATATATTTAAATAACATTTGGTGTTAAACATATTAAATTATTTACATATAATCACCCCTAATATTGCCACTAATGAAATTATAATTTTATGTTTACTGTTGTTTGTTTTTAAATAAGCAACACAATCAAGACATCAAAGACAAAATGAAAGAAAAGTGGAGCTGTAGGTCTACTAAGCTGTGTAGGACGGGTGAGGAGAGGCTTCTTCTGAATATCTAAAGCACAAAAGGCAGCTGCGTAAAATGGTAAGAGAAACCATTTCATATTTAAAAGGTCACATATTTAATATTTAATTCTAGCAGCAGTCGTCTGCCCTGTGTGACTGTCTCTGAGGGAGACAAATACCACCTGCTTTTTTCACTGTAATACGATTTCCACGGTGACGTCAGCTGTACTGAAACGCATGGACAGTCAGATAAGAAAGTTACGCTAACATATGGAGTGATGTTAATATCCTGCAGAGCTCCAAAATTAAATGGTTAAAGGTCATGTCAGAAAATTACTGACTGATTTAAAAACAGCTGACTTTGGTTGGTTTGGCTGACTGCAGGACACTCACTGAACATTAATGTGTCCCTTTGTGTTGTTCTCATCTATGCTGATGAACATGAAACTGATAAATACCTGCAACTTCTACAGAAAATGACACAGGGCTGCATGTGATTAAACTTTTTCCAACTGCACTCAAATGCAAGGGTTAGAAAGGTCTTTAACAAGTGTGGAAAAAAAGGGTTTAAAACTCACCACCTCAAGGTCTCCTTCAGGAGGCAGTTTGCGGTTGTCTGCGTTGTCTTCTCCTCTGCGTCCTCCATCATTATGGCTGTTTGCCTCCTTCTCTTTCTGCTCAAAGTACTCCAGGAAAGACGGCTTGGCTGGCTGCATCGTTTCATCTCTCCCTGCAAAATGTAAAACCAAACCAACTTTAATCTCACCACAGATGATGCAAAGTGACTTTAGCCCCTTTATGTTAACTCATCCATACTGAATTGAACTTAAACATAAATGTGCTTTTTAGGCCTTTCGAACCAACACTGACGCTGTACCATGCTGATAGTCTTACAAAATGTGTAATTTGTGTTTGCTACAAGGAAGCCCAGTGTGGTCCTGTGCAAATGTTGTGTATGAATTTATTTTAAACAAATAAAAGGCAGCACAATCTTCAATCTGACATCCAATCACACACCACAACAAACATACAAATAGCTCAGTGTCATTCAGCTGCAGGTTACTGCAATCTCACCCCAACATTAACACAGAAGACTAAAGACAATTTACCTTCAAGGATAAATGAAGTGCTGCATTATTAAAGCAGCAATAAACTGAAACAAGATCACCATAATATATCCTCATCAAAGTCATTTATCTTTCAAAGTAGAAACAAATACTTTAAAGACTATTAAAGCTGGAAAAATATAAGAACTTTATTGTGTTACTGATCCAAGAGATTCCAATCAAAATTTTAATTATGAAGCACTTTTTATACATAAAAGTACAAATTTAAATAAACCTAAGAACAAGTATGAAAGTTTAACTCATAAAAGCAATGTACCTTAGTAAAACAAGTCATAAAAGACAAAATTTAGATAATTACAAAAGCAGGTGGTTTTTAAATAAATAAGTATATGGATAAGTAAAATAAAATAAAAATAATTATAAAAAAAAAGTATTAGCCTAAACAAGGTAAAATAACAATTCAGTTAAAAGCTAAATTAAAAAGGATTAAGGATTAAGGACACAGTGAGGCACAGACATACAAACATCAGGGAGTAAGGAATGTTACTGTAAATACACAACATGCACCACCAACGTTAACTTCATGGTCTAAAGCTGGTTAAAGCTTTAGATCAAACTTACTGTAATGAAATTTATGCATTTCTGAGCTACTGTTTGCAGACCTGCAGCACCATTTGGTATAAATGGTACATTTAAAGCATGGCTTTTTATTTTCCCCTAACTTACACTAATGAAAATGTAGTTATGAATGTTATACAGCATGTCTGTCAACAGAGCAATCTAAAAATGTTTATACTGAAGGTGTAAAGAAAACTCCTTGTGTGTGTGGTGAAGAGCGGGATGCAACTGGACGCAATCGTATAGTGTATGCATGTTATACAACCAAGTACTGTATATGTGTTTGCATGGGGATAACAACAGCTACCCCGCAGTTGGTGTGGAGTTACTGTTACAAATATTTCACTAGTGAAGGAAATTAATGAGTGCTTCAGTGTATTTCATAGTTTGATCTGTGGTTTTAATAAGCTGCTGTGGTCTTACAGAGGCTAGCATTTCCATTCCCACAGCATGCACTCACTAGCTGAGATAACAGGTACTAGTTCTACCAAAAACTTGTTGTCACAACATTCATTTGTCAAACGTAAGAAATTTCCACAGATTTGCAGTGTAACATTACTCCTCTGACGTCTGGTCTTCTCTTACTGAGGCTGGGGAAAAGCTGATGTCACACCAAGAGGAAATTAAAGCTGTTTTATGTCTGTACTTAAATAAATTTATGACCAACAATGAGGGCACATAAATAGAAAAGCAATAACTCGAATACCACGATCGTGACTCAGTTGTCACATGTTGTAGTGACCAAAGACTTATGTAGATTGTGACCAAGGTGGATGCTCAGATTTGTGTTACGCTAGTCAAAGGTGTTGCTGACGTAACGGTGCATTCTGCTGATCTTATCTTAAGTGATTGGAGTTCAGGCTCAGTTACCAAGAAGAATCCAGGAGCTGGAAGAGCTTCAACAGACTGAGCTTCAGCAACAAAGATGTCTGCCAACACAAGGTTCTGAAACTATAAAAAGGTTTGTCTACTCAACAGTTTTTAGGTCAGTCAGACCTTGTTTAAACCTGCAACTTATTCCTGTCCATAAATGGCATATTTTTTTAATAACAGGGCAGTTTAGTAAAATTAGTATGCTAAGCTGCCTCTCCTGTCAATGTGCTGAGCTGCAGCTACTAATTTAACAAAATGCAAGCGTTAACTTGGATTATGAAGCAGTTGTGTCTTTTCACACATTTGGTACTTCTGAGTGGCAGAAATGATCAATTAATTTACTAATATGTCTAAATTTCTAGGACTCACCACTCAGCATAATGTTAAAATAGATACTATTCTCTATACTTTTATATAGACTTCTATATAGATTTTCCTTCTTCTATGGACTTTTTATGTAGTTTCTGTTCTGTACAGTTTTTGTTCTTAGCTATATAATGCTGTTCTTTTGCACCCATCACCTTTGCTGCTGTAGTGCCAAAATTTCCCCACTGAGGGACTTATCTTATTCTATGCTGCCATAAATTTCTGAGAAAATAATAATTAATCAATAACATCAGTAATTAGGAGTTGCAACCTGTATAACTAACTAACCTACCTTTGGAATTTAATGTAATGTGCATGTGTAAATATTATAATATTATTGAAATTCACACTTTCAGAAGATGTTTTTTTATTAGACCACAAAATGACAGTTAAATCTATGGCTACCTTGAACAGAAATGACTGTATTCATAGACAAAGACATGGAGGTTTAAGGAAAAGCAGACAGTTTTCTCAAGATTGATCCCCCGCTGACATAATCAAGTAACAGAAGGTCAGACCCCGATAAAACCCATGATCTAATGGGTCTTCAACTTGAGTTTGGTATCCAGTGTTATTTGCTAGCTTAAAGCTATCATCTGATGGGCCAAAGACGCTAACAGTGCTTTATGTTCCTATAAACTGACCTGCTCTGTGTTTTGCTGGTTGCCATGTCAACCCAGACTGAAGGAAGCGAGTTCATGTGCAGCGTTTTAATGTCTTTTGTTAGTATACATATGCATGTACATACTGTTTCTGTTGTAATACGGCCTTGTCACTGTGATAAATTGTCTACCATAGGACAGGTATAGGGAAAGATGCTCAGTTTTTAAAAAGGTATGAGAACCATGCCGCAAAAATAGAACATTTGCTAAATTTGGAGATCATAATTGTTCTCCACTTGAATATTAGGAAAAATGCCATATTTCCTTCACTCATTCAGCTTATCAGTCTGGTCAGGAAATGTTTTAGTTAAACAAGCTTTTTCCCAATAATCACATACGGAAACATAGTTATGACTGCAGTCTCAAACCACAGCTAACCAAAGCAACACTCCTTCACCTGAAATGTCAGTGCATGTAACATTCATGATATAACTTTAACCTGAAGCAAATTCTTTGAAAACATTCAATCTGCATGCGTGGAGCAGACACACCTGACCCACAGTGTCCACTGCATTACCAAGGGTCTTTTTGAAATTACAAACTTTATAAATCCACTGATGTTACAGAAGAGACTACAGAAAGAGCTAAGAAGAATGGGAACAAGTGGGAGAGGAAACGTGAACAGAAACGTTAGACGACTAATTTTACTTGACAGTTTCTCAGCCACCAGATGAATATTCTTTATTTTAAGGATTTGTTTGGTCATAACCAGGAGAGGAGGATGTGGGACAAAGAAAGGATTACAACCTTCATCTTTTCTCTACATCCTGACAGTAAATGCTTTATACTGCAGTCATGGAATGAAAAAGAAGATCGTGTTTTAGTCTGTTTTACTGGAAACAACAAGCTCCAATTGAGCTGATGAGAATCATGCACAAGAAATGACCAGAAACCCCTCCTCACTTTTATCATTAGTGATCCTCACCCGCTGACAAGCCCATTATTTTGTTCTTCCTGCTCTCACACCGATGTGTTCGACTGTCAGTTGTGCTTTTCTGACCAATTACAGACACACTGCAACTGGAAGTTGGTATGGGTAGTTTGAAAAAAACTTGTTTTCCCTCTTTTTGTGTTTTTCTTACTAGAACTTTACAAGACTATAGAAAAGTTTCACTACATTTCAGCACGGTGCATCTTAAATGTTAACAGTACCATTTGTAGATTGTGATATTCTCACTGGCAAGTAATCAGGCAGCTGACAACTTTCCCACAACACACTTTAGAGCTCATAAACCCAAAGTTTAGGAGGATGCAGGTTTTACATTTAGAGCGAACACATTAAGTCCCGGTGGACTCCATGGAGCTGCCATCTCCGCCTACCTCTTCCCACAACTTAATTAAACTTTAATAAAGTGTAAACGTGAGAGAGCATGCACAAAATGCTTTTCTAATGAGGTTCCTTTCAGTGAGGGTTGTGTATTCATTAGAAGTGAGAACAATGTTCACTGTGTGGTTTGTACTTATGAGTTACTTTGTAAGAACTTACAAGCTATATACATTGTAATATCCTTCAAAACATATTCAAGCATCAGGCAGTTAGAGAGCTTTGTAACAACCCAGTGAGTTAGTGAACTTGATTTTACTCATTCTGACTTAAACTTGAGGGTTTTAAAACAGTAAATCAAAACTTGTATATCTCAGCTTTTAAAATAAATTATCAATAACAAAATCGTTTGGCCTAAAACGTAAACTTTTATTAAAATAAATGACTGGCCTATGTTTTATAAATGCTAAAAAAAATTAAATCAACATGTTTGTGTGTCTTTAAAATGATAAAGTAACATGAATGTTGGTCAAATAACAAATGGACACACAATTAGTTTGTGTGCAAGACACAGAAACATTAAGAGTCTGACATACTGTCTGAATCTGCTACGTATGTATTAGGAAAAACTATGTCTTAAATATACCAAAGCTTCACTCCAATAAATGCCAATGTTGTGACTTAAAATGTCAAAGCAGCTACTAAGCAAACAAGATGCCTCGGTGAAAGTACTATGTCACGCTGTTCTGTCAGCGTGTTCTCTGAATACTTTTCATCAAGTCATGCTTTTTTGGATCCACTCTCTCCTCTTGTGACACTGAAATTTCCCTTCAACCATCTTCAAAGATTTTTTAGCACAAGAGGCTCTTGAAGGGGTTCACAAGGAACCACAAGTGTATCCTATGTAGAAATCTGTTAGTGCCATGCCTCCATATAATGCATGAATGATGTGGATAAATCATTTATTGTGGGGTTGAGTTATTATTTTTTAGCCTTTTAGATGTTTACAAGCAGTGAAGTACTTGGATGCATGTGATGGGATATGTTCCTGAATAAAGTTGATGGCCTCATGGATTGCTGCATCTCACTGAATCTTTACCACATCACTGCTTGTTTCTTTCAGTAACTGGCAGTGTGTTTGGGAGTTGACTGCCAATCAAATCTCAACTTTAAGAAATCCAGCTCTGGTGCAAATGTTGAGATTAATACTCGGGCTGTCACTGAGCTACAGTAGCTGTGGATAATAATGAATGAAAGGGTTTTATTATAGATTAAAGACCAACAGAGTGAGGGTTAATGGTGAATCATTGTAAATTAAAAGACTTTTTATTTTCAGTACCATTAGGGAGGATCAATATCTCTTCTAATATCTTATCTTAATCCTTAGAGCCCCAGCAGCATCAGACTACGGCCATTATTTTGAGACTCATGCAAGTAACTCTTTATAAAAAAAAATGCACTAAAACATTTTTGATTACAGGAATTATAAACACAGCGGAGAAATACACTCACACTAACATACAACTGCAGGATATTGGCAGTCTAATGAAATTATGAAGTCTAAATGTTCCTGTGTTAATGCAGTTTAAAGGGCCAGCAGTAGAGATCAATACTAACTCAATGGTAAGACATCAGACAGGAGACACTGTGTAAGTGTCTATATTTACTAAGGGCATTGTGCGATCAAGGTTTATGAGTTGATACTGGAATAATGAATGCATAAATTAAAAAAAAAATTGCACTTGTATATGCATGTGCACATTTTCGAAGTGCTTAAGTCTGTGTAATGTTACATTTTGTCTCACGTGAGCTGTTTATATCGAGTGGTTTGTTTTCTGGTGCATATTCTACATACATCAACCGGTTTCTCTGCACATGGCTCATTGCAGAGGTTACACATTGCATGCGTTGTTTGTTCACACAAATAAAGCTTAACTCTGTTAATGATGGTAAACGCTACAAAGCTTCCCTTGCTTAAACATAAACCTCATTAGATTCAGTGTAGGAGTTGTGATATTACACCATAAACTTCCAGAGTAGCTTTGTTCTCATCAGGGGGGCTTTCTGGCAACATTCAGACTCTGGGGTGTGTATTACTTGAGTCACGCAGAGCCTAAGTAAATTTGCACACAAATCCAAACTCGGTGTGCTGTAGTGTCTCACTGGGGTTAATTCTTTGGATATAAAAAAAAAACATAAAAACACCCACAGACTGGCAGGCCTGATCAACAGAGCCCAACTTTTATTAATACTCCCTTCCAAAAGACACCCAACACTTTCAACTCCCACACTGCAGACTCCAAGAGACTGATGCTGCGACATATTTCTCAATAAAATGATCATCAAGGAGTTAATTTACTTGTTACAAGTTAAAGTTGTGTTGTTTATTGTTTGTATTTCTGCCTGGCTATGGCTGCTCTTTATTTTCTCTACTCTATACAAGTCCCCCTCTAGACAACCCGATTAAATTAAGATTACATAAAAGATAGAAAATATCATACATTCTTTCATGTCATATAAAAAAGTGCATCTGCTCAAATACACTACACGTAAATAAATTAAGCTGGATTTATACTAGGTTACGGTCATGTGTAAATAAAATCACATAAAACATTTTATACTCTAACGTGCATCTTGTTAGGCAGTAGTATTAAACATTTAATTACATGTTCAAAGGCAAGTTTATGAATGTAAATTTACTAAATTATAAGGTGATGACCTGAATGCACCTTTGTCTGAGGCCATGGCAGTTGCCTTTAAAAAAAACATTCAATCTGCAATTAAAAAGTGAAAACTGCATCAACAGTGGAAGTCAAATGCAGAATGAATACACTCGTATCTCATGTTCTAAGGTACTGTAAACACACATGCAAAACAAAGTGATCCTTCGGTTCATAGCCAAATCAGGTGATGGTCACAATGCGCCCCCTGGTGGATAAAACAAATTCTGCAGTCACTATTTTTTATTGGTTTTTAGGGTTGTGAGCTTGGGTGATTAAGGTGATAAAAAAGACATTCTAAACACTTCATTTCAAGCATCATAAGTGCCCTGTGCAATGTTCTAATATTTAAATTTAAATTAATTATTTTCAGCTCACTGAACCATTTGTTCTACTGACTGATCTGCACTGCTTGCTCAGAAAAGTCTTTATTATGAATAAAACTGCCCAAAACAATGTGATGAATGGTGGAGAAAACACAACTAATACCAAAGTAGTTTTAATTGTCCAATCTTGGATTCACAGTGAGTTTTAATGTGAACACAACCATGTCAGTGTATTCCTCATCAGCTGATTTTATAATAAAAATACTTAAATATGCATGATATACTGCAGTACAAGAGAAGGTGTATACCGTTTTCAGACGTCAAATATGTAGCATTACTGGCTTCATTGGTCCATTAAAACACAATGAAATCTATCACACATTTACAGGTTAGTTTTACATTGATTTAGACAAGACAACTGAGTGAAGAGCAGAGGCAAAGTTTATGTGATATATTTGCCAATGCTGTGAAGAGAGGTATAACGTATGAGGTCACAGTTTTATCGCAAGATTTAAATGACAGCTCATATCTGCCTGCTAGGCGCTCTGTGGTCAAATAAAATATGCCTGTAGTGGATGGGAGAGGTTATAAAACTTCTGGATGTTTAGAAAAAGTGGCTTTGTGAAAAAATGCTGAGGTTCTGCACCTTAGAAGGCTTCAAGAAAATCTGGACAGTGCTGTTTCAGTAAAGCATCTGATAAGATTCTTAAAAAAAAAGGATGATATGCCAAACCAATATCCACTGTAAAATGTGAATCTCCTTTTAGTAATGTGTATGCATGCAGTTAAGACCTCAGCATGCTCATTCAGACATGAAGCAAACATGTTCAGACACCATTTGATTAATGAAGAGGAATGAGTGTCTGAAAGTGGCTTTTATCATGTCATCATTTACACAATAGAAAAATCTTTTCTTTCTCTCCAACAACATGAGGTCTGTTCATACTATCATGGAGGGATAGCATGAATAATAGAACATAGAGGTATGCATGAGAAGGCAGGCAGCAGTTATAACAGAAAGCAAATGGCTACTTAACACATCACACACATTCAAATTCATTCCCACAGCAGATTCTTGTACGCAGGAGAACAGCGCATACTGCCACCATGAACAGCTCATGGAGGAGAAGCATTGCTCTCAAAAGTATGATGCTTCAAGAGGCAAAAAATGACATAATTTCACCTCAGATAGCAACAACATGAAGTGATAAAGGGGATTCAGAATAAGCAAAAGCAGATAAAAAAAACACTAGTTTCACATTTTTTTGGGATGGAAACAGATGATGAAGTACAGAAGTCTTTGGAGTAATGCTGAAGTTTGTTTTCTCCTCGATGGGTAACTAAGTACTGATATGGATTCAGTTTGTTGATGATAGCAGGTGAACTGCATTTGAGAAGGCTGCCATCTTCAACTTGACCACTAGATGTCAGTAATGGCTGCACACTTGCTCCAACTGAATATTTAAGTGGAATTTATTTAAGTAGAATTTATTGTTCTTGTTGGCATAATAACATTCTTATAATTTTTAGAACCTAAAACCTACAAATGAACAATGTAAGTTTAATAATTCATTGAACTGCAAAGCTGTAGGTGATGGTGTTTAGGGGAACTTACTTTTCATAGTGCCTGCTTCTTCGTCATCCTCATCAGAGTTGATAACCATGGTGCCAAGCTGTGACTGCATAGTTCCTGTGTCCTCGTGTTCAATCATTGTCCCAGCTGTACTACCAAGTGAACTCGCTAAAGAACCAGCAGCCCGTATGGTCCCAGAGTCACCTGTTCCAGCCCGCACCATCGTCCCCTGGTCCACCTCATCCTCATCCTGAAATACAGAAGAGTGAGCTACAGTGAACTTCATCTATAATGGTAATGCATTTAAAATCAACAGCCAATGTAAATTCATTTAAATGTGATGACCACCGTAAATTAACTTAAAAGAAAACATTCTTGTGATTTAAGTTAAATGTCTTCTTGTCTTTCAGGGGACGTAGCTCAGAGAATGATGATATTCTGAGGTTTTAAGATGGAAGCAGATCAGCATTTATTGTTTTTAAATATAATCATATCTTAAATGAAGGCTTTTCATCAGTCTAAGCTTCAGTACTAAATTGCCATAAACTCTCCATCCACAAGAATTATTTATGTAGTTTTGTAAAGTCTGTACCGAATTGTCATCGTCTTCTGCGTCTTGTTCTCTCTGCTCTGCCTCCTCTTGCCTCTTCAGTTTGATTTCCATGGCATCTGTGATCAAGGCTCTTAGGATGGAGTTGGGCTTGGCTGACTTGATAAACGGATGCTGAGGGGGAAAAAAAAAGAAAACAAGACAATTACTTCATAAATGGTGCAAAGACGATTTCCTGAAACCTCCTTTAAATCTGACTTAACTGTAATTCCAATCTAGTCTTAATTAGTCAAGGTTATGCTGAAGTTAGAAATAAAAATGCATTTATGAAGCATACCTGACAACATGATCTGCTGATTGCTACTGAGTCCTATAATTTTTTTGTTTGTGTGGAATGAATCAGTTTTGATTTTGAGGACTTGTTTTCTACCGATGTCACTATATTACCTGTAACAACTGAGTGGCTGTAGACCTGTTTTCTGGATTTTTCACTAAACACTGGCTGACAAAATCTTGAAAATTTGCAGACCACAAATCTGGGTTTCGAAACGTTGGGGGAGGGTTGGTAGGAATCATGAAGATCGCCTACAGAAACAAATACAATTCAGTTAATCTTAGACAAAGACATGCACAAAAGTGACAAACATAAATATGAGAGCTGTCAGTCATACAAAATATTTAAGCGCGATTAATTGTGTTAATAGTGTTCAGGCCGATCCAGACGTAACAAACTTTTTATCCTTGTCTTTACACACACCCACATACACACATGCTAGCAATACCCCTTTATAAAACTAACTCCTCCTCACCCTCATCGGGTGTATGTCAGCGTAGGGTGGCTTGCCCTCAGCCATTTCTATAGCTGTTATCCCCAGTGACCAAATGTCAGCCACACAGTTGTAGCCAATCTCTTGAATGACCTCTGGAGCCATCCAGAACGGAGTGCCAATCACAGTGTTTCGCTTTGCCATGGTGTCCTAAAAAAAGACAAGAAGGGAGAAACAAACAGCTGAAGAAGAAGAAATCCAATGTCTCCATTTAAATCATGTACACCCAAAGATGATGCAGATTTGACCCGTTCTTACCGTGAGTTGTCCAGCAACCCCAAAGTCTGCCAGTTTGGCCTGGCCCTCTGAGTTCAGCAGGATGTTGCCTGCTTTTATGTCTCTGTGGATCTTCCTCATGAAGTGAAGATACTCCAGACCCTTCAGTGTTGAGTGCAGAACTGTGGCTATCTCTTCTTCTGTGAGCTAAAAGGCAAACATAAGTGATTAGGACAGATGTAGAGATGTGAACAACTATAGTTCCGTAAGCTGAAGAAACCTAGTGTTACCCTGCATTAACTCAGGCAGGGTGATATCATATATACTAATTTTGCTTATGACTGCAAACTTAGCTTCTGCAGGTAACATGGAAGTGGCTAAAATTGGCTCAAAATGCTATAATTATGTTCAGTGATGTTCTACCTGGATGTTTGAAACTGTAACAACCTCTAAGTAATAAATGAGGCAGAAAAGTTTAAGTTAACAGCCTGGTTGTTGTAACTTAATATGTTGATAACTGCAGCCAAGACAGTCAAGCCTCTTGTTTAAATATTGATATTTCAAACATGTTAAAGTGAGAACTTGTAGCAGGGATTTTACAGTCAGATTCCAATAAATGTTATAAAAATCATAGAGATAAAACAAGGAATCAAAAAGTCTAAATCATATACGTGTTGACAGTAAAGCATTTCTTTCCTTCTTTTTGAAATACAAGGCTGACTGCTATACACATTTACAAATTTACACAGAGGTGAGCATGTGCTTGAGTATTACATTACCGTCTTGTTACGAATTCGGATGATATCGGATACTGATCCGGCACCACAATATTCCATGACAATCCACAGGTCACTGTTTTTGAAGTAGCTGCCATAGTACCGCACGACATGGGGACTGAACACATACACACATCAGTTAGAGCCTTATTGCAATACCATTTTTTAGTGATTTTTATGAGCCAAAAATGGGTTTTTAAATTAGTTTAAAATTAATTTTATGTTAAAATGCAGTTCTCAGAACAATACTGTAATATCAACTTTAATTAAAACAAACTTTGTTTTCCTTTATTTAGGTAAAGCAGCACAATATTCAGTGATCCAATAGTTGACAACTAATTTATTAACAAATGTCATTTATTAGCTTTGTTTTTCTCTCAAAACTGCCGCTGTACCTTCTACTGCCTTGTCAGCCTTTCTGTCCTTGATGCGCATGTGCAGTAGTGGCAACCGGGGTCAGCCGTGACGCCACCGGAAAATTTATGCCAAAACGACAAATTGACAGTAGTGGCAGCATTTTAATTACTCTTAGCACATGTACGTCATGTGTTTGCTATAACGTTATAACAGACATGCCAATTTTAGATAGGAGATGTAATAATGCTAATGTTTTATTCTAATGCTATGTTACAGTGATTTAAAAAAAAAAAAAAAGCGTTGGGGGTGGGGGGGGGGTGTGATGATGTAGCAGGGTGCATGTCTAATTTAAGTTTGGTTTATTAGATTTCAGTTATGCTGGCCAAGTTAACTGTTATGTTACATTATGTTTCTTTGCATTTTTCCATATACATTTTTGTTGAAACATGCACCTTGGTGAATAAATTCTTGCCATTTTGGAAGACCTCTGCCTACTGCCATCTTTCTGCCACTCTAGTCTAGGGATGGTCCGATCCGATCCACTGGATCGGTATCGGGTCCGATCCAGGTCAAAATGACTGGATCGGGCATCGGATTTTTTTATTAGAACCCGTCCGATCCGATCCATAAGCCCAAACTATCTTTGGGGGGGAAAAAAAGTCATACATCTTAACTTGACTTTGCGCGACCTGCCGTAACAAAGGGGAGCTGCCCGTTACCATGGTTGCCATGTGCCTGTTTTCCTCACGTGAGCAGCAGAAGCCAGCAGATCTGTCGTCATGTCTGCTGTGTGGAGTTACTTTGTGTTAACGGAGGAGAAAAGTAAAACAGCCGAATGTAACATTTGTAAAACTAGTGTCTCAAGGGGTGGAAGCACAGTCGGACATTTTAACACAACGAACTTAATAAAGCACCTGAAGAAGCATCATGGAAAGGAGTACGCAGAGTTTTTACATGCGAGTGCAAAGAAAAGCGAACCGCGACAACCATCATTGCAGGAAACACTACAGGTTTACAATGTCATTGATGCATAAGGTGATTTTTCTTTTGACTGGGATTATTTTATTCAATTTAAATATTTGCACTAAGTTGCACTTTTACTTCAAACATTTGAATGGGGCAGCTAGGTCTGTTGTGTTTAAAAATGCTGCTATATCAGATGTGAGCTTATAAGTTTTAATAAAGCCACAGCAGTTGCACATGACTTCAGTTGTCACATATTTTCTTTCTTTCTCTAGGGGACCAGAATAGTTGTTGTACAGTGAATTAGGTGTTTTTTAGATGTCAGTATCAAACAAATTACATCCACGACATATTGTAAACAGCGTTTAGAGTGACAAAAAGAATCGGATCGGTATCGGCCGATCCTCAAAGCTGCAGTATCGGTATCGGTATCGGATGTGAAAAAGTGGTATCGAGCCATCCCTACTCTAGTCACACAACCTACAACAATCAGTGATGGTTTTACTGTTTCTTTTTAAGAATTACAAAAACATTCACACCCTTACCTGTTGCACTGCTGCATGATGGAGATTTCCTTGATGATCTCCTGGAGATCAGACTCCACAGGAACCTGTTTAATGGCTACAATCTCCCCAGTTTCTTTATAATTAGCCTTAAATACAGAACCATAAGACCTGCAGAAACACACAGAGAAAGTTTTATGGTGCTTCATCTGCTTGGATTGTCTGTGGATAAATAAACTTTTTCTCAAATTAACCTATTGGTCAGAAAACACTAGCATACTACTAGGATATTAGGAAAACATGCGATATACGATGACACTGTTGGAAGTTCAGATGACGACACGATCTGCAATAAATAAAATAAAGCTGCCTACGTTGATTTTTTCTCATACCAAGCTTCACAAAACTCTCATGCACAGACATCTGCTGAGCTTTATTGCTTGTGCTATAATAACAACAGTTTTTACCCAACGCTAGATTTTAGTAACTCTTCTACTTAAAAACAATATGGTCAGCAACACAAAACAGATCATGTAATATGGTGTCCTTCAGCCTAAAGCAGGGCTACTCAATTCAGTCCTATGGGGGCTGCAATCCAGCAGGTTTTCAATGTAAACAGCCAATGACGTTCTGCACAATGACTCATTAATTTGAGTCAGGTGTGTTGGAGCAGAGATACATGGAAAACCTGCTGGATTGCGGCCCTCGTAGAACTGGATTGAGTAGCATTAAAGACTAGAGATAAAATAGAAAATTCATTAAATTATAAAAGGAGATTTGCTTTATATTCCAGTGTGGATTGTAAAAAAATAGAATAACTTCTATCACACCAGATAAGATGCCCTCGTCGGCAACGGTGGACCCCTGTCTAACATCATTAGTCCAGATATCCATGGCTGTGTCCTTGTCGGCAGATATGAGGTAATTAGGAGTCACAGTAAAGGTGGGGCCGCAGCACACAACATTTGCTGGATTCGTCTTCAGCTCCTTGTGGTTGTACTGTAGGTGGCAGCAGAGATTACACATGTGTCCCCTGATGTTTGGCACAAGTTCTGGCTTTTTCTGTTAACAAAAGTCCCAAGACCACCATCATTCCCTCGTCCTATGTATCCCCTTCATGCTGGGTGTTGTGTGTTCCGGTTGTTACTATGTGTCTTCTTCGTTTTTTGCCAGTTGTTGCTGCGGTTCTTCTTCTGCGTTTCTGTTATATGATGTTTGGTAACATGAGATGTCCAGCTCGGAGGACTAGATTGTAGATCACTTGTGGGACAACATTGTTACAGTGCCTTGCAAAAGTATTCACCCCCTTGGCCTTTTACCAAATTTGTTACATTGCAACCTCTAATTTGAATATTTTTCACAAATCAGAATTTTATTTGATGGATCTGCACAAAATAGTCCAAGTTTTGAAGTGAAATGAGAAATATAAATACAAAGAAGACATTTCAAAAATAAAAAACTGAAAATTGCCATGTGCATATGTATTCACCCCCCCAATGTCAGTACTTTGTAGAGCCACCTTTTGCGGCGATCACAGCTGCAAGTCGTTTTTGATAAGTCTCTACGAGTTTACCACATCTTGCCACTGGGATTTTTGTCCATTCTTCAAGGGAAAACTGCTCCAGCTCCTTCAGGTTTGATGGTTTGCGCTTATGAACAGCAATCTTTAAGTCTGACCACAGATTCTCAATTGGATTGAGGTCTGGACTTTGACTAGGCCATTCCAACACATTTACATTTTTCTCCTTAAGCCACTCAGGTGTTGCTTTAGCAGTATGCTTGGGGTCATTGTCCTGCTGGAAGGTGAACCTCCGTCAGTCTCAGATTACTGACAGATTGATAGAGGTTTTGCTCAAGAATACTTCTGTATTTAGCACCATCCATCTTTCCCTCGACTCGGACCAGTTTCCCAGTGCCTGCTGCTGAAAAACATCCCCGCAGCATGATGCTGCCACCACCATGTTTCACTGTGGGGATGGTGTTCTTGGGGTGATGGGATGTGTTGGGTGTGCGCCAGACATACCGTTTTCGTTGATGGCCAAAAAGCTCAATTTTAGTCTCATCTGACCAGAGCACCTTTCTCCATACATTTTGACAATCTCCCACGTGCCTTTGTGCAAAGTCAAAACATTTTTAGCAGAAAGTAATGGCTTTCTTCTGGCCACCCTTCCATAAAGCCCAGCTCTGTGGCGTGTACGGCTGATTGTGGTCCTATGGACAGATACTCCAGCCTCTGCTGTGGAACTCTGCAGCTCCTCCAGGGTTACCTTCGGTCTCTGGGCTGCCTCTCTGATTAATGCCCTCCTTGCCCGGTCTGTCAGTTTTGGTGGGCGGCCCTCTCTTGGCAGGTTTGTTGTGGTGCCATGTTCTTTCCATTTGATGATGATGGGTTTTATGGTGCTCCTGGGGATCATCAAAGATTTAGATATTTTTTTATAACCTAACCCAGACTAGTTCTTTGGTCTTCATAGTGGTGTTTGGTTAGCGGCGCTCCTTCATTAGATGTTGCAGCCTCTGAGACCTTTCAGAAGAGGTGTATATACTGATAGATCATGTGACACTTAGATTGGACACAGGTGAACGTTGTTTCACTCATAGTGTGACTTCTGCAGGTAATTGGTTGGACCACAGCATATTAGGGCCTTCATAACAAAGGGGGTGAATACATATGCACATGGCAATTTTCAGTTTTTTTATTTTTGAAATGTCTTTTTTGTATTTATATTTCTCATTTCACTTCAAAAATTGGACTATTTTGTGCAGATCCATCAAATAAAATTCTGATTTGTAAAAAATATTCAAATTAGAGGTTGCAATGTAACAAATTCGGTAAAAGGCCAAGGGGGTGAATACTTTTGCAAGGCACTGTATGTGTGTGTTGTTCTGTGATTAGATTATCGGAGCACACAACACACAGAATGATCAAAACTGTTTAATGCCTGATTTTTTATCTCCACGTGTGAGGTCTTGACCAGAATAAACAACCTAATAAGATAAAAAAAAAAACCTTGTGTGTACCACGCAGCCGCTACTGTGACTTCCTCAGTGGCTCTGCTCATACAGGTTTTGTTTTTTTTTGTCCTGTACAAACCTACACTCTGTATATTTAATTAAGATTAACTGCTAGCAAGTGAAAATCTGTTTTCATTTAAAGGGTCTTGGCTAAAGAGTGTCATGATGAAGATGAACAGGTATGGGATTTACTTAATGCATTACAATGTTTCAATGGCTTTCTGTAATCATCTCTGGGAACTTCCCCAACATTAATATTTTAAAAGTGTTCACACACTAACAATTTCCACAGAAAGCCCCACCCATCAGTATTAATCATGTTTGTGTTCAGTTTACTTTGTTGTGCTTGACCTTTTAGCATGAGAAACAAGCTGTTAGCATCTGTCACTTCATAAATTCCTCCTCTAACCTTTTACATTGATTATTCTTTCATTTGTCGAAAGTCTGTCTTTGACATCTTTTCACTCGTGTTCTGAATATTAAAAAGCAAACAAACCAAACAACTGCAGTGAATATCATTAACTCCAGTGCTGCTAATAATTGCCTAATGTTGGAAAAAGACACCACTCATAGAGCATGAGTCGGATTCAGTTGTGATAGTTGGCGAAAGAAAAAAAAAAAAAAAAAAAGAATGACTGGCATCAGTTGTGACAAACACACAAACACACACACGCACACACACAAAGTCAAACAGGAAGAGCGTTGAGAAACAGGATATGATGAAGAGGCTGCATTTACATTGACAAGCACCAGAGACGAAAGGAGCTTAAACACAAACGAGGGGGAATTAAATGATGCAGAAATACAGGCACGCACCAAGAGGAACAAAGGAAAGAGATATTAAAGGAAAGACTTAAGAAAAAAAAATGCTCCTCTTTAAATAAATAAATAAACTCAGCCAGTGTCACCTATCAGGACTGTGTAATGCCTCTGTGTCACTTATCTTACAGAATGACTCACCCTTCACCCAGCTTCTCCAGGACATCAAAAACTTGCTCTGGCTGCTTGGTGAGACTGTCCTCGCTCAGCTTCTTCAGCTGTCTGTAATGACAGAAAGATGTTGATCAACAGAGATCTTAGCGGTGAGGAATGGGAGAGATAATTACACCAAAACTGTCAAAGGGGGACTGCAGCTACTCATTTAACCACAAATTATGTCCTCAATACGTCCTTAAACTGAAAATTGGAAATAAAATTCAAACTAGTTTTTCAAGATTCAAGGTGTCTAAGCACATTGTGTTGCATCAATATGAATTGTGATGTATAAATAAACTTGTCTCGCCTTGAAAAGTATTACAGATGAAAACAAAGATATTCCAACTGAATGAGAAAAAAAACAGACATGCAGCGATTAACAGGAATGAGAGGCTAGAAAGAGAAAGCATTCAAACCAACTTCAAAAGGTCTTTAAAAAGTACAAAGCTGATACTGTAATTTTTATTAAACAGACTGAGCAAACAAATCAACCAAGTAACTGCTTCAGCTCTACTTCTCCCCCAAAATCTTCTCATTATACACCCATCAATAATTTACCTGACTTTTTCCTTTAAACTACACACATTTATATTAACCTTCAAAAAAGGGGAGTTCATAGTCTGCACTGTGAATAATAAAATCAAACTCGAATAAAGACTGAGTGTCAGAAGCTCAGTCTTTAACGTTAAAGGTCAAAAGATGTTTGTTACCTTGAATTTAAACTGACTTCTAGTGTTTCTCTATTTTCAACTGTGGAGGAAACATACACATTTAACTACAAAAACTCAGAAGGACAACATGCCAGGCTGCATTTAAAAGAATGAAACTAATTGTTTTCTAGATGCTCTCAGTATGTGTCGACTATAAAAATCAGAACTTCTGAGTTATCACATTTCTGAAACGCCAGAACAGCAAAACTGCTGTCAATACTTGAAGCCAAGAAACAAAAATATCTTCAGTGCACAGACAAAAATAGACCTAAACGTGTCCTAGATGCAGACTGTGACAAACCACTCTTAGGATATTGCAGGAAGGCGGCAGGAAATTTCAAATTAAGTCATTCCAAACTGCAGAGATGGGGCTCAAGATGTGGCAGTGTGGGTGGTTTAAATCACCACCTGCAAAGCCAGTGAGGATACCGTCAACCTCAGCTGTTTGTTGTACTCTGTGCTAGTTAGCAAATGCTCGCACATATCACTAAGGTGATTAAATATCTGAACATTAGCATGCATGCATATATTTTTTTCCCCAAAAATAAAAAAAAACAATATATTGTAGGGAATGGATAAATGAAGGCAGAAAATGTCATCTTTCAGAGTTGCACACACACTAGGACTAGTTCAAGCTGGGCACCAGTTCAGTCACACCACCAGACCAGCCTAGACCTGTCCCTTCAAGTCTCCATCACACAAACAGGAGGCCCCACCCCTATTGCTGCTGTGACAATCACGAGCACTGCATTGTACATGCAGGCTTTGTCAGGTTCCCCATGACTGGCCTATTTAATTACTGTATCAGCTGTCAGAGGTATAAATCACAAGGACACACGTTACAATATTATTTGAAAAGATTGTTTTGCAAAATAAAAATAAAAAAAGGACAAATTAATGAAAAATGTAATTTACTTCACCCAGGAATCCTGTGCAATCAGATCAAGATTTTCCTGCAGCTCTTATACACAACAGCCAACTACTGAGATCAACATATTATAATACCAACTGACAATGTTATGACCTAAAATGGATATCTTTGTAGCTTAACCTAAAAACTTCAAGATATCCTCCACCTCAGAAACCACCAGTGAAAATACAAGTGGTGAAGTGGCACCTGTAGCTGATTTGCAGCTTGATATAAGTGTAAATGAGAGAAGACACAAAAATATATGCATAATTATCTGAAGTTTGAATTTACCTTTAAGGAGACACATAGCATTGAACTAACAATGTGTACCAAATGCATTGTACTAAGTGGCTGCTTTAAAAAGTGGACATTTGGGGGCCCTTGGCCTAAAAAACATTGAAGACCCCTTATCTAGAGTGCTTTAATTCTTTCAGTGAAGGATATGATGGCTGCACATTGGTGGTTAGCACTGTTACTGTTACTGTCACACTAAGAAGTTTCCCAAGTCTAACTTTATCTGGAGCCCTTCTGTAAAGCTTGCATGCTCTCGTTGTACAAGCATGGGTCATCTGGGCACTACAGCTTCCTCCCACAGTCCAGAATCTTAGTGACTGACACCAGGAATCAGGGTGAGCACAAGCGGTTGTTTGTCATGTTGATGCTGTGATGGACTGGCGACCCATTCAGGCTATATGTCTTATAGCAACTGGGAAAGGGTCCAACCCTGAACTGGATTGAGCAGGTTTAGAAAATGAACTGATGATAGACAGCTTGGTTAAAAGTGGTTGGCTGCTTATTATCAGCCAAAGAAAGACCTGGTGAAGCCTTGCAGAGTGATGCAGATGATGACATTTACATCATACGAGCCTAATGCATGAGCAGACATGGTAACCATGAACTTGGCTCAGCTGAGACTAACACATAGCATATCGTTGATCTCTATTCTGGTGACTAGTTTGCAAATAGATGTTACACAAAATCACTGATAATGTCAAAGAAAACTAATACTATGTTTAAAAAGATGGCGAAGATGAAGTAAATCATTGAGCTTTCTTGTACAGCTTCAAATGTCTCCTTAAAATAAGTCAAACCTCAAACACTGCTATCAAAGTGTTTGGGAAGCATAGACGGTCTGTGGCTTTCTAAAACCCAACAGTCACAGTTTATAATTTATGTCAACCAGTACAACCACAACCAAAGCTGCCCAGTGTCTAATCTTGAGGCCAAAAGCAACAGAAGACAGAGCAGAGTCCTGAAATGTTAATGTAAAAAAGGATCCCTTAAAATTCTTTTCAAGTGGATTCTGTGAATATCTGGTCAAAAACGGCCCATCGGGCACGCTGAATGTTTACATTCCTAAATTTAAATTGCTTTCCAGAGCTTGCCTTTTTAAAATAAATCCATTTTATTTTTAGAGAACAACCACTGTAATATTTATGTAACTGTTACAGACAGGACCAAACACTACTCTGAATGGGTTCCATAGTTAAAATGTGTGTTTGGAGAGAAAAGTTTGTTTCAGGTGAATTTATGTGAACTTCTTACAACTATGGAGAAAAACTTTGAGGATAGGAACCCCCCTTCTTTTTTTCCCAAAGACACAAACTCAAAAGCAGTTTGCTGCTATGAAACATCTTCTGTTCTCATACTTACAAAGAGAACATTTGGCACAAAACACAAGGATAGTTTCAACTGAGGAATATAAAATCCTCTCCAAACTTAATTCTTGCATCAACTGGATGAGGAAACAGTAAATGACTGAGTGGACGTGATAACAGAGAGAGCAGTGTGTTTTACCAGAATCATTCTGATAAGTGGACAGAAAAGGAACTCCTCGGTTCCTTCTGTCAAACACACTGAGCTTAAACACTAGTTCCAGCTCTGAACAATGAACAGCCGTGAATAACACTAATAATTTGTCAGTGTGTTCACATGTTTATTGAAAACAATCATTCCAAGTTGAAGATACAAACTAATTCTCCAAAAACAAAGACAACCTCTGATAAGTTAAAAAAGAAATAAATAAAAAAAATTCTTGACCAGTGACATTTAAACAGCGACAACTGTCACATTTTAAAAGCCATTACAAAATCATTTCCCCAAATTTAATGATTCAAAATCAGTTTCATCTATTAATTTCTTTTTCTAATTTTTCTTTATTTTAGTAGTTATTTAACAGAGACTGCATGTATTATCACTTTTATCTCATGTCATAGATGTTCAAGAGGACAATTTACAGAACATTGTCTAAATATTTTTTATGTATTTATTTTTTTTGGCAACAATTGCTGTTCATTGTGCACTTCAAGGCAGGATATTATGTACTGGAAAGAGGCTCTTACAGCTGTGAAATCACTGTGATTAGATACAATACCAAACAAAACAATAACATGAAGCAACAAGGGTAACAACAATACACTCCTGTGTTGTAAATTTCCCAGAAGCTGCATTCACTTAATATTGCTATAAATATAATATTTTCCTAATAACTGTACAAGCCTGATTGGCTGCCAGGCCAACAAGCAAAAAAATCAATAGCTTAACTAATTGTGTTTGGAAGCTTTTGTCTCATGTTGTTTAAAAAAAAAAAAAAAAAGGAAAAATGTTCTTACTGATGTCATTTCTGTCGAGTTTTTCCATTTTATTGTGTCATATTTAATCCTGTAAGTTTCATTCCACTATTGCAGCATGTTTGTGTATCAGACAGCTACATATGTGGGGCAGGTTGAATCAAGAAAATTATATTTGCGTGTACAGTAAGACCTTTATGTCACTGTCAGTGCACTTAATCTCAGTAACAGTTGATCAATATCAAAGTTACTACAGAAAGGTAGATATGGATCCCAGACATCTGAGAGTTCAAAATATCTGAATGTGTCAAAAGTCGCATAAATGTACAAATATATAATCTAGCTTGAATACTATCATAGTATTCAACCTCGTGTTATATGTATTCAAGCTTGTGTTATATGTCAAAACACAAGCAACGGAAATGGCAAAGCCAAAATAAGCATGGTAACAATGCCAAAGCTGTAAACTCCATGTTTATTTATTTTTAATAATAACTAGAATTTATTTTGTCAGTTACATCTAAACGTAGATTATAGTAGCCCTGAGCATTAAGAGGCCATGCACACATAAGTCTGGTATTACACACTGAGCATAACAGTTCTGTATATTTTTTAAAAAAAAGGTGTCAAATAATTAGTTTAGCAAGTATGGATTGTGAAGTTGTTTATGATAATGAGAAAGCAGAAAGTCATACCAAGGTCTGGGCGAGCCTGTTTACACTAGAAACTAATAGAAGCATCAATACTGGTAAATGATGGACACATCCTTACACAGGACACAATGTGGTGTGAAATATGATTATATCCGTCACAGATCAACAACTACATCAATGACACTGAATTTGTTATTATATTTTTTAAGGCTGCTCTTTCCTGTTGCCCAATTTTTCACTATAAGAAAAACAAAATCCATTCAGTGGTCTCTGATGTCCCACATACACCAGTCATGTTGCACAAACCCTGCCTTTCTCTCAAAATCACTGAATGTGTCTGCATCTGCTCTGAGCTGATTCCGTTAAACCACTTTAGATTAAAAGCAGCTAAGCGAAGATCTACAAACAGAGTTAAGGTATTAAACTAGATCACTGAGTCTTTGATAGTGACAATCCCCAGGGATCTGGCACAACAGATCAACACAGGCTCTTAGCTCATTACAAAGGACAGCAAATCAGTAGTATTAGCATACATGTGTCAGTGCTTACGAGAGGACTTTTGTCTGAAAAGGTTCAAGAAAAAAATATCGAATTTACAGCTTTTCCTTTACGTTTCTAGACATCTAATAATGATCTGATTAGAAGATTAGCAAACATGATGGCTCTGTCATTTTAGAATACATAATACAAATTACTTTTCCGCAAAAATGTTATGTTGTACTCCCTGGAGGAAAAGTAATCTGCGTGTTGCCCACAGTGAGACTATTTTTTAGCTGCACCTGATAATATTTTTAAAAAAGTACAGACTAGTACACTACAGACTCACAGACGAAGCTGGCTTTTCAAATTTAAAGTTCCCATAAAAACTTTTTATCCCCCAACTCAAGCTTCAGAAGAACTGTTAGACAGTACGGAGGACCGACAATTTAACCGACAAGTGACAGCTAAGGACATAAAAGTCAAATGGAGGAAAAATTCAAATAAAATAAATTCAAGAAGCAAATGTATTAAAGAAATAAGATGTGCATATTATGGTCTTCCTTTTTGCAACAATTTCCAAAGGGTCCGTACCTTTAAGACGAAATTATGTTACATTATCGAGCTTAGTAACATTACACTAACGTGCTGCATGCGGGAATTTGGAAACGGTTCACCTCTCCGCTAAAGTTCACTATGTCAGGCTAACGTCTGATTAAAATACCAAATGCCTAAATCTTTTCATTCTTAGCTTTACCTGCGAGGGTGATTCCTCATTTGTACTTTATCTTTGTTCTCCATGTTGTTCCCTTCAGCACATTCGGGCTGTCCTGAATCAGGTCTTCAGTCAAACTTGAATCGAGCTGGTCAACGCCAAGTAGACAGTCGATGCTAACAGTAGCTGATCGCCTACTGTTAGCTCGCTAACAAGCTAGCGGCTAACCCGCTGTTTCACAGCTGCGTCCCCGGTTGACGTTACTGCTGCTGCTCGGTAGCCGCCAAAACGCAGCGTCTTTTCATCATTTTGTAAAGCGGGGTTTATGCTCTGAACAAGCTTCGCCTGGCTGCGGTATACTGGCCGTAGGGTACATTATCCTCCCATGTCTGAACAACTTTAGACTTGTTTGGCACCCGTTGTAACATCCACCTTAAAACCAGGAAGAGTAGTAAGAAGTCGGCAGGAAGGCGGTGCAAACAAAGGCTGCAGCTCAACACATCGCCGGCAGAGGTCGCTACGTACATGGACGTAAAAACAGAGATGGACATCTAGAATAATTTCGTTAACAATACAATTTAATCAAATAATTTGTTGAGTAAATTAGGGGAGAATTGACGAAAATTTAAAAATATTTTACATTGAGAAATATATCTACCAATGCCAGCTTTTCAAATTAGATTTACCATTCATTGTGACAGTAAACGGTTCTGTTTGGCATGGATTTGAACATGGACAAGGAGACTGAGAATACTAAAAAAATAACCAAAGACAACTTCTGGATGGAAAATTATACTGTGTAATAAAATGTAAATACTAGTGTTTAAAGTTTAATGTTTTTCTATATATATTTTTTCACAAACTCCTGAAGAAATTCTGAAGCTACATTTACACTGTAAATCAAGCATGTCAAACTGGTCCAGCAAAGGGCCGTGTGGCTGCAGGTTTTTGTTCCAACCAAGCAGCAGCACACCAGATTTGACTGATTCAATCAACTGATCTCAGTCTTCAGACAGCTGATTGGTCAAACTGTGTGCTCTTGGCTGGCTGGAACAAAAACCTGCAGCCACACGGCCCTTTGCTGGACCAGTTTGACATGCCTGCTGTAAATAATAAAAACCTACTGAGGGATTTTAAAATATACCTACAGTACAGTGTTCACTAAGTGACTGGGCTTCCACACAAACACAAACTGTCCAAACACTTACTCGTGGAATAAACATCACAGAGGCAGAAAGATACATTAATAGAATAGTTTATTTTATTTAGAGAAACAAACAGCATAGTGATGTTCACATATGATCAGTCAACATCAAAGGGGGTGAGCGGAAACCATCTTGTGACCAGGAATGAACAACAGGACAGCCGATCTGAAGAAAAGAAATATGCACTAATTAGTCAGAGCCAGCTGGTTTTTATTCTAATATTGTTCAAGTTGTAGCAATGGATTAAATGTGATGCTCATAATGTCTAAGTTAATGCAGTAAGTTGCACAGAAGCTTGATGTTACGATTAACAGGCAGGTGTGGTTTGCTGAGAGACTCACAGTGGCTTTACTCCCCAGAGGGCCGCACGCTCTCAAAGATGCCCGCGTCCCTCATGGTTTCGAACTCTTTGACGGCATCGTATTGCTTGTAGAAATCAGCATAGGCCCTTTTCCTGGGCTCCGTCACTGTGTACTTTAAGAAACAGAACACAGTTTACTCACAATGTCAACCTAAACCTAACAACAAAGCTTTGCAGCTAAATATATTAGCTTTAGGATTCAAATGTTCAGCTGATATCAGTGGTAATTTCTTTTATTAATGGTACTCAAATAACACTTACTTCATCAAAAATCACCGTCCAGCAGACCACATGATATTTCATTATTGCATTTGTTTAATTTTAACCAATTATTTAATGTTTTGCTTATAAAAACACCCTATGACAAATGAGCCAGTGAAGAAGTTTCATATCATACAGCACACTTACATATAACAGGCTAAGTTTCTATAAAAGGACTGAAAATGACCAGATAAGTAAACCGTGTTTAGTTTTTGGTGAAACAACACAGTATAAACCTATTATAGAGGAAATATGACTTCTTTTGTGATTTGATGCTGTATAGAAAAAGACAGGAGTGATGGGAATCTGGCAATGTGCTGGAATTCTGTGCAGATCGTGGATAGACAGGTTTACCTTTTAGGAGCCATGATTGTGGTGAGGGGGAAATTAGAGCAGAACCCTTCTCTAGCCAAGTGGTTTACAGGTAACAGAAAGGATTTATATACAGGGGCGGGTCTAGAAAAGTTCTGATGAGGGGCTGAGGTAGGGGGGACTGACCAAGAAAAAGGGGGGCACGTATGAGATTTTTTTTTTTTTATGGTCTAGATTTTAGGAAATAATTAGTTGATTACTACAACTTAAGTGGTCATCAGATGTTAATTTTGGAAAAACAAACAGCTAATGATATTTTTCAGTGTTGATGTAGAACCCCATATAGAAGTGCATTTACACAGCTGGCTTGACTGTCCTGAAGCATCCCAGTACAGAACAGCTACTGGTTACTCTATTTGACCCAATTACTTTCATCTATATTTGTGAGTCTAGATTTAGACTGAACTGTTAATGTGCCAAACCATGCAGCCATACCTTATCTGATGATGCTACCAAGAACAGCATTATAAAAAATGAGCATGATCTCAGGTCAGACTCCAAACAGCCTGAGTCTGCGTAAGAAATTAAGCCTTTCAGCCAGTCTGCAGCACAGATAATTAACATGGGCACTCCAGCACAGGGTATAGTAGTATATTCACTTTGTCACTGACAGATTGGAAAACATTATTGTTGGATGTTAAAAGTGTTTGTTACATGTGTGAGGACCACATAGTAGTCACATGGAGTTGCTATAGTTTTTTTTTTACATTTCTGTACCATAACCACAAATCCTGGCAGTGCCAAAGGACAGGTCAGTGGTTAACGCGGTTATTTTTAAAATGATCTCCTGGCTCAGGTTTTTTTGCCATCACCCCTGAAAAGATCAAAATAAATTAGCTTGACCTTATGGGGGGTCGGAGGGGTCTTGTAGGGAGGGTGGGCCGGGGCAGGGTAGGAGACGCAAACTATAATTTGCATCTATAAGAACAGAGTGGAAGTGAGCTCTTCTGGGTTTGTAGACTGTCAGGTTGCTGCATCTCACCGTTTTTTTCCTTTTTTCCTCCATTTTACCTTTTCTACAGCTTCATCAGACCAGAAATGTTCAGCAGGGTGATGGTGTTTAAAACTCCAGGTTTTTTGTTGCAAACGTTTTCATGGTCATTATTCTTTGGACAGCTTATGAATATTTTTGTTGCATCTATTTTTGACGTCGCACACATTCTCATATTAGACTCAACACAGAGGCGTGTTGCTTGTCAAATTCATTTGGCAGCTTGTTTCTTTTTAATATGAAAATTAGATTTAGTTCAGAATCTTTATTTAGTTGGGAAGAGTCAAACGAGTATGTGTTTTCAGAATATTTAGCTTCCACCTACTGCAATGTGCAATTACTCTGTGCTTGTGGGAAAAACCACTGCTCTGTTGCTCTAGCTCTGTGTGTATACATTTATACTGTGAACTTGGAACGACTACAGCATGAATAAACATTTAACTTGGTTGAAAACACAAAATACTGTGATGCTTACAACATAATAATACACATCTGTGTGAGTTTAAGCGCCTGGTTGCTCTCTGACTCACTCTCCAGCTTCTAGCATCTGATGCATCGTTAGCAGATCAGTGGGTCAACAGTCTGTTTGGTCGTTGAGTTTCTGTAACTTCTCTGCTTCTCCTGGTGTTGTTAGCGCCAGCTAGCTCCTCTGTTATGCTATGCTGCTGACTGACTCGTGTTTCTACAGTTAGCGGGTGATCAGAAAGATTTAAGTGAGTGCAGTTTGGTGATCTATTTTGGTTTTGATATTTTCTTGATATACTACTGGAGTTGGAATCAATTTTATGTAGATACAATGCTTCAATACTGACAAAACTCATGGATCACATAACAGACTAAGGCAAATGATCCATATATTATATACAGATTGCATAGTCGAGGATACATTGAAGTTCTTGAAATTCTTTATGCTTTGTAGCGTTATAATTCTAGCCTCACTCAATGCAGTTAAAAGATGGTAAGATGGTTTAAAAGATTAAAAAACAATATTCTGTCATGTATTAAAAAAAGATAAAATATTCTTCTGTAGACCTGCAAGTAGCCCAGTATCTAAAATGTTAAATGGATAAAATCATGGATGCAGCAGTTACTATGTAAATTGGGTTTCACTCAAAACAATTAAGTTTTACTTTCTTCTGACTCACATATTTACAATGTGAAGAGATTTTACTGACTCAACATGTCAAGTTGTATCATAACTTAATGGACTGTCAAATATAAGCCGTTTTGTTTCAGATGCGTGATGACCATTTTGCACACACTTTTAATTATGTCTTCATATGATTTTAATTGTTTCACTGTATTTATCTTTATGTTCTATTATGTTAAACACAGTGAATTTCTTTTATGAATTAAATGTGCCATATAAACTAACTTCTCTTGACTTACACTGAAAGTTTAGGAAAACAATGCGAGTTCAGTTTTAGTTTTACCCCTGCTTTTGTGGCTCTGTTTGGCTAAGCTCATTCTCTCCTACATTTTTGTCACAGTCATGGTATTATATACACTCGGGTGGCTCCGTAGATCAATCAATTAACAATTATTTAAAGCTAAATTTAATACATCTCATTTTAAGATTTTTTCATTATCCTGACCTTGTTTCTACTTTTGGTTTATATAAGTCAGTGGTTCCACCCTGTGCTGAATTTAGCACAGATTTTTAGGATTTTAGGATTTCAAATGTGAGATTCTCACAACATATAATTTATTCTGGTTGAGTCCTGTCCTTTGATAAAGCCAAAGTTAAATAAACATACAGCCTTACCCTTATTCATTAAAATGGGGACAATCTGTGGACATTATTCACAATGGCTCTAATGTTCAAAGCCTCAGAGACCCCCTGTGCTCTTTGAGGGACCCCCTTGGGTGGCCCCTGACCCCAGGTTGGGAACCAATGATATATGTCACTGCAAACATTATAGTTGGGACTGTAGCTACAACCTTGACCTGCTCTCACCTTGAACCCTAGTGCAGCTACAATAGCCAGGGTGAAAGCAATGGGCAGATGAAACCTCAGACGCTTCGCCAGCAACCCCCTCATCACTGGCTTTGGAAGAGACATGGTGGATCACCTGTGAAGAAATTAGAACTTTATTATTGGGCAAAACAGACTTACATAGGTCATCAACTTGCATAAGATCACAGTAGGGTTTTTCTGAACACCTAAAAGAATAAATAAAATAATAATAATAAATATATATATATATATATATAACATAACATTTAACATTGTTATCGGTCTGATATCTATAAAGACTAAGTTTGAAGCTGTGTACAACATGGGAGCATCAGATTTTCACACTGGAACAAGACTATTTTGTGTTTTAGTTCTACCTGTGTATAGATGAAAACAAATTAAACAGATGTGTGTTTTAGTTATCATGTTAACAGGGTGTTCTAAATTTTAGGAAACACCAACTAAAACAATATTAAAAGCAAAAACAAGTATATATTATGCAGCAAACAATTGAAGTCTTTCCACAAGTTTCCTGTAAAGGATATTGGTAAATGTTGTTTTAAGGCATTCTTTATAAATAAATGTGACCTTAATTAAATACAGCTGTTTACAGTGTATGAAAAGGATGTGACTGGAAAGACTTATCACTCTTATACAGAAGCCCCACAGAATTTGCTTGATTTAGCCTTTGGTGTCCAAGTTTTTCTTGAAACAAGTGAGGCGCTGGTATAAAACTACAGCAGGTTTAAGTTATTGCTTTAACTCCTGTAATTGGTCCTGACACAAACTGATCTCTCACCTATACTATTTGAATTTAAGCAATGGAGGAAAAAAACAAAACTGTTTTCCCCCACTTTTCCAAAGTTGGTTTTTATGTTAGAGAAAACAGAGATCAACTCACCTTACTTGTCACAAATGCTAATTAACATCTACCGATAAACAAAATCTTAAAATAGTTGGTTATATACAGTTTGTGTAGTTAATAGTTAAACATTTTAATTGTTGTTAGTTGAATGGGTGACAGAATCTAGTGTAACCCCCAAAGGGTCCGTTAAATTCAGTCACTCCAAAAGTAGCCGCTGCTCATTAAATACGGTTCAGCCAGCTCCTTACTACATTTGGATTGCATTGATGATAAAGAAAACAGCGTTGTCACAATTTTTAAAAAGTCTATTAATTCTACCTTTCAGTTTGTCAAAAACTTGCGATTCTGTGTCAAAAGGTAGATCGCCATCATGTACAGTTGACAAGTCATGTCAGCGCTTCTACTGTGTGACCCCTCTGTGACTGGGTAGCCTTTCAGTTAGAGACTTGTCTTATTTTACACTGACAGACACACGTCAAACATAATATACAATTACAGAATTACATACAGTGTGTAGTAAATAATACGAAAAGAAAATGAAGTTTTGCTTCCTGCAGCTGCATTAGGTCAAAGTACTGCTAGCTAACCCAACTACTGACACCAGATAGTACATATTTTACTGTCTTACTATTACGTGACCTTGTCTCTTTAGTGAAAGCAGTCGGTTTCCAGAAGAAAGTTTAATGTTTGGACTGTGTTGCAACACAGTTAACGTGCTGCCGATTAGCAATAAGCTAATGATGACTGCTAGTTGAGCTAACATAAGCTAGGTCAATGAAAGCTAACAGTTAACCAGACTGCAAGGAGAGGGAAAAGCAACGATTTTACAGAAACTTGACAAATTCAAACGCAGTTAATGATTTATAAAAACCAAATGTTTTATGCTAAATTCAATATACAAAGTTACATCTTTAGGCGGGTAAACAATTAAGATACTCACAGTTACGACTCACGACCTTCACGAAACACACTTTAGCTGCTTCACCCGAACCGGAAGAGCATATACAGGATCCAGGAAAGGACAAAAATCAGAAGAAGGAAAAAATAAAAATTAAAAAAAATTTTTAAAAAAAGCTGAACGAGCGTGAGATGTCAGTCTCTCAATATCAAATACAACGTAGATGCACGTATCTTTTTTTTTTCTTTCATGTAGAAATTCCCCAAACAAAATCTTTTTATTGATATTTCGCACACAAATATTTTTAATTTGTTTTCTTCACAATATCTTAGAGCATTACAACTGGACCTGCAGCACAAGTGCCAAACATTCACGTGTTTCAACGATTTTAAGTAAATATCTTGGGATCCTCTTTACAAAAACAATTTTAATTTGAATGAGCAGTGACAATTTGTAGTAGCAGAATTTGACCACAAGAGGGAGGTATAACATTTTTATCAAATAATCTTTCAACGTACACCATTTCAAAGTGAGTGATGTAGTATAACAATGAACTTTAAATACACTGTATATACTTTTTTACATATAGTATTTCAAATTAGATTAATCTAATTGCAGTGGTGGCAGATTTTTTTCATTTAAGATTTAATTACTATTTTTACTGTATTCTTATACCCGTTGACACAAGGATCACCATAGATACAATAAAATTGCTTTGACTTACATGTTTCCAATTCATTAATGATTCCTATTTTAAGGATAAAATGTGCTAGATTTGTTGGAGATAACTGAACAGGAAATTTTCTTTAAAGTTTGATAACCGTTTATACGGTTTTACACGTGGTTTATACATTTATTGTATGCATTCAGCATTTTAGATTTTCTGCTATTTGTAGTCCTTTAAAATATGAATGGACTATTTGATGAAAAACAGGTTAACCCTAAAAGTAGAAATTGTTTTAGAGCAATGATTGTGACATCATCTGCGCTGACACCATTTATACAACCCACACAAACACCAAAAAGGTGAAACCACAACCTCTATTTGGCCTTATCTCCTCCTCTTTGTAAGTGCAGAACAAACTACTAAATTCTTATGGGTAAAGAAAGATGATTATTCCCCAATCACTAAATGCAATGTATGATCTTCATGTTCAAACCTGGATAAAACGTTGTCTCATGAGGAATAAAATAGGACCATGAAAATTTCCATATATGTTTGCGTGCTGCTGAGGGAACTAATATAGACAACTTTCTTTTTTATTAGACCAGCTCTAGCCAGATATTTTATCTTTGTTTAATTAATGATATCCATACAACTAAATTTAACAATCAGGGCAATGTTATTTTTTCATTGAAGCTCAAACAGACTGTAAATATTTGAAGTTTATGTTCCTGTTTTAGGCCTTTTTTAAAAATAAAGATTAAAAGACAAAAAAAAAGTCAATCAATCAATCAATCAAACTTTATTAATATACCACCTTACAACAACACTCAAGCTGACCAAGGTGCTTGATATCATAAAACATATAAATAAAAATACATATTAAATAAAGGAAATATAATAAAAAGTGGTAAAAGCACAAAACTGATTAAAACTAACAGATAACATGGAAAGTACTACAAGCATAAAACACATTAAAACAAAATACTACAAGCCATAGGCCTTTTTTATTTAACAGGTTTTAAGTTTGGCCTTGGATAGAGGCAGATCAGTGTGGGTTCGTAGCTCATGGGGAAAAGTATTCCAAAATGTTGGACCTGCAACTGAAAAGGACCGATCCCCTCATTGCTTGCACCTGGACCGAGGCACCTTCACCTGCAGAACATAAAGCTCTGCTGGGCTGGTGGATGTTCAACAGTTCTGGTAAGTAAGGAGGTGTGAAGCCATTTAGTGCTTTAAATACAAACAGCAACAATTTATACTGTATCCTGAACAGAACTGGGAGCCAGTGCAGAGCTAACAGGATAGGAGTGATATGTTCGTGCTTCTGAGGGCTGGGCAGCAAAATTTTTTACAAGCTGTGATCTGATCTGACTGACAACTGATTCTATAACACACACACACACATACACATATGCAACAAGCCCAGTTTAAACATTGCAACAGTTTAACCAACTGCAACTATAACTATACTGTCACACATCACCTCATCATGTCATGTGTGATTAGTTAAACAGTTATGTTGAAGTTGCTGTTGTTTGAATGATTGACTTGATCCCTCATTAACAGTAATTTACAAAACAAGTAGCTCCAGAGGCAGTTCAGATCACCTGAACAGTCCCACAGTCTAAAAGCCCTTCCCACAGGTGGAAGTGATGGATTTATTTTTATAAAACAATTATTTTTCCAGCTTTATTCTTGCATGTCAAGATTTCTGCAACACACACACAATATTTATGAGACCAGGCAGTATTATGAGATCCCTGATTACCTTGTCCCTATTGTAAAGGCAATATCTAACAACTGCTGAACTCAGAGTATAAAATACAGCTTAGGCCCTGAAACCTCAAAGACAAGCACATTGTGTTGTATGCAGCAGCCACAGCAATGTTAGACATCAGCAGTGAATACTGCAAAGTGAACTGTGTTTAGAAACAGGAAAAAGACTCAAATTGGACACAATTTGACATAAAAATTGCAACTATTGTTTTCCTGCTTTATTTAGTTATTTCCTTTAGTCTTTTCCTTTATTTTCCGACACTGTTTCATGTGTTTGGTTAGGTTTAGGCACCATTTAGTCAGGTTCAGGAAAATATTGTTTTTGGGGTTTTTATTACACTGCTTCATGAAGTTGAATATTAATGAGGAAATAGACATTGTAGAATGTTTACCCACTGAATTATAAAAAAACTTCACCATTCATAGCAAGTTTTAACAATAATTTCCATGTTGCCCTTACAGCATTTTCATAGTAGAGATTAATTATTAAAGAATTATCAGTCACAATTTTGTTCTTCTAATTTTTATTCTTCTCTAAATTTCCAAGATGTCTTATATACAGAGTTTTTGTAATAATAATGTGAACTTTGCAGATGTATTCAGGACATCTCGATACTGGACTCATACATGGTGCCTACTCACACGTATGTTTGCTTGCCTGGAAGAAGGAGAATTTTTTTATTATGTTTATACTGACCTTGAGTTCCTGTTTGGTCCACAGACGTCACACAGTCAGAGTAAAAAAAAAATAAGAGCGACTTTATTAGGAAGAGCAAAAACACTTGTGTGTAAGTGATGTCCTGTCAGTTTTTTTCAGATTTTTAAAATGAAATTCTGTGGGAAAGATCCTTTCTGAGCTGCAGGCTGTTTTCTTGTTGCATTACTTTAAGTGACCACTGGGACACATTAGCATTGGGCAGCAGTATTTACATCTATTAGTCAAGGGTGTCAAACTCTGGTCCTCAAGGGCTGCTATCAAGCAGGTTCAAGTTCTTCACAATGACCCATTAATGTTAGTCTGGTGTGTTGTAGCAGGGACACAACAAAGAGGATAGCAGCCGCTCTGGGACTGGAGTTTGACACCTGTGCTTTAGGTGCGTCCACTAGAAATATTTGGACACCATGCAGGAATAAGCAAGTAGAAGAAACATTAATTATGGTGGGTAGAAAGATAAACAATGATAAAGGAGCAATGCCGTCAGACTATCAAGCAGCTGTGAAATATTTATATATATATGTTGTTTTCTTATCTATAAAAATTCCAAACCATTTATCTTCACACTCAAGTGTTCACTTGAGTGTGAAGTCACTCCTACTAAGACATCCATCTTCATTACATTGTAATTTTGTGAGTGCAAATACATAACTTTGCAATCGTCCCATGTTGGAAACAATTTTAGTAAAACTCAGTGAGCAGGGTGTTTATCAGGCACAAAACCATTAGCTTAATGTGTTATATCACTACACGAGGAGCATGAAAGGAGCCATGGAGTGTAAGTATTGGCAGCTACAGTAAGAGATGTCTGCCACATTTTTTCTTACCACAGTATGAAATTCATATGTCACAAGAAAGTGTGTGCATAAGATAAATAAAAACACAGGTCCAATAAAGAATTTAACGAACAAATGCACTCAGTCCAATAAATATTTCCTGTAACTTATTTATTGCCTTTGTAGTATTGATTTGTAGGCCATAATAAAATGCAGTCCAACAATAACACAACAATAAAATCGCCAGACTGTTTAGATTAGGACAATAATCAAAGCAGCGTTTCTTTGCTTCAGAATCTGGATTCTGTAAAATCACATCATCCACAGCTTTTCTTTTCTTCTTTTATTTTCTTCATTCATTGTCCAGAATTTCTTCTCAACAGAAAACAAAAAAGGTTTTCTGTGTTTTTTTTTTCAGTTTAGTTTATTTGTTCCTTTCCTCTTTAATTATTTCCTTCCTTTCTTAAATGTCCAGTGAGCATTGCCATGTACAAAACTGCAATCCCTTATCCATAAAAAACCCGACTGCTTGCTTTTATTTCCTGAATGATATGAAAATCAGAGCACCCAGCGTCTCTCCAGCTGTCTCATATCGTCCATCATTCATCAGTGTCCATTCACAGAGAATAAAGTTGTAAGTCTGTGTATTTGTTTATGCCGTGCACTGTAAAAAGAGTTAGAGATGCACTGATAGATGTCCACTTGTTTCTTTTTGCATCTCACAAAGAATCACATTTGCGTGTTTGAGTCTAAAAAATAAAACATTGTCCATGCTGAGTCCATGAAAGTCTCATTTTTTTTAGCTCCTTCTCCAGGGCAAAGAGGACCAGATGTTCTTCTGCATCATCCATGAGGAGTCACCTCCTCCTGCCGGACATCATCTGATGTCATTCTGCACCATCAGATCATCATGGCTTTGGCTTCCCATCACACTGATCGGACTTCTTTTCTGTTACTGATGTTTTGAAGATTTGATTCCTTCTTGAGTTTCTATCAAGTGTAGCCTGTATAGAGATTATACCTCCTTGTCAGCCTCTAGGTACACATTGTCCACAGAATCATTGTAGCCATTTTATAATTGACACATAAATGATCCTTAGAGACTGTTTGTTGCAGAAACAGAAGATGCAACATTACAAGGGACTTCAGCAGGAACTGTCTCTCTGCCCCACCTTTGCCATTTCATGATCTTTGTGTGTCTTCATGCATCCCACTGCTCTGCTGTTCAGTTGTTGTAAATGAGTTGTTTTACTGCATGCTGTGTTTTCAGTCATGCAAAGCCATTTGTAAATCGAAAGGGAGCATGTCATGTTATTCCTCAAACTGCCATACCATGCAGAGCTCCGACTGATCATGATTTCTGTTAGGAATTTGTCAGCAGATGATTTTCTCCACTTATCAAACAAAGCAGCAGATTTAGATTTTATCTGTCTGCTATGAAGAGTTTTGTTTATTTTAAAGTAATTTCTGTTTGGACCAATACAATGCAAACCATGTGCAACCATTGTATTGTCATCTAAACACAGACTTCCAGCTCGCAAAACAATACAGAGAGCATTTTACATGGTATCATTTCTCAACGCCTCCATTAGTGCACAAAGTTTGTCATTTGCATCAGCGACAAAGCTCTTCATTGACTTTTCAGACTGTAACCAACTTAGTTACCAGGTTCCTCACCTGGATCAAGACCTTTTTATTTCCAGTTTTCTTTATTTCATTTTTACACTGGCTCACAAGGACTTCAGAACCGATTTTAAGATCTCTCTGATGGATTTTAAGGCTTGTATAATGATATATTCAGCAAAAACAGCATCACCGGAACAGTTTCAGAGGCATGCCTTCTGGAGGTTTTTGACCAGGTTTGTGGAGCACATCATTTCAAACACAAGATATATTCTGAAATTTAACCCTCCCATCACTGTAGCTGGCCAGCGCTTGGAGTGAACATCTGGCTTTCATCCTTGCACTCTAGGTCTCTTTTTATGATTATTTCATTTAGATTTGCGGCTATCTTCACATCAAAATGATTATTATTTCCTGGTTTGTTCCATCCCTTGTGGGTAAGGAGTAGTTGATGAAAACATTGCTCCAGACAGGATTTTAAGCTCTAAGGCTTAGATGGATCAATGGATGCACATGATTGCCATCATAATAAACTAAGGGTTGTACCATATTAGATGCAGGAGTCATCCAGGGTTGTACCAAAATAATACTGCAGTCAAAGGGTGCTGTTACAAGTTGGATATCATTGGAGAGGCTTTTTTTAAAGGAAACCCATCAGTCATAGGATTGTACCATCATAATATTGAAGGATTGCTGTTAAAAGTCATTGGTCGAGCCTTCATGGAAGTTGAGGGGTGCTCTCAGAAGTCGTAGGGTCGGACCATCATTGATGTAGAGCGTAGGGAGTAGCTGGGACCTCTGAAGTGGTGCCACTTGATGCCGTTGAGTTTCCTAATGTTGTGGCCAACTGTGTAGTAGATTCCATTCAGGTTGGAGAAACCACAGGCATCAAACCACCAACCTGATGAAAGGAGATGTGGTGTGAGGCAAAGATGGTGGGAGATTCAAGAAGAGGGAGAATAAGACAAAAGGAAAGATCAGAGAGAAGAGAAAGGAGGGATAGGGAGAGAAGGGAATACAAATAACTATTTTAAAACCACTAAGGAGCAGTATCTGCAATTACGGGAGCAGTTTATCACCATTTATACTTGGCTGTATGGTTCTGTTCTGAACGCCTCCCTTTAACCTGAAAATGTCTGAGAATGTCTGAGAAACGAGCAGCAGAACAGATCTGTTTACTAGACCTGATACTGAGTTCAGTCAAAGTTTAAAAGTGAGAAGCTGGGATGGGCATAGCTTGTAAGTTAGCTTGCAGAGGAAGCAGCAAAGTTAAGCAGGTTCAAACAGCTTAAAGAGCACATTCTGTGTCAGATCTGTGGACTAAACTAATAGACAGGAATCCTACAATCAACCAGCTGATGTAGGAAGACACCAAGATCAGTTTAAGGACTGAAATGCAGGCTGTGCTTGACAAGGTGGCCTGTCTGAACTAATGTCATGCTGTTGGGTCAGTGGTTTAATCCACCACTGCTTCAGTCTGCATGTTTAAGATGCACCAACATGAGATCTGGGTGTGTGTCATATAAGTGTGGACAGGGTAATGTATAGAGGAGTGTGTGCCAATGAGTGAATGTGGCTTTTGGTGCTCTGATGGTTGTTTAACTTAATTAACCCCTTTAACTGTAAGACAAGGCATGTTTATTTGTACAGCACAATTCAACAAACAGGCAGATTTAAAGTGCTGTGTGCTCTAACGTTTAGTAGAGCAAAATGTTTAGTTTCTATAAAATATTTTGTCAAAGATTAGTGGACATACACCTGCCTGAGCCATCTCTACCACTTGGTTTGGGTATGTAATGCTAATAGGAAACGTTTGTTATCCCACTACTATTTTAAGTTTTGAGCATTCAGCTATTGTTAATATATTATTAAATATTATTTAAACTATTTATTAAAAAAAAGATTTTTATTTTGTCCCAAGGAAGTGAAAAAAGGAAACATGTTTCAATAGCTTTTTTATTATTGCAAACATTAAATAGTTATTACTATACTGCTCAAACTGCAAGATCTGGATCCCAAAGAGTAGATTAGTTGTAGCTGTTTTCTTCTTATTCTCCCCTCTTGTCAGCATTAAGGATGCTTGTATTACTTGTATAAATTAAATGGATGGATGGATGGATGGATGGATGGATGGATGGATGGATGGATGGAGTAAAAGATAACTATTTTCTTTATAAATCTGACCAGTGTCTTTGATGCTTTATACTTAATGTGACTGTACCGCTCCCTTTCTTTTGTTTCATTCATTCTATTTAGATGAACTTCTAATTAAAAATGGCGTCTTCATCAAAAACAACTCACTCCTTCCCCTTTGTGATTCTTAATCTTTTAAAAAAGCTATGTAAAGTTTAAAACTAGAACAAAAAGTTTGCAGTCATGCTTAAAATAAAACAAAAGATCTCTCATGATTAAATTAAACAATCAAACCACAACTTCTAGTTTAGCTTTTGAAAAAGTGATTGATCTCTTTTTATCATAATCATAAGATGCCACTTGTCAGAATAATGGAAATAAATTCTGTTTTAGGAGCTCAACTCATGATTTTTTATTTTTTTACTTTTGTAAGAACAGCCCAGTAACACAAATGCTTTTTAAAATAAAACAATAGAAAGCTTGATAATGTCCATGCTCCATGTTTTGAGTTGGATGAGCGACATCTGGTACATGTATTCTTACAATTTGTAATGGTGTAATTCTCAAAAGAATTATAAAGCATACATAAACATTAAAAATGGTTTAATAGTGACCAGTAATATGTCAAAGTTGGAACAATCCAACAGGGTAATTTACTTTGTGACACGTGTCTGAAAATGATCCTGATATTCCTCAAAGATCAGGCTAGTTTCAGTTTTATCTGCAGTGTTACTTGTAATAACTGATTTCGTCCCCCTGAGGAAAACTGTGTTATTTTTTGTCTTTTTTTCACCCACTTTTTGTTCTGCATTACATCATTGATCTTTTTTTATTATTTCATTTCTTTCTTTTTTGTTATCGCCACTTTTTTTCTTTTTCTTATTCTGTAAATTGCTGTGATTTTAAATGACTCACTGACTTATTGGAGTATTTTCCTCAGAGAGCTTGAGGTTTTACCAGAACCATTAACTTAATCGGCGATCACGAGCCCATCGAGGGGAGGCTGAAGCGAGCCAAAGAGCTGTTTGTGTTGGCGTTGGCTCAAGGTGAAGGGTAGTGCACTGAGGGCTGACAGAGAGATGTCTGACAGACCAGAACTATCTGAAAAATACCACTAATTATTATTATTCTCCACCATCAAAACAGGCATTTTTGGAATTATTTTGCTTATTTATTGTGATTTATTATACTTGTCTGATGGGAAGTTAGAAAGGTTTTATTGAACAAATTAAACTCTTATCTGTGTTGTTCCACTTAATGAAATCTCATTTAAACAGAACATGTTTGTAAAAGTTTTCTAAATTTACGGATTTTATTAGGAATGTGTAAGCTACTCTGTAAAACAGACAGTCTGCAGTAACTTTACCTCCACTGAGCATCAGGGCACATTTGCAGTTGTTACAGTTGTCGTTGTCCTGGTCTTGGGTGCTGAAGCCCATCCCATGGGCGGACAGGCTGCTCTGCTTTCCTGCTGTACCACTGTAACCTCTCAAATACAACCTGAGCGAGAGGAAAAGGCATGAAAAAAAAAGTATATATATGCAGTCATATTTATGTACAGGAGCAGAAATGTGTTTTGGTGAATCATGCTAATGCTTTAGGAACTTCTTATCCATCAAACAACAGCTGGTGGGAGCAGGTTTATTTGTGGCTCATATTTAATGGATGAATGTGATTCAAAGGGGTTCACATATGCACAAAAATACAGAAAAGAGCATAAAAACTTAAAGTTTACCCTCCTACAGTTTAAACTGTGGTAAGATGAAGTTAAACTGTCCCAGATTACCTTAAGGGGATGGATGTTTTTCTTAATGTGCAAGTAAACCAGAGATGTATTGAGGTTCATGACCATTTAGTGATTTCAGACAAGTGGGAGGATTTTACGATCCATCCATTGACATAGTTTGAACTGGTTCAAGGCTTTAAAAACCAGCAAAACATGTCAAAGTTACATTTTTATCTCTTTATTATTTTTTAATCAAGAAGGTGAAGAATCCATCAAAACACTGCAGATGTTTGTTCTTTTATTCAATGTACAATGTACTTTGATTATTTACTAAAATTTTGTTCTGACTCAATAACTACACCAAAAATTCTGGCTGATAGTCACGACTGAATTTTTAATGCAGGTGACCAAAAGAAGTAGTAGTAATAATAATATAACAAAAAAACAAAAACAAAATAATAATAATAACAGTAATAATAATAACGATAATAATAATAATAATAATAATAATAATCTTGTGGCAGACTGACTGAAAAGTGAAAACTGTGATCATTTTCTTTTTTCTGGAGCACAAGTGAAAACAAGATGTCCCGAAATCTGTAATCTGGTCCCACAGAGCCATAACCTCAGCATCATGAAGTCAGTCTGGGTTTACATGAAGAGACAGAGTTCACTGAGACTAACTAAGTCCACACGAAAACTGCAGCAAAAACAGCCTACCTGCCAAAAATATCTAAAACTGTGTACAAGTTCAGAGGAGAGCTGGTACTGTTTTTAAAGCAAACACAGGCTTAAAATCTAGCATTGCTTACATTTTAAGCAACACTATAAAAGTGTGTGGTTCTTGAAATGATGTGTAGCTTTGTGTCTTTGAATCTTTGGTGGCCTCTGAGGGAGCGGGACAACAAATTTAGATATACAATGCAAGACTCTGGATATAGGTTTGCTTTTACAACACATCCCACAACTGTAGGGGGAGCCAAAGAATAAAAGATTGCTAAATTCTCTAGTGATACTCTCCTTCGGTTCTCATTTCTATGATTATTTAAAGCATTTAAATAAAAACAGATAGTTTTGAAAAGAATAGCACATCCATTCATAATCTAATGTACAGAACTTCTCTGCAGGTCTGTGAGATAAAAGCACTTTAACCAGCAGATCTGCAAAAATAAACTTACATAAAATATAGACAAGAAAACCAAACAACACAAACAATGGGTAGCATCTCAATTTTTCTGCATTTGTTTCTCACACATGACTCAAAACTTTGAGTTCATGCAATTTAACTGACAAAAATAATCTGTGTAAATGCATGATTGTAATGCTTGCAATCATTTTTCAAACAGTAACTTGAAATAACAGTTACCTGCAGCTTTAAACAACAGATTAGACATGTGCTGACAGAACAAGTTGCCATATGATGCTTCAATTTTCTACTCAGAGTGTTATCATCATGCACATCATTTCAGAGGAGTGTTTTTGGTTATATTATTTTTTTGGTTATATTTCAGTGAGAGTCATAGTAAGTAAATGGAAAAACACTGTCAATTAGCACTCTGTCTATGTTTTGCATGTGCGTTATTATCTGTACAATATGGCAGCTGTCACCTGTAGTGCTGTTTCTCGCTGGCCAGTTTGAATCGATCATACTGGGAGTAAGTGGAGTTTCCCTCCCAGTCCTTTAAATCCACTCTCATCGAGTACTGGCCCTGACTCGTCAGTAAGTACAAAACTTCATTACCCAGCCAGTGTTCCCCCATCACATCCCCAAAACCCTGCAGGGAGGGGACAAGAAGGCAGCAGGCATGATTACACACAGATTTTCTCAACATTTCTTAATATTTGTCAGGATAAATCACTCTCACTCTGAGGCCAACTGACCATTTTGTACTCCCACCAGCTCCTCTGGAAATCAACACTGCCATTAAAGCGCCGCTGGAAGACTGTCCAGCCCCCGCCGCTTGTCTCCATGTCACAGTACACCTTTGGGAGGGAGAAAGGAACGCTCTTGACAACAATGTGGTAGAAATTGTCAATTCTATATAAATTATTTCAAGAAGAAAGTTGAAGTGCTAAGAAAAAACTCTTTTGGTCTTTCAGTTTCGCTCAGATGATGACTGCATTTTAGCTGCCATCATCAGGGAGATGTGGGTGTAAGGTTACCAACCACATAACACAGCAACTAAAAACATCAATACAACATTCAGGGGTGACACTCAATATTTTCAGCTTATTGTAAGAATCCTATGCCACCGTGCACTGCAATGTCTACATCTCAGATGTCACATGCCACCAGAGCTTTTCACGTGATCAAACAACTTGATCGGCTCCCTTATATCAAGTTTTAATACATTACATCCTTTCTGTGTTACACATACATGTAATACTATCACATCTGTCTATTACCAGGGACCATTTTCCATCAAAGGGTTATTGTCTGGCTTCTTATTGGCTTTCAAATCATTTCACAACATTATTGTTGTTTAAAAGCAAAAGCTTTTAGTTTGTCTCTAGTTTTTTTATTTGCGCATTGGTCTTTACTGTATTTACATGCACAATCAAATAAAAGGTTCATTGTCTGAAATAAGACATGTTTGAACTCAATTTGTGTAGGAATTTGATTGATACCTGCACAGGTTCAGTCCTGTTGCCGATGTAGATATGATATAGACCGTTCACAGAGTGTCCGGCCTTGTAAGCATCGGCACAATCTTTCCACATCTGGCTCCGAGGAGGTGGCCCTTCATGAAAACACACATGAGCATGTAATACAGTAAAAGAATTAGCAACTAGCTTCTCTAGGTGACTGTGTGGGCATGTACCTGTAGTGGCCACCATGTTAATGAGGGTGTGGACAGACTCCATCAGCTGGGCCTGCTGCCTCTGCAGAGCGGTGTTGTTGCTACTGGCGACTCTCAGCTGCCTCTCTAAGGACTCTATTGCCATCATCTGAGTCCTGACCACAGACTGAGAAAAAAAGTTGTGTTTAATCACTGAGTGCTTGTCTGTGGTGTCTGCTGAAGTACTCGCATTTGTTCATCAGCACATGAAGGTATAAATAATTCTTATCCCCATTTTGTTTTTTTACTTTTCACATGGGAAGCATTCCACTAAATTCATTTCACAAATTATATTTTCATATTTGAGTAAAAACAGCTGAGTCACATGGATACAGTAAGCCTGAATTAGTTAAAAAAATGACCAAAAAAAGTCATGTGTAGACTTACATCTGCTAAATTTACACCCATAAACTCAGCCTCTCATCGGCTGTCATCATGAACACTGAAAGATTGACTTTATAAATGTAAAATATGGCCATAAAAATATAAAATCTAAGGCAATACGTGATTTAATGACCCAAAAATCCTTCCTCAGTCAGTCCTGACAAGATTCATTTAACACATACACAGACACCTGTCCAAACACTCCCTGCAGATTATGTTGCTTTACTATAATAACACACAGATGTCAAATCAACTAACTGTACCTGAAGTCTGTTCTTCTCCACCCTCATGTCCTCCAGCTCTCCTCTCTGCTGAGACTCCAACATCTGAACTTTGTTCTCCAAACGACTGAAAGACACAGCAAGAAGACATCTCAACACTCAGTTAAGAGTTTAGTTATTTTTGCTGCAACTCCAAAAAGTCCACAAGAAATTCTTTGAGTTTGAAGTTTTCATGATTGAAACCAAGAAGCTGTCGACATCAAATTAAAAAAATATGTCTGACAGCCTTTTAGGGCATTAAGCATAAACAGGTTTCCTAGCACAAAATCTTTAGTTTAAGAGGGTGGTAGTGTGATCAAGTGTAGGTTATTTATGAGATTTATTTAAAGTGAAAGCTCAGCATTGTCTTTAAAATCCAATCAATATTTAATATCCATTGCATTAAAAGAATGTAAAACAAAGGGAACTGAATTCTTGCTAAAATAAAGCAGTCCTAATTACCGGTCATGGTAAAAATAAATAAATAAATAAAATAAAGTTGGCTCGGTTTGAGGGAAGGGAATTCTAAATTCTGATTTAGTCTTGTTATCTTATTTTATTGGGCTTAGTGGCAATTTAAAAATCAGCTTCTTCTAGAGAACGAGGCACTGTCGTGTTCTCCAACATCTGGAATCAGGCTTTCATGTGTAAAGTCACAGGAATTCCTCTTTAAAAGAAGTACTTTAAGTTTAGTGAGGCAGCATCCTGCTCAGGCAGCATGGTGCAGCAGGGGTTATCACTGCGGCCTCGCTGGAAGAAGGTTTTAGCTTCAAAGCTGCTCGTCTCAGTTGGTTGATTCTGACCTGTAGCGAGCAATTTTGTTCCTGTTTGTGCATCAACCTCAGTATCAGTTCTTCACTGGGCAGGTAGGTTGCTCTATCATTTGGATCTCAACATTTTTAGATTTCTGAACAACTTCTTTTGGTTAAAATGCCTCACACATCATTTATAAATGCTACGCAGTAGTCTTCTGTTGATGGAAAAAGGTCACGAGTCCACAGTTTTTATATTTTCCCTGTGCCTGCACGGGTTTTTCTCTGAATCCTCCTGCAATCCATCAAAAGACCGGGTATGAAAAGGGATTTTCAGTGGAATCACATGAAAGATGACCAGTGTGAAAGAATGTAAATATATCATTAATGGAAACCAAACAAGATAAATGCAGCTTGTGTTTAAACAAAGTTGTGGCAACAGAAGCCTTGTCTGTATGATGTCCTTAAACTCTTACCATGACTTCACCAAAGATGACACAGCATGGAAAGTAGGAATGCCACAAACTGGCTGACATTCAGCTTGTTCACATCAGCTGACTGATCAGCAAATAGGATGAAGTCAACTGATAGAAGTGACTGGCGAACTGGATGCATCCTGGTTGTGTTGCATAGACTGCTTTAAAACTGACAAGATTCATCTACAAAAGCAGACAGAACTGGCTATTGGCCATCAGCCATCAATGGGTATTGGTATCAACCCAAAATTTAACAACTGCCACATCCCCAATGGAAAATAAAAAAATGGATTGCAGCTCTCTTACGACCCCAGTTCAGCTAAGGAAAAGCCAAGTAGCAACATTATCATCAGAATTAACTTCAGAAGGTGGAGTGATTTATTGATTAGTGAAATCTAATTGCTGTGAAGGTGTCCAGCTAAACAAAACTACAAAAGAAATACATTATAATAGTAGCTTCTCATGCTCCTGACTCAGAACGCTACAATAAATGGCCAAGACTAAACTAAGTATTATCACCAGCATTTTAATTCCCGTAGCTCAGGGATCCTCAGTCCTTGTACTAGAAGGCCGGTATCCTACAGGTGTGTCCCTGCTGCTATACACCAGAATCGGACTAAGAAGTCTGTGAATTACCGATAGATTTAAGTCAGGTGCAATGCAGCAGAGAAACTTCTAAAACCTGCAGGACACCAGCCCTTGAAGACCAGGATGGAGGATCCCTGCCCTAGCTCAACTTTTAATGATCACAACAGCGTTGACCACACTCCTCAGGTTACATGCTGATTAAAACTACCAGCTGCCTTTAATGGGTGTCAGCAGCATGCTTGAATAGTTGAGAAGACACAGGGATTGGTTGAACAGCAGACCTTCAGGCCAATCACTGACAGGGAAACACACAGCTCACCTGCTTGTCAGCTTATTTAACCTACATTACACATGCTTGAAATCTGGCTTTAACTTTACAATCACAGCCTGCTACAAATCACCCAGTAACATCATCTTACACTCCACTTGTTGAATTTCCCTCTGGATCAATAAAGTATCTATCTATCTATCTATCTATCTATCTATCTATCTATCTATCTATCTATCTATCTATCTATCTATCTATCTATCTATCTATCTATCTATCTATCTATCTATCTATCTATCTATCTATCTATCTATCTATCTATCTATCTATCTATCTATCTATCTATCTATCTATCTATCTATCTATCTATCTATCTATCTACAGTATCTATCTATCTATCCATCCACACCCAGGCTCTTCAACTCTGGTCCTTGAAGACCATTGTCCTGCAGGTTTTAGGTGCTTCCCAGCTGGTTTATAAAATAAGCTAAAATCCCAGTCTGTTGCTACCTTTAGATAAATTCTAGGTGATTCTAAACTGTGAATAATTCCCTATTAATCCTGGGTTTAAAAGCCTAAAGTATTAACCTGAGGGTGGGTTGTTATCAGTCTGTCTGATGGTCTGTTCAGTGTATGTCTCACTCTTTGTGAAGTGTCAGATGAGATCCCAAACAGGACCACGTTAAAGTTTAAAACTGCATATTTCCATTCTGAAACAACAACAAAAACAAACAAAATTCAAAACAAAACTCACTGTTGGAAAGAGGACAAAAACAGTAGACAGTGGTATTAAAGTCAGACGTTTTATAGACTCAACCATCAGTAACTTCCTCCCTGTAATGTTATTACATGACTACTTCCTTTGATCGCATCATTATTACTTCAGCTGCCATAGAAACGTAAGCGTAAACACATTGTGGAGAGGTAACTAAAACAAAAGTTAAGGATGAATAAAAGCTCTAGTAACTAATGTTGATCAGACATGAGGACAGATTCTCTCAGAATCCAAGAGAAATGCTGTCTTTCTTGCCTGATGTCCAATTATGTGTAAAACTTTATGGAAGAGGTCAAAATGGAAGCCACCCACAGCTTCACAGTGGGTAATTTGAACAACCGACCTCAGTTTTCACATACTTTTTCTAACCTAGTAGAAATGACTATACAAAAAGAAGAAGAGGAATGTTGAGGGAAGAAGGAACACTAACATAATCACATGAACATGGAGCTGGCGTACAGGGCTGAGACAAACCCAAACTGTTTACACACCAATTTTGAAATAGACCAGAGGTTGCGACTCCTGATTTACTCGCTCTTGCTAAAGAAGCCGTAACAGTAAAATAAAGATTAATAAGTTGACCATCACTCTTCCTGCCAGGTCACACCACAGCTCTCGTTATCTCTGCAGCTGAACCAGCAGTAAAGCTGCTGAAAATAGACTCCAGCCCACAGTTAGGTCAACAATATACGAGCCAAATGAATGAAACCCGATGAAGGAGTGGCAGCAGCTTCAGAAGAGAATGTGGGCCATGTTGGAAATTTCTAGTTCACACTCCTTCCTCTGGATCTATATTAAGAGCAGAGAGCAGAGTGTGGTGCTCTGGAGGTTCAGTGTCTTCTTCTCTGATGTTTTCAAGGTAAAGTCACAACCGTAGTGAGTGTTTCACATGAGTGAAGTTGTGACAGTTAAAGACACAGTCTGCTGGTGAATATTAACAACATACAGTTTTAAGGCATTTTAAGAAAAACATGCTCTGCACATTGTGTGCAAATCAGAGCACTGCAGCTGTGTTGTTCTCTAAAATCCTGCTGTGTTTTTAACTCGTTGTTCTCAGTTTAGTTGTATTTAGTTGGTGTTGCTCACCAAGTCCTGGACAGAGTAAAGTGACGGTATAAGATCAAAAGTTATAGAATCAATGCAAAAGTTAAAAATAAAAAAGAGAAAAAAAGAGAAATATATACACTATGGACTGGCAACCTGTCCCGTGGGCCCCTGCCTCTTGCCTAGTAGCTGCTGGGATGAGGTCCAGCACTACTCACACAAAGTTAGGGATATGCAGCTTTTTGCCAGAATGAACCTAAAACGCACTTTAACCTTTACAAGCGACCTTAATTGAACTTTCTATCAACTTTTGAATGCACGTGTACAACTTTTCAATGTTTAATTACTTACTGTACAGCATGCTGTTCTCTAACAAGAGAGGAACCATGATGGGACCACTAAAATGTTCTGGTTCAATCACATCTTGTATTTAAACAGTCTTCTCCATCATGCGGCCCACATTTTGACATCATGAAATCAAGAAAACTCATGAAAGTTATTGAAACATTTTATGTTATCAGTTGTTAGCTTTTATTTCTGTAATTTTTTTAAGATTTATGATGCTATATCAGTGTAGCAGCAACTTTTTATATTTTCTGTAAATTCCACCTGAGAGCTGACAAGTTGACAAGCCAATATTAAAGTCACGGGTGAAATGAAAGGATGGTATAAAAAATGAATGTTACACTAACATCATGTCAGGAATAAAGGACATTTAATCCATGCAGTGATCATTGATTCATCTTATTACAAGAAATGCTGCCAACAGTGGGTAAATCACAACATAAACCACCTTGTTAGAGAACAGCGTGCTATGCAATAAGTACTTAAACCATGTGCACTCAAAAATTTAGAGAAAGTCAAATTAAAGCAGTTTAGCTACACTCTGATGTCATACAAGCTCAATATCCCAAACTTTTTGTGAGTAGTGTATATATGATTTCTGATGTTCATATACTTGATACACAGAAAAAGTAATGTAACATGTGTTAATATCAGCAGTAACTCAGAGAAACTGAGTTACTGCTGAAGTGTAGGCAACGGGAGTCAGACGTGATCCTCCATCGTGTTCTAAAATGTGGCTGATTTCCACACGAGCCATATTTTCTTACACGAGCAGCTGAGACTTTGGTCACATTAGGAACTAAAACACATTATCAGCTCCTGTTTGTGATGGCTATGATCTGAACAGGGAAACATTTTTCACTCTGATGTAGACTGATGAGCCTCTGATGGCTGTGGTGCTGTGGTTAAAGCAGCAAAGTGTGTGATTTGTATGCATATGAGTGTGTGTTCTTTGATTACAAAACTATGTAAACTGAAAATGTGTGTGTGGTGTGTTAAAAAAAAGCTGACACAAAGTAAGGTCAGCCTGTTCAGTCATGGTAATTAATTGTGGCATCGGTATGTACACAAATCAACCTGTCTAAACAAACGTTCATTGTTGTCTGGATCTTAATCTTTACGGACAAATTAAAGGATTAAACACTCCTCTGTAGAGAGAGTTTTCCACCTCGAAGGTGTTTTGAGAGAACGTGCATATAAATTCATGTGTTGCCTCCCTGGCTGCTCTGGCAGAGTGGAAATGAACATGTGCAGCGATGGTGAAAACAGAGATGTTTGGGTTAGCGGGGGTCAGCTGTGACCTCTGACAGATGACGGCTGTCTATGTGACTGTGGAAATCATTCCATCAAAATGATTCGTCTCAACTAAACATTGGTTTTGTAAAATAAATAAATAATTAGAAAATGCACAAATGTAGCTTTGAATTAAGGATTGCAGTCTGGATGGAAAGGTTTGGAGAGAGTTTAGTTTTACTAAGTAACAGTTTGTTTTTTTAATAATGAAACCAAACCTTTTCCACATCAGAGGAAATGTACCCCCACCCACCAATAAATACGGAAATAAATTAAAATAAAACAAAATAAACACATGTATGGGTGTCTAAATCTAGAATTTTGATCAATAAATATAATTTCAAGCTTCTATATAGTAAGTGAAGTATTGGCTGACTCTACAAGCAGACTATTATTATTATTATTATTATTATAAGTTTATGAGATAAATAGAGTTTTAAAGACACCTACTGAGGTGATGCTGATGTGTTTATTGTCAGTGAGCAGATTACAAAGAAAAGAAACACTTTTTTACTGCTGATGAAGTACTTTCTCAGCTATTTGTCAACTGTCATTCAATATGCAAAAGAGATGAGTAAATTTACTTCCATCATAAAGTCTCATTCAACATTTTTCTCATTAACTGTTTGTCTTTATCTCTAACTGCTTCCAAGCTACAGTCTTTTGAATTTTTGATTTCCAAATTTAACATTTTCTTTGAAAAACTCGGGTTAACACAGTAAAACAGATCCATTAAGATATCTGAAAATTTTCTGTATATAATTATAATGTTAGTTTAGAAGAGTTTCATTTTGCATTGATTTAAATGTTTCAGTGCTCAAAAAAAATCTCGTCCTCTACTCTTGGGTAGAAACTTTTATAATTTTCTCTGTTTTTGCTGCTATTTTAAAACCCCATTACTAAAGTTTGGCCAATTTTCACACCTTGGCACCCCGTTACAAAACTAATTGGGCTTGCATCCTGTTTCTTCTCTGAGCTCCCCACAGCCTGTAAAAGTCAGTCCGATGTTTGCTCTTAATATGTCCCTTTCTCTCTTTTGTCTCATTGTTTCCTCTGACTATATCCTCTGGCATGTCTTTGCTGAATAAGGTACGGTGCACATTTAAATTGGCAAGTGATATTGATGAAATCCAGTTGCTGGCATGTAACATGGTGCTGTAAAGCAGACACATGTCATGTGATGCCCTCAGCTTAAAGTTGGGAGTTTTTCAATCTGTTATGAAGTGCTGCTTTAATGATGAAAAAAAAAAATTAACATTGGTAATTTGTAAGCACCTGCAGGTGTTTCACAAAACTTATTTTTATGTCCTCTATGAAAAGGCTTCTTTATTTAGGCTATTTTTAATTTTCATACTGATTCTGTTACAGATCACACACATCTAGAATTACAATAGCTCTTACTGGGTAATTATTTATGTTTTTCTTGTTGCTAATGCTTGTTGAATCAAAGATAACCCTCACTCAGTGAGGATTTGCAGAACCAAAGTTTACATCTGATATTCACATACATATTTGTTTCGATCTGATCATAAACAGACAACACCAACAGATGCATTCAGGTTGCATTTAGGTCTGATAGCTCTAGCCACATTTTGAGGTGGTTTAGATGGAATTTGATTTTCATGTTTTAGTCTTATTACATACTCTAACCTTTGGCATTGTTGTCAAAATACAGATATCAGTGTGATTCAGGCAGATTTTAAACATGTTAATGTCTATCATTTGAGATATTGTAGAAATATCAGAAGACACACTGATGTGTTATGTTTAGCATACCTATTATTTATATATAAAGAAGAGAAGTGCAGTCCAGTAGTCACTCAAGACAGACATAAACATAACTTTCCTCTTGTTATCAGATCAGATACATGCTTAGGGCAGCTGGACATGAAGCTGCAAGGCCTGCACATGAGTGCAAAGCAAACCAAAGGCCACTGGATGCTGGTTCCAAAACAACCTTACTCCATTGATTAACATTTAAACAAAAATCAGTTCAGAGCTCTCTTATAATTGTGCTGTTAGCTTTTCTGACAGTAATTGCCCCATTAATGAGAGGTTATGGTAAATAGTTTTGATGTCAGCTATGCTGGTTGACAGCTGTGATTGACAGCCGGCCGCCTGCTGCTCTCCTGTTCCTGAGCTCACCCTGTTTAAAACTTTTAAAGCTTTTGTTTAAAATATAAAGGCACTCAGCTCTGCTATCCTCAAGGTTAATGAGTTACAAGGTCATGCCACATAGTATTTCAGCCTAATACCCTAACTGACTGATGTTAGTTGCTGCTTGATGAGAAACACACATGTTAAGATAAGACTTGAATGTAGTATAGCAAACCACCCACCCCCTGTCCTTTCCCCTGCAAAGATACACAAAGCCTAGAAGGTTCTTTAATAGCTGGTGCACATTCCTGCTATATACATGTAGTCTCCAAAACTCACTGCTTAACCCATGACAGTTTTTTATAATGTTGTGTTTAAAAGTGAGAAACTATATCAAACTGACTGCTATTTGAAATTAAATTCACTTAGTGTGGGTGGATCTAATATGTCAACGAAATAGACACAGCTTTGGCATTTTAGAGCTATTAATAGCATGTGTTTCTACAGAACGTGGTTACTCCATAATGTATTAACAGACTAATTCAGTTTTGATATAGGGGACACCCCCTTCATGAAGAAAAATGCATGAGACAGACTTGACAGATCACAACAAACATAGTTGCAAAGTTTATTACAGAGGCAACGAGGTCATTAAAAAAAAGCAGATAGTTGACTCATTTAAAAGTAATTCAGACCATTATCCTGGTTTTATAGGCGTCCATTAACCTAATGAGCTTGCACATACACTCAGATCTGGCAGTGACAACACTTTTACATGTTTGTTAGCATAATGTGGCTAAACTAGCTAATGCTAAGTAGTCTTTTGTTTTGAGGTAGTGGCTGTGTTTGAAGAGAATGAAAGACAACAACAGGTAATGTTCTACTTTAAAGTTAAAAAGATTTTGGTGAAGCTGTAGCTTATTTCAGCCAAACATCTGAAACACAAATGAACATGTGATAGCACATCCTGTTCCATCCATCCTCAAGTGCTGCTTGTCACTTCAGTTGCTGCTGTCATACTGTTTCATACTGTGACATTTATTTTATCTGTGCACCTACTCTACCACCTTATCAACACATTTTTTTCTTTCTATGCGGCTGCAGGGTGTAAAAAGATATGCGCTCCCTTAATGAGTTGTGTCACTGACACATTGAGGCGTTAACACGCTCATAGAAAATCTCTCACACACTGTCAAGCTACTGTTTCTAAATCACTTTCACACACACACACACACACACACACACACACACACACACACACACACACACACACACACACACACACATGCTGTCAAGCCTCTGTGTTTATATTATATCTGTTACTGTAAACAGAGAACACACTTGATAATCACTCTGCATGTTTCACCGCACACTGCGGCGTCCAAGTTCACCTCACGATGAAAACTAGTGAAAATATTGTGATTCCAAATATTTAATGTGTTTCACTACAACAGCGGTGGACTTATTTCCACCATCTGCACTTGCTTTTATTTCAAATATTCTCACTGATAAGTTAGCTGATACTACCGTGTAGCTGGTATTGTTTTCCCCTTCTGAGTCTCTGTGTGTGCATATGTGCAAGTCATTAAAGCAAAATGTGCTCCTAGAGACACCTACTGTAGAGGGAAGTACTATATGTGTGGTTTTGAGTACTTTGGCAGATTTTTATACGTCTGGCTTTCTGTGTTCAGATTTTGACAACATGAGATGTAAGAAACTGTCTGAAACTTTACAGGTGAGATCAAAATGAAAGCTGAATTTGAAAAAGGGTATCAGATGTTCATGTTTTGAGTGCTTAATACTTTACTAATGTTGCAGAAATAAATAAGAACTCATGGGTAAAAAGGTCAACATGACAAGATGTTAGAGGAGCTCTCTAGTCTTCTGTTTTAATTTTTACCACCAAATTTAGGGTATAAATGTGCACATCTTCAATTAATTACAACCGTATATTTAAAAAATGAATTAGTTAATTTTTCTCCTAAACCCAAGCCAGTAATACATATATTTCATCTGGACTGAATTTATCTGTTGGTCTTATGTACAATTGCTAACACACAACAAAACACACGCAAGTACAGCTAGTAATTTGACAAGTAATTCATTTTAAGTCTTTAGTCTATGGACCAGATACAGGCTGACAAACAGGCTGACGTGCACCTGTTTGGTGTCAGGATGTAGGAATCGTTGCATGTGCATGAAGTTGGCGTCTAAAGAAAAGGTTATCCACATGTGTGTATCACAAATCAAAGTCAAATTTGACAATGACATTTATGCCACATAGACCCCAGCCAACTCCTGGGAACTCTCAACATTTGCCAAAGTTGACTCAAATCATCAGTAAAAGTCTTTGTTTTTTTTCCTACAGTGATAAATAAAGACTGTTTGAACTGTTCTCCAACATTATGAGACATGATATTTCTCTACCTGTTCTTGTCTCGCAGCTGGCTGATCTCAGTTGTTTGCAGTAAGAGCTCTTTTTCCAGCTTATTGGTGGACAGAGAATTCTCCAGAAGTTGGATCTCTATCCGAGACGTATGGTTCAGCACCTGGTGGAAGAACAAAATCACACTAAACCAAGGAAATCTGCTTTGAAGACACAGGATAAGCATACAGGAAACTCACTACCTTGGCTTCAACCACGTTGAGTTTGCGTGTCTGCTCCGCCGTGTGCGTTAGGAGGTTCGTTCCGATCTCCAGCATTGTGGCAGTTTGGTTGTGAACGGCATGGGACTGTATGTTGGCAACGTCTCGCTTCAAGCTCTTCTGTATGAAATTCTCCAACTGCAGACAAATGTTGATCATTATGAAGCTTAGATCACAGTATGTTGTTAGACTGTAAACTGGAAAGGAGCTAAAACAAAAAATAATCAAGTGTAAAACAATTGTGTAAATTTCCTGCCTGATTTGTTGCCAGAATTATTCAATAATATCAATTTGCATCAGATTGTAAGATGAAATCCTTAGTCTACTGCTAAGATTAAAGATTTAAAGGTGACTGTCTTGTTCTCACTTGCCTTTTGTCACCTAATGCATCTGCATCTAGTGGCTTCTCTCTAGTTTTTCTTCCTGTTTTTGGTTATCTTGTTAGGACTTACTAAAATTTCCCAGTCTGGGATTAATGACGTTTGTCTGATTCTTACATTATTTCAAACAGCAGAGCTGTGAGAGCTTTTGTTGCCTTACATAAGTATAACTGAAATTCTTATGGTTCTTATGGTTATCTTTCGGTTTTAAGATGAAAAAAAAAGGAATTGCATGCTGTCACACATCATTTTATGTTGTATTTTGATTGCTTTTTTTATTTTTCAAGATTTTGTAGCTGTATTATGAGTCTGTTTAATTTTGACTGCTTTCTGATTTATTACTTTAAGTACTAGTCACACATATTAGTATTCAGTCAGTGTGTCAGACAGTTTTAGATGTAAATGTTTAGTAAGATTTTTACAAAACATTAGGTGGTGATCATGAAAGAAAAAGGGCTACAGAAAACGTAATTATTGCAATTAAGTTGTACCATTTAAGGACTACAAAGTTAAGCACAAACATTTTTTGCAAAACAAGAGCATGTTTTAATCTAAACTAAACTGACTGACCACGTAACCTCACCACACACTCAGCCTTAACTCTGTTTAAAAGTTACAAAAACTATGAGCAGGAGGAAACAAAAAAGCCTGAACGCGAGTTTAGGCTCTTTCCAGAAGTTTCCAGAAGCTCTGCAGTGAGTTGTTGTATTCTTAGCTCAGAAACCACCCACATCAAACTCAGCAAATCCAACATGTATACTGAAACATGTCAGGAGGTCTGGTATATAAAGAAACAGGTCTCTCCATCTCTGGGAATATCAGCCAATGCCAGCTTCCATTGCCATGCTGTGACCTTCAGCTGCTGATGAATAAATAATCTGTCTATCCAGCCATTTATTCATGCTTCTGACTCCACATCCTCAGGATATCAGTGCCACTGAGAAGCAAAAGGAGTTGATAAATATACTGCTGGGCCAACAAACAGATTGGTCCCACTGGGAAGGCCGGTTACCAACGAGGCCAAGTTCAGGCTACAACACCGAGACCACATGTTCTGGTGTGGATTACTTTTCTAACAGGGATCCCAATGAAAAAACTTTATCACTCCGCTTGTTTTACTAAGATGCTGGCTTTAGAGAATGAGATTGGAGTTGGGTGATGTCTCTTTAAATTCATTTATGATTGAGATTCATTCAGTTTATCTTCTATCACTTGTCACATTTTATCACAAAGACTTTTAGATGATTTTGGATCTATAAAAGAAAACCAGGTAAATGCATCTTCCACCTAATTGACTGATTGTTTCAAAACTCATCATCATGCGGGTACTTTTTAAAAAACAAAATCTGACAATAATGCTGCTTATATGATGTTCTCATGTTGATCATTGTTAGAAGTTATCTGCCACTAATCATGTAATTATCTTTTTAATCATAAAACAGCACAGACATCCCTGTAGATTGTTTATGTTTGCATTTTCTTATACCACAACTTATGCAACAAAGAGCATGGTTCAAGAATTATAATGAGTTACACAGTGATTTATCATGGTGATTTATATGCTGGTGTAGTGGAAGGCTGTGGACCAGATTTACTAATGGCTTGTCCGGATGCAAGCTCTGCTTTGACATCAAAGAGTTACAGTTGGGATTTGTTAGGGATGCATCACTGTTAGTAGGTGAAAGATCATGACAATATGAAATGGAGGTGATAGGTAAAAGTATACAAGCAGCATCTATAAAGGGGTAAAGCGCTTCTAACTCTTTCTCACCCGTGTGTGAAATAAAATGTTAACTGTGATAGAACTACAAAGGAAATCAATTTCATATATTTTATTATTGTGATAAGTTTTGAAAGTATTTGTCCATTTTTTCATAACTGAATCATATGTGAACATATTTCATATTTGTAGCCGTATACTAACATTTTTTCACTGTAAATATAGACCATAAAACAATTTGTGAGCGTTTGTCTCTTTTTCTTTTAGTGTTGTGAGCATTTGTCTTGTCTTGTCATGGAATCACACCTACTGCATCATTAAATTACAGCTTTCATGTTTGACTTTATGTTTATTTGTGCTACTTTGCTTGGAATTGTTCAGAGCAGTTGTAGGAAGTGTCCTGCAGAAATTAACCCTCCTGTTTGTGATTTGAAGCCACAAACTGATTTGTCGAAATTAGTAAATCTGCCTCTGTGTCTGTTGTTTTAAAATAGCGAGTGTGTCATATATGGGTTTCATCAGATCTTTAATTAGATCTTAAAATATTTGGTTGAATTTCAGTCCAGTAAGCAATGGAAGAAAAAAAAAAGAAAGTAAGTAATTAACTTTTAAATTGAGTTATTTATGAATAATTTTGTCAAAACAAAGTCAGAAAGACACCTTGTGAATGATATATTTCTGTTTCTGCTTTTGTTGGTATTGGTTTTATTAAATGGTTTCCACAATTTAAATAAACAGATTAAGTATTTTTAGGCAAAGTTTAATCAGAGCTGAAGCCAATCAAAACAGAGTGGCAGCTTGTTGTTAATAGTTTGGTGGGATTGTTAGGGGAATTAAATTAAAAAAAAAAAGAAAAAAAAAGTTAACTTTACTCTTCAGATATTTGCTAGTATGTGGGTCTTCCTCTTTTCTGAAATATGTTATTAAAATAACATTCATTTCTCTCTGTAAATGTTTCAAGTGCTCAATAATGTAAAGAAATCCAATCAGAACATGGTCCTGACCAGAAACCTATCACAGATTTTGATGTAATGCCTGTCTTTGTAATTATGTTTCAGTAAACTTGTAAAAGTGTTTCACTGGATGTAATAATGTTTTACACTTCCTGGCTACTGAATAGTCCAGTTATAATCTAATGAAATCCACATTAGTTCAGTTTATAATAACTGTGTATTAAAAAATAAACAAAAATCACAGCCTAGTTAAGGAAACTAACAAATTGCATCAAATCTTTTCATAGATTCAATCCCCCATCCTGAGCATGCACTAGCAGCAGGCAACAGTGGAAAGCTTAAGGGAAAAAAAAAGACGAACCCCCTTTTAACAGGAAGGAAACCTTCCAGAAGAACCAGGTTCAGGAAGGGCGGTCATCTGCCTTGACTGGTTTGCATTTAACTGGTGATTGAAAGCCAATTCATTCTTTGTTAATCATTTAATTAAACAGCTGTTTTTTTTATCGTGTTCATCACCCCACACGTATGTGGAGTGACTATGACTCATGCGCACAAACCAATTAAAGTCATAGAAGTGCTTTTATGTCCAATCTGCCTCAAGTATGATTCACATTAAACAAGCATCTCAAAATCATACAATATTTTTCAAGCGGGGAGATTTGTATCACAGTGGTCAGAAAACTAGGAGGCTTTTTTCCAGGACTTTCTTGTGAGTAAGTAAAGTGGGCTGGAGAAAGAGGGAAAATGGTCTGATGTTGTGACGCAGCGATAAGTTAATCAAATAATCAAACAAGGAGAAAATAGCTGGAACGAGCTGGTTCATTTCTTTTTCCTCCTGCTCTGCTTCCTGAGATGCTGTAGAGATAAACGTTGACAAAGGCCAAAACCTCCACCTCCACCTACAGCAGAACCAGAGGGGGAAGCTAAACACAAAGTAGCCACTTTACCTGTTTGAATATGAGCTCATTTGTACAGTGTGAACAAAAATTTCTTGCCTGTGTCGAAGTCGGGGTGTGAATAATCATGAGATTTAAAACTGAAAAATTATAGTAGAAAACAAACTTATTTTCTTTCTTTTTTCTCTCCAGAGACACAGTGTGCTGACTTTTTAATTGGCCCTCACTTCCTGCGCTAGGAAAGAACCACACACACACACACACACACACACACACAGGACATAAAACATCTTTTCTCAGACACAAAAAACTTGCGCACACACAAACACAATGAGCTCTACACGGGCCCACTCTCAATTATAAATTACTCAAGCTAAGCCAGACCAACAAGCTCTGGGAATACGCACACAACCTCACGTATAGAAGGCTTATTTCAGAGATGCTAACTCAAACCACATGTTGGTTTTGCTGTGATCTGGCCCTCTGGGTGACTTCAGAGGGGTCGGAGGGAAGGGGGGAGGGGGCAGTCGCCAAACAGTCCTGATAACGAGGCTGACGCAGAGGCAAGTAGCACTGATAGCGATCAGGGGTAACAAACAAGTGTACCGTGTGTCGCTGGAGTGTGTCAGGATTAGAGATGTGGATGTAAAGGTGTGCTGAAGGACCTGAGACTGAACTGAGAAGAAGAAACGGCTTTTTTTCTGGCAAACTCCGATAAACAACTTGTATTTATGGTTTGTGCAAAATATTGAAGTAGTGTGATGTCATGTTGCAGCGCAAGTTAAAGTGGGGAAGTAAGTCAAATCCTGTCAGCTCAAAGGATGTGACCCACCATCAACATTCCTAATGCTCACATCCTTTTTATAAGCTTGAGTAAATAAGTTAGAATAACATGAATTACTCTTCCTGAGAGGGTTACTGAAACGTCTTACCTTGATGAAGTGAAATAAGACAAAAACTGGAAGAAGTACAGCTGGAAATTGTGCTGAGATTTTAATACATTAAACAGCAAATTTCATGAATGGTTTGTAATCACCGGAGCTTAACCATCAAATCCCGTAAGAATACAAACTTTGTATGTTCTAGTTCCAAATTAAACACAAGTGTCAGGAATAAGACTAGTTCTTCCGATTTTCTACATGAAAGCCATGGGCTGTCTAACCTCACCCTTCTAAAGGGATTAATTGTAATAGCATAACGGATGATTTGTTCCTGATATGTCTAGTAGCACAAAATGAAGACGTTAGCAAGGTTAAATACTTTTAACCTTTTTTAGTTTTTAGCTGCCATGGACTTTAAGTAATAGGTGTTGTTTCTTTGTAAATCTAAACAATATTTTGCACATATTCTGCAGCTAGAGTACCACCCATGAGAGCCATGGACAGGATTAATTGTATAGATTAAGAGGAGTGTTTGTAATGCCAATATAAATAGAGAAGAAGAAGAGAAGAAGAGGAGTGGATAAAAGTCTGCCTTTCACACATGCAAACACATACAGGTCTAATCCTAAAATCAGCTGTAAATACAAAAGAAAAAAGTCTAGACTGATGGCAACCTCATCTTGGTCCCCATCGCAGGAGGTCGCAATGGTATGATGTACAGCCAAGCCATGTTAAAGCATGTTAAAGTAGATTTCCAAATCCATTACAAACTAACAACAAGTGATAGCGAATACCTTCGAAGATGGTACAACGGAATGTATATTATGACATTTCTTAAACGCTATGTGCTTACATAAGGAAACCACACTGTACCTTAACTTGAAAAAGCACCATGAGCTTGATCGAACTGAACAGAGGACATCTGGTCAGAAATGCTTAAGTATACTTGCAGATATGTTCTATTATTGCAGCGTGTCTGTAAGAATTAGAGCACCCAGATGTTTTGGCTGAAAATCAGAGCAGAAGAAGCTAACAGCCTCAGGGTCTGTTTCTGAGGACTGTTGCACTTGATATAGTGAAGGGAAATATCTGCCTGCATGGTGCCTGACCTTTACCCTCACTGTCTCATGTATGAACTTGTCTTGAGTGCCTCGCGTGCAGGGGATCATAACCAGGATACATCATTTTCAGGGTTTACATAACTTCAACAAATGTGTATATTTGCATAAACCTTTTTGTGTATTTATAAGGATCTGATGGCTTGATGAGCCAGTGAGTGAAGCTCTTCCTCTCGAGTTCTTACACCTGTTGAACTTCTGCTTTTCTGACACAGACATGAACTCCTGAAGGTCGTCTGGACGGATTTAATTTCCTCATGAAGCTCTACTGCGTTGTGAAGGAGCCACAATGCAGATAAGGAAAAATCTGATTAGGATCGACTGGGAGGCAAAGGACACAATTTGACAATTTAGCCCTGTAAATAAATAAATACATGAATGAATAATAAAAAAAAAGTATATATCCTGTAGAATATGTAGAATATGTAGAATAGAAATGTAGAATCCTGTATGAAAATTGGCTACTTGAATTAAGACAGGACAGTGCTGGTGATTTTTTTTTCCATGGCATATATCACAATGAATAAAGCAAGGTTCAAATTTCCTGTTTTATTTTGGCGACATTTTTGTGTCAAAGGTTGCTACAAAAGGAATTTTAGATATCTCCTTTTATCACTTCATAAATAAAAAATTACATAAAGACTCAGGAACCAATTGTTATATTTTGGTAAAAGAAGAAGAACACATTCCTCTGTAAAAACCTTTGGAAAATGGGAAAGATTAAATCTGAAGAGTTGTGTTTATGTAACTGCTCATAAAGAGGAGACTGATCTCTGGCTTAGCGTCATTAAAAAGAACTAATTTGAGAAGGTCATGCTGCAAAATTTCATACATTTTTAATTGAGAATTTGTGTTCATTGATGAAAACTTCAGTAGATAGATTTAACCATGAAGCTCGATTACATGAGTAAAGTTTTTTTTTTCTTGTACGTTTTCTGAAATGTGTTCAAATACATAAAGGAGCAAATATGTCCTAATTTAATTTAATGTGCCATACATTTCTAATGAAACTGATTTGGACTGAATCTCATTAGACGTGTTTTAAACTTGTTTACTTTAGTATGTGGGAATGACATTTGTTGTGAATTGATGCTAAAATTCAGCTACATTGAACTGAGTTGGTAGAATAAACCTGATCTTAAAATTAAAATAAAAAAAACAAAGTTCTTATCATTTCATTGTCTCCTTTGTTTGAACTCTCCTGCTTAGCTCACTTGTAAATTTATCTGAATTTGACATCTAAAATCTTAATTATTGCTCATACTTTTAATTGCTCTGCAAAAGTTTTTCAGATTTGTGGAAGCATTAAACTCGTGCAAAATTAAGAAATGTAGAAGCCATATTTCCAGTTAAAGGGATTAAAATATATATTCTGTTGTGGCTGACAGCTCTAATCTACTACAAAAACAGCAAAAGTTACCATAAGTAATCCAAGCCTGTAGGAGGTCTTCTTTTACTAAAATTTCCTTTTTGACTCGCTGCACTTATACAAATGTGGAGCCAAAATATCACATTAATCACACAGCAGAAGACTCTTCAATATAGAAATTGTTCTTTCTTGATGACAGTGTTACCTAACTGTAAACTGTTCAAGTCCAACATTTCTTCACATGGTTTCATTTAAATATGGGTTTGAAGCCCAGAGAAGTAAAATCATCCAGGTAAAAAGACATTTCTAGTGATTAAGAGAGATAGAAATGTCTGCATTAATATTTTAAACAATAAAAACTAAGTAACTAAAACTATCAAAAATAATACACCATAACATATTGGTCACAAGATTTTTGTACCAAAGTAAAATTATGAGCACAAGACATTTTTAGTTTAACTTTATGTGGATTTGCACGTTACCTAAGTCTGTAATCAGGTTCTTATTTAATGTAATATACAGGTATTGATGTTCATACAAAAGAAGTGATATTTTTAAGTATGCCTTCTTTATTTTCCTTTGTAACAAGTAGAAGATGATGATTTTTTAGGCACTTAAGCACACCTTGCACCTTTGAACAGGAGAGAAACTCTGTAAGCCAATAAATAATAGTTGTGGGTAGCAGTAAGTGTGCAGGTCACAATCTGCCTTTTATCAACAGTAGCCTGTTGACCTTGGCAGACGTCTCTGCTCTTTAGTTTTCTAGTTTCCATTGATTCTATATTATGTTTCATATGTGCTCTAACCACACATACTTTAGGCCACTCCAACATTCTTTATGTCAGATATTAATCATGTCTAAGTGCTGACATGTTATTTCACACGTAAAAGACAACCTAAATGCTCCTTTGTTAACTAAAATCATGTTTTCATTCCCTTCGCCTCATATTTTCCAACTGTAGTACATCTCATGTCAAGTGTTTCACTGCAGAGAAATTTATTCATCTTGGAGAATCTACAGTAATCATATACAATTATAAATTGCACACAAAATTATTAAGCATGATGCAGTGATCATTAGTGAGTTTCTGACCTTTCAATAGATTAGATTAGATTAGAAAACTTTATTATCCCCTTGAGGGGCAATTTGTTGTGCAGCCAGCAATGACAATGAAAATGACGCCACATTCAATTTAAAAATAAAACAAGCAAACAAAACAAAACAACAACATCACACAGGTTAATTTAAACACCCACTATTCATTAAGCCAATGGAAGCCGGAATAAATGAATTTTTTAGTCTATTTGTCCGGCACCGTGGCATAGCATACCGGCGACCTGAGGGTAACAGCCTGTATTCATGGAACAGGGGATGGGTCGGGTCAGCAGCGACAGCTCTAACTTTCCTAATGACTCTGTTTCTATACAGGACAGAGAGCTCAGTGAAGCTGACCCCTGCTAACTTGCTGCATCTTTTAATGATGCTATTTAATCTATTTTTATCTTTCAAAGTCAGAGACCCAAACCAGCAGATATCATTTGATGCAAATTCTCAATTTGGATTTAAATGTTTTCTGAACTTATCATTTTAAGCCTGACCTCCCCCAACTGGAGGACTTTGAGAACAGATGGTGCCAAGCTGCACTAAACTGTACCAAAATGGTTATTTTGGAGACCTTGTTTGAACTGTCTGTATCACAACTTTGCAGACATAATGTTAACATATTGTTTTATGACAGCTACATCTGCATCACTACAATGGGAGATTCATATTCATCCTGAAAGTGTTTTCTGAGGAGGGGTCTAAAAAACAGGCACAGGGCTCAAAGGATTAATAATTACCTCCACCTTGGTGGAGATCATGTTTTCGGTGGCGTTGGTTTGTCTGTCTGTGTGTGTGTGTGTTAGCAACATACCTCCAAAGGTTATGAAGGTTATTTTGATCATATTTTCAGGAAATCTCAGAAATGGAATAAGGAACAAGTGATTGGATTTTGGGGGTGATCCAGATCATCGCCTGGATCCAGGAATTTTTCAAAGGGTTCTTTACTATTAGGAAACAGGGATCATTTTGCCGTTTGAGTTTATAACCCACAATCATTGGCCCAGAAAAAAATGGCATGGCTTGGTGGAGATCTGTGCTCTCTGAGTGCTTCTTTTACTAATATACAGCATGTTTTTGTATAAGCCCACCTTCTCCCCTCAAGAGATTTAAACTAAAGTACCTTTGTTTTTGTTGTGCAATTTTCAAACCTATTTGTCTGAGGTAAACTCAACCTAAGAAAAGTGATAGTGAAAAGTAAAAAATTAGGGACTACCTGACAGTGCTGAAATGTGGATTACTTATTAAAGGATAAGGAGTTGACAGGGTCACTAAATGTGTACAAAAATAATATAAAATTAAATTTCAAATGAAGAGAAATATCTAAAAGGCTGAATGTGAATACTACTTAAAAATACTCACAAAGGGAAGAATCAAGGTTGGATTAAGAAACATTTCAAAAACTATTTTTTGAATTAGATTTGTGAAAAGTAGAAATGAGTGAGTCATGGAAGAAGCTGTAATTGGACCCTGCTGGGCTCAGGGTTCAACTTCAAGTCAGGCCCCCTCATGGTGGTGGAGTGGTTTTGGTATGTTCAATGTCATTAGGGTTAAGCTGGTTGAACCTCAGGCTGTGGACTGACTGAGTGATATTTTCTGAAACAGAGGTACATAAAGATATTTTTGCAGGACTGAACTTTTTGCAATATTTGGAACAATGTTCCATCCCTTGCATGCAAGTGCTCAGAAATCACCCATGATGAGGTAGGCAGCTGTATTGATAGCAGTCTAATGTCGCATCAGACATTTATATAGACAGAAATACATTCTGAGTATACATGCAAAGTTTCTAGAATTTTCTCAGGAGTGAGTAGCAGTGTAAGAGTCACTTGTCTGTATGTGTTGGGACTGTGATGGATGGGCGAGCAGTATGGGCTGTGCTCTGCCTCTCGCTCATAGCCACTGGGATAAGTGCCAGTGCCTTGCGATCGTGGCAAAATTAGTAAAGTTTTTTTTCTCGTAGAATCATCTGGCATATGTTTTAAAAGTACCAGATTACTCATTAAAAAAAATTAATCAAGGTGGAGATAGATTATGAGCTATTTAGTAACTCTAATCTATAAGCTAAGGGTCATCTATGTGCCTTTTAAAACTATGACCCCACAGTATCTTATTTTGGTAACACACAAGAAGCGCAACAGAAAATCTCCAGAGGGACGGCATTCACTTTATCTTTTTTTTTTTGTCACAAACCGCTATGTGCTAATCTTGGCAGCCTGCAAAAAGTACTATGCCTTCCTAAATCCCCTAAAGAGAGTAGATGTCAGCCACAACTGTTTATGTGTTTTTATTGTGAGCATAAAGCTTTACAAATGTATCATCTGTCCCTTAATGCCCTCTTCTTTTAATTTTTTCTCATCTATTGTTTCATCGGTCTAACCCTTAATCATCATGGTTTCTGTGGCTTTTTGGTTACTTGTATGTTATGGGTCAAACAATGTTCAGGAATTCACCCTCCTAAAATATCTTTTCGTACATCTTTTGTCAATCAAATTATTTTCTTTATTCAAACATATACTCATAAATCTGTTTGAACAGCAATGTCATGTTCTCGAGTTTATTTCAAGTTAGTAGAGAGGAATGAGATGAAAGTTGCACAAATTTAGCTTTCACTGTCTCTACTTCAGCTCTAATGCTTTTTATGGGAAAGCTAATGTTGTGAAAGAGGTAGGAGTGGGAAACTAGTGGAGACAACCCAAGTTAGTCTTGTTATTTTGAATCTGGTTCCCACAGGATGCCAAGACTCTGCATCAGGCATGAGACAAACACAAACAACAGTTCCCATTAAAATAGACTGTTTGATAATCCCTAAAATACACTAAACACTGAGTGGGCAACAGCATACATCCTGCAAATAATGGTCACCATCTGTAAAAGTGCTGCATAACCTATAGATATGGTACTAAAACATCATCATTTGAAGCTGAAAAGGTTTCTTGAATAAATACTTGAAGCTCTTTCACAATGTAGTACAAAGGCAGGGATTGTCCACAGTTTTGATAATCAAAACTTACATGGCTACCAAGACAGAGGCTCAGATTACAGCACACATAGAAGGTTGTGATTTCCTGTCATGTCTTTACACACAAAATGACTACCCAGACCACAGACCTATATCCAGATGAATGTTTCAATTGTTTTCTATGTAACTGAAAAGCACCTAAAAGATCACAATAATGTTTCTTTTTTAATACCCTTGTGTGATGTGCCCATTGAACAGTATCTAGAGTAAGTATTGTTGTGAGGTAGTCTGTTTTACTTTAGCAAGAGTGTACTCCTCATTTCATGATGTTTTCTCACATGAAGAATGTCCTTTTTGCTACAAATCACTGCATCACAATTCACACCAGGCCAATCATAACAAATAATGAGATAAACAGTCTGGAAAAAGCACAGCTGCATCCCAACTTTGAATTAGTGATGCAGAAACCTGCCCAACCAGTCTGCAGCAAATGTTGACCTGATCAGAAAAGTTTAAAAGTTTATCCAATAATGGATAAAATGCAAGTGTTCTTTGGTTAAGGAAACCACTAATTTGAAGAACTTTAAAGTTCTCATGAGTACTTCAATCAACTTCACTTCCTCACTTCAAATAAATGCAGCAATAATATCTTTGACTGAATGGTTCTATAAAACCCACCCACAGCTTCTATGCAGATTGGTGCACTACGGTGCCTTCACCACAAACATATGAGATTCTGTTATGCTCACAATCTTTTGTTTCTGATAAAAATGAGTCTGTCAACATTTTCCTGTCAACAGCTTTTGACACACAAGTTGTTGAGGAACTGTGAGCTCATTCTCTGTATCTTTGGCTTGACTGAGCTTTAAAGCTAATTATATGCTGATTATTGTTTAAAGGTTAACATTAATTAAGTCTCAATTCATGTATTTTTGTACCTACAATTGTTTTTTGGGTGTACAAGTGCATTTATAATGACAAGTAGGGCACCATGCAATGCGCTGCAAGTCTCCAGATGGTGTTAGTTGTCATCATTTAATAGAAAACTCACTCCTCAGCTTGCTGGAGGTGGAAATGACATTAGCACAAGTGGCTGTTAACACATTAGTTAGCTGAAAGGATATTTTTGTATCTGTATCCATTAAATTTTAGTTTTCTTAATACAGGGAGAAGTACAAGTTATACTATTTAAAACACATAAAAGATTTTGTAACAATAGTGCTCAAATGTTGGGAAATATGTATACTTAGCACACCTTTTGGACACACTTGCATGAAATTTAAACTAAGAATTTTGTGTGACATTTGTATGCAGTTAAAGGGGCTGCCAAATGGCTAGAATTATTGAGAGTTTAACTGCAGGGCAGAGTGTCATCCTGTCTCCAGACATAGTAGGAAATGACACAAAAAACTGTTTTTAAAGGATGCACGTTATCAAATTAAATTACTTGGTGTGTTTTTCCTATTTTAAGAGACCAAGCTGAGCAATCAGCATTTTTTTAAAAGAACGTGCTGAGTTTGCATTGAAAATGCTGGAAAGCACTTTTAATGCAAAGACACAGTATTGTTTGCAGCCCCCTTTAATGTCCTCTCTACGTACGTAAATGGGTATGTATGTGTCAAACGTCACTGCCCATTGTTAGTCAAGTCATCCCCTAGAGGGCAGCTCAGAGCTCAGTTCTGAGTTCAAGCATCAGTTTCAGACCATAACGAACATGACGATGGTGGAGATGGAGCTGGTCTGTGCTGGTGTTTATTACACTGTGGCTTCTTCTTCTTTTCTGCTGGTCAGGTGAGCAATACTGCCGTCCTGTGGCACTGCTATGTTCACCACATCTGGCTACGCATTTGCAAACTCTAAAAACTGACTGAAATATGCACATAAAAGACAGAAGATGGAAAGAAGGGTCTGTGTGTATGTGTATTTAACATAAAGCATAAATGGGGCTTATAGATATGGTAAAGTCTTTGTGAACTACATGTTAAAATGGTGCAACAGTATAAACAACAGTTATGACGTTTGTTATGTTCACTATCTTTGTTTACTTGTATCCAAGTGAAGAAGAACTAAACTCATAACTCAACTCATAAAAGCTGAACCACAATAAAAATGCGTCATGAAAATGTGGAAGATGGACACCATCCTTACAGTCACGTTGTGAGTGTTGGAAAGAAAACAATCTGAGTCATTTTTATAGTAGTTTAGTTTAGGGTCATGATTTACTTAAAATTCTTGTAATTGGAGATGAACTTACAGCCAAGATGCCTCACCAAGGACTTGGACTGTAAAATAAATACGCACATGACGGGAACAGATAAGAAAAGAAAACAAGAGAAAAGAAAGCTTCCTGAATCGGTTTAATATAGAGTGTATTGCAGTTTTGGGTCCGTCTAAAAGTCTTCTCTGTTGTGTCACTAACCTAAATATTGCAGCCTAATGACCTTGTAGCTGTCTGTTGCTCTATGCATGTGTGTGTATGTGTGTTAATGAGTGATGTGAGTGAGTGTATGTCACTAAATCCATCTACAATATGTACTTATGTGTGTATGTGTCTCAGTTAGCCTGCTGGGTCACCACTACGCCCCCGCAAATGAGCCACAACAAATATCTCAATCATCTCACCACAATCAGGACCAGATGGGCTAAGTCAACACAGTTGTGTGTGTGTGTGTGTGCGTGTGTGTGTGTGTGTGTGTGTGTGTGTGTGTGTGTGTGTGTGTGTGTGTGTGTGTGTGTGTGTGTGTGGCTATGAAGTTATGCAGAAGCAAGTTTTTAAGCTATGAGTGGACAGCACAGCCTCACAGAGCTGCAAGCATGGCTCTGTAATGCCTTGTGCTTTATGAGATTCCAACAGACCCATCCATAGGACACAGCAGGGTGAGTAATGGCTAGTGGAGAAAGAGGTTTTCTGGAAATGACTTTCACAGTTCAAGGCCATAACCTGTCCTGCTGTGTTACTGTCTGGTTCAAGAAAAATGTATGCAAGTGGTTCACAGGCGGTTAATGTTCTCATGTAATAAAGTTTCAAAGTCAGTAAAAGAATGCAAACAGAGAGATAGAGTTGAGCCCTGAATTATATTTAAGGACAGACTGTGATGGCTGCAGGAAAGGTGCTGGATAAATAAATAAACTGCAGCTCAGGGTATTTCTGCTCTCTCTGTCCGGAAAAGTACATCCACTTGTAAAAGTAGGTGCTGAAAGACAGATCTATAACAGTACCTCCATGGAAATAAATAAAACCAGACTTTTATATTAAGACCAGTGTTGCCATGGTCAGCATGTATGAACAGGTGGAGCTGGATGGACACCACTTGAAGCTGGAGTCATTTACTGGATGATAGTTTGACTGAAATAATCTTGTAATCTTGGTTGTAGCCTCAGTTGTCAGTGGATTAAGGCTTGAAAACTAATCACAGTGATTTAGATAAAAAAACAAACAAACAAACAAAAAAAAAAAAAAACTTAAATGTTGTTAAATGTCCTTTACTTCATAGGCGTAAAGTAGCTCTGATTCTACAGAGAAGCTGGATTCAGGGTTATAGAACATCATGTCTCTTGCAGAAAGAGCCTAAGCTGCTGTACAAGCTCAAGAGGTTCCAGCTTAACATAGTCAGACTCGCCTCAATGCAAGATCTGGTGGGCTGTTTGTCTGCCTATATATTATATAACATAACATTTTAACCTATACTTTTTTACCATTATTTTTTATTTCTATTTTATTTAAATCCATCAGTTCTATACTCACATGTTTTCCATACCAATAAAGCCCTTTGAATTGAATTGAATTGAATTGAATTGAATTGAATTGAATTGAATTGAATTGAATTGAGAGAGAGAAATATATAGTGTTGGAAAAAAAGAAAATCTCTGCTGTGATTTATTGTAACGTGCAAACACAAATGGAAATACAGTACATAAAGTAAAAGCAGAATTTGTATAATTCTAACAAGCAGCTTCTAATTTTCATCACAGCCTGAATCTGCTTAGACCAAGTTCCTTTAATTCCTTTCAGTAATCTTCAGAAATAATTATCCAGGTTTCTTGGGGAACTTTCCAAAGCTCTTATTTGGATGTTGGCCTCCTTTTGTTCTCTTTCAAGATGATCCCACACTGCTTCCATAGTGTTGAGGTCCAGGCTCTGAGGAGGATTAATCCCTCTATAAGGCTTGTTGCCACTGATTTTCAGCCCAGTTCTTGTTTAACTGGCATACTTCAGCCTTCAGACTTCTTGACAGCCACCCTTCCATGGAGACCATTTCTGATGGGACTTCACTGTGAGTAGTTGGAAAAACTAAAGGTCCAGATGCATCTCCCAGGTCTTGTGTCAGGTCTTGGAAGGATATTTTTCCTTTTTCTAAAGAACTTTCAGATACTGGCTTGACACTTTTGTTTTTTTCCATCCTCTTGTCCAGATTCCACAATATTCTTAGGAACACCCAAAGCACCATGCAGAGATGCTGAGTTTTCAACGCATGGGAAACAACTTTTTGGTCCAAAAATACGATTCTGTGCCTGTCAGACTCTATTATCTTGGGCATTTTTTGTAGATACAGCTAAAAACATTAACCAAACTATGTCTTTGTGAAAGGTTTCTAGTGAAATGTCAACAATATGGCATTAAAATAGGTAATTAGCCAAATTTTCTGTTATGTGTAAACACAAAACTGCTTCATCTTTTGAGGTGCTGCTTTTGCTTGAATGCATCATAAGTCAACACTTTGACCTGAAAATGGTCAGGTACAAGGACTAGACTTAAAATAAATTAAAGAAGGGTTTTAGTTGTCAACAGAAAGCCTGAAGAATAACTGCTCAAGACTGTTTTAATAGATTACAATAAAGCCTGGTTCTTTGGGAGCAAAATATGAGGATAAAATTTGAAACCTTCACTCAGTACTGAAGTTGCACCAAATATGGTGTACAACACAACCCAGTTCTAAAATAGTGTATTTTTAAGGGGGATTAAAACAGATCTTGTCCAGAGTCCAGATGTCATGACTCCAAATGTCTGTTTTTTAAGCTTAACCAAGGAATTACAAACTATCATCTACAGAAGACTACATTTACATCATGAGATGTCATCATGTTAGAGATGGCCTCTATCCAAGCCCATAAATGGCTTTAAAATGATCTGTTTAATTTATCCTGTGGTGCTATGTGCTATGATGCAACCTGGATCAGCTGAAGTCTGATAACGTTGTGTTAACTAACACACAAATATAACACGTTAGAGACTGATTAGGTTGCAATAAAAGCTTACTAGATAAACGTTTCCACATGTAAATAAAACTAAATTGAAATATTCAGATATTGAAAGGATTCAACATCTGTCACATAGCAATTAAAATAATTTTTGTCATAAAAAATGAAGCCTACACTACAAAGGGAGATTGGTGGATCCTGATGACGGGGTTCATATATGCCGAGGCAGCACTGTAAATAGAACCATACTATTAAATAAAACACAGGATTGTGTCGGCGTGTTGGACTAATCAAGTAATTGAGGATTTGAATCACGTCCAGGACTTTTGTCCTCATGCTTTCCCATCCTTCCTGTTTCTCTTTATCTCAAAAAAGAAAACCAATTTTCCCAGATGGCTTTAAAAATGAGTTTCATGTGTTTGATTACAGTCAGGGTTTCAGTTTGACTACCTGCTGCCCCCCAAGAACTGCAGAAGGAGAGATGAGTTTCAAGTTCACTCATTTTAGCAGCAATAAAAGGGGAATGTTTGAGCCCCCTCAATGGCTGTGGTGCTTGGCCACATGCCAATATGAGAGAGTGTTGTTGTACTTATTCATCTATCTTTGTGAGGACATTTAAGATATTAGGAGATCTGATCTAGAGAGTGAGAACAGAAGGTTTTATCACTTGGGTAAATTCAGTTCTAGAGGAAGAATTTGGGTTTGGCCTTTAGGTGTCACAGTTACTTGAGAATGGCCTTAAAAACTAATGATGGTGCACAGGATGGTGAATTCCTTTGTACAACTGAGCTTCACTGTTGGCAGAAAACTTTTGAAAAGACATCAGCAAGCCAGACTGTTGCACTGGATGACAGTTTGATCCCCCCCCCCAAGGTGAGAGCTGCTGTTTATTTAGCAACAGCTTCACACTTCAAGTCTCACTCTGCAAAGACAGACAGGGTGAGAGCGATGGCTATTTTTAGGTTTAGATGATTTCTAGACAGTGAGAGGAACAAGCACTGAATTAAACTGGAGATAAAAATTTTAAAAAGCAGAAATAATGTGTTAAAACTCTGTAGTTATGATTAATTTTATAGTCTTTTTTTTACTTATTCCAAATAGAAAAATTTTGAGGACATGAGGAAAACAAAATACTTTAAACTTTCTGCTCTGTCCACTCAATAAAGGCATTCTTGTCATTGTTTATTAAACGCAGCTATACAGGGCAACTTAAAAGAAAATAGCATGCCTTGGATACAAACATTATTAAAAGATAGCTGCCATATACTGTAAAGTTAGGGTAAGCACACTGGAAATGAAGTGTGCTAATGAGGGTCCTAACATAAACAGACGTACATGTTTTGTGTGTTTGTATGTGATGTGAATTGGAGAGGAAAATGAGAAGGAATAAAACCGAGGGTTTCCAAGAACCTCTGTGTAATTGTGGCCATGTTGGCACTCAGCCACAAGTCACTGGGAATCTCTCTCTCTTCTACTCCCCCTCTCCTTCCTGCTCTCCGTCACCCCATCCACCACTCAAGCCTCCTCACTTTCATCTGTTATTCATCCAAACCCGAACTACCAACTTTCTAATCCTTCACACATCTTCCAACTTGTTTCAATTATCCTCCCCCTTTTTTCCATCTCTCCACTGGATGTCTGTCTTTCCCCCCTCTCCTCCGTTCTTTTCTCCTTCATGTCCTTTACCCCTCTATCAGCCTGTCCTCCCTCGTCCCTTGGTCTGTCAACTTCCATGGCAACTGAAATCTTCAACTCACAGCCATAGAGTGACAAATGGCTCTTTAAACTGGGATTTGAAAACAAAATGAACCACCATTCACCTTCATTCTCTCAGTCTGACACTCTTTCTCACACACACAAGCACACACTCACATTGGAGGAGTGCTTTATCCCCGTCAAGCTGATAAGTCTGTCTGCTGCACTAACAGATTTGGTGGCCTTTTGAACAAAAGATAAATCTCACTTAGAGTCTTTCTTCTCAGCTTCCTCTTGTTGCCCATTTGTCATCTGATGTGCGGGCTTTCGAAATCTGGCTTGGGGCCCCAAACATTGCTTCCAGACGCACTGAATGGGGCATTTAGACTGAGAATTTTGAATAGTGTAAGTTGCTTTGGATAAAACCACCTGTTAAATGTAAATGTAAATAATCTTAAGTCAAAGACTAAGTTTGATGTAATACATTTGCTTCAGTATTAAATTGGAAGTACTTCTCGGTGTGGTGATGGCTCACTGCACCTCCACGAGATTTGATGTCATTAGAACATTTAAGATTATCCTCTCTTTGTTCAGCCATTGCAGCTATTTTCAGTGAAGCTAAACTAAGCTTTGCCTCTATTCTTCTACCAAACAAACGTGAAATTTATTAAACCTAAATATGTAAGTTCCACAGATTCAGAAGAACTTTACTGTAAAAACAACAATAGACGACAAAATACTTAACTGTCTTTATAAATGGTGTGTGTGGGATGTAAATCACCTGTCAATTTATTTAGAGCTTCTGAATAAAGAAGTAACAAAAAAAATAAAATAATATTAGGCAATCCAAGAAAATGTTCTTTATGTTTGCAACTGATGAGTAAAAACTATGTCAGACAGAAGAAGAGAAAAAAGATGTTCTCAGACCACACAGTGCCAACGGATGGTTTTGTCATATGCTGAAGCACAGCTGTGTCAGATTTCCTTTTCAAAGCTCAGAAGAGCCAGAAACCATCTACTGAGATCAGAATCGCAAATCTTTAAGTCTCTGAGATCAGAAGTCTTAAACCATTTCTGTTGCTTGTGAGAACTTTATTTTTCTTATGTCTTTACGAGGTTTTAAATAAAATCCTGCAAATCTTGTTGACAGCTACACATATAATCTTGTGAGGTCCAAAACATTTAGAAGGAAGTCTATAACCTGCAGATCCATGTCCGTACATGTTCAATGTTTGTTTAATATAGGTTGTTATCTGAATGGAACCAACGACCATAAAACTCACTCATCAAGCTCTCTATGAAAAACGCTGAGAAAAAACAGGCGATTTATGCACAGATTGGGAGCTGATCTGTGCTTGTAAATACTTACATTAAACATTGGACATATGTTGATCCCATCTGGATGTAGAACAGGACTCATGTATTTATGATGTACAGCATAAAATATGTTTTTCTGCAGTTAAGGTCATAAAGCATGCCGTTCAGCTCAGATATAGAAGTAAATAACAACGATCTAATACTTTTGATGGGTTAAGAGAGAAAAGTTAGTAAGGAAGTACACAGAATAAGTTCAGGTATACCCATTGAACTCTTCAGATAAATGCATGTGGAAACAAATGAATGTCTGAATAGATACTTCATCTTCACACACCTCCACACACACACACCACCACCCCATTTTGGTTTATTAGAATGTATATTAACAGCGAGAGAAAAAAATTAATTATCTCCAGTGGATATTTTACCTATTTTATTTATTAGATGAGATTAAAAACTCTGCAGAATTGCATAGTTTATTCATGGACATAATCTATAACAAACCAAGCGCATCAGAAAGCCAGAAATGGAAAACTGTGAACTGTATGAACTGAACATTTATAAATGATCATTGTCTGCAAATCCTTTGGTATTGAGCATTACAAAACCCAGAACCATTAAAAGCGGCCATAATTCACCCATTTTAAATCGTGCCAGTCTACAACATCATTCCTGGGACTCAATCCCTTCATCTGCAGACACGCACTTTCTCCAGAGAGAGCCAGTGATCTCATCTTCAAGCACTCGTTGTTGCTATGTTACAAACATGTCTTCAATGGGAACTGTAATCACTATCTCCTCAAACCCTGTTGTCAGTGTTTAAACTGTAATCCCACATCAGCTACTGGGATAGACTCCAGAGCCCCCATGACCCTGAACTGGATTAAGCAGGTACCGAAAATGGGTAGATGGATGGCAGTAGATCCTGGCTCTTAATGTGGACTTTGAAATGTTTAAATAAGGCCCTCTGCTCCACATGTGGCTAATTCATCATCATCTGACATTATAAGACCAATGTTAGTTCATATCAGAGCACTGGGCTGACAATGTATAACAGCAGGATTTTGTTACTGCAGAGGGACATGATAACAAACAAACAGGAGTCATCAGTCAGTCTTTACTGGACAATCACGATTACACGGAGGAAAAGTCAAATCATCTGTTCTCTGAGTTCTGAAATAGGTGCTTTGCCAATTACACACCTCTTTTATTATCATTGCATTGTTATTTCATACAGGTGATTACTTTGAAGCCACTTGTTTATTCCCTGTTTACAGCTATGATGTTGGTGGTCTTTGTCCGTGTGGAGAGACATCTTTGTTTTCTTTACCACAGCAGCCGGTGAATGGATATCATTCCTGAACCCTCACCTGCTCTGAGGATGTTGATAACATCAGATAACAAATCAGCTTGATGATCGGAAGGCTTGATGATTTGTAAAAGCTCATTAAATCTGCAGGAAGGAAGTTTTTAGGCAAAAACACACCTAAACTACAAAGTTGAACTACAGGATATTAAAGGAGCACATTTGATTCACTCACATGAAGCGATTTCTGAATAGTTCTTGAAAAGGCAGAAATTTGTCAAGATTTTTTATCCCAATGAGAAAATGTAAGGAAAGCAGCCATGTGTCACCCAGAAAAGGTTGACCAGATATTGTATTAATAGAATTTAAAAATAAATGGTTTGATAACATTTAATTTTCCATTGAATTTAAACATACTTTCAACATAAATCCATTCAAATACTCGAGGTTATCCATATAATTATTAGAATAATTTATATAAAACACAAATGTCTTGATGTGTGCACATGTATGCCCATGTTTAATATTCATATACCGGAAGGAAAATTGGCCATTTTATCATTCATTTCAGCCTGCAGAGGAGCTTCACTGTGGGCTGAATGTCCACTTGAACCTCACACTTACTGTCCAGACACAACCTCCCCAGAGATGCTCACATATTGAAACACAGACACCAAAACTCCCTGCAGTGTTTATTTCCCCTCAAGGCAAACGCTTTCATTACAAAAAGTGCCACAAGCAAATCAACAAACCAAGCATCCTGCAATACGCACAAAAATTCAATGCACAATATTCTCCATCCAGACGTGCTGTAAACACTTCCTCTCAGTTGTTTGTTCATGTGGAGCAATTCGGAGTAAAACAATTTCCCCCCAAAACACTCTTCATATTCTCTGTCCTTAACTTGTAATTACATGGAGGTGCGGGGTTAAGGCTACAGCTGATTGCGCCAGCAGATTCCAGTCGATTAATTATGTGTTATCATAGAGTTAGGATTGAGCCTGAAGTGGATTTTCTGTTTTCTTTGCAATTCAGATGGTGCTGGCTTCCCCCAAACTGGGCCTGAGTGCTTTGACCCAGCAGCTCAGAGGGAAAGAGCAGCAGTGGGCCAAAAGGAGAGATTCCTCTCTCAGGCTCGCATAAACAAACAGTGACTGGCCAACAGTAGGGTAAAGAGAACTGAAGAATCAGATGTTCAGTCACCTCTAGTAGAGCATGATCTAGTACAGCATGGGTAACAAGACCTGAAAAAGACTCATCTAGAAGCTGGTAAAAGAAATTCAGAAGCTTAAATGAGAAGTTTTTACCAAAATATATTTAGTTGAGACTTTGAGTTTTTGAGCCCATAACATATCTTTTCATTTAATGCACAGATATAGGTGATCTGCAGGTTTGCCTAATATGTAAAAAAAAGCACAATCAAGTTTTGGCTGATACTAAAAATACTTTGTCTATGTGTGAGTACACAGCCAGTTCAGCACAATCACACTGACTGTGTAGTTACTTATGTAACAACGATTGTGACACAAATTTGATCCTCAGCTGCTGGAGGTTCAGGTACAAACAGAGTGTCTTACATCTGATGGGCTTGATGTGACACAAGATGCTAACGATGGGATGTATGTTTGTTACATCTATGTAAAAGTTACACAAGTGTGAATCAGCTGTGTGTTCATTTCTCCTACAGAAATGCTTCTCTCAGTATGAAGTCTACACCCTGCTCAGTTGTTGGGTGCTCCATTGCTTATTTGTGATGCCATAAAGGTCTTAAAGTGTTAAACTGTAAAAACAAACATGAAATAGCTGATGATGTGCAGTCTCAGCATGCAGCTCTGGATACAGAAACATGTCCTTTATTTAAGATCAAGAAAGCATAACTGCCTTAAAGTAAGAAGAATGGTTATTTTTAACCTGCTCCACAAAATGATCATTTTAGACTGAATTTGCTCTTAAAATGAACTCCCAACACATGTAATCGTAAGCTTATCATTAGCACTGGCAGCTTTCATTGCAACACTGCTGATAAACTGTCGTAGCACTTTCAACATTGATATGTTGTTGCTTTACTTTTGGATCCTTGCTATATTCAGCCAATTAAGGCCAGACACCAGGAGATACTGAAGTGTAGGAGGACCTCTGATATATAAAAATGTAACTCCCACTTTACAGGGAGCCAGAGTGAAAATTTGACGTATGCAGCCGCAGTAGTGGAAGTGCTTAACAGCATGATATTAAGTCCCAAATGAGTTCAAGAAGAGTCCATCCTGACCATGAACCCAGAGATGGGGAAATGTAGACTGTACTATGTCCATGACCTAGTTTTAGACAGATTCCTAACAATCATCAATTCATTTTTAGCTTTGAAGATCTCCACAGAATGTAAAAAGGTGTACCAGAATGTCAGATGTTGGCCATCAACTGCATACATTATGCATAGACAACATAAATCATATGTAATATGCACAGGCTGGAAAACTAAGGTCCTGTTTTAAAAACTGGAGTTATTTTGTTACGATCGACAACTATGAATCTGAGTGACTTGTGGAGTACCACAGGAGTTAGTCTTTGGACCTCTTCTGTTCAACTTGTAAATGCCCCCTTATATTTAAATGTTAAAAAACTTTAACATTAATTATCACAGTTTTACAGACGATACACAACTTTATGTGTCTCTGACACCAGATGACTGCAGTCCAATAGACTTATTGTGTCAGTGTTTGGAGCAAATAAACACCTGGATGAAGAAGAATTTTCTAAAATTAAATGAAGACAAAACTGAGATTATTCTGTTTTGTAGCAAAAAGAAGAGGGTCAGCATCTGTAAACACCTGGAGATTTGTGCTCTTAAAATCAATGACCAAGTTCGTAACCTTGGAGTGTTGATAGACTCAGACCTGACTTTCAACAGCCACATCAAAGCTTCACTAAGAAGTTTTTTACCAGCTCAGAAATATTAACAGAATTAAAAGTTTAGTCAACAGTATTTCCTAAAAAGAGCATTAAACATCTGCAGCTCATCCAGAACGCTGCTGCTAGAGTTTTAACCAGGACTAAGAGATCTGAACACATCACACCAGTTTTGAAATCTTTACACTGGCTTCCAGTCAGTCATAGAATAGATTTTAAAACCCTCCTGATCATTTACAAATCCCAGAATGGTTTAGGCCCAGAATACGTCTGTGATATGTTCAGAGAATATAAACCTAGCAGAGCTCTTAGATCCAAAGACTCTGGTCAACTAGTCCAAACCAGAGTCCAGACTAAACATGGAGAAGCAGCATTTAGCTGTTATGCTGCAAACAAGTGGAACAAACTGCCAGTGGAGATTAAATTTTCACCAAATGTAGACATTTTTAAATCCAGGTTAAAAATATTTTCTCATGCACCAGTGCATATAATCTGCATGGTAACGTTTAACTTATCTTGATTTGAATCATTTTAATTTAATCTATTGAATTAATAGATTTTTGTATGATTTTTTAGAAATGGTAAAGTAGCAGTATTGTGGTTTTTGCTATTTGCTGCTGCATTTGTGACTTTTTAATGCATACTTTGCACCATCTGTAATGCTTTTGATCTTTTATGTAAAGCACTTTGAATTGTCATATTCACAAAATGTCCTATATAAATAAATTTGCCATGCCTATTTGAAATGTATATCTAATACCAGAAGTTTCAAAGTTTGGGACTGTGGGCCTTCTCCCAGACAACGCTTGTAATTTAGCCCAGTCACTGCTTACATGATGCTCGTGATTATATTTTCATCTCCAAGACAATCATTGTGCAAGCCAAAGCTAAATGTTTGGCTTCTGTGTTGCAAACACTAAACACTTTTGAAAATAGGTTTTTGAAGAGGTATTTATTAGTTCCTAACTCTTGAAAAGTGGTTGTTTAGAGTCTCTTGATGGTCTTTTTTTGTTGGTGCTTACATGGGCTTTTGTTGTCCGTCCATGTGGTCTACTTGAGACTCCTAGTGGTCATTTTAAGTGCTTTGGTGGCTGTTAGACATGTTTTGCTGGTCAGTTTAAGTATAATTGGTGTGCAGTTGTTTTCTGCTTTGGGTCTTTATGTCTTTAATAATTGCCTTTTGTATCTTTTGCATGCAGTTTGCATTTCTTTGTGGTAATTTTTCATGTCTTTGTGGCTATTAGGTTTTTTTGTGTGTGCATTTCTGTGTTATTTGAATTGTTTGTGGCTGTTTTGTGTCTCATAACTGATGTGTGTATGAACTCTCTCTAACCAAATCTAGGCTAATCTATGCCATCTCATTTTGAGAACTATTTTAAGGAATAATATTATATTGCTACACATCCATTCAATGAGTCTTTCCTGAAGTTGTTTGGAGCCCCTGTGGGGAAGTCCATCATCCATTTCGAAAACCTCTTTTAAACTGTTCCCTGGATGAGCGGTATTGCACCTCTTCTGGCAAATACATATTATACTTGTACTGGTTATATATTGTTTAGCTCCATAATCTTACATTAAGTTAGCAGGCACCATGTGATGCCCCAGAGTGGAGAAAAAAAAAGTTGAATAGAGTGGTTTTATAGCCTTGCAACACTGCAGGGCAATGGTGGACCCAGGAATGTGCATAATGAATATCAGCGTGCCATTAAAACGAATCAGAAGTTTTAAGGCTGGAAACATATGTAGTATTGTTTTTTACAAGGCAACATTTTTATGTTCAAAACAGTTTAATTTTGTCTTTTTCCCCCTCATTCATCATGTTTTAAATGTAGCCAAGCTTTTCTTTAAATTTGTACAACTAATATACAACACAATATGCAGAAAGCATGACTGCCTTTTCAAATACCTGCAACATCAGTCATTTAAAGTGTATGACTCTTGTAACAGAGTGTCCCATTAGTGGTTTAGGTTAGAAGTAGTTTGTAATGACGTTAGAATCCCTGTTAGAGTTTCCAAAGCGTCCCGATCCTAAATTAATCTCTTTGAAAGAAAGCAGGACGCAGATGACAGCGTGTGCAGGAATAGCTTTAGCCAAGTGAAGTGAAAGAATAACAAACCGTGTGAGCTGCAAGTGTCTCACCTTTCAGGCAATTATAAAACTAGCCTTTGTCATTTGGCAATCTATCAAAACCCACTTTATTTGTCAGAAGTTGTGGAGGGCTGGAACTGATCCCAGCTGACATTCTGATTGTAGTTCAATCACACAGAATCAAACAACGCTGACCATACACAAGACAGTGCTCAACACCGACGTGTCGGCTGTCTTTGAGTAAAATAAGAATCCCAAATATTTTGAACTTGGGTAATTTAGATAGAAGAAAGCATGGATGTTGTTTATCCAGAGAATTTTTTTAAAAACAAAAAGACTAGAATCTAATCATTTAGTTAAAAAATGATCTAGTCACTAAAACAAACAGTTCAGCAAGTAAAGTCAATATAACCAGTCATGCAGGTTTCAGGTTAACTGTTACAGGAATTAATATGTACAATGCAATGCACTCAAGGGATGAAGAACCAGATGTGTTCCATGGAAATGTCAAACCCAAATCATGGTTCAAAGATTAATAAGCCTTACGAGGATACTCATGTCTAAATGACCCACTCTGTTGTTTATACACATTGCAAGATCACAGGTTTTGCATCATCTCTGTGCAACTATGTTTGATTTCTTTCTGATCTATACTCTAGTTATACTCATTGTACCTGGAATTATAGGTTTACATCAGCTGTAATACCCAAGTTTCTGAAATTGGGATGAAACTTCATTCACAAATTAAACATCGTGATGAGGATGTTAGTCATGACGTGTCATATAGCTACTAGTAGAGATTGCTACAGCAACACAGCATCCAGCTGAAATGGATTGATGGTGACGCAGTTTGTAATCAAATGAACCCCAACTTTAGAATTTACTGTCCTATAAATACAATCTACTGCAGTATATCAACCATTGAAGCAGCAGGGGCATGACCACTTCAGGAACTGGACCATGCAGCAAACGTCCCCCTGAAACAACATGAATGACGAGGTGGGGGGGCACATCAAAGTAAAAGATGGTAAACTCAAACACAAAGTGTTGGTACAATGTTTGCAGTGCAATAAACACACGCCCCTGCCTGACTGCGCTTTGTCTGTGATTAAACCCTGATTAAAGGCACACATGTTCACTCCAACTGTTTGAAAGAAACGCCTGTTCCTGGAAGCCTTACACCACCTAGTCAACAGTGCAACAGTTTCTTAACTCATCGAATCACAAAAACCTTCCCCATAACCTGCTGAACCAAATATATTTTAAATCATACATTTTGAGTCTTGACAGTCTTACGAATATATTTACATTTCATTGCAGTGTGGTGCGTATTGCTCTTGGTCTCTTGTTGACTCAACAGAACATTGTCTTTGGATCAGAGAGGTAAAAATATTTTGAAAGCAGTGAATGTTTATCACAAGACCCCTTGAGAAAACCAGAGTAATGGCAAAATAATGGTTTTTGATCCCACCAGAGTTTGTTTGGACGGTTCTGTGATTGTAAGTGAGTAGTTGGCTGTGCAAGTATTATTTGGGGTAAATCTGCATTTGTTCATCATTACTGATTATGTGTTAAAACTGCAAACAGCGTGATGGGGGTTCAAACTAGATGCACGCCAAATACTCACTCTGAATACGCAGATTCATGATCGATTGTAGAAAAACTGATAAAAACCGAGGCAAGCAAAAGACAAAAGTCATTTTTTTATTCAGTGCAGTTTTTGTCCTTTCACTTCTGTGATGTTGTTGTTACATTACCCACAAAGCAGCTTCACTTGCTCCTATGTACCCTTAAGCTCAAAATAAGTCATAAGCACAATTCATCTTCATACATTTCAAATTGGACTTAACAAAGTTTCATATAAATTAGTGCTAACATGTGAAGACTCTGTTACCATTTTCCAAACCAGGCAGACCCTGTGGCTTGCTGGGAGCAAGTTCCTCATCTCCAACACATTTTTTTGCAATTAAATAACCAAACAACTGACTCTTGAATAGAAAACATGGTTCTTTAGAAGGATCAAGAACTAATAAATGTTCATGTAATACTGTTTAGTCTCTCTCTTTGAAAGATAAAGAATTAAAAGCAGAGTGAATCAGAATGTTTGAAGAAATAAGGCTTTAAATAAAAGCCGATGACCCTAAACACATATGTCATTCTACCAAAGAATGAAGTTAATGCTTTGGAAAGGCCAAGTCAATGTGTGAAATGTAAGGACCTAAAGTAAACAGTTCATGCAAGGGAACATCCAAGCACTGGATCAATACAGAGGACAAGGCTAAAATTCATTCCAGCTAATGTGCAGCACTGAACAACAGTTACTGGAAATGTTTAGTTGAACATTTTTCTGCACAGAGTGGTCATGCCAAATATTTCAAACAGAGGCCTCCATTTCTCCTTCATGCCAGTCACAGCAATTCACATAATTGGATCCCTTTTTATCTTAAATAAAAAAGAGTATAGAATATCTTTCTTTCAACCAACAGTGTGTTTGTAAACATTGTCCACTATGCTGCTTCTAAATGTAAACTGTAGTTTCTTGAGTAGATTTTGAATACTCCTGGATTTAGTATTTAAATGAACCCAGTATTCAACCAGTGCATAAAGTGACAAACTGAGAATGTCTTCAAGAACCAAGAAAAAGCAGCGTAGTTTCCTTTATTTAGTTTACACCATGTCCAAGGTGAACGATGACAGACATGAAAATGTTGTGGAGGTCGTTTTGTTCATTTATCTAAAATGATGTACGGTGAGAGGGGGTCAAAGACGGTCTTTGCACATGGCCATGATAAATTTCTGACATTAAACCCAGATGCTTATCCCACAGCGTGGATGTTGCCGTGGCCTAAATCTGTGACTTAACCAGCAGAAGAGAGGTATAAAATGATGTTCTCAAGGCAATATTGGCACTATTGTGTGAACAACAAATCAAACCCAAATGAAATGATGTGAGGCCAAGATGGAAAACTAAATAAAAAAGAATAAATATAAAACATTAATCAACCCAAGTGTATACATTTTCATGTCACAATGTGAAGCCTGCACTAGACTTAAGGTTGCTGAGCCTGTAGGCTCCTTCATGTGATCTCTACGGTATTGTCTTCAGAGTCACCAACTCTTATTAGTGTCCAACATAAACCACCAGTGAAAACAGTATTTTGAAACTGCAGCAAATATTTTCTGTCCTGACATCCACATTAGATTTGTAGCTGAGGCCCAGCTCATTTCTAATGGTTGTGTGGCACATCTGCAGGCTGTGCTTGCAATCAGTTTTGTATATATTATTCCAAAGATTCGTCCACTGCATCATCTAAACATTTACTAACGGAATATGTTTAGTATTTGTTGTGTTCATCCTGGCAGTAGGATCTCATAAAAATAGAGAAGGAGCTTGGGAAGATTTCAGAGACTCCGTCTCTACCAACCTTAAAATCACACCAAAGTTAATGAGAAAATGATGTCTCTGAAGTATGTTGTGTTGGCGGCAATTAACTAACCAAACAAGACTAGTAAATACAGTTTTGTTTATATATTTATTCACAGCATTTAGCAAGTTTTGCACAGATCATCAGCCTCCTCCTCTGCTATATAATCTAGGGTTGCCTCTATGGAATCAAGAGAATTAGCCATATCTGTTTTCTTTTCTTTTTTACATCATTATCCACTATTTGGATAATTGGGGCTAATGAAAGCTGAGGTAAGGCAGAGCTTGCTGCTGCTTGCATTGTTGCACAGCACGTAGCACTAAAATTCAGTTGGTGACAGTAGCTTAAGCTCTCAGTCACAGGTTGAATAACCATTACAGGTGCACACGACACATAGGGTGTTAGTCCAGCAACATTAACATACTCTACAAAAGACAGTAGTAATGAAACATCAGTGTTCATCTACAGAGTTGGCCAGCTGTGTGTTTATAACATTTAATTTGTACACTATTAGGTGTAGTGGTTGATTTTTCCCGATCTTTGCACATATTTGGCCCACGGCATCAAGTGAAATCGCTTTCACCCAGAGTACTGCTCTTAATCATGATTAAATGACATAATGTCTCTGTTTGGCTTGGCCACCTATTTTGGCAGCGTGGCCAGATTTCATCCCAGCAGGGCTTCTTTTATCCAATTTTGAATTAAACTAAGCAATTTAATTTGGACTTCAAACTGCACGTACCTTAAGTGTGATGGATTTTCCTCGGTCATTTATATTACATTCGGGTTCTTGGTAAGTCTTCTTTTTTCGCAGAAAGTAAAAAATATAAAATTAGATACAATAGAACCCACATGTGTTGAACTGAGATCTAAGTAAATGCTGATCGTTGTACAGGAGAGACTTTTGATTTTTAGATGAAATGCTGAATCAGATTCTTCCTCCTCAGATCCTGTGAATTTTGGGTGTTTTAAAGTGTTAAATATATATATATATATATATATATATATATATATATATATATATATATGTATATATATATATAAAGTTAAATGAAGAGTTTTTCCTTTTTGATGTAGCTGCAGTTGAAACATAAAGTTGATGAGAAACAAATGGAAATGTGGAATGATCTGTGGATTCATGGTTCAGAGTGTGTTTTAACTCCTATGTCTTAGTGAACTTTAGTTCCTGTTTTGTTTAAGAGCTCTTCCTTTGACCAACCTGAGGATTTTTTGTTCCCTGTTATTATTTAACATCTGTGTTTAGTTATTTGCTACTCTTCCCTGTATATTTGCTCCATAGTTTTCTTTGTTCTCTGCCAGTTTGTCAAATGAACTGGTTTTGTTTTTGCTTGTTCTTCCTCCCTGTTCTGAGTGCTGTGATATTTCCTGCTCCTGCAGTTCTTTGATTTGTTTTCTTTAAAGTTTTCATTAAAGTTGCTTATTGTTCCTTATCTCACCATGTCCTTCTCATGTCCACTTTTGTGTCTTCAAATAACTCCTCGTCAAAGTGTAAATCTCACTTGGATATCACAGCCTGGTTTCATTAAACATTGTATAAAACACATCATGTTATGTTATGCAAATATACAAAAGTCCTGAATTCTTTGGTCACAATCTTAAATTGAACTTTTAATACAATATATATATATATATATATATATATATATATATATGACAAGTCAAAGTTTGGACACATATCAACCTATGAGAAGAAAAGTTACTTTAAATTTGTTGTCAGATTAAATAAAAAAATTAAAAAAAATAAAAAGTACCTGCACACCTCTAACAAATGGTGTTTATTGGCCCAAACAGATGATGTGACAGTGGTATAGATGTTTTTATGTAAGCTAGTTATCAACATTAGTCGTGTTTACTTGGACACAAACATTCAGATTAAAAGCCTGATCTGAATAATAATGGTTCATGTAAACATACCAATTGGTAAGACAGTAATAAATATGTACATAAAGCGGTGTTTGTTTACACTAGAAAGCACCATTTCTTCTTCTGCTTCTGTTTCTGGAAAGTCATTACAATTCTATGTATGTCAAAAATATAAATTCAGTTCAAACATGTGATGAATGTTAAACCACGTCATGTCTGAATAACCTTTTCAGGGTCAATGTAAACAGTACAAGTCTGATCAAAACTGAAGCCCAATTGAAGAAATTGTGTACATGTAAACATGGCCATTGACAAACTTCTGCTCATCATTGGTATCCAGAGTATCCTAGAGTACATGCAGATTTGCAGGAAGAAGCAGCATAGCAATAAAAATGTTCTCTCATCCAAACAAAAAGTCAACTTTAATAAAAGCTGTTGACTTTGTGCACCATTTTCACTAATCAATAAGTGGATTAGTCGTGCACATCCCTTAAGCTGGATTTATACTGTGTAAGGTCGGTAACGGTGTAGCTGACTCTGGTTAAGTTTGCTCGTGCACTTGAGCGTAGAGGGTACGCATCGTTTTGGTGTCGTGTTGCAGTTTCTCTTTCTAATGAAGGTGGCAGCAGGGGTGGCTGTGGCTGGTAAAACCAAAAGGATGGAATACTTTTGATGGTTAACTTCAGTTCTGGTAGGTATTTCCTGTTTTAAAACAACAATGGCATCCAACATGGTGCAATATCTTTATTAGCTATAATTTGATCAGCCTCTCATGAAAATCCAGAAATGCATAATCCCAAACTGACCAGTCACAAGGGAGTACTTCTGCGTAACTGTCTGCGTAGCAGGGGTGCACGTCAGGTCTGGAAGAGGTGCACGTCGAGCCACCACAGACCTACGCGGTGCCTACGGCAGTGACGTGTAACCGACCTTACGTAGATGCTGCATGAGTATAAAGCCAGCTTCGCACTCAACACACTCAATTCTAAACCACACATAAACAACAAACATATACTGCACTTAACTACATGAAGCTTTTTCTTTTCTTTTTTTTTCTTTATCTGCTCACACACAAACACACTTACAGCATCCTTGTGTAATCAGCTGCTATGATTCCCATTGGATGCCCATATTTACTGGCTTCATTTGACAGTTAGCTTTTCCAAGAGAAGCACTGCTGTCAGCAGAGCAGCTTTAACAGAGACAAACCCACAGTCAGCAACTTTATGTGCAGCAAATTACTGCCATGAGCGATAGCTCTGCTGCTGTGTGTGTGTGTGTTTGTGTGTGGATGAGCAGAATATTTTTTACATGTGCCTGTTTTACAAATGCATACATTATGCCTGTATATATTTTGGATGTTCTGGTTCTGTACGTGCCTTATCAACTCACTCAAAAAAAAGCAAAGGCTGTATGTTCGGTGTTTTACTTTTTTTTTCCATGCATGTAATCACAGACATTCATTGTGTAATACATCAGCTGATTAGAGGAAAAAGTGTGTGTGCTTTTCTTACATATCTCAGTATCTGGGTTTACTTAAGTGCTATTAAGAAGTCTCAGAGATTTTTTAAAAATCAGAGAGATGAAAAGCAGCTAAGAACATAACATGGACAAATTATCAGCAATTATGCTTTGGATTTATTCATGAACTTAGCAGGTTACACACATACAGTTAAACACATGTTAGCATATTCTTTTTTTCCTATTTCCAGATAATGTATAATTTATTTTCTTGCATTCTCCAGCATCGAATGTATTATATAGAACATAGGGCTCTATGTTGTGCCTCCCTATTATGTTTTTATCTATTTATTTATATTTTAAGTATAAGGTTGAAAGTGGAGGTCTGAGATGATGCATCTCTGGAACAGCAGGGGAATCTGCAGTGCCCAAAGGAGATCAAGAACTGGAGAAAACACCCCTTTTGAGACCAAAATTGTAGTTTTTTAAGATACAAAAGTTTCATACAAAGAGCCTCTCTGCCTAGTCAATAAATGACCAAATGAAACCAGCTTCATCCTACCCTGGTGTGTCTTTTTACAAATCATTGTGGTGTCGTGGAAGAAGAGGAGGCGTGACACTAACTCTGTGGAATTTGCATAGTTTAGACTCGTTGCCCAGTAATATGCATGATTCAGTGCTAAAATGTATGATTTAGTGCTGATTGTACACTTTTAAATCCTGTGGCCCACTAGTCACAAATGTGTCATCACAACTTCACACTTTCACTGCGATACTAGCTTGATGCTGGAAAGGTCTGGTCTGTTCTATCTTTGTTACTGCCTCCAGCAAATAACTCTAATAGGTAATTGTAATAAAGACACATCAGTCCTAGTTTGAAAGAAGCTTGTGTCGTCACCTCTCTGAGTTTGAACACAAAAAAATGTAGGGCTTCGTCAGTTGATTTGTTTAGTAGGATCAAGCAAAGTGGAGCAATGACCGAAATAAAAGAGCTTTTGTTTTTCAGTAATAGACCACAGTCTCTCCACAAACTCATTCATGCTTTAGACTGCTCTTGTAAAAGAGGGAGATGGTTTCACTTTTACAGTCCATTAGACACATAAACAGATATAGTACATGAAATCTTCTGCTTTGTAAATGGATGAATGCACATATTTCTAATTGTGATATCGCCTCTGTCCTTTAAACACAACATGAACACCTACATGCTGGTAGAGATTTCTGTGCATCTTATCTTCCCTCCGAACTCTTTTTGTAAGTTTTACTTCCAGACTTACTGTCTAAAATTGTCCTCAGAGAAACAAATGAAATATTTTGAATGTTTAACTGACTGAACAGATAATTTAATCACAACATGAGAAATATAAACACAGACACAGTGACTCTTTGTCTCACGGTGTTTCAGTGTCTAGCTCAATTGATTGAGCTGTGAAGTATGATAAAATTCCCTTCAACAAAAGGTAATTAGATCATTTCTTCCCTGATTTGGACTCCCAAGAAACAGAAAGCTTTGTCTCACTTCTTTTGATAATGAACAGCGTGTGTGTGCATGAGTGCTTGTGTCACAGCTGAGATGTTAAGCAGCTGGTGCACAGTAGATGAAGAGGCTGTGCTTGACGTGATGTCCTGCAGGACAGTGCTGCTATCACTGGCTGGCTGACACTGATAGAGAGGGAGAAACCCCCTCATTCATTTACTTTATGTACTGTGGAGAACATGTAGTGCTTTTACCATCTAGCTTTCCAAAGCACAGATCATGCAATTTATTAGTCCAACTATAAGACAGAACTCCTTTAGCAATGACAGGAAGACAACATTAAGGAGATTGTTTCCCTAGACTATGTGTAACACCCATGTTAGTACATCCTCATCTTCTCTGACACTACATTAGGGCTTTTTTTCCCCTGTTAGTGCTCAGAGATAGTTGCAATTCTTGGTTGATCCTTTTCCCTCCTGCTTTATTTCTGCACTAACTTTATAGAGACTCTGACTCTGAACTTATTTAAGTGTTATTGTTGCTAGCCCATTTATTGTATTTTATACTGTTTAGTATTGTATTTAAAATTGTTTTAAGTCCAAGGATGTGTACAGCACTTTGGTCAACTGTGTTGTTTTAAAGTGCTGTATAAATAAAGTTGGATTGTATTGGGTTGGAGAACAATCTTCCTAGTGTCTCCTTTGCTGTCCTTTTATCTCTCCCAGATGACTCATTCCAAAAGGTTCAGTGGCTACCCTCCCTCAGTCTGGTTCTATCTGAGATTTCTTCTGCAAAAAGGGATTTTTTTCTCTCCACTGTCAGCAAGTTCTTGTCTAGAGTCAGTTGCTGGATTATTGCTTTTGAAGTTTTTTTTGTGATGGCAGAAGTGAACTGTGGCTTTATGTAAAATTTAACTGAACTGAATGGTTTTAGCTATTAGAAGACGTTTCCCCTGAAGCAAACAAAATCCTTCAAAAATCCCATTCAGACCGGACTGACTAAAAGTTAGCCAAAATACAGCGAAACTAATGCAGGACTCCATGGTGCACACCCAAAGAAAAACTCTAAAGATGCTCTAACCCTTAAATGTAAGATAAAACCAACTTTTCAAAACCAATTTTCAGGAAAAATGTTATTGTAAAAATGGGGTCAGTCCAGTTACTGACAATGACTTAAAATTAATATCTGCTTTCTTCACGGCCTCTTTCATCTGTTTCTTCTTTGTTTCTGTCTAATGTTTCCACTCACCTCCCAAGCATTTATCTGAGCTAACTTTATCTCTGTCACCCTCTATGTTCCTCTTTGTCTTACTGGCTTTACTTCAGTGTACTGATTTATGGGTTAACAGGCCATTTGGCTGAAAGCTCTGAGCTATGTCTTCCTCTTTAACGTCATCCTCCTTTGTTATAATTGTTCACTCTGTGTTTCAAATACTTCATTCTGCTTTTTTCTCATACTTGTAGACACCAGCCTTTTTTCTATGTCTCTTCTGTCTTCTTTTATTATGACATCTTATTTAAGCCTCTTGAGCTTACATCAAATTAAAGGAGATGTTCCAGTGATACATCATAACAGCTTCCAGAAAGGAAGCTTCCCCACATTTTGTGGGAACTCCTTTTATAGCATCTTTATCATTGTCACTATTATTACCTCAGTCTTGATAAAAAGCTGATTTCCATTTTTCTTTCAAGCTGCGTTCTATTTTAGTTATTATGAAAAGCAAAACAAAATTTTTAAATTAAAAACACATGAATTTCAGAATTTGTTAGACTTAATTCATAGAAGAATAAAGTTTTGTAGATTATCCTGAAAATCTTCTGTTTTTTCCCCATGTTTCTAGCATAATGTACAATACTACCATCAGCATTTTAATGACATCTTGCTTTTAGGATGATATGTTGAAATGAAGGCTGTTTGCATGTTATCATGAACTGTAAAAAAACTTTGATGTCTTCAAAAAGACCAATTATTTAGTACAAGTGTTACAGAAACTGAGGTGCTTTGTGAGCAGGTTGGCTGTTTCAGCAAATATTTCACTGCACAATCTCTGATTAACTTTAATTTAGCCTTTTTCCTGCAAACAGTTTGCAAATGTGAAGTACAAACTCTTTTCCTTTTCTTCCTTTGTTTCTTTTCCCTCTGCATCTATGCCAGCCTATTTGAAGTTTTTAGGCAGGCAGTCAAGTTTGCTGCGTTGATAATCATCCAGTAATCAGCTGCAATGATATGGAGGTCTGACCTGGCTCCCACTAAAAAGAAACTCATGAACAGGCATGTTTCTCTTTCATCCTTTTCCTCGTTTCAGGTCAGAATAAACCTTCAGCAGTCAGGTCTGATAACGAACCACATGTGGTCAGACAGCAAATGCTGAAATTTTTTTTAAATCTTTAGCAATATGAAAAGGGATGTATTCAGCTTTTCAGTTTGCAGGGGAAATATTATGCACAGAACATGCTTTTTATACTGTTTGTGACCAGCATTGTTCAGCAATATCTAGTTTTCACATTCCATAAATTTCTCTCTATAGAGTAGATTTCATTCCCAAAGAGCATCAGACCATCTGAAAACGATACAGCATGAAATCCAAGATCATCTTATCTCAATAATAACAAGGTCGTAGTTCACTATATTAGAAAAAAAGTATTCAAATCTCTTATTTTTTACTGTGAAACAGCTGCAGAAAGAGCAATGTTCAGAACTTAAACTGAAATTAGTAATGACTGAAACTAATCAGAAACCCCCAAATCTGTCACTCAGATCAGTGTTAAAAAAGTCAGGTCTTAAACTCTTCAACTCTTTGAAAGTTTATCAACTCATACAAATTAAGGTGTGGGCAGCATGGAATCAGATCATGTTTGCAGTTATATGTGACTGACTTTTTTTTTATTAAAACCATGTGAGTTACAGTAGGCTGTAGATGTAGTTGTGATTCTCACTTGCAGCAAAGCGGCGGGTTTTGCTGCAGCCGCCATCACAATTTAAAGTAACTGTAATGCTAATGACCCATTTTTATCTTCTTCTGGTTATTTTCAGACTTATACAGATTTTTTATTTATTTTTTATCATTACTTCAGATACAGACTATCACACTGATTAATCTTCATACCCTTCCAACTACCTAATAAACATAATTCTTCATTTAAACCTTAAATGATTTACAGGTTGGGGATTTGCTTTTTGTCCAAAGAAAGAATGTGAGCCACTACATTACCATTGCAAATACAATTATATCAGCACCTGTACAGCACGAGGGTATCCATTTTATGTTACTGCGGTTTAGTTAATGTCTGTGTTTAGATGAGTGGATAAATAAAACAGAAGATCTGAACGTTTTTACAGAAAATGTGTTGAAAATAATGAAAAACACAAAATTCAGACAACAGCTCATGGTTACAGCCACTGAACCTCATGACAGAGAACATGACATGTCCATGTCCATAAACAGTCCAAAATGCTGAAGATGGTCTGAGAAAGTTGCTTTGGATGGTCAGAAACAACCCACATAACACAGAAAGAACCGGAAACTGCTGAAAACTTCAGTCTGCTGCACATCCCCATAAACGTAGAATCTACTGTCCAAGAAAAAAGTTCCCGCTCCAAAATCAACACTTTCAAGCTCGGCAAAGGACAAAGAAAAGAAGAAGAAAAAAGAAAAAAAAAACGTCTCCTGGAGGAAAGTTTTATGGTCTGATGAGATGAAAATGTAGACATTTGGCTACATGATCAGTAATACGTCTGGAAAACTGAAGATGAGGCACTCATCCCTAAGAATACCACACAAACTGTTAAGCATGGTGATGACAGAATAATGCTGTGGAGATGTGTGCTGGGAGTGGAGCTGATGCATTGCAAAAAGTGGATAAAATAATCAGGGAGGCAAGCTTAAGACTTCTAATTGACAGTTGTAACTTAGATACATTTGGGAGATCAGTCATGAAAATGAAGCCAAAAAGGGAATATAATGTCTGTAATTGGATAACACTGAAATTCCAGCCCCTCTGCATTGGAAAGTGTATAGAAAATAGATGGATGAATGGATATCAATGGGTAGAATAAAGGAATCTGATATTGAAGCCAAATTGAAAGTCTTCTATTGATGAAGTTTGATTGCCATAGCTGACAGAAAATAGGTCATTAAAAGGGTTATTTGAGCAGTAACCAATTATCATTTTAATTGCCAGGATGTGCCATTCGCAAAAACTTCCTGCTTGATTTTTTCTAATAACTCCTGCAGCAAGCACGAGGCTAAAGCTCTGATTTGTCCTACTGGTCCTGCAGGTGTAATCTTCCCCCTGATGTTTAAAGCCATAGCGAGTCAGAATACAAGGATGTTTTGTTATTGTGCATTACAAGGAACAAACAGTCCATAAATGTAAAAAACTTAATCATTGCTCTTTATTGTGAGCATACACTTACAGCCTTTATTTAGAGGAGAGTAGAAAAAATGCAAAACCTTTAATACTTCTGTCTTTGCAAAGAAGTGTGCTGATGCTCAGCTCTGTAAGATCACAAATCAGTTATTTTAAGCTGCTTTTACTTCTCTCAGATCGCACCTGTTAAACAGCATAGCATGTTAAAATGTTTATAAAGAATAGTGCATAGCTAATACTAAGGGCTTAGCTTTTTATGTGCGTGTAAATGAGACTTGTGATACCTGGTCTGAACAGTCTCTTTAAAGCTATGAAAATAACCCAAACTTATCAAGAATTTTCACATGAGTAAAATAACTTTCACAACGGGGGTTGTTTGTGTTTCTTGGTTTGCACTGTATTGCACTTTTAACTTCGTAATGCCAGTTGTAGTTAAATAACAGCTGAATTCTCAGCAGTTGTGTCAGCAGACTTAAGGAGGCTGACTGGTAGATAATGGCTGTCATTAGGCTGTTATTAGCGCTGTCAGAGCTGTTTGATGTATGGCTGTGAAGGATGATGGAGCACACAGCAGCGCCTCACGAACCAGGTGTTTCATTTCCATTGACAAGAGGTCTGGAACATTTTAGGCATTTCTATCCTGAAGCTCTCTTTACTTTTGACCACAAGTTGGAATCAGAAAACTCTTTTAACTTCACAAACTTGTCATAAATTGCTCGCTGGAACGTGATGAGTCCCACCTGCTCATGAGCTGCCTCTGAGGAGGTGCACTCTTGTGAAATTATGTCATTAGCATAATAAATGCCCCATACTTAGATTACAAAATAACCTGTTATTCTCTGTGAGTGTTTCATTGTTGCAAAAGAGAAAGAAAAACAACTTCGGAGGTTACAGTGCTGACCAGAGGAGAACTCCTCTGGTAATAAACTGTGCAACATGTCTGGACCATAAACATGATTTTCACTTTATCTCATTTTAAACATGAGTAAGCTACTGAATGCAACAAATTGCCTTAAAATTTCTTGGTGGCCCATAAGAAAAACATCTGTTTATATTAGTTGCTCTTTCTCATTCTGACTGAGGTGGTTGCAGTACTTTTTTTTTCTAGTGAGCATTACATGACCAGTATAACATGAGAAAAGCTGTATTGAATAAGAACACAGCAAGTCATTATGATTCATTTAGTTTTTTGTGTGTACACTGTGAAGGGATGACACCCTGCTGCCTGGTAACTGAAAACGGTGTAATTATGACGTTATGTTTGATTACAACACGTGTGTGTGTGTGTGTGTGTGTGTGTGTGTGTGTGTGTGTGTGTGTGTGTGTGTGTGTGTGTGTGTGTGTGTGTGTGTGTGTGTGTAATTTTACAGTATGTAACAGGATGACTCCCTCTGCCAACAACCAGGATGAGGACCCGCCAACAGGACTGGAGTTACCAACTTTGGTCCTCGAGGCCCAGTGTCCTGCAGGTTTTAGATGTTTCCCTACTGCAGCACACCTGATTCTAATAAATATGTTGTCAAGTTCTGCACAAATCTGTTATGACCGATTCATTTGAATCAGGTGTGTTGCTGCAGGAATACATGAAATACCTGCAGAACTCCGGCCCTCGAGGACTGGAGCTGGTGATCCCTGCTGTAGACCATGCTTCTCTCCCTGCATGTTTTGGATGTGTTCCTACTCCAACACACCCGGTTTAGATTAATAAACTTCCTCATCAAGTTATTCTCAAGCTTGTTAATGAGCCATTCATTTCATTCAGGTGGGTTCCCTTTCAAACCATGTGGGGGCGGGGCCAGTGGGTCCTCAGGACCTAGATTGAGAAACACTGGTGTAGACAAGACTAACAAGATGATCTGGTGAACACAGGAGGAAAGAAGGGAGCTTATATACAAGAGGGAAGCTGATGAGTCACAGGTGAAACGCATTAGGGTGTGGCAGGTAATCAGAGGGCAGGTGAGGTAGATGAGATCTAACACCAGGGTCTCCATTTAAGAAAGAATGAAGAGAATATGTTCCAGTTCGGCCTGTTGAGTTTCTTCATTTATGTTTCATATGTTTTTACTCTCTGGACATGTAAACATTGTTCATGTGACCCAACATGTGAGCTACATGTCAGCTACATCAGCTCTGCTTTAATACACGTTGACTATTTTTGTCAAAACCACGCAAGAAGATTTTTTTTATTATTATTACATATTAAAATGTGCAACCAAAATCATTGATGAAAACCCAACAGTAGTTATGTGATGTTAGGGTTTTTTTTTATCATTATCTTTGCATAATGGGTATAATCTTTAATAGTATCTATTTCATGGTCCCTGGATAAAATGTCTTGTATGTATATTAAACTTCTTTGTTTTATATAATTTGTTTTACTGCTGTTTATATATAATACTTGACAGACAAATAAGGACTAATTTCTCCCTGCTGAAATGCAACAGATGATTTTTTTTCTTGTAACTCTGTCAAACATGTTGCCTGCTGTAGTTAAATCATGATTTACTGGTTGCATTTTTTTTCACTCCTCATACTCATAAGCATCATAAACAGGCGTCCAGCTTTGCTCATAATGAGGCACACAAGCAGTATTCTAAATTTATGACTTCTCTCAGTATAAAACTTCATTTTTTCCAAAATATTTTCAACTGACATTTGACTTTGAGCTGTGAGTTTAGTTTTTTTTTTGTCATTTCACGCTCCAGGGCAAAACTCAAGCTGCTATTAAAGGGCGTAACTTTGGATATGCATCTTGAGCTTTAAGAGCTCTTTTCTCCATCTTATCCTGTCAGATTTTTTTAAGTTGCTGCTGTCTTTCTTTCTTTGTCTCCCTGCAGAGGGTTATCATCAACACAACCTTTGACCACATCAAAGCATTGAACTGCAGCAGCCGCTGTTGATAGCCAGGCTGTGATCAAACCACAGTGGCTTTCCTGTTTCTCTCGCTCAGTCTCTCAGGCACAGGTCCATTTGAAGTCAGTCATTTGGCAGAAAGCTAAACAAGCCCCCTGTTAACTACCTCACTTTCTGCTGTTTACAGACCGTCTCTCTTGAAAACCACAAACTGCTGCAGAGGCCGCAGAGCCCCATGAAACCAAACTGTGACTGAGTGAGTGGTAAAACTTGAGCCAAACACAATTTCACTTTAGTGTGGCTGGTACAGACACGCACTCGGTTCTAAATGACTTGTTTAGCAGCGATTTTTATTAACACTAGACCTGAAAAAGCTGTCAATACCTTCTTACATCTTAAACAATCTAAAATGTATGATGATTAAAAGTCCTTAAAAATAGCTGATCATGTGTAATGCTGCAGAAAGTGGCTGTTACCAGAAACCTTTACCAGTTGTGTCACTTTCCTGTTTTCTTTTAGCTTTAAGTTCAAAGATCTCCTTCAATTTGTTGTTTTTGAAGACTGCTTTTACTCTTGGAGCTAAAATGAGAGTAAACCAGCTTCACAAATGCCACAGTCATCTCCTCTGTATTTTCAACCTGACCAAAGTTGCGACCCCGGCTTAAAAAATTTGATTTGTGATTTCCTGAGCCCTGAGAAAGAACATTTGCCACCAGTGACCGCATGAGAAACACAAATACAGAGAAGAATTTGAACAAATGGAGAATCTATGTTTCATTTAAGGGGGCTGGGGATTACTCTGCTGCAAGCCAGCTTCATCACTTAGACACAAGACAGCTGTGGCTCTGCAGTAAACTCTGTTTTTAGCAGTTTTGCTGTTATTTACCTACTTTTGTCTGCTGTTTATTAAGAGTATGCAGCTTGTATGCTTTGGAGCTTCTGTTCACAGTGCAGTTCTATGTTTCATTAAATAAGCAAAGTCTCTTACTCACGCTGCAGTCTTTATGTTTTGGACATCATTGTCTATCATTGTTTATGCACAGACAAAAAGAATGGTACATTTTCTCAATAAGGCTCCCACAGAGCTCCCACAGCTCTGCTACGTACCAGTAAAGCTCCATAAAGTGTTTGTTTTTAATGCAATCAGGGTTTTTAACCCTGCCAATATGAGAGATGCAATGTCCTATGGTTTATAAGGAGAAAGAAGAAGGGACTGAGGAAGAAGTTGCGAGGCTTTAAATCATCGGTTGAAGACCAGTTTAGGGTTTTTTCTGTATTGCTGTTTTATTTCCTTTCACTTGCTGTTAAGCTTGATATCACACCAATTGTGAGTTTTAATTTTTTTTTTTTATCTTGAGGGGCATCCATTAAAAAAAAAGCTAAAAAAATATGAAGATATGAAATTTACTTTTCTCTTCTCAGCTTGCATGAGGATAAATAACTCTTCTCTTTAAGGATTGGATTAAAGTTTAATCATTCCAAGTCTGACTTGAGTTATGCAAAAAGAGCAGGTAGCCTGAAGTTACCATCACAAAGCAACTGCAGTTAAACAAAACAAAACAAAAAAACAAAAAAATTAAACCATTTGAGTTTTTAATGAACAGATACGCAGATCTTTTGCTTATTGACGTCCTGATTTGATTGTTCTTCTATAGTAGCAACTTTTTAAAAACCTGTACACTGTTTCTGTTTTATGTTTTCTTTGCTGTAATGCTGTTTTTAAGTGAGCTGACATTTTTTTTATAAATGAAAATAGCTTTTTAACTGGATGTATACCAAAATAAAGATTTGATTATCTTACATTAACAGTCACCTAAAACAATCTAAGATTGTTCACAACAAGATTATCTCTCGCTCTCACGGGGACTGATGTTTGTTTAAGGAATTTTACTTGAACTCTTCTGTGATTTCATTTTGGAAAAAGAAAAACAGAGTAAATATGGCAAATAAAAGAAGAGAAGATAACATTATCGTTCATCCTAATGTATTAAAGCTCTGGTTAGCGGACGGTGACAAACGTGAACTGATGCTCTGTAAGAGAGAGACTCATTACCTAATTGTCGGCTGACCCTGACTGAATGTGGAAGGTGAAAGGTCGACTTCTGTCTCCTGTCGGGATGCTGCAGACCTCAGCTCTGGATCTGACCCACGTCTCCTCTGAGATTTAACTGTGTGGGTGGTAATCACACCCCCAGCTCACACACATGCTTCTATACACATTAACCCAACATATAACACACAGGCTTACTCGCACACGGCTTGTTAAAAGTGCTGGTAAAATCTCAATGGCCTAATCCAGCGGAGCACTCTGACAGATTAACATCTTTCCAGATAGTGCTTCAATCCCTCCTTCAGTTAGTACAATAAAGAAATTAACTATGGTGGGCACCAGGAATAATGAGAATCTTACACACTCCATTTACACTGGAATGTATTTGAACCCATGTTATGTTCAAATGTAATCTGAGAGGATCTGCATCAAACTGTTACAATAAGGAAATCTGACTCAAGGACTGGCTTTTATTTCCCCCAGTTGCAGGTGTAGACTTTGATCCTGCTGTGTTTAAGGGGAGTGAAACAGAACAACACTGCCCAAAAAGTTGAACGAAGACATAAATGTAAAAGAATAACAACTGTCTTTTGAGCTAGCAATTAGTGACAGATCCATAGATGTAACCTAGAGATCCAGCAGCTCTCATCTGAAACGTATAAACCAGCTCAACAATCTGATCTTCTTTAGAGTTGGTAGGAGTATGTTTTGGGACCTAAGGAATTGCAGAGCCAAGTCTGAAGTAATCAGGAAAGAGACTGCGTTGTGAGTAAGGATGACAGCGAGTGTCTTTGTAAAGGTCTTGAGTTCTAAACCCTGGTACAGCTAAAGACCTGCCTGAGGATCTGAGGCTGCGGGGAGGCTCGTAGGGTGTCATTAAATCTGTAATGTAGCTGGGTGCCAGACCTAAACGAGCTTTAAAAGTAATCAGTAAAACTTTACAATCAATTCTAAAATGCACAGCGAGCCAATGCAGCGAGGCTAAAACAGGGGTAAAATGTTCTGCTAAAACCAGTGACAAGCCTAGCTGCTGCGTTTTGAAGTTGGAGGCAAGAGAGGGATTTATTGTCAAGACCAGAGAGGAGGGAGTTGCAGTAGTCGAGTCTGGAGAAAATTAGAGCATTGATAACTTTTTCTAAATCGGGCCGGGAGAGGACAGGTTTGATTTTACTGATGGTGCGGAGGTGAAGGAAACAGGACTGGGTGACTTTTTTTATGCAAAGATGAAAATTAAGATTGGAATCAAATATAACACCTATGTTTCTGGCAGAGAGGGTGATGTTAGAGGAGAGGACCGAGACTGTCTTCAGTATGGGTGGTGGAGTAAGGAGGGTTGATTAAGATAATTTCAGATTTTGAACTGTTGAGTCGTAGAAAGTTTTGTGCCATCCAGCTGTTCACATCGTTGAAACACTCTAACACAGCAGCTAGGCTTCCAGTGTCCCCTGGTCTTAGCGGGAGGCATATCTGTGTGTCATCCGCATAACAGTGGATAACAAGTGTATATGCTTCATAAATACCACCCCTTCACAATGAAAAATGTGACAGGGTGGTATGTGACTAAGTGGTAAATTTTAAAATAGAATGGCTGTTCACTGCATGGTAAGCTAGCTGACTCAGCATATCTGATTTCAATCTGAAATATAATTTTATTTCCATTAATAGTGTTTTTTCTTAAAAAAAAAAAAGATGAAGTTTTCCTGATCTAATTTGTAAGATGGGGTGGTTACATTAAACTCGACAGATCCCATCCAACCTATAAAAAATTCAAATAAACAGTGGCACCCGTTTCATAGAATGACCCTCATCACATTAGTAACTGTTTTGTAAATATATGGCAGGTGCAGCCAACATGTTTAACAATCTGAATAAATCTCCTGCTAACCCAACATTCCTTTGGTAAGAGTTATTATTTAGAAAACAAGCATTATTCATGCTGCAGCACTCATCTGAAACATATAACGACTAATGATGATGAATAGGTACTCATTCCTTTTAAAAACGTTTTTCTTATGCTAATCTCATTTAATGGATCAACATCACCTGCTGCAGCTAAATCACTTCAATCTGCAAATCAACAGGAATCTGACTGAGGGCTTAACTGTCTAGGGACAAGAAGGTTGTAAAAAGGATCCTGGAGGAGGCTGTGTGGTCTCTGTATATACTCTAGATGTTTCTTTGTTACATCATCTCACTTCTATCTTTGGTTATTGCTGCTGCACACAAATTATATGAATGTTAAGGTGATTTGTCAGTGTAAAAACTATAAAAGAAGATTAATGACACCTCAGCAAGTGTTGAGTTTTTCCACAGGGGTGAAGGAAGTCGATAGAGCTGGTTAAGTACTGTCTATCTTTCATTGAAATTATTGGCTTTTCTGGTATATTTAAGCCAGCAAAGTGCACATCTTCAAAATTGTACCAACAGATAAAATAAATGGACCCAAACAACAGCAAAAGGAAAATGAGCTCCTTCGGTTTTTGTTTTCTTGAGCAAAAAGACTGGCAGGTGTTGGATTAGTTTGGTGGAAAAAGTAATTACATTCTTGGTCGCAGAAGCTAAAACCGTTTCCTCTAGCAGAAATACATTCTTGCTGGAATTTCGTATAATTGTCCACTTTAGTCCAATTCATTCAGATGTAAGATGTTTGAAGGTTTTATTGCATTCCACTTGTTTCAAATGACCCACAACATTTTAATGATATTCAAATCTGGACTTTAACAGGGCTTTTCCATAACCCTCAATTACTTCTTTCTGAGTCATTATTTAGAAGGTTTGCTTGTGTTTTGAGGGGTATTATCATGTTAAGCTTTAGCTCTGACTTTTTTATTGATGGACAGTCATTATTTTATTCTATGTCATTCGAATTTTACAACGTTACCTAGAGACCCTGTAAAGATATATTAAGGTTTTAGGATTATTCTTTTTTTCTTTTAATGACAAAGGCTATGTTCTTTGGCTACACCAGCAGTTTCAGCCAATCACAATTCTCACAATTCTTTACAGTAGAATGATTCCTAAAAAAACAGACAAATTGGCAAAAATTTCCCAGACTTTCACGTTGGCCTGGAGACATCAGAGAGAGACTTTAAAACTTTACATGATGATGCTACACCCTTCAGTTGAAAAGATAACAGCAGACCCTCAGTGTCAGAGGTTTAGATAAGACAAGGTCTACCTGTCACTCCCTAAGGAGGTTCTAATCATTGGCACCTAATCTGGAGGCCCTGACTGTCATTTAATGCTTTCTAGAGTTTGATAAATGTGGGGAAATTCTAACTTCTATACACGTGATCTATTATTTTCTTTATCCATTTATGACAATAAGAAGAAACTATATGTTGTTTTGCTTTGTCTCATTTCCATTTACTTATAACTACAGCATGTAAATGCTGTTGAAAATACCTACAGACATGACTACAGATACATTATAGAGGTTTGGTGTGACCTGGGCGCGAAGCAGGTAATGTGTCTGAAGAAATTATCTGTTAATAGTTATATTTCATTGTAAAACTGAATCGAATCAGAGGCATCAGAGCTACAGTTAATGCATCTTTCAGTTAAGGTTTAAAGTCAGGTCAGGTTTTTGGAGAGCAGTTGGGGGTCTGTGTGGATATTGACAACATATTGGAGGAAGCATAGATGTGTGTCTCACACACATGAAAGTTTTTTTAATCCCACTTCCACTGTTTATTGACTGGATGTTGAATTTGCATAACTTTACTTTGGTATTAACAGTCCTCTCTAGTCCACCTCAATTTCCTTTGTGAACTGTATCACTGTAGTTCATACTAGCCAGTGCTGGAGCCTGTGTCCCACCAGGATTATCAGTTTTTTAGTAGACCTCCTCCTCCTCCTGCTTGCTGGAATGCTAAAACTGTCTACACTGGTGCGATTTGCACTGGAATGAGGTCCTCAGCTTTGTTGGATTTCCATGAATGTTGGATACTGTGCTAAGGAGATGTATTCTGACACTGGTGACACCAGAAGCAAGTCAGCGTTCTAACTTCATGTCAGTGTCAACAACCTTAAACACAACTTTGTACTACTCACTTTTCTGTCTAATATCATGGTCAGTCAATTTTTTTAAAAAGACAGTAATCTCCATTTCCTACAGTATATTCCTAAAACTGATTGAGTTTTTTACATTCCAGCTAGCCTCTGCTGTACGTAGTAGTTATGTTTGCTTGCAGACATTGTTTAATGCAAAATGTGTTCCTGATTGTTTCTGCAAACATCTCCATGAATGTGCAAGCAGGTGATATCCCTGAGTCATTCACTGAAAACCAGTGGAACAGAATCATTGAATTCTCTTTCTCCGTTTCTTGCCAATTTGGCCCTTTATTATGACAAATCATGTCAGCAATATCAGTTTTATAAAGTTCTCAGAAACTGTTTTGTTTGAAAACAGTCCAATCCGCCACATTAAAACCAGTAAACCACCAGCCTGCAGAAGCTTCAACACATCCAGAACTGCGCTGCCCCCATCCTGATGGGGAGGTGCAAATATGACAACATCACCCCCATTTTGCAGTCCCTGCATTGGCTCCCTGTCCAGCAGAGTATAGAGTTTAAGATCTGCTTGCTCACCTTCCGGTGTCTGCATGGCCACGCCACTAGCTACTTGACAGACCTACTATCTCCACACACCACCATTCGCCACCTCCGGTCCACTGACTCAAACCACCTTTGCCCACCCAGGACCAGACTCAGCACAATGGGGGACAGGTCCTTCCAGGCTGCCGCTCCACGACTATGGAATGCCTGCCTGAACACCTGAGGGTGCCACAGATGGTGGAGTCTTTAAAAAAAACACCCAAAACTTTTTTTTCAGAAAGGCTTTTATATAATTTGCGTATTTAAATTTAAATTTTTAACTTGTCATTTCAACTTGTAGCACTTTCTAAAATGTAAAGTGTATTATAAATAAAAGTTATTATTATTATTATTATTATTATTATTATTATTACAAAAGCATTTCTGCAATGCTCGAACATTTAAAGAAGAGGCACGTCGGACTACATGTCATGTAGTTAGTTGTAACTTTTAACAGATGCCGTAGACCCCTACATTGTTCTGCACAAAATGCACTTTTCTTTTTTTTTTTTTTATGAAAACCCAAGCTTGTTTGTGGTTTTTGGTTTGTATTTATTTTGTCCTGTTCTCAGTATTAGGTTAATTAATGACTAATCAACTATCAGAATAGTCATTAGTTGCAGCCCTAGTACACAGTGTCTCTTGTATATTCCTAACGAGCAAATGTTTTCCTAATAACATAATGGCTCTTATAGTCTACACACATGCTCAACATCAGTTTAAGGGGTTTTATGGGGTAAGTAGAAGGATGGAGGAAAAGGGATAGTGGGTGATAACTGCAACAGAAGGACTACACAACATTTTTGGAGGAAGACTGGAACAAGTAATCCACTACAAGTCCAATAAGCCTGCAAAGTTTGGTCCCATAATGGTGAGCAGGGGCTGCCCAGTGAATTCCCACCCAGTGAAGTTCATCACTGGCAGGTGAAAAGAATTGGCTGCACAACAATGTTTCATGTCTTTCTACAGCTTCCACAGAACAACAGTGGGGTTAACCATAAAAATAAATGCAGTGCAGAAGGAACAAAGTTTTTTAAATTGCTGGAAAACTTGGAAACATATGCAGTGGGTAATGACCTCAGGTAATCTTTAACATGTTGCTACAGCAAGGATCTTTGCAGAAAAAAATGATCATAGCAATGATGTTGTTCAGGGGCTCTAATTACACATTGCGCAGTCCGCTGAAACCGCAGATTAGTTTAGAAAGAACAATAGTTTGTTCGGATAGGAGCAAAGAAAATATAAACTACTTTCTCTTGATCTAAACCATCTGACATTCATCCAGTCATATCCTGAAATCCTTAAGTATGACATTTTAAAAGAGCTTTTTTGGCTCCAACATATAAACAGTCACAAAAGCAAGCATGCACATAAAGCGTGTACACGGACGTTATGGCAAGTTCTCATGTTTTGATACATATTTTTTCATGGCTTAGTTTCTGGTTGTTTATCAAAAAGTTAAAGAGTCCAAGACAGGATATCCTTCAACACCATGTGGTAATGTGTCATTCTCTCCTGGTCTCTGCAAGCCCATAATCAGTGTTATTTTGATTGCACCACTGCACTCTTTGACCACCCCCCCTTAGTCACAGTGGGGTTTTTGGAAAACACTTGAGTAGAAATAAAAAGGTTCTGCTTGTTTTATTGTGTTTCTACACAACCTTTCTCCCTGTTTCTTTCTATTGCAACATTATGTTGAGGTGTGCACAGGTAAAAGAAGGTAGAGCTTCTCTTACCTTCTGCAACCAACGTGTGTTGTTCTCCATAGTGCTCTCAAGGTGCTGCAATTTCTGAGGCGGCCATTCACCGTCCACGGGTGGCGAATCTCTCTGCACTACACTTGCCCCACCAGGAGGACCCCCATATTGTTCAGCCTGTGATGGCGATCCTCTACCCTGACATCCATCCATCTCCGGCAGGATGAAGGTGTAGCTACACTGACCATGTTGGATGCGGTGAAACCTCCGCCTCTTCTCTGCACCTCCTCCGCCGCTTGTACCACCACTTCCTCCTCTTCTCTGGCTTCTTCCAGCACCTCCTCGCTCTGTGCTCCCAACACCAGCCACATATGTGACGGCTGACAATGTCCAAAGAAGCAGAAGCACCAGCAACACCCGTCTGATGTTTAAGCCTTTCATGACAGTCTCTTCAGCTGAATTAAAGTTTGTGTTTTCAGACCTGGAAGGGTTAGAAGAAGATGGTTCACCACTTTGATCCCCGTTCAACCTCAGGAGAACATTTGTCTGCAGAATACATGCAATATTATCTGAGCTTTGTCAATCCATGTGGTCAGATGATGCAGTTTCTTCAGGTTGTTGTGCTAAATTTCAGCAGGTTAGTTTTGTAAATCACAGTTTAAAATGCAGCAGAATATGACACTTGTTGATCTCCCTTAGTTGTGTTGAAGATGCATGTGAATCTTCACTTTTTAATCCTGGGTCTCAGTTGTGTTCCTTGTGATCAGCTTTGTCTTGGGTGAATGGGTCCAAAGGTTTGAGATATGGCAGGTCTTTCATGGTTTAAGTAAATGTCTCTTCTGTTCTCAATAATGCACCAGGTGAAGGTCCAAATCCACCCAGGAAAATGTACAGATGGAGAGAAATATAAGCCTGAGAGTTAAATAAAGGAAATGAAAACAATTACTCAGGAGAAAAGAAATGTTTAAAAGGTATACAAGATTACAACCTGCATGTAAAACAACAGACAGCTTTGTCTTCAGATGTCCAGAAATAAAAGAAACCAGCATGGAGAGAAAAATATTTTCTCCTCCCGCCCTCCTCTGGTGACTCGAGCTTCAGAAGTGGCTGACGAGAATTACTTCTGCCCACTTCTTATCTGGGGCTGGCTGAGAAAAGGAGGAAGGAGTGAGGGTGAGAGGAGGAGGAGGGAGGTAAGGGGAGGAGAGAGAAAAGACCAAGAAGAAGAAGGGAGGAGTGGACCTGAGGGAGGTCTATTAGGCTGAGACAAAAAGAGAGGAGGAAAGAAGGACTGAGAAGGTGCCAGAAAAAAAGAAAAAGGGTAAGATTAAGGGACTGAAAAAGGGGGGAGGGAGGGAAAGTAAAAAGGGGGACAGCCAGATAACAGAAAGAGAGGGCAGAAAAAGAGCTTTAACTGTCGACACACAGAGGAAAGACAGAGAGACGTTGATAAAAGAAGAAAGAGATCTAACAGAGGTCTTATAGATGCTGTAATCTTCTTGCCTGGCTGATACTTCACTTCTAAAATAAATGCATTTGCCTTATATGGTCATTTACACTGAGTTGGCAGCTAGAAGCTGGAGATTCTAGTGTCCTCTAAATCCATTCATGCTCTGGGGCAACGTGGGGGATACGTGGACAGAACAAACCACACAGTCTGTGTATTTCAGGTTGAAAAACCATCTGACTTGTTCTGTCACAGGATGCACGTCCTCACCGCCTTTCATCTGTCCTGCTGTGCTGTGCTCTACATGGAAACACATACAAAGATTAGTTCCAGAGCAATGGCTCTGTCCCAGGCTTATGAAACACAAGCCCTACATGTGGAGAGACAATGTGAGTTGCCAATTATTGAGTTTATTTGTACAATGATAAACTGTTCTGCAGAAGTCAACTGGCATGAATACAGATTATTAAATTCTTTGATAAAGGCCCTGAGATTAGAGACACCCTTACAGATCAGTGCATGAAGATAAAATCCCAACATGCGTCAAGAGTGATACATCAAGTCGACGTAATAACAGAAGGTTTTCTTGTAGGGGATTGTGTTAATGCACCATCTTCTGCAGGCCTCAAAGGACTTAAAGATAAAAAGCTGCTCTCATCATTTCATTTTATTTATTTTGACATAATGCAATCTTATTTTCAGCTCGACCTGACCTCAGTCTACTGTTGCTGCTGCCGCATACATCTTAATTTTTGGCGGGTCCCGAGTTCCTCACTTAATGTTAGGCAATTGGTCCTTTGGGGGAGGCAGAGAGGTTAGACAGTGAATGACTTCTGCCCCAACCAGAGATCATTCTCATGGGAACCAGCGTGGACATAGAGCCTGGTGCACAGAGCTGAAATACATAGAGCTAACAGTCCTGCAGAAGTCCTCACATTGTATATTTATTTAGGATGTTTTAAATGTTTACTGCAGAAATTAACCACAAAGAAAGTATGTCACAAACAGTCAAAAATTAAAGCTGTTAAAATAAAACAAAGTTCTAAATGTCAAAGCTTTATGAGTCTAACAGGAGAGTGTGAGAGTTGATGGTTGCAGTCTGTTCTTACTCCAATAGCAGTTTTGTCCAGATGCCTATATGTCACAAATTCAGCCAGAGGGAAGCCACTGGTGTCAGCTATCAGTGCAGCAGGCAAAGTTACAATATGTGGCAAATACAACTGCATTAGGGCACACGTTGACCAGGGATTCTCATTAAGAGAGCTTTTGTTATCAGAGTATTGCATAAATTATGACATTTATTCGTAATGTTATTCGAGTGATGTGAAAAAAATTGGGTTTCAGGAGGAAAAAAAAAAGTTTTAAAAATTTAAGGCAGGGTTTACAACAAAGCCATATTCCTTACATGAGATAAAAGGCCTCTATGATGAAGCCTGTTCCTTGGATTTAGGGTAATGTTTCCAAAGACCAATTCCAGATATTGTCACCTGACTGTACTATAATGATACGAACAATCTGACTGATTCTTGTAGACTGAAACATAATCAATGAGATTACTTTTGTTTTAATAAATGTGTTTGTCTCTAAGCTGCCAAATACGAGGTTCTCACCTCCAATAACAGCACCTGACATCAAGACAACTTGTGAAATAGCCAGGCAATAAAAATCATTCTATTCAAGCATACTGACATGAATTATGGTTGTTTTCATGCTTTGTACAACTTTAATAATGTGTTAAAACATTTTGCGTCTTTACAGACAAAGCAGAACTAGCCATCCCTAACATGGGATAAATTGTGAGAGGTTTTATTTTATGGTAAACTATGATGAACTAGCATCTAATATAAGTCTGACCAGGTTTTAAAGAGGCACTACAGAACTTTGGCCGATTTTCTCAAGGACAAGTCCTTTAATCATCCTCCTATAACAGCATCCATCTGTACTGTAGGTGCTCTCCAGTTTCTTTGGTAAATCAGCCATGGTGTGTGACCAGGGTTTCTCAGCCGTGGGGCTCTAGAAATATACATAATAAATAGAAAATAATGAAATGCCCTCAACATTTTAAAGATTCTCCACACCCCAATATATATATATATATATATATATATATATATATGTATATATAAAATAAGAGAAATAAGAGAAAAATTATGTATTTTTTAAATGTAGTTGCTGACCCCTGGCTGACCAATCAAATTAATGTTTTTGTGTAAACTCAAAGTAGAAGACAGAAAAGTGTGTTAAAGATGTTATTTTATTTATTAAACATATTTTAGTCACACCCTCACGTTTTACAAAAGCAGTATGGCTGAAAGTTGTATTTAGCTTCACCATTCAGCCCCGCCTGCTTCCTTTTTATGCAGACTTTGTGGTTTGTTAAATGTGTCCATGTCTGTGGATTGATGTTAATGAGATGATAAATCAAAACTGCATCCAGTCAGGGAAAGGAGTAATGAAAACAGTCATCGTCCAGTTTTTGAGCCTTCATTATAAAGCTGCAACGTTTTGTGCTGTGAAATATAGCTGTTTTATATTCTGTCATGGCATTGGGTTGTGTATCCATGACAACCTGAGACCACCACAACAAAGCTGCTGACTAAGCTTTTACTGGCAATGTGTTTTAGTGTCTACAAGCAGTTCCAACACATTTAGTCAGGTATTATTGATAGGCTTTGTCTTTCACTCGACCAATATAAAGCAGGGTGGAACCTTTAGTCTCACATGCTGGCATCCTGGCTCCAATGTGGGTTTACAAAATTCTAACTGCAATTATTTTAGGATGTGCAATGAGATTAGAACAACATGCTTTGAGATATACTGTATCTATCCTCTCCAGCTCTGGGTCTTGGTGGTGCCTTTACTTTCTCCAATTCAGGCTGATATCAGGACTAACTCGAGGGCTGAGTCACAAACCAGCCCTTTCACCTTCCCTCTGTGGGAACGGATGGACGGATGTTTTTTTGTACCAGGATTTAATATCAGCTACGTCTCTTTTTTTATGTCCGTTTCTAAACTTAAAGTTGGTCTTTTATTTGTCAATCTGACGTCTTTCTTTTTTCTCCTCTCTTGCTGTTGGTCACATGCATCACATGATGGTTGGGCAGTCATCTGATGACAGTTTTTGAAAGTTAAGACACAAGGCATTCAGCAACAAAAGTTTATTTTGTTTCTTTTTTGGTTGACTGAATGCCTCACATTGTGCACAAACTTACTGCTGATGTGTGAGATGAACTGATGAGGCACAAACTGAAGATTTACTATAAAGCTTTCATTCATGATAGGGAAATACAATAATGATGTTTGTCATCGATATGAGAGAAGATAAATGTAACATTTTTAAACTTGTTCACCATTAATTCATTCACATCTCAAAATTTAACCCTTTAAGTCCTGATTCCTCCTGCTTTCAGGACTTTGAGGACAGGTGTGTTAAATCAGAATCAGAATCAGAATCAGAATCAGAATCAGATTTATTGCCAAGTAACTTTCATTACAAGGAATTTGTTGTGATTTGACGGTGCCTACATATAAATAGATAAATATGAACCATAAAGATATGAACAAGCCAACTGAACATATAACATTAAGACTGAAAAACTATATAAGAGTGGAAATAAAAATTATGTACATAAAAATAAATAAGAGTAAAGTAGTGTATTTACATTAAATGAAATGTGCAGTCTGTAGTATAAAAATAAAAATGTACAAATTGAAGTGACCAATGAAGGGGGAGTGTGTTAATGCGTTGTCAGTCAGGTAAGTCTTTAGGTGAGTTCCAAAGCCTGATGGCAGAGGGGAAGAAACTGTTTTTGTGGCGGGAGGTTCTGGTTCTGATAGACCGCAGCCTCCGGCCAGAGGGGAGAGGGTCAAACAGATGGTGTCCAGGGTGGGAGGGGTCAGCTGCTATCCTCCCTGCTCTCCTTAGGGTTCTGGAGGAGTAGAGTTCTGGGAGAGAAGGAAGGCTGCAGCCAATCACCTTTTCTGCAGAACGTATGATACGCTGCAGTCTGCACCTGTCCTTGGCAGAGGAAGCAGCGTACCAGACGGTGATGGAGGAGGTGAGGATGGACTCCACGATGGCAGTGTAGAAGTGGACCAGCATTGTCCGTGGTAGATTGAACTTCTTCAGCTGCCTCAGGAAGTACATCCTCTGCTGAGCCTTCTTGATGAGGGAGCTGATGTTCAGCTCCCATCTGAGGTCCTGGGAGATGATGGTGCCCAGGAAGCGGAAGGACTCCACAGTGTCCACTGGGGAGCCACGCAGGATGACAGGGGAGGGGGGGGCTGTGCTCTTCCTGAAGAAATTGTGCCAAAATTGGTTTAGATTTACCTTTTATCAAATCTAAGTTACTTAACAGTTTTATCTTCCATTTGTTGTATGAATCTACAAAGGACTATTTTAGATAAAATAATCTGGTCTGTGAATAATGCTATAGACATGATTACCTAATTAGTTAATGTTTTTTTTTTTTTTAGTAACTGTTAGATAAGGTTTCAGTTTAATTTGTTTTGGAAAAGATTATTGTTTTGAGCAGCACAAATTTCCAAAATTACATTAGTTGTCAAAAATGTCAACTGACCTTTTAAATCCTGTAAAAAAAAAAGGGGGGGGGGGGGGGATCATCAGTTTACATATATATCAGCTTATCTGAAATCACTACTAAGGACAAGTCATATCTCTATGGTAACCAAGACAGTGGAGGAGAAGCTTCCTTTCCTTGGTGCTGAAATATCATTTTTAAATACAGTTTTAAAGGTTGTCATCTTTGTAGATGTGTGTTCTACTCCTGCAACATTCAGACACATCCTAACAGGCTGCAAAATTAGCCTCTTTCGAGGCAGGTACACTAGGAGGTTTAACCAGGTGTTGAAATCCCTAGCTGCAGCTAAGGCAAAAAGAACAGCAACCAACGCCACTCCCCTCAGAACATCTACTGTCCCAAGAACTCCAACACAGACCAGGAACAGACAGATGGAGAACGTGTGGCACTGGGAAATGCTGGCAGATGTAGGCCATCTACTCACAATTCCTCAACAAAGAGTTACCTCCACCTTAAGACCAGACCTGATGCTCTGGTCCAACACGCTGCATACTGTCTACTATATAGAACTGTGACAGTACCATGGGAGGAGGCCACTTGTGACGCCTTTGAGAGGAAAATGCTCCGTTGTGGAGGCAGAACTGGAGAATCCACCCACTGGAGGCTGGCTGTTGCAGTTTTATCGCAACGTCTACCTTCAAACTCCTTGAAGACTTTGCAATCTGCAAACAACCCTTACACCACACCATCTATCAGGGACTGCTGAGCACTGCAGCCGGTGGCTGTGAATTGGAAGAGACTCCAGTAGGCCCCCAAGAAGTTAGGAACAGACACCCTGGTCTGATCAGCATGTTGTGGGCCTGCATCTGTAGTGTGTGTATTGTGAGTAAAAGGCTGAAACACCTGTTGATGCTCCAGCACTGTTGCTATGGCACTAAAACCAGCCAGCGAGGGTTTGATTGACTGACCAATGAGCTGAGAGTAGGATAGTGCCGTCTGCACACACTTTCAACATGGAGGAACAGATCATTTTAGCCATAGATATATATAATAAAAGCCTTTTACATATATATATATATATGATTTTAGCTGTGTCTGACTTTCCCATACTTTACAATACTTCACACAAGGATTATGTAAATAAAAGGCAGCCGCCTGGCACCAGAGTGAATTTGTCCGAACGTAGGTTCTTCATTTGTCTGGATCAGCCTTGAGGTCCATCAAATGATGATATTTACCATGCTTTTTCCTTGTTTGTAAAATAGGATGAACCCAGACTTGCTCTTTTCTTTTGTACAGTAGAGTCAACAGCAAGATTTTGTTCAATTCGAGTAAAATCTTCTTTCCCTTCATCCTTCATTTTTGTCCTTCACAGACTGCTTTGAAAATGTCAAAATTCCCCCCAATATCATAACCAATCAAATTTCATGGAGAAAAGCGATCAGAGAGCGTGATGCATGATGCCGCCGTCGCTGCTCTTTGTCGTGTCCCGTGTGTTGGTTTTCATCTGGGTGGCCATAAGTTGTGCCTGACGCTGTCGTTGGTTGCCCCACGTGTGTTGAGCCCATTATGATTTGAAAAAATTTAAAAAAAGTATACCAGGTGGATTCCAAAACATGAATTACTATTAGAAGTTAAAAACTAAAAAATTGGAACTACATCTACTTGGAATGCACATAAAAACATCTACTCCTATAAAATATTTTACAAATTCCTGTGTTAAAGAGAAAGCATCTTAAGTTTGAGAAAACGGCTGAAAATGACAGTTATCCAGACTTTTTTTTCCCCAACAGACCTCAACACTGCTTGGGTTAAAAATGGTGGTATCCAAATGCAAACTCTAAGTTTAGGTTCACCATGGCATCTCCATGCAGCTGTCTGATGAAGATGAAGGTTCTACCACCTCACTCTGCATGCACCCCATATAAATGAGTGTCCTCGACTGTTATATAAGTGCCATGGTGTGACCAAATGGTGTGCAGCCAAAGTCCCAAAACAAAACGTCCAGATGGCTTTGGTTGTTAGGGCGATGCACAAACATGGCACAATAAAAAGGCAACAGAGGACACCCACAGCCATTCACCATATGTTTGAGCCAGGAGAACACCAGACAGACTTGACTAAAAATAACCTACTAAATAACCTTATCACATACACTTGTTGAACAAAGCTTTTTTTAGTATTTTTTTTTAAATAGCACCTGCCTGATGTCCTGTTTATTGTAAATAAAAGTTACGAGACACACATAAGAGACTTAGCCAGTGTTCTGATGTTTTTAGGTTTCTGTTAATTCACATTCTGTTCAAATTCAGTGGTCTCAGAAACTCCACAGTGATGTGTAGTAAAGGCAGAGTCTTCTGAAAACTGTATGTAAACACAATCATTGTGAGCCACAGTCAGTACCCAGGACATGGAATAAAATCTGAACCTGATGGTGCTGCTGTGTTGTGATGGATGAGGTCATGACCCTCCTTACACTTTGTAATACTCAGCACCTGCAAAAACACATGATAGGATGTAACCTGAGAAGCTTTTACATATACAAACTGAATGGATGGATGAAGGGATGACAGTGCTAATGGACGTTCTGAGACTAACTTGTTGAGTTAAATTTCTCAATAGTATATTTATACATAAAAAAAAATGGATAATTAACTTTATGGACATTGCCTTATTTTGAAATTCAGTTTTTTTATTGTCAAAATGTGATTTTTTTTCTTGGTAAGTCTCAACAATCATGTATTTATTGCATTTGTTCTGAATTGTATACAAAAGCATGGGAAGTATTCATTTCCATCTGTAATTACTGCCTAAAGTTTCTTGTACTCTTTTTTAAGGCTAAAATGAAGAAATCACTTTTCTAACTGTTAAACTCTGAATAACTGCGGTCTACTTGTAAATGAAGCTGGGGCTGATCTGGAGAGTGGACACAGGTGTGCTGATAATGAACAAGGATCAGGTAGGTGGTTAGTAGCAACCAAGAGTTAGGGGTTCTACTCTACAGCCAGCTGGGTGATGACACGGGGAAGGGTTTGCTGGTGGAAAGAGGCTTTACTAAAACAAAGGAAGCATGAATTTTTCAGAGCTAAGTTAATAAAAAAAGAAGTTAATAATAATAATAATAATAATAATATGTTTCAGGGAGTAGACTGCAAAGTGCAACACTGTCTATTGGAGGTCTCTTAACAAATAAGGACAATCCAGTATAAATATGTTGGACTGGGACATAACTTTGCTACAAAGAGCAGCTAAAACAATCATAATATCAGCAGAAGTTGTTTAAGGAATCATTCTAATGTGCAGTTATCTATCAAACTTAAATTAATACATCACCATTAATAATCAAGTTTATCTGCAAACCCACTAGACTAAAAAATAAATATGAACCTTTTGTCGTGGTAATGTCTGAAAGTTAGAAATAAATAAATAAAAGTAAATTAAAAAATAAACCTATTACTTAAAAAGAAAATGCGTGACATGAGAAAGACATTAGGTTGAATGATAATTCAACTATGTGGTCTGAGGACTCTAATGTGCCCCTACTGAAATCTTTCAGTAACACATAACACACAAGCAGGTGTATATCCATTCAGTCTGGTTATGTAAGGAGCCTATCTGGTGACCTTGACAGAAACTAACATTAACTCATGACCATTACCAAGTCACGGCCACCCATTATCAGTGCACCATCAGCTTGTCCAATGTCTATATATTGTAGCAACTCAATGAATCAATCAAGCTTTTTCCATGTCTAGTGATTGACACAAGAACAGCCCGTGTCTGACAGCTGCTTCAGGCAGGAGGAGAGAGTAGAAACTCAACATGGTGAATCTGCTGGCGAGCAGGTTTACTTCACAGAGTCAGGTACAGACTCGGAGCAAGACTAAGTCTCGCTAACTGGGACGGAAAACCCAGAGTTTCCCCCAGCTCTGGGTTAACATACTCAGAGTTTCAGCATAACTTACTTTCTGGAACAGATCCCTGGCGTCCTGTATGTTTGCTGTTTGTAGTTTAACTATTCGGCTAAGCGAACCCAGTAAGCTCAGTTAAAAAACTAATTATTCTCAAATTTAAAATATAATGAAGTTACATGCAAAATTAGGTGCAATTTAACCTAATAAAATTAGGTAATAATTGCACAGAAAGAAATTTGCACTTAACTAAGTCATAGCTACATGTTAATGTATTCCCTTACATAAGTATTGTGGCCACAACTTAATATTGTGTGACCACAGGATAACATCTTGTGGCCATTCATTAGTAATACGAGTTACTGATCCCATGGAACAAATAATTAAGATGTCACATTTTTTTTTTCTTTCAATGTCACCGAATGTGTCAACTAAATGCAGCTAGGATTCATTCTAAATAAGAAATTTGTTTACAGTCTTTATTTGTTTACTGGAAATCTTATGCTAGGTTTATTCTGGAACCTGTTTCTTCTCAAAGTTGCAGTAAACTTTGAATTAACATCCAGCGTGTGCAGTCACTGTGTGGGCCAGCTAATGAAAATTACCTCAGTGATTATCATGAGATTATGTTCAAATTGTAGTTTTTTTAAAGCAGCCCAGCAGATGAAGAAGTATGTTAAGTGGTGCGGAGGTTATGTTTTTGAAGGCGTACGGCATACGTAGGGATAATTTTGCCAATAAGCTTCTAACGTATGACTTAATGGCCAGAATCATTAAAAAAAATAAAATAAAAAAATCAACTGTATATATATATATATATATATATATATATATATAGCAAGATGACCCCATAGTAGATGTTATAATCCAATATCGTCTGACCTGAATCCTGTTGATATTCTGGATCTGGTGACTTAGGGTTTTCTTCAGGTGAATGACCCTATGGCTTGGTAGAGGTCTGCGTTCTCTGACTGCTTCTATAGAAACTATAGTTTTTATATGATATAGGTCTATTTTTTCAAGAGCATTTTTAGGTTCAGTGTGAAATAATAAATACTCAAATATTACTGTTAATTCCATATAAACAATATGCTTTACCTGTATATAGTTTTGTGAATGAGTTTAATCTTCAACATGAAATTAAAGTGAGAATTTTTCCTATAGGGGATAATGCTAAAAGTCAGTACCTAACAGATAAAGATAAATTTGGATAAGGCTGGGAAAACAAATTCTGTATGATTTTGCAACAAGCTGAAATATTTACATAGAAAAGTATTCATCGCTTGTTCATGTCTAATTCCTGGCTTCATTAGGAAGCATGCTTTCATTAAAATTCAGTTGGCTGTGCTGCAGTTTGTACAGCTTTATTCAACGGTCTGTTACAAAACAATACAATGCACCTTTGTCAAATACATCATAATAAATCATGGACTACTCACACACTGGATTCTTTAAAGTTCTAGGTATAGTTTTAAAATTGACTGATAAATAAAAGAGTTTTTCTATATTAACTGACCTAAGGAACCCAGTATTATAACCCAAACCATGATTCTTTACTAAAACTTTTCATGTAGTTTAAGAACCTAAACCTGATACGGCCTGCAGCCGCGGTACCAGGAAGCGGACCCAAAAGCAGAACACTTACACAGCCGGGAGAAAGGTGCGACAATGTTTATTAATGAGAAGTGTTGGTAGCTTGATCCAGGTCCGGGCAACTCTTCTGTGGAAAGGGCAGAGGGTTATTGCAGGGAAAGGTGCTGGGTTGTGTCAGCTTTGACAGCGGCTTACTGTGTTTCTGCGTGAGACTGACTGTGGAGGGGTGAACCAGGAGATGTTATCTGTGGATGGTGTTGTGAGCTTGGTTGCAGGCAGGGCGAGCAGGCAGGCAGGTAGCTTGATGCGAGGAGTAGTCCAAAATCCTGGGTGCTGAGGTTAACTGAGGGGATCAAGGTCTTAGTCTGTAGAAAAAATGACAAGGTCAATAATCCAGGAGCAAAGCACAGATAGATCGTAGGTAGAGGCCTGATTACCACGCTTCATTGAATGACAATCTGGCGAAGACTGGAGCTCCTGCATGACTCTAAATAGCCGGGAGAAGAGCTGGCTAACGAGCCCGCTGATGAGCTGCAGGTGGTGTCAATTGAGGCTCCAGCCTCCGCCCTCCGTCCCCACGCCAACCTGCTCAACCCAACCTGCAAACTCTCACACACACACACAGAGCCATGACAAAACCTAACCAGTGCTGCAGAACATCGTATGTTATGCAATATTTGAAACCTTGCTGGAGCAAGCAGTTGTGTTCAGGTCTGGCAGGTGTTGTCTTGCTGCTGCACCTGCAGAATTCCTCCTCTTGGTCTAACTGGCCTAATGCTTCACCGATATGTAAAATGCTCAGTCTGTTTTTATTCTAACAGCTGGATAAGTCATCTCTAATGGGCTTCTCTCCCAAAACTGAAATGCTATATTTGATGTCCTCTGTCTGCTCATCTATGTGAAAAGAGACTTCATAGATTTCATTTCCAGCAAAAAAGCTGTAAAACTTGTTTAAAGTTACTGTACTGTGTAATGTAAAAGAAGTAGTACCCTTGAGAGTCATATTTTTTTTTTATGCTTGAGATTTAGTTTAACTGTCCATGGCAGTATGACATTGCATTCTTAGGTCTGCAGCTCTCAGTAAATCATGCAGAAATTATTCATATACAACATCTTTAAAATTTCTCCTTTAAGCTGTGTCCTTGCCCATACCCGTAAAATGCATATGACCTGAGACCAATCTTTTTACTCAAACACTTAAAGTCTGATGTCACCAGATGATTACATTTGTACACAAAAATCTATGAGAAAAGTTTTACAGATACAGTTTATTCCATAGGTATAAAATCAGAAGAACAAAATCTGAAGCATAAAGCCTTAAAATTTGATTTCATGTCTTTGTAATTTTATCTAAACAGGATTAATGTGGGTTTAAAAAAATAAGAATGAAATTAATTATGTACCCATATAATTGTCTGAGGAATAGATCAGAACCTTCAAAAGCTGAGTGCCTGAAACTATATAATTATTATATTAATTATTATATTATTTTTGTCTTTGAATGTTCATTCATTGATTCATTTTCTGTACCAGTTCATCCAATTCAGGATCATGGGAAAGCTGGAGCAATTAGGAGGCGAGAGGCAGGGAACACCTTAAAAAAGATCACCAGTCCATCGCAGGGCCAACAACAACTCACACTCACTCCTTCAGAATTTAGAGTGACCAATTAACCCAACATGCATGTCTTTAGATGGACGCATAGAGAGGGAGAACATGCTAACTCGTCTTGCTATGAGGCCGCAGTGCTAACCACCACACCATCGTGCAGCCCAGTTTTTGAATGTATGAAACTGTAAATTTGAAATAAGAGGGCCATACTTTCTCTGTGCTTTTTGAAAAGATTGTGGAAATGTATTTGCTTCATGCATACATGTATATGGTGCATGTAAACAAATGTTCCTGTGAAGTTCTTCTTGCCAGAGGTTAGAAAAGGAGATTCTTTATATCCCAATAAAAAGGATTTTGTTAGCAACATTTCTGAAATAAAACATAAATTTAATGAAACATTGAGCACTTGGCTTTGTTGTTGGTAGTTGAATATTAGACCTGTGAGCAGGGTTCATGTGTGTTTGACAGTTATAGAGCAGAATCAGCTGGAGGTCAAGCTGCAGTTGTCACTTACCAACAGGCTTTAAAAGCCCCGAGTAAACACACGGCACTGTTAAGTCCAGGATTACATTAATCTTCATCAACCAAACTTCACCACACTGACCCATCAGAGGAATGCTATGAAGTATAAGTACTTCAAAAAGTACAGCAGTGTAAACTTAATGCTTCAACCTTTGCTCTGTCATAATAATGAAACAGTAAGAAGAAATCTAATGTTATCTTTCCCTTTTTCTTTTCTTTTCATTTTCTCCCACTTCCTTTTCTTTTTTTTTCATCTCGATCAATTAAATTCACAACCAGTCAAAATATAATCCTTCTATCACTGTGTTAAGTTATAGTTAAAATGATTGTTATTTAAGTTAAACAAAATATAAAGCACTTTTTTATTGGATTTATTTTTGTCATCAGGTTTAGATATTTTTTATGTATCCTTAATTTACTTTTAGGTCTGAGAATAAAATAATAAAATTACATAAACAAATGAACTAAACTGCAGTCAGAAAACTAACTGAAGGAAGAAATGATTTACTGAGATGTGGCAACATGACATCATCTTTATTTTTCAGCACAGTTTGAACCCTTCTAAACAAGCTTTTGTGTAATTTTTGTGTAAGGGGCGGCATGACTCAGGGGGTAGAGTGGTTGTCTCAGGGTTGCCTGTTCGATCTTCGGCCTGTCGAGCTCATGTCGAGGTGTCCCTGAGCAATTCACCGGTTTCCACCAACAGTTTCATACTGTATTATGCTTATATTTCTCTAGTAGAACCTTTTCAGTCCTCTGAATCACTTTAACTGGTGTATGATCATGTTCAGTCTTTGTCCCCTAGTTGTGTAAAACTTCCTAATAAAACTGGCAATTCCCCAGTCTTTAAAAGATGCAGAAAAAAAACTGAAAATGTCACTTTAAAAGTCATGCTGGTGTCACATAAAGAACAGTATATATGTAGTTTTTAAGCTTTTCTATCCATTTCATGGGACTGAGTCAAACAGAAAATGTCAAGGAAAGTCAATGTCATACAAGAAAAAGAGTATGTCTAAAGCTGTAGGCCAAAATCTTTGCACTAAATTAAAATTATGATACTATGCTTTCCGGGTCACAACATACAGGCGACAATGTGTTTAAAAAAAATAAGATACCAGGAAGCAATGTGTGAAAGTTTTGGAGAAAAAAAACAGTAAGGGTTTCATAAATAAATAAAATCCAGTTTAAACCCTTGATGCCTGAATTTATTTACAATTATTTAAAAAGATAAATAAATTGTGGAAAGAAAAAAGACTGGAATAAAATAAAACACAATTTAAGATGAAATAAATTAATAACAATTAATACATAAAGATAAATGATTAACCATACAAAATAAATACTTAAATAGGAGTAAATAAAAGTAAAGAAATTAATAAAAAGTTTAATAATTAGGTTTAAAGATGTTAAATAAAGGCAAACAGGCATCAAGGGGTTAAACGTTTAGAAAGGCCATTGGCACAATGTGATGTCACAAAACTGAACATGACAGACTTAAATGACTGGGCCATCAGAGGATGTCATATTCATTTTCTTTAGGCAAAAATAGATAAACCTACACTTATAAACGTTAGAAGAGTCAGGAAGAGTCAGTGTCAGACCGTCCACAATGTTGCCTGAACCAAATTACTGAGAGGCCCAGACTTCTTCTTTATTGCCTTGTAATAATTTGCAATGGAAATTAACAAAAAGGGCAAACAAATCCCCAACATGTCCCTCCAAATAAAACAAAAACACGGCCAAAAATCCATTAAAACGGTCACTCATATAATTGCATATAGTATGTTCTTCATCGCTCCAGCAGAGACTTTAGCTTTTACTCATTCACCCTTGTAAATGTTCTTCTCACTAGCAGGTCGTAAATAACTAATACATCACAATAAATCACAGCCAGAGTCCTATAAACACCAATCAGCTCTGCATGTGTTTAAGCACTTGGATTTGCCCTGCAGACCCGAAACTGTATGAAGTCTCTATCTTATCTGTGTTTTCTTTACAGATTGGCTGGCGGTCCCACTGATCGCAAACACACTCACAAACTATAATCATACCATGGAACCATTGTTTCATGTTTCACTTGGAGCAGACCATGTATGTTATCAGACTCCAAACCCGAGACATGAGCCAAAAACCATTAGCACTCTGAAATAAGGCGCGAGTCCCTCCCAGTCCACACAGCCAAGATACCCAGAGAGAATTGTTAGGAAAAATGATCTGTGTTATTAGCTGTGAGAGACGGCTTTAAATCGTAGGTTTCAACACAATCAGAGCAGGCTAATGGTGTGTGTGGAGGTCAGTGTGAGGACTTTCTCTTCCTCACACAGCATGATGCACATTTACTGGTTTCTTCAAACATTATCATTGGTTTATACTCCAGAGTTCAGCTATGCTTCACACATTCACACACTCTGATGGAGGAAGACGACATCCAGTCAGTGCTTTGCTTAACTAGCACATTTTCAGTCTGCTTTCCCTTAACTAGTCCTTTAATCTCATGTAGCATTTGTTGTGTTGGTAGTTGTTGCAGCGTTCTTGGTTTTAACTTCAGGATTCTGGCATTTGAACTCAGGGAGCTGGTTAAAGCTGCTGTTATCAAGGAGATTGGCAATGTCCCACTTAAAAGTTAGGCCTGCCATAATTAATTATTAATTTAGAATTTATTTAACTTAACTGTGATCATATCAAAATATTTGCCTTAATTCAACTCTGTGAAAACAGCTAAGTGAAACCGACAGAAATGTCGTGTGCACATAGTTTCTGAGTGATAAGGTGTACACCCATTTAATGATGTCTCATGTGATGTCATTTCTGTCATGTATAGTTTTTCTTTAAAGAGCTTTAAATGCAAGCTGACATATGTTTGGTGTGTGTCTGTGTATGTGTTACTTTCCACTAAATGACTGTCATTCTTTATTACATTTTTGGACTGTACTATAATTGTGGCAAAAAAAAAGAGAATTAAAATATTAATTGCAATTATTTCGTAAATTGTAATATATTAAAAATATAATATGGGTTTCTGCTTCTGGGTATCTATTAGGGGACAGAAGACGAGTTTCAGATTGTGTTCAACAGGATTTTGAGCAACGTTTATACCATAAATTGAAGCGAAATGTCTCAGAAACTGTATGTGACAAATATGTCACGTCGGGCTCTTATGGGTTAAGTAACTTGTTTTCAACAGACTGTTTCTGCCTGCAGTCACTGTTGCAGTCTTATTATTTTACACACAATTAACACCTGTTTGAGATTAAGTTATAAAAGACAAGTTGCTTAAAGTTAGAAAAAGCTCATGGCTTACTTTAAAACAAACACTACAACAAGATATTGCATCAAACTATCCTTTGCCTGGATTACTGGTTGCTCCCCACCCGCCTCCTGATAGCAGCTGAGATGTCTCTGTTGTTTGTAGAAGCACAATGTTTGTATTAACAGAAACACAGGCTTTATTTAGGACACAAGCACTGGTACACTGCTTTACACTTTCTGACTGTCTCTGACTTTGTGCCCCATTTACACACTAGGTGGAGTTGCTTTACAGAAAACATCTCACCTTCCTGTGAATCCACAGCTGGGACAGGCTCCAGCACTCCTGCAACCCTGAACTGCACTGAGCAGGTATAGAAAATGGATGGATGATGTTGTACTGCTTGTGTTTATCAGCTAAAATTTTCTGTTTCTTGACTATTTTGTTTCCTGAGTCATGTTTTGCCACGACACTATAGTGGCATGACAAAACACAACTTATTGATATAGTATTTGTTATTCCTTACAAAGTACAAAGTGACCTGGACATTTTCTACTGGCTAAATACATAAGAAACAACAAATATATCTGGAGACTTTACAAGCTAGGGCTTGGGTTCTTGGTCGGAGATACTTCAAACCAGCTGTTTCCAGCCTTCATATGGAAATGTCCAGATGGTATAAAATATTAAATGATAAGCCTATAGGAAATATCTAATAGTATCTAATCATTAAGGACACCAAAATCCCCAAATTAAAGAGACAAAGTTACATTAAAAGCTGTCTGTTATCAATTCTCAATAACTGATATAATGCTGTTTGTTTTTTTCACCCTTTTTGTCTTTTCTGGTCCATCATCATTTTAGCGAGGTGGTTCTGACATTGAAAATTAGCTCCTGCAGTTTTGCTGTAGCTGCTGTTGGCGACCCACACAGGAGATTTTTATCCTTTGCATTAACTTGCAAAACTTTTGCAATGTTTTACTTCTTCTGCACTTGTAATTAATCTGTTACAGCACTGTCATACTTCCTCTGTGAACATGGACATAATGTCAGGTGTATGTGCGTGTTATGTTGACGTGATGCTGGGAGGGACAGATGCAGACCAGACACACCTAAAAAAACTGAGTAAAACACTTTAACAGGCTCCCCGTGGTGGCATAATCAGTGTCTGTCAGATGATCCATTTGATGATTTTTTTTGTGAGGGAAGACAAAAATATTACGAGGGAACGCAAAAGATAAAAATCCTGGAGGCTGAGAATGCTGTAATGCGAGACTCGGATCAACATGGTGCGTTACTGAAAACAAGCTAATAGAGAAAATGAAAATAAATAAATACATAAATAAAGAATAACAATAATAATAATAATAATAATAATAATAATAATAATAATAATGTTTGTTCACATTAGACAATAATACTGCCAGTCTCTAATGTTCACAAAATGGACTTATTTTTTACGGGTTCATTTTCTTTTTTTCACCCACTTCCCCCCTTTGTTTTGTAATTTTCCTCCCACTTTCTTCTTCTTTTTCTCTCTCTCTCTACACTCTTTTTTGTTTTTCTTTTTTCTAGCTGCCACCTCACAAAACCCTATAACACTAATGCTAAGCTGCACAGTACATTTAGTAATACCTGTTTATATAACACTCACATTTATTATTTCAAGTACATTTAATAACATTCAACACAGGCACACAACATTACGCATACATATTCATACACTTACACACACACACAACCACATACATACACATTTATATCAACAAGAAGCATCCAACACTCACCTTTTCACCACAAGCATGACCATACTTAGATTTATCACTTGGAATGTGCACGGAGCTGCAGAGATAAGAGACTAAAAATCTTTAATAGATTAAAGGATCAGCAGGCAGACATTGTGTTCTTACAGGAGATTCATATGACAAAAACATCAGTGAATGCCCTCTCTACAACATAGTTTCCTCATGGTTACTCAGCCTGTTATAACTCCAGACAGAGAGGGGTAGCCATTTTGATAAATAGAAAAGTAACATTCACAGAAATCAACATGATCACAGATCCAGAAGGGAGAGTAAATGATTAGCTACTGATTTTGCGGCATGTTGTGGTGGGAGCACTAGGCGTTTTAAACCAATAAACCAATACGATCTGGCAGGGAGAAGTTGTCACACACAGGAATTTAAAGCGCATAGCGCAGGTGGAGCGCGTTAGTAATCAGAGCTGATAGTCAGAGCTGGAGGGAGAATGCCTTCAGGGACGGCTGGGAAATCTAAACCCCAGCCAAACACCATGACACAATATTTATATGACAGAGGCTAATATCACGATCAAGGTAAAGTTTTTTATATATTGTGCAGCTCTAATCATGAATCCCACAAGTTAAGAATCTTGAATTCAAAGATTTCATTTTCAGCCACACATGACAACTAAAAAGTTAGATATTCATTTGGCCTTGTTATGATGAAGTAGTATGAAGAAGACCAAACAGTCAAATACTTGAAAAAGTTATGATCACCCATAGGAAAGAGATTATATATGCAAATGATTTCCTTATTTGAATTCCACATTAGTTTTAATCATGTCATTCTGGCTGATCTCAGTGTGTCTGAGGAGGGAGAAATAGTTTTAAATCTATTTATATTTTCTTTAACACCTACACAACACTGTGTCACTGAAGAACAGAAGACAGAAGAAGAAGGCCAATGAGATTTAAGCATCTTAAAATGCAACTTCAGGAAACACTGATATGTCACAGTTACCCAAAAGTGATAAGAGGAACTGACTCAGTCAACTGGAGCGGACGTTCCTATCAGACGATTTTATCTTCCAGCAAAATGAAGAGCTTCATTCTACTTGTCCTCATATTGATTACAGGTACAAAAATATATCTGCTGGCTGATATGTTAATTTTGGAAACTGTAAACTGTTACATCTCTGTCTTGAATGAATAACAAAAAAATTTTGCTGTGTGTCAAAATGATATGTACATTTGTCTGTTTTTTCATCAGGTTATGAGGTCCAGAGTAAAAGGAAACAATGCAACAAGTGGGTTAAATTAACCTGCAATAACAGAACAAGTGGAAAATGTCACATGCTTGAAGTAGATGATCACAAATCAAGACCCCCACAACAGATTCTTAAAGTGATCATGAAACATGATGGAAACATAAGGAAAGAATTAAACTCTTCCTCAAGTTTAAATCAAGTCACATTTGGAGTTGGTAAGGACCTAAATTTCATTGATATATTTTTTTTTTACAAATTTTAAAATAATTAAAAACGAATAACCCAACATTGTAATGTTGCAAATTTACTCTTTTTTTTCAACAAAATCAAAATGAATTAAACAGTAACAATCAGGTAAACATTTAATTAATTCACTTAAATGTTTGTATGAATAATCAAATAGCAGGAACATGTTTTGCTTTTATTTTGACATTTCTTTTTTACACAGCTTAATTTTCTTCCAAATTGAGTTGAGCAATGCTGATGAATGATACTGATGAAATTTAAAAAAGAAAAACAAATGTATGAACACAGAATTACACTGTTAATTGTCTTTATACATTTTATCTCTTCTTTCAGAAAAAGGCTGCCCTAAACCATATATTCAAACAGCATATAGAACAGCTAAAACTACCGTCAGATGTGATCACATGGACATGTCCATGGTTTGGTTTTTCTGCAAACAAAATGAAAGCTGTGAGGACTTAATAACAACAGCATCCTCTCAAAAGTCAGATGAGACGTTCACTCGCACAAAAACAGGAAGTGGTTTCAGTCTGTCCATCAGCGATGTGTCCTCACATCATGCTGGTTTGTACTGGTGTGGAGTGAAAGAAGGAGACAAATATCAAGTATCTCTTACACAACTAAAAATTAAAGGTGAGTAATCCACATCTTCAGCATCTCAGGATTCATAGTATTGCAGCCCTTTATCAGGCACTCACTGAAATACTTAGGAATTTAAATTTTAAACCATAGACAAGAGTGTTGTTGTAATATTGGAGGTTGTTACAAGACTTTAAAACTTGGATACTTTCATCTAAAATAAATGTTATACACTAGGAAGTGGTCGTACTAACAGTTCTTTACTATTTTTTTATGCTGAAGACTGATCTGAGTGAAGTATCTGGGATGTAGCCTGATTGGTGTGGAGAACTCAGTGTGGTTCCACGATTTCATGAACTAACATGCAAAAGCATTTTTTATGTCCAGTGAAGTTAAGAAATTTGGTTCTTTGTTTAATAAAGAGTTAAGCACTGACTAAATACATTTTTTATTTGTAGAAAGTATCACTAACTTCACAAAATCACCAGCTGTTGGAGAGAACTTCACGTACTATTGTAAATATCATAAAGACTACAACTCTACAAAATTCATCTGTAAAGGAGAAGATCCATCTACATGTCAGCATCTTGTAAGCACAACAAAGCCTGATATGAGCGCAAAGTTTAACATGAACGATGATACAGAGAACAAGAAAATCACCATAACAGTGAGAGAGGTGACAGCAGCCGACTCTGGGACATACTGGTGTGGAGTAGAAAGCACTGATGAACAACGCTGCAACACTTTCATCCACAGAATGATCTTAAATGTTGGTAAGCCTTGTTTTATCATGGTGATTTAATCTGGTCCTGATTCAGGATAAATGTCACGTTGAGCTGCACGTTAGAGTTTTCAGCATCAAAATTTATATTTAGAATAATTTCCTTGTTAAAAAAAAGAGGTTTTTCTAATCAAACCTTTATTTCATGTTCACCAAAGGTCATAAAATAATGCTTTTTGCACAACTCACAAGACTAGAAATAGTGTTTACTAAACCTTTATCATAGAAAAACATAGCTCCAAATGATATTGATTGCATTTGCCCTTGTCTGATTCAGAGCAACTGTTCTCCTTCTCTGAGAGTAGTCTTTTTTTTTTTTCAGATGTGTTTTATTTTATGTCACATTTCTCTTATTCTTTACAACTTTTGTTTTTGTCATTTATTTTGTTATGTTAAGCTACTTTGTAAAAAGACTTTAGAATTTTAGAGTTCAGCCCTCTCATCATAGAACTAATTATTAATGTGGGAAAAGCAACTGTGTTATTGCATATATGTTGCTTTTTTCATTTCCTGCACCTCATCACAAACCTTACTGATGTAACAGCAGTGATCTCACATCCGGCAAACCGATAAGTTATGTACTTATTGCTAAATTAAATGATCATATCTGATTATTATTGGTAAATCATGTAACTATGTATGATGAATAAGATTAAAAGGATATTCTGACACATTTACTTGAGAAATGAGGAAGAGAAATAATTTGAGCCAAAAAAAAAAAAAAAAGTAGAATGATCAGCATGTTGCTAAATAGTGTATTTTTGCTTTTGTCAGTGAAAGTGATATAAATATAGCAATATATATCGTAGTGGACTCTTCAATACATAATACACCATGCCGTGTTTTGGACTGGAGTTGACATTACAGCAAGAGGTTTGCTGTTGCTAGGTAACACTGAGCGCAGCATTTTGAGCTCTTAAAGGCATAAGCTCCTTTTAGGTGGGGTTTCCTTTTAGGGAATTACTCCACAGGCGACGTGTTCATTAATTCTGTCTGTCTACTGATCTGAATTAAACGACACAAAGATGTGCTGTCAAAGTGAGAAATTGTCTATTCGCGGCATAGCTCAGCAAGTTAGAGCGGTCGTCTTGTCGTTGAGGGTTGCTGGTTCGATCCTTGGCCAAGCTGAGCTCATGCCGAGGTGTCCTTGGGCAAGACACCGAACCCCTAATTGCTCCTGCAGCTTCCGCCATCAGTGAGTGAATGGGTGAATGTGATGTGTAATGTAAAGCGCTTTGTATCATTCCAGGTACAGCAAAGCACTATATAAATATGGACCATTTACCAAAATTTCTGATTGTTGGTGCAGTTTTGCTGATGCTGCTGATGATGACAGCTTTCATTATTTTCTACAAACGTAAGAACAAACATCATTTCTCAAACATGAAGCACATATTCATACATTTTCTGTTTAAATGGATAAAATACCAGTCAAAAGTTTTGACACATCTATTTCTTCAAAAATGAATGGGTAGACCTGTCCAAACTGGTACTGTATATTTCTTGTAAAAACCACACAGCAGCTTTGTTTACATGGACAAATATTTCATGTATCTAACTGAAATCAGTCTGATCAGAGATTCATGTTGACATGTTTACTCGAACGATAGATAACATGGAAATATTTCATACCATCATAATGCGGTTGACATGCACAACGTGTACAAATTTTTTTTATACCTTTCGACTGTCGAGATGCGCAGCAATCCATAACTCTTTGTTTCCAACAAAAACACTGCATTGTGTTCTGCTGCCGCCATTTTTCAAGCTTTCCCTGAAGCCCTTACATCACGTTTCATGTTTCAAGTACGTGCAGAAACTACATCCACAACAGACACAAATCAGATTGAGTCTATACGCGGTTATTTTTTCCTGCTGATCCAGTTGTGAAAAGGCTTAAACTACCCCTCTTGATCGGATTAAAAATTCTTTTGATTGATTAGTTGAGGCGTTTACATGACACATTTTTATTCTGACTGGATGTTCAGTCAGATCAGAAATGCTCTGTGTAAATGCAGCTATTGTGTTTAAATCTGCCTGTGACTAGACATGACTTGTACTTCTTTATTTTTTGGTTTCTGTCTTTCCGTCCTGACAGGATTTTCACATTCAAAAAACAAAGGAAACAGAACAGCAGCACAGCACTCCAGAGAGGTTAGTATATAAAAAGCTTTTTGGTGTGAAAATGAGAGTATAAAAAATATAGGTAAATTTGCAAAGTTTAAAGAATTTTTCATTTTGTCATTTTAGTTATCTGTGTACAGAGAGAAGAGCTTGTTTTGATAAATATTGATTAATATTGTTAGAAATTTACAGAAACTGGTAAAATTGAATTTCTCATTCTTTCTGAAAGGATTATGTCTATGAGGAGATACAGGAGAACTTCCAGGAGTCAGTGCCAGAAAATGCAGTGACGACCACTGCCAAGATTCCCACTAATGAGCCTGACTCGATGCATTACGCTACTATAAACTTTCAGACCAGCTCAGCTGATGTAGAGGCTGTGGTCCTTAAACCCAGCTGCTCTTCCTGCCTGTATTCCACTTTGAGGCCAGTCCAGCCGACTCCAATCAGCCTTTGAGACCTGCAGACCTCCAGTCAGTCAAGACACCACATCGTAGAGAAAAAGAAAAGCTCTGTCACAAGTTTACAGTCCAAACCAGATATGTAAAAGACGGCCATGTATTAGATTCAAAGACATGGGAATCACTTCATGTTCTCTTCTTGGTGATGCACATCTGCGCTGATTAGATGAGTTTTAAATTTTAATACCTATTTAAGCTCACTATCAGATTCTCCCTGGTATCTCAGCATTGTCGATGAAACTGATTTATTTAATGTACCAGAGATTCTGGTGTGAGGATCATTTCAAATGTATTTGTTTGCCTCGCGTCCCATTTACTTTCCTCTTGCTTTCATCTTGAGTCTCTGGGTTCAGTCAAAGAATCATAAAATTACGTCTTACACATCTGCTAAAGCATTTCCATCACCTCAATGGCATTGTCTTTCCTAAATCATTAGATTAGATTAAATAATTAGATGTGGGAAAGACAATATAGGTAATGCTCAGGAAAAGACAGCTTCACTGTAGAATAAAAAAAAAAGAAAATAGAATAGAAATTATTTTATTATTATCCAAGCAGTCTCACTCTAAGCTATAAAATCTGCATCTGCCTTGCCTAGTGCATGCTGTTTCACTGAGCCTAATGTATATATAATAAGATACAGTATAATATTAAATGTTACTTCATTATCAAGGTTGATCTTTTAGTAAAGACAAAGTCGAAAGATGTTTGTCGTTTGATGCCAAAAGCTGGCCATGATAAACTGCAACGTACAGTAAAACATAGACATGCAAAATTCAGAGATATAACACCGTGTGAATGGAGAACTGTGCTAAAATCCTTAAACATAACTGTTTTCACATCTTAAAACCAGTGATTAAGCAATCAGTCATGTATTTCTGTACATATCAGTACAATGTATATAATGAATATATTAAAAGTTTTAGTAATATTTTTTTTACATTTTCTGTAGGGAAATAGACTATTTTGAGTCAGAAAATACAAATTAAATCTTATCAGTTATAACTGCATATCAAATTATGGTACTGGCTTTAAATTTAGATGAACATGTAGTTAATTAGATGAAGTCACGTTTAATCCAACATGTGTTGATCTTAAAACAAAGCACATTATTTCAAAGGTGTAGGTTTGACTTTGATATGGTGACATTAAAATTCCCTGACAGAGGGTCCCTGGAAGACAGCAAAAATTGTGTAATTTAATTTAGACCAGAGAGAAAATCTAAACAAACAAATGATTATACACAAAAATATTTTATTCAGAGGCCTACTTCATTGCTTTTTGCCTACTGACTACAGGATTATCTCAATTATTTTTTTTAATGTTATGATTTGAAAACATAAAAAATAAACATTTACTCTCAAACTAAGACCCTCTCAATTCTCCACAGGGGCTGGGGAGATCAAGCCACAAATCGATATTATCGATACCAGGGATAGAATCGGTATCGATCGATACCAGTGTAATGAGATAAACAATTTTCTCACTGTGTGCTTTGGGGCCAAAAAACCCAAAAAATGAGCACCAACCAATAGTAGGTTTTGCTTTTGTTTGGCTAAATTGCATTGTTGATTTTTTTTTCTTATAATTGTGTGAGAAAAGGGAATAACAGTTATTTTAATATTTTGTTATATTGTTGATGTTCTATTTTACTGTTTACAAATAAAAAATACTTAAATTTAAAATTGAAAGTTTTGTCATTCAGTTTGTTAATAAAAAATTTATTTGACAATAATCTTCATACTGTGTTTAATTATGATAATAATAATGATCAATAATCAAAGGCAAAATTATTAAATGATTGTGAAATTTCAAGTAAAAAGTATCAGTATTGGTATTAGTATCGGTATCAGTGATACATGCCCTGGATTTACTAGGTATTGGATCAATGCCAAAATTTGCAGTATCACCCACCCCTACTCTCCACCTGCATCTACTCCTCTCTATGTGCAACACCAATACTAAACCTGACCTGCTACAAAATCTCCTCCTCTATCTGGACTGTCAGGAAACTTTGATTCTGTTACCTGGCTAAATAACACATTGATTCATGTTAAGAAAAAGTTTTTGTTTTTGTTTTTGTTTTAGTTTTTTTTTTTTTTTTGTTTTGTTTTTTTGTTTTTTTTTTTTGTTTGTTTGTTTTTTGGTAAATTGACTATTATTAAAATCACTTTTAATGACTTATTAGCAGATTAGATATTAATTGTGGAACTGTTCTGCTTTTACTGAAGTCGATAACCATCTCTCTGGTCACGTTCAGCATCAGGTGATTTTCATCAGCACCACCTGCCTATACTAACCCTTCAGTCCATCACTTATACACCCCACCACTGCAGAGCCAGCAGAGAATTTCTGCAGGTGGCTCATCCTGGTGTTGTACTGAAGCTCTGTGATGTATAGGGGGGAAGGGGAAGGGGAACAGTACAGTCCCCTGTGGAGCTCCAACATCACTCACCACCCTGTCAGACCGATCACTGCCCATACAGACAAACTGTTCATATGTAATTTAATTTTTCCAGATTCTCTCTGAATTCTCTAGATAAATGGATGGATGTGGGTGCTCACCCTGCCCTCTGGTGGATTACTGACTAACAACCATGCCAACACAAGGAACGTGTTAAAGTATTGCACATTGTAGTATGGCAGCGGCGTTTAAAACGGACATACCTATTTATGTACGTAAAGGGAGCAAAAATTTAGTCTCGACTCTAAGTTGATTATATCTCAGGGATGGTAATGAGTTAATTTTTGTGTTGAGTGCCAAAATAATACACATGGACAGATGGGAGCTTAGAAATTGAAGAAAGGAATGAGCAAGAGGAGAAACAGCCTAATGGAAAAACAGTATATTTATTAGCCTCTTGCTATATTGCTACCTGTTGTTTTGGATAAAATATGAACTATATGAAGTTAAGGCATCATGGTATGTAACTCTTATAGTTTATGTTAGCAACACAAGTTCAGCTCAGATATTAGTTTGAGTATTTGGTTCATTTTTCTTAGAGAAACAGAATTTTTAATGTTATATGTGGGTCGATACTAATCTAAACAACATCAAATATACCTTAATATTTTGTAAGCATTTTGAAATGAGAGACGTTTTTTAATAATTTGGAGTGTGCTATTCTTAGATGGTTGGGCTTCAACTGTTAATTTATTATTTTTATTTTTATTCTATTTTATTTTATTTATTTAACCAGGAAAAAAACTCAGTGAGATTAAGAATCTCTTTTACAAGAGTGTCCTGGCCCAGACAACAGCAAACCAACTGTTGTTTTTCGTATGCTGAAAGTTTTAAAAATTGTGGAAAATGGCATTTTTATTTTAAATGGATTCAGATGCAAGTTGTCACTATATGATCTATTTTAATTTAAATCGTCCATAAAACTTTACTAATACCAAAGCAGGGCATTCACCCAGGATTTGAACCAAGCAAGGACTGTTTCTGCTTCAGACAAACATTTTAACAGCCTAGTAGACAAATAGATGGACACACTTACAAATCTCAATCTCCTTTATGAGTGAGCAGGTAAAAGTAAAAGCTGTAGGGATTAAGACCTTCTGTGACAAATCCTGCATTGTTTCTGTTTCTTTAAATAAGCATTTTGGACTTTTAAAATTGTTATACAGTAACACGTGTTTGGTGTAAACAAACCACGACTGACTCCTTTAACTCTATCCTGCCCTAGAACAGTGGCGGAGAGACTTGGTTCTCATCCTGAAAGTTTTTAAAGTTTCCCTGCTCCAACACACATGATTCAAATTAATGGGTCATTGTGCAGAACTTCATAGGATCCATTTAATTTGTGTCAGGCCTGCTGAGGCAGGGACCTATTAAAACCTGCAGGACACTGGCTACGAGGTCCAGATTTGATTCCTTGATAGCACATACTATGTTCACATGCCTTACAGACTGCTAGCTCCAAAACACTTTTTTAAGGGCCTGAAAACACATTTAAAAAACAGTTTGATAACATTGCTTGGTTAGGGGTAGAAAAACAACATGATTACTGTCACTGAACCAATGTTTTACATTTTACATTTATTTTTACCTACATCAGATCATATTTTCCTTGAATGTCACTTTTTCTAAAGGTGTTATTTTTAAAGTTAAATGAAGATTATGACGGTCTTTAAAACAGAGTTTTGAATTTAATCTACACTACAGATCAATATTAACCCTAAATTTATTTGTGTTCGCTTGTTTCATTACCACCCAACAACTTCTTAGTTGAGCTTTTATTTCTGTTTCTCATGTTCATATTTGTATGTGATTGAAGATTTGCCTTTATAAACTGGATTACTCACCTTTCCTGAGAATAGTGAGCAGTGTGGTAGCAGAAGTGTGAGTTTGGGTAGTTTTTACACAGATATTTATATATAGTCATAGGCTAAATCAGGAAATGATTAATCCTTCCGTCTTAACTGTTTTAAAACATTTATGGGTTTTAATAATTTTAGAAATATGTGCATATAGGTCATGTGGATCACAGACGTCAGATTTTAGGGGTTTGCCAATCTACAGAAACTGTATTTACAGTCCCTGGCTTCATATGAACTCATACAACAAAGTTATGGTTAGCATAATGCTGATACTTTTCTAAAGGGCATGACATGTGTCATGTAGTAAAACCAAAAGATTTCTTAAGTCACACTACATAGTTTGCCTTTTAGGGTCAGTCCTCATTCTTCTCTGTTTCAAAAGTTCAACAAATCATGAATTACACAAGTTACTTACTTTGGATTAAACTGGGTGATTTTCAGCCACATGACAAAAAATAAATAATAATATTTATTTTGCCTTGTTGCAAAGGAGAGTAAAAAATATGACAAAAATGAAAAATATATGAATAAAGAAAAGAGTATATATGTAGATCTGTCATTTTAATTCCACATCAGTTTCTTTTAATTTAACAAAGTATAGTACACTAATTATTAGTTTTATATTGGTTGTGATCAGTGTGTTAGAGGAGAGAGAAGCAAGTTAAAAACTTTTTATATCGACTTTCCATTACATCAACAATGTGTCACTGAAAAACAAGGAGGGAGCAGGAGCACTGTAGGCAGTTTTAAAAGTAACCTCAGGAAAGACTATATTCACACTTTACACAAAACTGAGGAACTGACTCAACTGTAGCTGATGATTTCAACATTGAAGAATAACAAAATGAAGAGCTTCTTTCTACTTGTCCTCTTATTCATTACAGGTACAAATATATCTGCTGCCTGATTATTGGTTTTAGAAACTGAACTGCTACTTGCCTGGCTTTTAAGAGACAGCAATAAAAGGTTGCTGTTTACCATTTAATTTACTTTTTAAGCTGTTTTGACAAAATTACATGACATGAAAATTTGTTTCTCAACAGATCGTGAGGTCCAGGGTAAAGGAAAGCAACCCAACAACAGGGTTGAATTCATCTGCAATCCCAAAACAAGAGGACGATGTCAAATTCTTGAAGAAGCTGGTTTCAAATCGGCAAACTCACAAAATAATTTCAAGGTGATCATCAAACATGATGATAAAATGAAGACATCCAAGTGTACTGAAGGATTTAACACGTACTCTGGCTTATATGAAGTAAAAATTGATGTTGGTAAGAGCCTCTTTTTTCTTCTCTATATCTAAAGTTGCTCATGTCACAATTTTACATAAAAAATCTCTTTGTCAGTTCAATTTTTTTTTAAGGTTGAAGGTTTTATGAAACAAGCTATCCCTGCACGGACCATTAGGAAACGCTGTCTTAATGCTGAAGTGGCTGCAAACTTTACTGATCAACTTCACAGCGCCCCAGCTTTTATTTCACCCTCATCCTGTGATTTTATTGTTGATCATTTTAACAGTAAATTACATGCTACCCTGGACAAAGTGGCCCCACTAAAACTGAAGAAAGTAACAACAAAACCAGCTCCTCCCTGGAAAACTGAAGATATCAAAAAGTTAAAAAGGAACTGTAGAATAGCAGAGCGGATGTGGCGAAAAAACAAACTAACAATAAATTATCAAATTCTACATGAACACTTATGTATTTACAACGAAGCTGTTAGAATATCAAGACAGGCCCACTTCTCCAAAGTCATAACTGACAATAAAAACAAACCACGCTTTCTCTTCTCCACAATCAACCGCCTAATTAACCCTGTTTTTAACAATCCTGCTGATACACCCACTGATGCCAGATGTGAGGAGTTTGCAGCCCACTTCAGAGATAAAATAGAGAAAATCAGATCTGACCTGCGTCAACATCACATTGTAGATTTTAAACGGTCTGGGGCTTTGTTTACTTGTGAGGAAACACTGGAGAGTTTTGCCCTGGTTGATGCTGCAATGCTTAGGGATGTTGTTTCACAGTTAAGATCTGCAACTTGTGTTTTAGATCCCATCCCTACTGCCTTTTTTAAAACTGTCTATGGCTCTTGTGAGGAGGATTTGCTGAGCATTGTGAATTGCTCTCTCCAGACGGGCATCTTCCCTTCCTCCCTAAAGACAGCAGTGGTGACCCCTGTTCTGAAGAAGAGCAATTTAGATGCCTCAGTCCTCAACAACTACAGACCAGTATCCAACCTGTCGTTTTTAAGCAAAATTTTAGAGAAATCTGTTTTTTTATCAGTTAAATTATTTTTTAATCTCACACAATAAATTTGAGAAGTTTCAGTCAGGTTTTAGGACCAATCACAGCACTGAGACGGCACTGGTCAAGGTTGTGAGTGACCTTAGGCTCAATACTGACATGAAAAAACTCTCTGTCTTAGTGTTGCTTGACCTCAGCGCAGCCTTTGACACAGTTGACCACACTATTCTTTTAAACAGACTCCACGACATGGTTGGCCACACTGGTACTGTTTTTAACTGGTTTAAATCCTATCTAACAGATAGAGAGTTCTTTGTTAGCATGAAGGAATCCTCGTCCAAGAGCTATAGAATGACCTGTGGTGTACCCCAAGGCTCAGTTTTAGGCCCCACCCTTTTTAATCTTTACATGCTTCCTCTTGGTGATGTCATCAGGAGACACGGCATAAATTTCCACAGCTATGCTGATGACACACAGTTATATGTTGCCGTGACTCCTGATGAGCACGGGCCCATTGATGCCTTGTTAGATTGTATTTTAGATATCAGAGGGTGGATGGCAGAAAACTTCTTGCAGCTCAACCAGGGCAAAACAGGAGTTTTAATGATTGGACCTGAAGCTGAGAGAGAGAAACTGGAGGCCAAACTGAAAACAGTAGCACTCAACCATTTTAATCAAGTAAAAAACCTGGGAGTGATTTTAGATGCAGATCTCAGTTTTGAGCCTCATATTAAAAACATAACTAAGACTGCTTTTTATCATCTGAAGAACATCTCCCGCATTAGGCTGTTTCTCTCTCGAGCCAGTGCAGAGACACTGATTCATGCTATTATCACATCAAGAATAGATTACTGCAATGCTCTTCTTTCTGGTCTTCCAAAGAAGTACCTGAACCAGCTGCAGCTTGTACAGAATGCAGCTGCACGTCTGTTGACAAAGACCAGAAAGAGGGCCCACATTACACCAATTTTAAAGTCTCTGCACTGGCTCCCTGTCAGCCTCAGAATTGATTTTAAGATTCTTTTATTGGTTTTTAAGTCTCTTAATGGTCTTAGCCTACCTTATTTATCTGATTTGCTTTTATCTTATGAGCCCACTAGACCCCTCAGGTCCTCTGTTACTGGCCTTTTAACTGTTCCCAGAGTAAAAACAAAAACCCACGGCTAGTCCTCCTTTTATTTCTACGGCCCTCGTATGTGGAACAGCCTGCCTGAGGACGTGAGGGGAGCACCTAGTGTGGATATTTTTAAAAACAGACTCAAGACCCACCTTTTTAGTTTAGCATTTTAATCATTACTTTTATTATTACTATTGTATTTATTCATTTATTTATTCTTAACACACAGGCTGTATTCAGCTTCTATTTATTTATCATTTATGTATTTGTTTTATCATTTTGTATACCCTTATTTCACAGGTTCTCTTATTTTATGGGTCTTAGCAATATTACTTTTATACCCAGGGTTGGTTTTTAGATTGTTTTTGATTTGGTTTTACAGTGTTTTATCTCAGTGTTTCACCATACCACAAGACCCCAGAATTTATGACAGCGTTTCCTTGGTCCTTTTAACTTGCTTTTACCCTCTGTGTTGTGTGTGTGTTTGATGGGAAGGGGTGGGGGGTGGGCTTGCTGCTCTTGGGTTGGGGTTCTGGGGGATTTTAAAGCACCTTGAGTTGCTATTTTTATGTATGAAAGGTGCTATATGAATAAAGTTTGATTTGATTTTGATTTAAATCAAATAAAAAGTCATATGGCTGTTAAGTTATTATTAGATTTGACATATTACTGCTTTTCATATATATTTGAATAAAGAATCACATATTAAAGTTTTTTTTTTCCTCTCTCTCTTTTCTCTACTTTATCAAAATCGCTGGACAAAACTACATGTTCAAACAGCATGTAAAACAGATAAAACTACTATCAAATGTTCTCACAACGACAAGTTCAAGGTTTGGTGTTTCTGCAGAGACAAAGGAAATTTTACCACTGATGACTTTATAACAAGATCAACATCCTCTCTAAAGTCAGACGAGACATTCCCTCTCACAAAAACAGGAAGTGGTTTCAGTCTGTCCATCAGTAACGTGTCCTCACGTCATGCTGGTTTGTACTGGTGTGGAGTGAAAGAAGATAAAATATATTATGTATCCCTCACACAACAAAGGGTTAAGGGTGAGTAATCTACATCTTCGGCATTTCAGAATTCACAATGTTTTAAGGAATAACCGAGACACAAATTATTATTTTATACAGATAATTTGACCATAAGATCACCACGAGCTGTTGGTAAGAACATCACATACTTTTGTTAATATAACAAAAAGTACCATTCAGTAAAATTTATCTGTTTATGTCCTCTTTTGATAATGATTATGATGATACTGGTCATGACCATGAAGATGCTGCTGATGATGATGGTGGTGACAGTGACGGTGACAGTAAGGAAGGTGATGGTGGTGACAGTAACAGGGACGATGACAATGATGATGATGATGATGATGATGATGGTGATGTATTTCCAATTTAAATCTGTTTGTATCATATGTAACTCAGAAGTTTTCTTGATTAACAGCACATTAGGTTGCCTTATGTATTAAATATACTTTGTAAAAATATTAGCCTCAGGCATCACAATTTTAGTCATCAGTAATAGAATTGAACCCTCAAAGGACACATTCACACTGGTTCTTTAAATGAACCGTGGTCCACTTCCACTAATAGTACACCATATTTGAATTAGTGTGAATGATCATTCACATTCTCATGGTTCTTGCACTGTTTTAAAAGTTAAATTTAATGCTTTTTAAGACCTCAACAAATATAATTTAATACGGAAAAATGTCTTTCTTTAGAATGCGCAATTTTTTACCTCCTACAATGGAAATCAAAACTTAAAATTTACCATTTGTTATCAATTATGTGCAATGTGTTTTTAAATTAGGAGACAGTATAATAACTAACAAATACGCGTCCTACACCGTTTGGCCCATGTAGATGTAAACACGATAAGAGCTCTAAGTTGAATTACATTAAACACAATTGCATGAAGGAAAGGTTAAGGTTCAGTGCACAATAAAAAATGTAGTGCAGGGCTTTCAGGACTTTCTCAGCTTGCCACACCGCAAGGCCATTCTTGAACGAGTTGTGCATCATGTGAAGGCCACAACTCCCAATCATTTGTAGTTAGGCTCCAATACACTGTTCTCTGTGTTCCTCTTGTAAGAGTTCAAAAAACTGCCGATTAACAGTGGGGCCATCATTGAGAGACAGTGAGAGCATGTTGTTCAGATTCAACTCCTTTGTACCCTTCTTGCAAAAAAAGAAAAAGATGAAGAAAAAGATCAATGTGCCAAGAAATCCACACTAAGTTAAGGGTTGGTTCCATTTGTGTCATGATTGTAATATTAATATTAATATTAATGAAGGTCCATTAGCAGTTATAACCCTTCTTGATGAATGAAGTGATGCCATATTTTCCAACATTTGTCGTTTTATTTTCAACACAGGTGAATGACTTTGCAAGCTATGAATCATGGAACATGCTGGCAAAGACGCCATGAATGTCCTTCTTGAATTTATACATCGTCTTCCATCCACTTATCATTGAATTTTTTACTTCCCCATCTTTGCATGTTGAACCACTCACCTCAACAACCACATCATTTTGACACGTAGCTCGACGTCAGTGTGTGTCGCCGACGTAGCGTAAAACAACTGTTAATCACGCAGTCCTTAACATGTAATTTAATGTCATTTTTTGGTGATGGTCCCAAATGAAAAAGTTAGGCGTACCAGTGCAACCAATGCAAAAAGTTTGTCATGAGCCCTGTTTATATCGAATGACAGCAAGTTTAGAGGGTAGTGTGATATCTTTACTAGAGAAATAGGGAAAGGTTAGATCATAAAATAAAAAAAAGAAGCAGAACCAGAATTTAAAAAATAATTTTTGTTTTCATATACTGATATCATTCATTCATGCGTTGATGAGACATTGTAATTTTGTTCATGCTGTTTATATGTAACTTGACTGAAAATCTGTTTGGTTTCAGAACAACAAACCACATCTGTATCTCCTGTTCATTCTACCAAGACAGCTACAGCATCTACTGAGAGTAAGTTTTATGGTGAGACTGTATTTTAAGTATTTTTTTCAGCTAACCATAACAGTGTGGACAGGCAAAGATGTCCCTATGGTTTATTAACAATCCTGGGACAATTTAAACCCACACAAATGCATCACTTGGCAAGGGACCCCTGTGTTCATGTGTGCAGATCTGCACATGCGTGGTGTTTTGGCATTTGACATTTGAGAGGCTCTGCCAAATCTGACCTTTTTTAAAGTTTTATTTTAGGCCTGAAGGCTGTTAATTTAACCACAATTTTAACAGAAAGGTAGTTTTCAGCTAGTCAGACTGCAGCACTTACCTCTAAGTCCAATTGTGATTCAGCACATACTCTGGCTTATATGAAGTAAAATTTGATGTTGGTAAGAGTCTCTTTTTCTTCTATCTATCTAAAGTTAATCATGTCACAATTTTACATTGAAAATCTCTTCGTCAGTTCAATTTAAATCAAATAAAAAGTCATATGGCTGTTAAAATATTAGATTTGACATATTACTGCTTTTCACATATATTTGAATAAGAATCACATGTTAAAGTTTTTTTTTTCCTCTCTCTCTGTTCTCTACTTTAACAAAATCGCTGGACAAAACTACATGTTCAAACAGCATGTAAAACAGATAAAACTACCATCAAATGTTCTCATAGCGACAAGTTCAGGGTTTGGTGTTTCAGCAGAGACAAAGGAAATTTTACCTCTGATGACTTTATAACAAGAACAACATCCTCTCTAAAGTCAGACGAGACATTCCCTCTCACAAAAACAGGAAGTGGTTTCAGTCTGTTCATCAGTAATGTGTCCTCACGTCATGCTGGTTTGTACTGGTGTGGAGTGAAAGAAGTCAAAGGACACATTCACACCGGTCCTTTAAATGAACCGTGGTCCACTTCCACTAATAGTACACTATATTTGGATTAGTGTGAATGATCATTCACATTCTCATGGTTCTTGCACTATTTTAAAAGTTAAATTTAATGCTTTTTAAGACCTCAACAAATATAATTTAATACGGAAAAATGTTATAACAATTTCTTTAGAATACTCAATTTTTTACCTCCTACAATGGAAATCAAAACTTAAAATTTACCATTTGTTATCAATTATGTGCAATGTGTTTTTAAATTAGGAGACAGTATAATAACTAACAAATACGCGTCCAACACCGTTTGGCCCATGTAGATGTAAACACGATAAGAGCTCTAAGTTGAATTATATTAAACACAATTGCATGAAGGAAGGGTTAAGGTTCAGTGCACAATAAAAAATGTAGTGCAGGGCTTTCAGGACTTTCTCAGCTTGCCACACCGCAAGGCCATTCTTGAACGAGTTGTGCATCATGTGAAGGCCACAACTCCCAATCATTTGTAGTTAGGCTCCAATACACTGTTCTCTGTGTTCCTCTTGTAAGAGTTCAAAAAACTGCCGATTAACAGTGAGGCCATCATTGAGAGACAGTGAGAGCATGTTGTTCAGATTCAACTCCTTTGTACCCTTCTTGCAAAAAAAGAAAAAGATGAAGAAAAAGATCAATGTGCCAAGTAATCCACACTAAGTTAAGGGTTGGTTCCATTTGTGTCATGATTGTGATATTAATATTCATATAAATATGAATATTAATATGAATAATAATGAATGTCCATTAGCAGTTATAACCCTTCTTGATGAATGAAGTCATGCCATATTTTCCAACATTTGTCGTTTTATTTTCAACACAGGTGAATGACTTTGCAAGCTGTGAATCATGGAACATGCTGGCAAAGACGCCATGAATGTCCTCCTTGAATTTAAATGAATTTTGCCTCATCACAGTTTGGAGAACCCACAGTGCCTCTGCCTTTTAAGTGTCTGGTGGTGAAATTAATTTTGTTATAGCCAACTGAAAGGTGGTGTGTGGCCTTGTAATATCTTTAGGTCGTGCTGCAAACAATGCAGGGATTAACCTGACTCCGCTATGGCTAGCTGATGCCTCGTTCCGCTGGTGCTCACCTCCTTTCATATGCGACTCAGCAGCTTTGAGACCCATGTTCCTAATGAAAAGTCTTTTTGCACAGTTTGCACAAGGCCTCGTTGTTGTTTTTGGTTGGCGCCAATCACCTCCGAAATACATCGTCTTCCATCCACTTTTCATTGAATTTTTTACCTCCCCATCTTTGCATGTTGAACCACTCACCTCAACAACCACATCATTTTGACACGTAGCTCGACGTCAGTGTGTGTCGCCGACGTACCGTAAAACAACTGTTAATCACGCAGTCCTTAACATGTAATTTAATGTCATTTTTTGGTGATGGTCCCAAATGAAAAAGTTAGGCGTACCAGTGCAACCAATACAAAAAGTTTGTCATGAGCCCTGTTTATATCGAATGACAGCAAGTTTAGAGGGTAGTGTGATATCTTTACTAGAGAAATAGGGAAAGGTTAGATCATAAGATGAAAAGAAGCAGAAGCAGAATTTTAAAAAATAATTTTTGTTTTCATATACTGATATCATTCATTCATGCATTGATGAGACATTGTAATTTTGTTCATGCTGTTTATATGTAACTTGACTGAAAATCTGTTTGGTTTCAGAACAACAAACCACATCTGTATCTCCTGTTCATTCTACCAAGACAGCTACAGCATCTACTGAGAGTAAGTTTTATGGTGAGACTGTATTTTAAGTATTTTTTTCAGCTAACCATAACAGTGTGGACAGGCAAAGATTTCCCTATGGTTTATTAACAATCCTGGGACAATTTAAACCCACACAAATGAATCACTTGGCAAGGGACCCCTGTGTTCATGTGTGCAGATCTGCACATGCGTGGTGTTTTGGCATTTGACATTTGAGAGGCTCTGCCAAATCTGACCTTTTTTAAAGTTTTATTTTAGGCCTGAAGGCTGTTAATTTAACCACAATTTTAACAGAAAGGTAGTTTTCAGCTAGTCAGACTGCAGCACTTACCTCTAAGTCCAATTGTGATTCAGCACATACTCTGGCTTATATGAAGTAAAATTTGATGTTGGTAAGAGTCTCTTTTTCTTCTATCTATCTAAAGTTAATCATGTCACAATTTTACATTGAAAATCTCTTCGTCAGTTCAATTTAAATCAAATAAAAAGTCATATGGCTGTTAAAATATTAGATTTGACATATTACTGCCTTTCATATATATTTGAGTAAAGAATCACATGTTAAAGTTTTTTTTTAAGGTAGTTTGCAGCTAGTTAGACTGCAGCTTATCTCTAAGTCCAATTGTGAGAGCTGTGACCCAATAAAAACAAATCAGCAAACTTGAACAGATGGTATCCAATCTGTCCAAGATCCAAGAGACTGAGCTTCACTTGTATTTGGTCATTCTTGGCCAAACCTGAGCACCAGCTACTAGCTAGCTTGTACACAAGGACCTCTGGTGCTGTCCTTTTAGCTGTTGCTAAAGTTAGAACTAAAACTTGCAGCGAGGCCTCCTTCTATCATTACGGCCCTCGACAGAGGGAAGAGCCTGCTAGAGGACCTCAGGACTGACCTTTTTAGCTTAGCTTTTAACTGAATTGTCATTTTTATTTTGTTTTATTATTTTTAGCTATTTTTTAACCTAATTATTTAATTATGTACTTATTTATTTAAAAACCGTAACTTTTTCAATTCTGTTTTTATGATTTTAATATAAAGCTTTAAGTTTGTTTATGTGTGTGAGTGTGTGTGCACGCGTGAGAGAGAGAGAGATTGTTGAAATTATTTTATATTCTTCTCAATATGCAGACATTGCTGGTTTAATTTTGTAAGCATGTTTTGCTTCTCATGCAGTACTTATAAATAAGTTTGATTTGATTGAAGAAAACTGAGATTTACTTACCTGTGAAAAGCAAATAAATAACAAAGCCCTCATTTGTAACCTATTTGGCTTATATTGGTTACAAATAGAGGAGTCATACATGGAAACAACCTAAAAGCAGTGTGGAAATATAGAAAAGAAGTTGTGTAATGCCTTGGGGGATGGTTACAAATGTGTGTTGAAAATGTTGCACAAAGTTGCAAAATAAATCTAAGATGGCTGCCTAGAGAGACTTGGCATGGTAGGCTTTTACAAGTTTAATCATTCCCACCTTTGAGGATCAGCACATTCAATAATGACCCAAGCAAATTTGCCCAGGATAACAAGCCCAAAGAAAAACCAAGAAGGTGTGCCAACACATCCGTATTCCTGTTTTATGTTTCACCTATAGAAGACACAACTATCTTATTTTCTTCCAAAAGTAATAACAGTAAAATGTTTTTATCTTGTATAATCAGGTTTTTGTTGTTTAATATTTCAACCAATATGATATATCAAAATTGTAAAATTATTTAGTTATTCTGTTGCAAACTAAATGCTGTATCTATATACTCCAGCGCTCCAAAGTATGGGATCACTTTCCAATTAAATCCAATAGGAAGATTTTCCTAAACTTTTGTGCGGTAGTGTATGTTTGATGTTATTTGGTTTTACGAAGTTCTGAGGCAACCAGAGAAAACAACAGAGAAACAAATAGTCTAAGTTTTTCATCATAAAATCCAGTCTAAAGGCAAAGCATGAAACTAGTATAAAAAAGTGGTACAAAAAAATCAGTTGATATCAAAACAGAACAAGAGATCCACAAAATGGAATACAGGTAACAATTTTAATAAATAATAGGTAACAAATTTCACATTTGAAGGGGATGATGGAGCTACACGTTATCAGGATTGATTTAATTCTAATTTAACAGTTGCAATGATTTTTTTTTTTGTTTGTTTGTTTTTTTAATCAGGGCTTTTAGATTTATGGATGCTGTAATATTTCAATGTACATTTCCTTTTCTTTCAGTAACATCATTACCTACGTCAGCTACTCCATCTGTCAACTTATTCATTACACCTGCTGAGAGAACAATTGGTAAGAAAAACATGAAAATATTGCCAGCATTAAAACAATATAAAAGCCTTTTTTCATTTTTAACAGAAATGGGGAAGACATTGTCATTTTTAGTGGTGGTTTTCTATGTTATGTGTTGTATTTTGTAGGTGGTTCTGGGATAGCAAGCCTTCTGATTGTTGGTGCAGTTTTGTTGATGCTGCTGTTGGTGATGGCTTCCATTCTTTCCAAGAAACGTAAGATTTCTTTGAACAACATGACACACTTTCATACATGCTTTATTTAAATACAAAACCCCTTTAACACATAATACTTACACAGACTGAAGAGCCATACATTGCAAATGATACTGGTAGTGACTAGAAATAACATTTTACAATTCTTTTACATTTTATTGACATTTTACATATTAATAACCTTTTCCTGCATTTGTTAAACAAGCAAAATGTTATATACTACATTTCAGCATCATACTGATCAAAATATCTTTATTATAACTCAAATCAAAACTGATACACTACCTCCAACATGGACAGCAAGCTGTGTTATTACGGTATCATATACTAGCTGTGTATGTGCATTTTACAAACATAAATTTAAATAATTTTACATTTAAAATGTGAAATTATAAAAACCAGACTGGCTCCTTGCAAAAGACAAGCCAATAATATCACAATTTTATACATACAAAATAATAACAATAATAATAATAATAAATAATAACAAAAGATCTTATTGCCTTTTAAAACACCCAATGAAACTTTATAAATCAAGTCAGCAAATCAACATATTACAAAAGTAAATAAATACCAAATGTAAAAAATGTACGTGTTACAGATGTAGCAGTTTATACCGATGAATTGACAAAGGTTGAAGGATGTAAGCAAGTTTGAACGGGTAAGAGGGAGGGAGCCGATATTATGGAGGTCAGGAGAGCAGAGCAGCTAAAAGCTCTGGTCGCCATGGCAACAAGGCAGGGGACGGGGACAGTGAGATGGAGAGAGGAAGAGGATCTTAAGGACGGGAGTTGAAGGCAGTGTGGACCAAAGTTACAATAGTTTTGGATTTTTTATTAGTTTCAGTTTTTATTCTGTTTTAACTTTTTATTTTCATATTCAGTTAGTTTTAATTATTTTTAGAGCAGATTTTCATTTTTTTTAAATGCTTTGTTTTAGTTTACTTTTTATTAGTTTTAGTTTTCTGTTTGTTTTTTTCTAAATTAGGGTATTTGTCAGGTGCAAAATTCAAAATAATTAGAATAAGCATTGTATAATAAAAACTCAAAAAGATACCATTTTTAAGGATTAACTGTATCAGGAGGAAACATGAACAGCCATCAACAAATCAAACACAACAGCCCAAAAGATAGCAGCCTTAAGTAAAACAGTGAGTGCAATGCTGCTTCTGAGATAGTGTGCTAGGTAAAAATCAACATAACCAACATACTAAAGACCCACGGCAACATAACATGAATCCATTCAAGAGACAGTTCACAGTCCACCAGGAGTCTAAAGGAGCTCAATCTGACTAATCATGAACAACTTCAACAACCCAACAACCTCTAGACCAGAGGTTTCATTCATCCAGATGAAACAACTCATAATTAACTACATAAAGAATTGCACTAGAGTTGCAGCAACTTTAGTACGAATCACTGCAGCTGATTAACAGAACAGAACCTCACGTTATACTGGACACGATGAAGCAGTGAACATTTTACACACTGAACATGCACGTGTTTGGTAGAACGCAGAGCCAGACAGCTGGTTAAGATACTGATAAATCTCAGCTGGATGCTGATGTGCTTTTCTTTTCTTATCAGAATTAAAAGTTTAGTCTCCCAGAAAGACCAAGAGAAACTCATCCATGCATTCATCTCCAGTAGGCTGGATTACTGTAATGGTCTTTTAACAGAACTTCCTAATGATGTTTAAGAGCATTAAACATCTGCAGCTCATCAAAATGCTGCTGCTGGAGTTTTAACCAGGACTAAGCGATCCGAACACATCACACCAGTTTTGAAATCTTTGCACTGGCTTCCTGTCAGTCACAGAATAGATTTTAAAGCCCTTCTGATTGTTTACAAATCCCAGAACGGTTTAGGCCCAGAATACATCTGTGATATGTTCAGAGAATATAAACCTAGCAGAGCTTTTAGAGCTAAAGACTCTGGTCAACAAGTCCAGACTAGAGTCCAGACTAAACATGGAGAAGCAGCATTTAGCTGAAACAAACTGCCAGTGGAGAAAATCAGCTTCTCTCACAGAGACAATGTCAAATTCAGATTTTTAACATGGCTTAAACTAACTTTGTTGAGTTATTGTGCTAAATAATTTAGATGCTAATTTAAAAGATTTATCTCTTCATTAATGGTTTATTTTGACAGCCCTGGTAAAAGTCCAAAATTTTTTGATAAATGTAGGATATATATTTTTCAGAATTATCTTGCGTCCCTCTGAAATCATCTTGAGACTCCCATGGGTGTCCTGACCCCCACTTTGAGAACCACTGCACTAGTGGATTTGATTTAGGTCACAAAGCCACCAGACAGATGACACCGAGCAGCTTCCCACAAGAGTTTTCGTTCACAGAACAGTTTATGAATTTCTGTGGTGATAATGAAGGTGAAGACAACCCAGATAGGTTTGGAATTTATATGGAGCAAATAAAGAGTTTGATTCTTTTCTAAACTTCCATCTGGTCAGATTTTACTGCAAGCTTTAAAATAATTTCTTTTTTATACTACAGTATAAAGAGTAAAATAATTTCCTGCGGAGATGGCCGCTCGGTAGTTAGTTGCATCACATAGAAGATTCCTGGTTCAGTCTTAGAGGGAGATCTTTTACATAGACTGTGCATGTTCTCCCTGTGCATGAAATACTTCCTCTAATTGTCCAAAAAAAAAAGCAGGCCTCCTACATTGACTGTAAAAGTGAATGTGAGTGACCCCAAATAGCAAGTCATTGTTTCAGTACATCATTCTTTGGCATTTTAACTTCAATATCAACTATGTCAATAATAGGTCACCTTATCAGAATATCACCATGAATTACTTCTATCAGAAGCCTTTCTGTGTGGAGTTTGCATGTTTCTTCCCTTGTATGCATGGGATTCTTGCCTTGTACTCCAACCACCACAGAACTCTGAATTTCTGTGTAAACCATGAATGATTGTTTGTCTCATCCCTGCGATGATGTCCTCTCGCCTTATTATTAGTGAGATAGGCTCCAGCCCTCCACGACCCTGAATTGGACTAAGGTATAAGAAAGAAATTAATGAAGAAATGAATTAAGATGCATCTTTATTTCCCTTTTATCCAGTATCTCTGTGGATTAAATTAATTTTAGATAGTCACACTATAACATGTTCTTCTACTCAGCATTTTTAACATTTACATTTTTCAAATCAAATCAAATCAAATCAAATCAAATTTAAATAGCACCTTTCATGCACATGGCGACACAAAGTGCTGTACACAATAAAAACAAATCATACATATTCAATACAAAATTTAAAAGCCTTCACATTAAAATTATAACAAAAAAAAAATAGGCACACCTCATAATTGTACACACACCCAGTCACACACAAACTCACACACATACAAACCATATAAGTATAAAAGTAGTAATAAAATGTAAACATCTGAAAACATCTGGCTCGTCACTGCTGTGAGGAAACGATATCTTTTGTAACGTTACACCTTTTATTTTTGGCAGGATTTTCCATTTCAAAAAACAGAGCAGCAGAGCAGCATCCACAAGAGGTTTGTGTATCAATGGTTTGTCCATACGGGTATGAGTGTATTGAGAAATGCTATAAAACTTTAAAAACGTCAACTATTTTTCATTTTGTCATTTTACTTATCAACTCTGTAAGAATTGAATGCAAACTGCTGAAATTACATTTTTTATTTTTCCCTGTAAGGTTCCCGTCTATGAAGAGATAGAGAATAACATCCTGAAACCGGAACCTGTAAAGGCACTGACTACCACCTACGTCACCTTACAGATGCCACAATGCACAGCTGGCTCGCTGCATGACTCTCCTATAAATGTTCAAAGCAGCTCAACTGATGTCGAGGCTGTGATCCCTGTACCCAAGGATGTAAATCAGCCTTCTAGGCTTACAAATGAACCTTTCTACTTAATGGCCTGGGAGTCATAGCAGAAATGAAAAGATCTGCTTGATCAATATTTTAAAGTCCATCCTAGATATGAATAATTGCAGCAATCCATTAGATCCAAAGACACATAACTCACTTACTGTACTTGTAATGAGCAATGCGATGCTTATCTGCCCTGATTACATGTGCTCTTAAATTTTAGTAGCTATTTAAGGTCAGCTGATTTGGTATATCACCAAGGTCAATGAAACGGACTAATTTTATATAAAACTACACGTGTTTTATATTTTTATGTTTTACATGAAAATACTGAATTTTTCCTGTTCTGACAATCTATTTCAAGTTATTTGCCTCATGTCCCTTTTGTGTTACACAAACACAAATACACAAATTTGTTTTGAGAGTAGATAAAAAAAAGTTTTTTGTTTTTTTTTTAAGTCCAGCATGTTAAAAATTTAAAGGTCAATGACAATTAATTATTTTACAGCTACTTTTTTTCTTTTTGCTGAAGTAAGTTATTCATTGAATCTAAGACTTATTGGTGCAGGACTAAAAGCTGTATGAAATTATCTGTTGTGTTTCTGTACAGGTGTACCCGTATGTTTGTTTGGTGTTAGGTTGGACTGAAGGGCTGTTGCCTTCTATCTACTGTATCTTTGTCTCTTCTTCCTTTTTTCTATTTATTTTTCTTAATTACTCTTCTTTTTTTTCTCTCCCCTCTGGTTAAGTCCAGCAAGATTACATAAATTACATAATTCAAAATAAATAAGATTAAATAATATATTTAAATAAAGAAAAAAAATTTAAAAGTCAGATTATCAAAAGTAGCCTTATACCCATAAAGCTCCTCTTGGCAAAGTAAATATGTTTGGCACAACACAGGGGCCTGACCTCCTTCTGCCTGCTACAAGGCTGGACAGGACAAGTTAAAAAATAAATAAATAAATAAATAAAAAATAAGCACAAATCTTTCCCATTGCAGCAATATTTTCTCAAAAGCTATTCCTGATTGTGACACACATTTTGATTTAACTTTGTGGTTTCAGAGTCAAAGTTTGGGGTTCAATTAGATGCCAAAAGTAATGACAAAATGAAAGTAATTTGTGTGCCTTGTGCTTACAGCATTAGCACCAATAATCAGTAAGATTCAGCTGTTAATGCAGCCACACTTTAAAATATAAAAAGGTTTTGAAATACAGTTTTGAAAAAAAAAAAAACTGTACAAAAAGTTGTTTATAATCAGGTTTTTAGGAAAACCACATTCATTTGGATGAACTCTTGTTTACTCCAGTATGTGTTGGTCTTATTAGTGATGAGTTCATGTTTGTACAGAATGGGGTATGGGCGGGTGGGGGTGTGTACATGCGCTTTGTTTGTATGTGTGTGAGTTTGTGTGCAATTGTGTCTTTTTATTTTTTATTTTTTTTGTCCTATTCTTTGATGTGTGAAAGCTTTTAAACTTTGTTTTTAATATGCATAATTTGCTTTTATTATGTACATCACTTTGTGTTGCTTTGTGCATGAAAAATGCTCTATAAATAAAATTTGATTTGATCTGGTTTAAAAGGCAGGTAAATTTTTGTATCTACATTGGATCTTATTTTTACATATGCTCATGGCAAGATCTGCATTTTCTGGTGGTTTGTACCGCTGTTTCACAATAAGAAGGTTCCCGAGGCAAACTTTGACTGGTTAGCAAACACCTTTTTTGGCATCCATCTTGTATCCTAACTGTACTCCGAGTCCTCCCCAGTGAGTAAGAGTCAGTCCGATGTTGGCTTTTGTCTTGTTGCTTACTCTGTCCCTTTCCCTCTTTCTTTTGAACTCTTCCTATGATGATGTCCTATTGAGACATCTGATTCTTTGATGAATCAGATGTCTCAATAAGACATCATCATATTGCTGACTTGCTGTGTCCCTACCCTTCAGGGCGCACCCTTTGGCCTTCTGAAGGTCTCAAAGACCAGTTTTAAAACCCAAAGAGACCTGGCTTTTCAGGCTGTAGGCCCCAGACTCTGGAATGACTTGCCCCTGCCCATCTGTGTGGTCAACTATGACCGTAAGACTATTTTATTCAGGAATGCTTTTTATTGATATTTATTATTTATTGCTTTTGTTTTATTGCACTCATTTTATGTACAGCACTCTGTGATTTTAATCTGTGAAAACCGCTTTATAAATTAACTTTTACTTACTTAGGTGTATCATGAATCATGAATTAGACGTAATACATATTCAAAACCGCCAGTATGTTGATATCCAGATGTGGATAAAAAGTGAAACTCAGCAGTAATGTGATGCGTCCTGGAAGCAAAAGTTGTGAAGCATAGTTTCTCAGCCTCAGGACAGTACAATTGAGTTTTGCTTTACACTACAGGCTGGATTACTGTAATGGTCTTTTAACAGGACTTCCTAAAAAGAGCATTAAACATCTGCAGCTCATCCAAAACGCTGCTGCTAGAGTTTTAACCAGGACTAAGAGATCTGAACACATCACACCAGTTTTGAAATCTTTACACTGGCTTCCAGTCAGTCACAGAATAGATTTTAAAACCCTTCTGATTGTTTACAAATCCCAGAATGGTTTAGGCCCAGAATACATCTGTGATATGTTCAGAGAATATAAACCTAGCAGAGCTCTTAGATCCAAAGACTCTGGTCAACTAGTCCAGACCAGAGTCCAGACTAAACATGGAGAAGCAGCATTTAGCTGTTATGCTGCAAACAAATGGAACAAACTGCCAGTGGAGATTAAACTTTCCCCAAATGTAGACATTTTTAAATCCAGGTTAAAAACTTTTCTTTTCTCATGCACCTATGCATGAAATCTGCACGGTAACTTTTTTAACTTATCTTGCTTTTAATCATTTCAATGTAATTTATTATTTTATTGTGATTATGTGTTGATGCCTTTTACTATTCTAAATATCTGTAATGTCTTTGTTTTATGTAAAGCACTTTGAATTGTCCTGTACATGAAATGTGCTATACAAATAAACTGCCTTGCCTTGCCTTGCCTTACACAAACCAAGTCACACTCGAGCAAATGGATATCAACACATTAGCTAATGTTGTGGCCTTTTCAGCAAAGAAACACAAGAGGACATCATGGGAAGAAAAGAAGACACAGAGCAAGAGAAGACAAGAATTAAAGGACTTACTTTTACTGTCTGGAGAGAGCTAACAGTGCAGGAGGATGCAAGATGGATGCTCAATTAGCCATCGTTCAGGGACACTAAGAAAATCTGCCAAGTTCCCTTTTGCTTCTTTAATGGATCTAAGCAATATATAATAACAAATATGAAATTTTGATTTAGATTATATTTTTGATGTATAATCAATCGACAGAAACTTTGCTTTAGGGTGGCTGGCTTTATATGAAGGAATAGTTTAGGGTTAACATAAAGCTAATGTTCCTCTCCAGTGCATACTGTTTCATTCTCCTTGACTCAGTCTTCAGTCTCCTCTGTTTCAAAAGTTTAGCATATCATAAATCACACAAGCTAATGAACTTTCAGCCACAAATGAAAAAAGATTGATATTGATTTGGCTTTGTTGTCTTTGTTGTGTAGCACAGAATAAAGAAGGCCAGACTGAGGAACATTTTAACAGGTTACCAGTACCCATAAAGAAAAGTTATATATATGCAGACTCCTCTCATTGGAATTACACATTATGTGAATTTAATTCATTTTTCACACCAAAGTCATCTACACCAACTGATGGTATTATATTAGTTGCTATCAATGTACCTGAGGAGAAAGAGAGAGGGTATGAAACTGATTTATGTCTATTTACCAATACCGCAGAAAAATACTGTGTCATGAAAAAAGAGGAAGAAGGGGGAGCATGACATGTAGGCAGTTTTATGTCATCTCAGGAAATATAGCTATGATCACACTTAAACTGACGGGCTGATGCAGCCAACAGTTTTCTCTCAGATGATTTCAGCATCAAACCAACAACATGAAGAACTTTTTTCTACCCATCCTCTTGATTATAACAGGTACAAACATATCTGCTGCATGATTATTGAAATGTTGACATTTTAAATACCTGACTTTTAAGTAATAACTAACTCAAATGTTGCTATAGATTACTCAGTTTGCCTCTTGGATAATTTGACTAAATGACTAATAATGTGTATTTTCAACAGGTTGTGAGGTCCAGAGTAAACGGAAAGAATCCAACAACTGGGTTAAATCCACCTGCAATCCTAAAACAAATGGAATATATCAAATGCCTGAAGTAGCCAGTCACATCCCAAAAACTTCGCAAAAGATTCTCAAAGTAATCATCAAACATGATAATAACATAACAACATCCAAGTGTATTGAAGGATTTAATACTTCTTCTGGCTTATATAAAGTCAAACTCGGTGTTGGTAAGAGATTCAGATTTTTTTATCTAAAATTCTCTCATCTTGCATTTTATTTTAAATGAAATAATAATAAACCAATAGGCATGTATATATATGTGTGTGTGTGTGTGTGTGTGTGTGTGTGTGTGTGTGTGTGTGTGTGTGTGTGTGTGTGTGTGTGTGTCCTTATATTCTTATGTCTTTTCTTTCAGGAAATGACTCTCCAAAACCAAACATTCAAACAGCATATAGAACAGCTAAAACTATCATCAAATGTGATCACAAGGACAAGTTCGGGATTTGGTTTTTCTGCAAAGAAGAAGACAATTTTACCTGTTGGGACCTGTTGGGACCTGTCAGGACCGTCTCAAAACTTAGAGGAGACGTTTGTAGTCACAGAAACAGGAAGTGGTTTCAGTCTGTCCATCAGTAACGTGTCCTCACGTCATGCTGGTTTGTACTGGTGTGGAGTGAAAGAAGATAAACAATCCTCACAGCATTTACCTGTTACTGTTACAGAACTAAAGGTAGAAGGTGAGTAATCCACTTCCTCAGCATCTCAGGTACTTAACATGCTATTAAAAATATAAGACTACCACTTAACAAAATGTATCTGTCAGGGAGAAAATTCAACCACATTTCAACATCTTGTAAACTCCACAAACCCTGACATGATACCAAGCTTTTCCATGAATCATCACTAATCCAACAAAATTTGTCATAATAGTGTGAGAGGTAACAGCAGCCATTTAAACAAGAAAAGAGTGATCAAATGTGAAGGCGGTATACATGTAGTCAGTGCAAATGATGTTTTCTAATGATTACTAATAACTTTATTATAAAAAAAAAAAAAATACAAATTTTTGGTTATCTTTATTTAACCTTAATTTTCATCTTTATTGTGGGCTATAAAATTACTTCTGTCCACAAATTATGAAACTATAAATGTTGTTTACTAATTCTTTACTATAGAAATACACAGATGCACATAATCTTCTTTTGGGCCTGCACACTTCTCTGTCAGAGCATCTAAGCTCCTTTTCTGAGAGTAAGGCCCAAAATGTAAATGGTTCCCTTCTCTCAGGAGAAAAGAACCATTTATCATTAAGTACTGAATGTGGACATACTGTATTTAAAGTCTACCAGGACCTGTTCCTAATATATATATATATATATATATGTATGTATATACACACACACACATATATGTATGTGTGTGAGTGTAGGTGTGTGCGTAATATCAGCTCTACCACTATAAAAATGACTCATTAATGCAGGAAGAACGTTTGAGTTGTGGTTTATGTGTTACCATTATAATTTCCTGCACCGCCCTGATAAAATGGGTGGTCGGAAACTTTGACTGTAGCAGCATAGCAGCACGTCACTATCAGTCACAATCTGACATTTTTAGAAAGAAAGAAAGAAAGAAAGAAATAATAAATTTATACATTATATATACACATATATATATATATATATATATATATATATATATATGTTAGGGATATATATATGCATATATATATATATATATATGTGTGTGTGTATGTATGTAAATGAGAAAAACGATTTGAAAACACATAAAACTTCTGAAGAGCAAAACTTGTAGTCTGCGTTGTACTACTCTGGTGAGGCTGCAGACTGGAGCTTAAGTAAGAACTGGTAGGTGATCTGCAACAGATGGGTTGCACCACCATGCTCAACAGGAAGTCTTAGAGCCAAAGAGCAAGAAGAAGAGAAACAAAATTAAAAGTAAAAAAAAAGGTTTCTGACATTAAATGTACAATCAGATGCACAGTCCAAAGAACTTGAAGTCCATGACACCCTCAACATCCTCCCTGTTGATGCTCAGGCCTGAGTGTTGTGTGGTCCTTGCCTTCAGGAAATGAATGATTTCTTGGGTCTTGTGAGTGTTAAGGTTGAGACAGGTATCTTTACACCGAACTGCCATCATCTAGAATTCCTCTCTGTGCTTTGTTGTGATATTGTCATATTTGGTAAAGGTTTTCGGTGTTATCTAGCGAATGTTGCAGGTGGTTCTGGGGCAGCAAATTGTCTGATTGTTGGAGCAGTTTTGCTGATGCTGCTGTTGGGGACTGCGTCTATTGTTTTCTACAAACGTAAGAACAAACACCATTTACATGAAGCACATATTCATATATGTTCTCTTTATACACAAATCCTCTTTCATATACATGTAATGTACAACTTAAAGAACCATGCTACTAGTGACTAGGCATGACGGTTGACTTGTATGTGTTTATTTTTGTTTTTCTATTTTTTATTTCTGACAGAATTTCCATGTTCAAAAAACAAAGAAAACGGAGCAGCAGCAGAGCATCCCATAGAGGTTAGCGAATGAATGGCTGGTCTGTGTGGGAATGACAGTATTGAATAACAAAAAAACTTTCAAGAATTTTTCAGTTTGTCATTTTATTTATCTACGTTGTACTGAGAATAGAGATTTGAGGATTGAATGCAAACCATTCAAATTGTGATTTTCATTCTTTTCTGACAGGATCATGTCTATGAGGAGATACAGGAGAACTTCCAGAAATCAGAAAATGCAGTGACTACCATCTACACCACCGCTAAGTTTACCACAAATGAACCTGACTCTCTGCATTGCTCTACTGTAAACTTTAAAAACAGCTCAGCTAATGCAGACATAGCTCCTCTTTCTACAAATATCTTACTGTGAGGTCTGGCCAGAGCCCATCCTGTTTCACTATAAATTAGCCATCTGGCCTACTGGTAGTCATCTTCACCCAACAGCCAAGAAACCAGAGCAGAAATGAAAAGCTTTTTACACTCAATTATTGGATCTTAATTGCTGTTTGACCAATAAAATCAAGTAATTTAATGTGTCAAATACTGTCTCCTGATGTGATAAATGTGTTTGATATTGTTTATATATCTTACATAGAAATATGGACTCTTTCCTGCTCTTTTTTAAACATAATTTCAGATGCACCTCCACAAAAAGCATTGTGACATTGAGAAAAGACAAAAGGTAGTTGCTTTGGAAAAGACTGTTTTCTTCTTCATTAGCAGACTTGGTCATTTAGGAAAGTAAAGATAAGGCTGAAAAAGAAAGAATACTTTGTCAGTAGCTTTACAAACTCACCACAGTCTGCATGAGAAGTGGTAGAGTAAAAGTAAGGATTCAAAGACAGCAGTAATTAAAGCAATAGTAGTCTACATTTCAGTTTATTACATGTATTTCTGCATTTCTGAGATAAACTGGCAGCAAAATGATACATGAACACATAGATGTGCAGCTGCAAAGCTGTAACTGCAGCACAGTGTGGATAGAAAACCATGTTAAGATTGTCAAGTGCTAACTGATGCCACACCTAAAAATCTTACCAGAACATCCAATCAGAATAAAAAGAATAAGTTTTGTTTTTTTCAAGATATGTCCTTATTGTAGCATGCCTATATATACATATATTTAGCATGCACAACGTGTGCAAAGAGACATAACAGCAATGATAATTCAAGGAAAACTTCAGAAAATCTGAATATTGTGAAAAAATTCAGTATTGGAACATTCAGAGTGCTGTAACAAGGCATATTCATGAAGTTGAGTGGAAGGAAAAAGTGTGGTAGGAAAAGAATAGCAAAAGAGATGGCTTGAGAGAAATGTCAGACGAAATCATTTTGAGAATTTGGAGGAGCTTCACAAGGAATGGACTGAGGCTGGAGTCAGCGCATCAAGAACTACCAAAGCGCGATCCTATACAAGAGCTGCAAATGTCCTATTCCTCATGTCAAACCACCCCTGAACCAGAGACGTCAGGAGCGTCATACAAAAGAACTGGATTGTTGCTCAGTGGTAAACAGGCCTTTTTTTTAGAAAGTAAAGTTTACATTTCATTTGGAAATCAAAGTCCCAGAGTCTGGAGGAAGAGGCACAGAATCCATGTTGCTAGTCCAGTCCAGTCCAGTGTGAAGTTACTAGAGTCAGCGATAATTTGGGCTGCCATGTCATCTGCTGGTGTCGGTCCACAGTCAACACAGCCATCTACCAGGAAATTTTATAACACTTCATGCTTCCTTCTGCTGACCAGCTTTATGGAGATGCTGGTTTAATTTCCAGCAGGACATGCCAAAGGTACCAAAAGCTGGATCAATAACCAAGATGTTACTGTGCTTGACTGGCAGCATTTATACAAAAATAAACTGAATAAAAATGTACCAGTGAAGCCCATGGATTGAGTTGTACAAAGGTGAGCATTATGCGGAAATTGTTTTCCCAAAACAAGATACTAAACATTGGTTTTACTGTTCAGAACATGTTTTCTCCGTTCATCCCCCCCAAGTTGCTGCAGAAGCTTCTTAGGTCTTAAGGCTCATTTATGCTTGCTTACTTATGAAAATAGCAACACCCATTTTGAACGTTGCCATACGTCACCATCCTTATACTTCCATGTGCGGCATAATGGAGGTTGGTAGTGATCCATTTCATTTACTGTAAATAATTTTAACTTAAAAACCGACAACGCCACATGGGGAATTTCACCCCAGGAAATCTAAACTACTAGGCACACAGGTTTGAATCAAACATGTGGACAGATGTGATTCAGACATTAACATTTTATTAAAATGTATACAGAGTTAAAGACAAAATGGAAATTACTCCAACCTAAAGCCAAAGGTGCAAAAAAAAGGGGGTGAGTTTGAATAACGACCACCATCCTGCAAATATTAGAAGAGTTAAAAAAAAAATACAAAACACCCTCTAAAACCCATAAATTTAAAACCAGATATGGTAACCGATACAGAAGACAGATGAAACTTATGGCGTTACATCGCTGCCAAATACTCTGAATGGAAGTTCGATCAGATCAAAAATGTTCCATGAAATATTACTCAACAGCCAAGTTTTTTGAGGGTCAGAGAGTCCAGATTAGAGTTTGTTAGTCAATTAGGAATATACTGAATCTGAAGAATGCAACTCCTATCTATCCCACTTTCACACTTGGATAAATATTTTTGTATTATTAAATCAAAATAGTAATATCTCAGCTTTATACGGTCTATCAGTGCAGAACAAAACCTCTGAGTTTCAGATTTCACTTTGAGTGAGGTTGATGGCAGCAGTGCAGGGGACCTCTTTCTTTTGTTACAGCACTTTGAAAATGTTATATGATCTGATAATGCTGGTGTGATCACAGACTCCTTAATGATAAGGTCTCTGCCCTTTCACATGTGCAGAGTATAGCAAGTGGGAACATTTGGTATACAAATTAATCTATTAATTTTTGGTTATGTAAAAATTATATTTATGTTGACCAGCACCACTTGATAGGAATAATTCTTACACACTGGGGCTTTAAAAATATTTGGTTAGAAAAAAATTATGTTAATGTTGATCAGCAAGTTGATGAGTGGAGAAACTTTTACCAATGAACCTGATAAGAAGCATCTGCTCATTTATAGATCAACCAAAATTTGCTTCAGTCTCAGATTTACCTCTTCAGTTTTATTTTAATGACAGCAAGACAAGCCTTTTATGCAAAGATGTTGTCACAAACAGTAGAAGAAAGTATGTAAATTGTTTGATTATAGGAAAATTTCTTCAGCATACCACCACCATACGTAGCTACATGTACCACAGTAGCTGCATAAATAGTGATATGTTTGTTGCTACCTAAGGAGGGAGAAACATAGTACTGCATTTTATTCACTTACGACAACACAGACACTGCACCACTGAAGTAAGATAATAAGGAGGAAGTAGACTGATAAGTAGTAGTAGTAGTAAGTAGTTATAAATATAACATCAGGAAACACTGCTATGTTCACTCTTCACCCGAAAGAGGAACCGACACAACCAGCAGCTGAATTTTCTCTCAGATTATTTCAGCATCTTAGACCAACAAAATGAAGAGCTTCTTTCTACTCGTCCTCCTATTAATTACAGGTAGAATAAATCTGCTTCCTGATTATTGATATTAGAAACTGTAAACTGAAACATTTCTGCCTTGTGAGGAATAACTTAGAAATCAAATGTTATTGTAGACTATTTGTTGTACATCTTGGATAATTTGATTAAATGACATGACATGAACATTTTTCTGGTTTTTCAACAGGTTGTGAGCTCCAGAGTAAACCGAAAGGATGCAACAAGTGGGCAGAATTCATTTGCAGTCCTAAAACAAATGGAATATACCAAATGTCTGAAGCAACTAATCGCAAATCAAGAACTTTAGAAAAGACTCTCAAGGTGATCATCAAAGATGGTGATAACAAAAAGACACCTAAGTGTTGGAAAAAAGATACACTGTCCTCTGGCTTGTATGGAGGAGATTTTAAAATTGGTAAGTTTTTATTTCTTTCTTTTGTAATTCAAATCCATTCATGTCTAAATTTTACATCTAGGAATATTTAACATAGTTAAATTAAAACTAATTACCAATCAAATTAATTAAATTGCATATTCGGAATAAAAGAATAAAAGTAATTTTTCCTCCCATTTTGTCATTTTTGTTCTCTCTCATTAAGTCAAGCAATGTTCTCTTTTGTCTTAAATTCAAAACATTTTGTCGTACAGGTCCAAAAAAAAAAAAAAAAGAAATTAAAATACATTAGAAGGTAACACTGCTGCTTATCTTTCCTCTCCTTCTAGAAAAAGCCTGTCCAAACCCACATATTCAAACAGCATATAGAACAGCTAAAACTACAATCAAATGTGATCACAAGGACATGTCCAGGGCTGTTTTTTTCTGCAAAGAAAAGGAAAATTGTATTTGCGAGGACTTTCAAACAACATCCTCTCTAAAGTCAGACAAGACGTTCACTCTCACAGAAACAGGAAGTGGTTTCAATCTGTCCATCAGCAATGTGTCCTCACGTCATGCTGGTTTTTACTGGTGTGGAGTGAAAGAAGGAGACAAATATTGTGTGTCTCTTATACAACTAAAAGTTAACAGTAAGTAATTCACATCTTCAACATCTCAGGATTCATAATGTTTTAAGAAATGACTGATTTACAAATTTTTATTTACAGCAATCACCAACTTCACAAGATCACCACGTGTTGGAGAGACCTTTACATACTATTGTAATTATAAGAATTGCCACTCTTCAAAATTCATCTGTAAGGGAGAAGATCCAGCCACATGTCAACATCTTGTAAACAGCACAAAGCCTGATATGAGTTCAAAGTTTTCCATGAAAGATGATAAAGCAAACAAGAAAATCACCATAACAATGAAAGAGGTGACAGCAGCCGACTCTGGGACATACTGGTGTGGAGCAGAAACCACTGATGAACAACGCTGCAACACTTTCATCCACAGAATGATCTTAAATGTTGGTAAGATACACTCACGCTGAAAGTCCAGTTTGTCTCCAGTTTTACAAATTGTTAGGTATCAGCATTTTATTTAAATCATAATGAACAGAGTACACGGTGCCTCAGAGTGTTGGTGAAGAAGTTAATGTGTTTTTAAGCCATGAAAAGAAGAACAGAGGAAGGTGATACTGAAGGAGCGATCATATATGAAGGTGGTACATATTTATACTCAGTAGTAGTGATTTTTGCTTTTTCCTTGGTTTAGAAGACTTCTATGTTTACTGAACCTTTACCACAGAAAAACATAAACATTTTTCTTTTTTCTTTTTGTTTTGTTTGGTTTTTTCACATTTCTACGTTTCAGTTTTACATTTTCAGACAAAGGAAATGTTGGGAGAAAAGTTATGCATTAAGAAGAATCCTAATACTGTATATCATATTAATGAAATCGTGGTGAAGTAAAGAGAAGAGTCAATATGATGTTCTGTCTGACCACGACTGCATTCATCACATCCACCTGATGTGATGGTTGGAACTGCTTCTCTTTAGCTAGGTATCTGATGTCAGCTGGAAAAGATGATGTTCTAAGTTTGGGGCAGTGAATTCTTGAGCATGAACAACTTTTTGTAAGTTTAAGGGTAGAACTGCTCACAGCGGCATGTTGTTTCAAACAGATACAAACCTCAGGACATGTCTCCTCAGGTTGAGAAAGTTCCTCAGCATAGACAGAGTTTGTAGAAGTCCAGCAAAGAGAAACTGTTGTATTTAGCTCATCGTTGGGTGTCTGGCTGGTTCCTCAATAAATGGTGTCGTAAGTTTTTCATTTTCACAACATGAAACCTTTTATCAATCGCCTGGATGACTCCAGCTCACTGAGCACCTCCCTGGACTGGATGTTGTTCAGCCCTCTGCTTTTAAGACTGGATATTTTGTGCAGCACTTTAGGCTCTTTGTCTTGTTTAAATGTGCTATATGAATAAACTTGACCTTGACCATAATGGAAAAAACAGTTGTTCATCCCCATAGAATGACAAAACAGATTCTCTTGATCCAACGGACAGTGGTATATGACTTAATCACCAGGATCGAGACCAAGCTGGCTCATTTAACTTTTGATTAATGCAGTCAACCCCTTTGTCAGGCCAACCGTCACTGGAGCTCCATCTGTTGTGAGGCTGCTCAACTTCTCAAATCGTAACTTAAATTTGTTCATTGCTTAAACAACTTGAAGGAACAGGTCTTCACCTCTGGATGTTGCATGCATTGCTCGCAAAAACATCAGCTCTTCTGTGGTTTCAAAGTCAGCTGTAACCCCACACACAAAAACTGCTAGCTGTGTCGTATTAGTGATGTCTATTGTCTCGTCACAGGCCAGAGAAAAATACTCAAAATTTCTTGCATTTTCCTTCAGTGTTTTTTATATCATTTGCCATTATGTCATTTGTGAGCCTGTCTGTAGCTGTTCTTCTGCACAAACAGATGCTTTTAAATAATTTTACTTTGCAGCTCTGCAGCAGCAATGACGCAATCCTTCACAAACTCAGTGTCTGCAGGCTTCAACTTTACAGTTAGCTCACTCACCATAAAACTGTTTTAAAAACGTTTTCTCTGTGGTTCTGTGGTCTTGTTAAGGTGGCACTGCACCAAGAATTACTGAAGAAGCAGACAAGACACAAAGAAGAAAACTTGTTCATCTACTGGTCAATGCAGGAAACTTTGGATTTAAGTACTACATCAGATCATAGCCGTCTTGGGTTGATGTAATATTCTATTTTACTACTTTTACCAAATTCTTTCACGTTTGACCGCGAGCTATTTCTCCCATCCAGAGCCACCTATCACCTCACACGCTAATGTTTCGGTTGTCTTTAAAATGCTGTGTGCTGAACCCACAATGCACTTCCTGCATTTAGTCTGCTTAAAACAGACTGAAACCTGCAAGAAACCAAGGCCGCTTCCCTTATTCAAATCAGGATTCATTTCCGCATTGATGACCCCAAATGAAGTGGACTTTCTAGCAAATAGACCACAATTTAAATAAAAAAAGCTGTTGTGAATGTGCCCACAATCATCACTACAGATTTGAACTGAAGGAAAAGTCAAAAGTTACAGTTTCTGTGAGGTGCAGTCAAAGGCATTGTTTGTGTATCTGATTTGAAAAACAACTGGTTATTTAGTGAAATGATTATGTAGTATTATTTAGTTTTGTAGTATTTATTTTATGTAATAATATTTAATTAAGTGACTTCAGGCAGACCTGAAGTCATACATAGTCAGAAAACACCCTTCGTCCACGAAGACTATTCATTTTTTCAAGAAACTTGACTTTGTTTGTTCAAACAGTGACTTGGACATTTTCTACCCGCTAAAAAGCAAGAAATAATATATTTAGTTCTGACTGGATGTTCATGCTTGGACAGAGATAGACAAGCTGTTTCCTTTTATCAGTATATTTGAAAGTGAACAGCTGGTATTGCTGTGTCACAAATGAAGCTAAAGGCCTATAAAGGATGTCAGCTATCATCAAAAAAAAAAAACCTGATACTATACCAATCATTTAATTTGAATGATTATCTGTGTTCAAATTTGAACTGGCACTGTAAATCAAAAGCTATTGGATGTGATTGATTTTGACTTAATAGTTGGGTGAATGCTTTTTTTTTCTTTTTTCTAAGTTCAGGGTGGCTTTCAAATTTATGGATGCTTTCGACTTATAATGTGCATTTCTTTTTCCTTTCCTTTCAGTAACCACATCACCTGCTCCTTCAGACCACTCAACGACTACATCACCTGCTCCTTCAGACCACTCAACGACTACACCAGCTGAGAGAATGATTGGTGAAGCAAAAAGAGAAAAAAAAAAACATCTTCAACATTAAATTAGTGTGAAATCATTCAATCTCAACATTGCCATGTTCAGTGAATGTTTTCCATGTTATGTGGTGTGTTTTGCAGGTATTCCTGAGATAGCAAAATATCTGATCGTTGGTGCAGTTTTGCTGATTCTGCTGTTGGTGACTGTTATTGTTTTCTACAAACGTAAGAACAAACATTTTCTTATCACATCATTAGGCATTTATGACTTTGACAAACAAATCACTTGTATAAAACAAGTTATTTTAAGACAATACACTGAAAATAAAATGAAAGAAGAGGACTGTTTCACAGCACTACACAAACATTGTGTTTACTGGTAGTAACTAGACATGACTGTTTACTTGTAGTTGTTTATTTTTTGTTATTTGTAATTTATTTCTCACAGGATTCTCACAGTCAAACAACAAAGGAAAGAGAGCTGCAGAACAGCATCCCAGAGAAGTTAGTGTATGAATGGCTCCTCTGTTTGATTATTAGAATTTTCAAGAATTTTTCATTTTGTCCTTTAACTTATCTACTTTGTGTAAAGAGTAGAGCTTGTAAGGAAAATTAAATAGTTAAATTTAAATTTATTTATTTATTTATTTTTATTCTTCCTTGAAAGAATTGTGTCTATGAGGAGATACAGGAGAACCACTGGAAGCCAGAGCCACAAAATGCAATGACTACCGTCTACACCACCGCAACGATGCCCTCAAGAGAACCTGACTCTCTGCATTACTCAACTATAAACTTTCAAAGCAGCTCAGCTGGTACACAGGCTGTTGCCCTTCAACCCAGCTCGTCTTCCTGCCTGTATTCTGCTGTGAAGCCCAGCGAGAGGCCAACTGGCTCCACCATAAACCAGCCTTGCAGATCTACAGACAAATCTCTCTACTCGACAGTGATGAAGCCACAACAGACATGAAGAGATCAGCTTAGTCAAGATTAGCAAAATTTTTTCACCATAAACACGTGTTCTTGCTTCAGCTTCACAACACTGCTCCAGAAGGGGGAAAGAAATGTGCAGTAGCTGAAAAGTCATTCCTACCATATTGTCTTTGTTTCACAGAATTACTATAGAAGCCTAAAACAAACTTTGTTTTGCATTTTATTTTTGCGGCTTTAAATTTGTAAAGACAAAACATGTCATTGCATTGTTGCTAATCATATGTCACTGTTTTCATCTGCCGCTTCCATGTCATAACTGGAGTTTTAAGTGAAAATTTTAAATTTGAATTTAACTGAATATTACAGTTTCAGTGCATAAGTGCAGAGATTACAATTCTGCTTTTTGTTCGCCCTCTGTATTAAAGCCAGCTTTGAAATTCATGTTGACTTCATACTTTTTAACAAAAAAAATCTTGAAATTTTTATTGTGCTTTGACTTTGATATATATGATATATATATATATATATATATATATATATATATATATATATATATATATATATATATATATATATATATATATATATATATATATGTTCAATTAATTTCATTTCAATTCAATTCAGTTCAGCTCAATGCCTTTATTGCTAATTACACAAAGTAGTGCAATGAGATTGCTGGTCACTCCAGCTACATAAAACACATAAGGACAATGGTACAAACACACTGAGTATATTAGAAATTATATATTAAAATCAGTTGAAATTAATTCATTTTTAATTTTGAGATTTAAAAGCAACATTTAACTGCTACTGTGTAAATGGAATAGTGATATGGTAGGACATACACTGTAGTTAATTGCTTTTAACAGCTGTTTCTAAAAGAAAGTGTAGTTAATCTAGCCAAGGCATTAGCAAACTAAGCACCTGCTTAGGGCCCCATCAACACAAGAGACCCCCAAAGGGCAGTTAGTTTTGTTTTGTTTTTGTTTTTTTAAACAATTTCTTAATTTAATATTTTCTTTAATTAATATTCATTTTTACATGTGTGAGTGATGATTTAAATGTACATTTGACAAAATATTCCAAAAAAATATATATTATTTTAAAGAAAAACAGCATTATGTAAACAGATAACTGTCTCTATGTTCTATGCTCCAAGCTCTACAGCTAATGTGTGCAACCAAGCATGTAGTGCACAGTGCGCAGCTAAAGAGGAGATGGAAGAACAAAACAATGTTGCAAAAAGAATTTCTTCAGGGTCAAGAAAAAAGGAGAACGGGAGTAAGAGGAGCAAAATAAAGGACAAGATATAGGTAAATTTCCTCTAGTCAGAAAAGCCCCTAAATCTGATCTGATATATTGTGGAATACTGAGACTTAATTTTGATCAAGGAGATTTTTCTCTACTGTGGGTCACTATCTTCAAAAATGTTTTTTCCTTCAAAAACAACTTTAACAAACGTTTAGCTAATTAAAGACATATTCCTTATGTTGTATTTTATTCTTTGTTGCATATCTATTCAATAAAGTTTTTTTGCCTCCTTGGGCTGGGTTGAGCTTCTGCCCGCAATGCATTGTGGTCTATAATGACCCGTCCAGTGACCATCGATGTTCACTACTTTTCAAGATGCATTGTGGGTAATTTGAGTGCAGTACCATTTTTTTCTCTCTGGACATTCGGACACCTCTACAAAATGGCATAACCCTTATATAGGGCACTATGTAGGGAGTAGGGTGCACACTCAGACACAGCCAGAATAAGGTATTGTTCTGTGCCTCATCACCTGACGGGACACTGAAATTTAATACATATATGACTTTCCATGGCTTCTGTAGTTGTAATAACGTGCTTAAATGGTAAGATTCCAGTAGAGCACTACTTGGTTCCATACATTAGTGCACGATAGGAATAATTCTTACACACTGGGGCTTTAAAAAATATTTGGTTAGAAAAAAATTATGTTAATGTTGATCAGCAAGTTGATAAGTGGAGAAACTCTTACCAATGAGCCTGATAAGAAGGGTCTGCTCATTTACAAATCAACCAATGTAAGCTTCAGTCTCAGATTTACCTCTTCAGTTTTATTTTAATGACAGCAAGACAAGCCTTTCATGCAAAGATGTTGTCACAAACAGTAGAAGAACGCATGTAAAGTGGTTGATATAGAAAATTTCTTCAGCATACCACCACCATAGCTACATGTACACCACAGTAGCTGCACTACACTGATAAAAATAATAATAATAAATAAGCTACTTAACAAATATTTTAGCATCTTTTTGCATAATTTTATTATGTAGTTTGAGCAAAAATAGTCTTTGTAAAAAACTACTGTTGTTTGAATTTCTGAGTAAAATCAACAGGATTTTGACATTCCTCTAGCCATGTCTTTGTTTGTGATCATCCATCCATCTATTTTCTGCCGTGTATCCGGAGCACGGAAACCCAGACTTCCCTCTCCCTGGCCACATTCACCAGCTCGTCCGGGGGGGATCCCAAGGTGTTCCCTGGCCAGCCGAGAGATGTAGTTGTTCCAGCGTGTCCTGGGTCTTCTTCGGGGCCTGCTCCCGGTGGGATGTGCCTGGAACACCTCACCTGGGAGGCATCCAGGAGGCATCCTCACAGATGCCTGAGCCACCTCATCTGGCTCCTCTCGATGTGGAGGAGCAGCAACTCTACTCTGAGCCCCTCCCGGCTTACTGAGCTTCTCCTCCTATCTCTAAGGGAGCGCCCAAAACTCATTTTGGCCACTTGTATTCACGATCTCATTCTTTCGTTCACTACCCACAGCTTGTGACCATAGGTGAGGGTGGGAACGTAGGTCAACCAGTAAATCGAGAACTTTGCCTTTTGGCTCAGCTTCACCACGACAGACCGATGCAGAGTCTGCATCACTGCAGATGCCACCCCGATCTCACCTGTCGATCTCCCGCTCCATCCTTCCCTCACTCATGAACAAGACCCTGTGATACTTGAACCCCTCCACTTAGGTAAGGACCTCATTTCCGACCCGGAGAACACACTCCACCTTTTTCCTGCTGAGGGCCATGGTCTCGGATTTGGAGGCGCTGATTCTCGTCCCAGCTGCTTTACACTTGGCTGTGAATTGCTCCAGTGAGAGCTGAAGATCACGGCCTGATGAAGCAAACAGAACCACATCATCCACAAAGACCAGAGATCCAATCCTGAGGCCACCAAACCGGATCCCCTCAACACCTCCTCTGCGCCTAGAAATTCTTTCCATAAAATTTATGAAAAGAATCGGTGGAGTCCAACCCTCACTAGAAACAAGCCCGATTTACTGCCAGCAATGCGGAATAAGCTCTGGCACCGGTCCCTGTATGACAGGACAGCTCATTCAAGGGGGTCCAGCATTCCATACTCCTGGAGCCCCACCCACAGGAGTCCCCAGGGGACATGGTTGTATACCTTCTCCAGGTCCACAAAGCACATATAACTGGTTGAGCAAACTCCCGTGCCCCCTGCAAGACCCTGAAGACGGTGTAGTGCTGGTCCACTGTTCCACGACTGAGATGAAAACCACACTGCTCCTCCTCCATCTGAGGTTTGACTACCCGACGGACCCTTCTCTCCAGGACCTCTGAATAGACCTTACCATGGAGGCTGAGGAGTGTGATCCCACTGTACACAGCATTGACAGAGCACTGCTTTCCCGTCCTGAGCCGCCGGATGGTGGACCAGAATCTTTTCAAAGCCGTCCAGAAGTAATTCTCCATGGCCTTTCCAAACTCCTCCCATGCCCAAGTTTTTGCCTTAGCGATCACCAAAGCTGCATTCCACTTAGCCTGCTGATACCCATCAGCTGCCTCCAGAGTCCCACAAGCCAAAAAGGCCCAATAGGACTCCTTCTTCAGCTTGACAGCATCCCTCACTGCTGGTGTCCACCAACGAGTTCGGATATTACAGCTAAGACAGACACCGACGACTTACAGCCACAAGCTCTGGTTGGCCGCCTCAACAATAGAGGCATGGAACACAGCCCACTCGGACTCAATGTCCCCCACCTCACCCGGGACATGGTTGAAGCTCTGCTGGAGATGGGAGTTGAAACTCTTTCTGACAGGGTACTCTGCCAGACATTTCCAGTAGACCATCACAATATACTTGAGTCTGCCAGGCCTGACCTTCCTAGCCGCATTCATTCAGACCAAAGCAAGAATTTTGAGAGTAATTTGGTTCATCAGCTGTGTAAGGTTTATAATATTGAGAAGAGCCTCACTACCCCTTATCACCCTCAAGGGAAGGGTCAGTGCGAGCGTTTTAATCACACTTTCCACGACCTGTTACATACTCTTTCCCCTGAGCAGAAATGTAGATGGCCTTGCCATCTTTCCCAGGTCACGTTTGGGTATAAATCCACTGTCCATCAAATCACAGACAGGACTCCATACTTTTTAATGTTTGGGAGGGAGCCACAGTTGCCGGTAGATTTTTTAGTGGGGAGTGAAACAGAAGAGTATATTCCCTTAGAAGAGTGGGTAGAAGGTGGTAGAAGAACATCAAACATTAACGGCAGCCTACGAGTCTGTACAACAGAGAGTGGATGGTAAGATGGCCAGGAGGAATCTACAGAATTGTGACCTGGGGGTGGCCCCAGATTTTGTGGAGGGAGATCTGGGGTACACAAGGAACCATTCAGTCAGGGACGTAATAAGATTCAGGATTTTTGGGATTCCACTCCTTGTCCACCATCAGGACAAGGAATGGTGTATTCCATAGCTCCAACAGGACAGGAAGAGTCTCTTCGGCGGGTTCGCAGGACAGAGCTGAGAAGTATTCCTGAGACTAGAGGAGTTGAGGAGACTCGAGATGAAGGAGTGCAGGAAATACTTTTACTGAAGCTGAGGTAAATGATGGAGCTATAAACGTCTGGATCAGGTTCTGCACTGGAGAATGATGATGGGGGTGGAGCTCCTGGGAATAGAGTAATGGCTGATGTTTCGCTTATTCCAGCCCAGGAACCAACAAAGGAAACTGGCACACCCGTTGGTTCTGAGCCTAGGAGGACGACAAGGAAAACTGAAGGGCAGCATTCAAATCCACATAAACTGCCCCAGTCAGTTCAGATACATTTATAACTGTGTTGGAGAATCAGTGATGTTTTAAATCTTTGGGTCGGTGATACACCTTGATGGGGAGGAATGTAACAGGTGGCACCGCAGGGTGTCGCTCTGCCCTTGGGGCTGTTCATCTATAAAAAGGGAAGCGGCACCATACCAGGGAGTGCCAGTTTCCTGTTGAGTTGCCAGGATGTTGCTGGGCCATGTCAGTCTTGGTGCAGGTTGATTTTAGCAGCAATCAGGTAAATATGTTTTTTACATGTTGACTTTTATATATTGTGGATAAGTTTTTAAATGTAGTTTGTAATGCAGGGTTGGGATCTGCGTGATATTGGTCCTTGGAATAAGTATTTGACTGAGCGTGGGAAGTCAACGCTGCAGGTATGTTGTGATTATTGATGTGTTTTTTTTAGATTGAATTGAAGTGTTTTGGTTGTAGTATTTTTTTTTTTTTAATAACAGTTGTCGGGTTCCGTTACCTGCTGTCCTTTAAGACTTGTTTTTCAAGTTAGTCCACTCCTGGTCCGAGTTGTCTTTTATGGTTGTGATAATTGTAAGAGTGGACTAAGTGTTTAATTTTTTTGTTTGTCTGTTTCGTTTGTTTCGGTCACTCCCCTAAAAAATATTTTAGTCCTCCTGTCTTTAGCCGCTCTGACGCGTTTACACCTGACTCTTTTGCATGCAGATATGCAGTGTTAGTTTGCAGTGGTTTGAAGTGCAGTCGTGTGAGGTTTTGGTTTGGCCAGCTATCAGGGCCGGTTACCTAAGCAGATCATCCGCCTGTGTGGTGTGCGGGTATAGTTCAGGTTTGAGTAAACTGGTTCCGAGTTGGACACAGGAGGAAAATCCGGGGATGGTCCCTCATTGTATTTAATTAATAAATTGAGTTAAAACTTTACGTTGTTTGTTTAATTGGATTTACGTTACACAAGCCCCTTGGTAACATTTATCATATGGTCATTTCATGCTTTATTTTTCTTTTTATCCTCCACTCCTCATCCTCCTCACCACTCATTTTACAGTCTTTCTTTCTTTCTTAGATTGTGCTGACTACTTGTGCAATTACAGGCACAGATAGAGATGGACCCTTTCCTTGGGGCAATAACCTCATTCTATGGTGCAATAACATAATCTTCATCCTTAGTGTAATCATTTCAACTCATATTCTATACAAGCCATATCTGGCTCTTTTGCCTTTATTTATCTTTCTTTTTATCTTATTTATCTGTGTGTTGCTCTTTTTACTCATTTTGCTCTTTTGTACCTGTATGCTTATTTACCTGCTTTTTCTATTGTGCTGCTGGAATTTTGAATTCCCAGAGGGAGTCATCCCAAGGGATTAATAAAGTTAAGTCTAAGTTTCTAGATTATTGGTAAATGTCGGCTGTCTGTTCCTGTTATCATATACGTATTAGATCAGTTCAAGTTTTTCCACAATAACAGCAGGTAATTTACCTGCAAGACTTTTCATGTTTACAGAAAGTTTACTCTGATACTGTCCTGACATGTCAGGCACAGTTGATATTTATAGAATATTTAAGAAATATTCCCTCTTGTAAATGATACTTATTTTTGTATGTTCAAATTTAAGACTTAAATTTAGACACACACCCTCCTGCCAGGCCATTTGACTGAAATGACTAATGCTGAGTCAAAGCACATATTTAAAATGGTAAATACTGCTGAAAAAATGCAAGTGAATTAACTGTTTTCCAACATCCAAAAACGATCATAGACAAGACAGGTTCTTGAACATATCCAAAGTAATGTGTGCAAAAATAAGGCCTTGGCATCCTGTAGATTAACACTTAACCACCAAACGCCCAGCCAGTACCACCATTAGCTTCAGTGTTCACAGATAGCAGGTACTTAATACTCACACAGAAAACCTTTCTAACCTGGTTAGCTTCAAATTAACCAGTTATTTTATAGCTATCTGCCATCTTTTTCTTCATGTTACAACAGACACAAGCACTAATTGTACTGCTTGCTTCAACTTACTCATGCCTGCAGTTGACAAGACTTTTAATAAATTTACACAAAAACTTTATTTTTTGTTTCTATAACATTTTTTTTTTTGCATCAGAGCAGCTGCTGTGCTCTGCTAACTACATTCTTACCTTCAAGTTGATTTCTCTCTGAAAATGGCGGTCCTCTTATGGGTTCAAGTAAAGGCTCTACCCACAGAGAAAACCCAGAACAGAGTAAATGAAACAAGGCTGTTGTTTGCTGTGTGGCTGCACAAAGATGGTTAGCTGGATTATTTAAATGTTTTCTCTTAAGGAAATTATGTAGAATACTTATTCTTATTTTAAAACTTTTTTTTTATTGTTAAATATTATAGGTTTAATGTTGTTTCATTTACAACTCGTCAGATTTATTTTCTTCGGTGTAATAAAGGGTTATATGTTGGTTGCTACCTAAGGAGGGAGAAATAGGGTACTGCATTTTATTCACTTACGACAACACAGACACTGCACCACTGAAGTAAGATGAAGAGGAGGAAGTCGACAGATGACTTAGAAGTAGTTATGAACATCAGGAAACACTGCTATAATCACGCTTAACCCAACAGAGGAACCGACACAACCAGCAGCTGATTTTTCTCTCAGATTATTTCAGCATCTTAGACCAACAAAATGAAGAGCTTCTTTCTACTCGTCCTCCCATTAATTACAGGTAGAATAAATCTGCTTCCTGATTATTGATATTAGAAACTGTAAACTGAAACATTTCTGCCTTGTGAGGAATAACTAATAAATCAAATGTTATTGTAGACTATTTGTTGTACATCTTGGATAATTTGATAAAATGACATGACATGAACATTTTTCTGGTTTTTCAACAGGTCGTGAGCTCCAGAGTAAACCGAAAGGATGCAACAAGTTCATCTGCAATAAAACAAATGGAATATATCACATGTCTGAAACAACTAATCACAAATCAAGAATTCTAGAAAACACTCTCAAGGTGATCATCAAAGATGGTGATAACATAACGACACCTGACTGTGGGAAAAGATTTATACCGTCCCCTGGCTTGTATGAAGAACATTTTAAAATTGGTAAGTTTTTATTCTTTTTTTTTTTTTTTATTCAAATCCATTGATGTCTAAATTTTGCATATAAAGATATTTAACATAGTAAAATTAATTTAAAACTAATTACCAATTAAATTAATTAAATTGCACATGCAGAATCAAAGAATAAAAGTTTTTTTTTTTCCTATTTTGACTTTTTTGTTCTCTCTCATTAAGTCAAGCAATGTTCTCTTTTGTCTTGAAACATTCAAAACATTTTGTCAAGCAGACAAAAAAACAAAAAACAGAAAAAAGAAAAAAACACTAGAAGGTAACACTGCTGTATATCTTTTCTCTACTTCTAGGAAATGATCGTCCAAACCCATATAATCAAACAGCATATGTTACAGCTAAAACTACAATCAAATGTGATCACGAGGACATGTCCAGGGCTGTTTTTTTCTGCAAAGAAAAGGAAAATTTTACCTGTCAGAACTTTCAAACAACATCCTCTCTAAAGTCAGACGAGACGTTCACTCTCACAGAAACAGGAAGTGGTTTCAATCTGTCCATCAGCAATGTGTCCTCACGTCATGCTGGTTTGTACTGGTGTGGAGTGAAAGAAGGAGACAAATATTGTGTGTCTCTTATAGAACTAAAAGTTAACAGTAAGTAATTCACATCTTCAACATCTCAGGATCCATAATGTTTTAAGAAATGACTGATATACAAATTTTTATTTACAGCAATCACCAACTTCACAAGATCACCACGTGTTGGAGAGAACTTTACATACTATTGTAGATATTATGATTGCCACTCTTCAAAATTCATCTGTAAGGGAGAAGATCCAGCCACATGTCAACATCTTGTAAACAGCACAAAGCCTGATATGAGTTCAAAGTTTTCCATGAAAGATGATAAAGCAAACAAGAAAATCACCATAACAATGAAAGAGGTGACAGCAGCCGACTCTGGGACATACTGGTGTGGAGCAGAAACCACTGATGAACAACGCTGCAACACTTTCATCCACAGAATGATCTTAAATGTTGGTAAGATACACTCACGCTGAAAGTCCAGTTTGTCTCCAGTTTTACAAATTGTTAGGTATCAGCATTTTATTTAAATCATAATGAACAGAGTACATGGTGCCTCAGAGTGTTGGGGAAGAAGTTAATGTGTTTTTAAGCCATGAAAAGAAGAACAGAGGAAGGTGATACTGAAGGAGCGATCATATATGAAGGTGGTACATATTTATACTTTTCCTTTGGTTTAGAAGTGTGAAAAATATTAATGCAGTTGCTGTTTTTTCAGCTGGGTTATTTTAATCAAATCTTTATTTCACCTTTACCAAAAACAGTAACTTCTTTTATTTTTACTTCAGAAAAATATGAGGGGCCGTTTGAGACATCATTCAAAATTACCTTCTCACAGACACCTGAGAAATTTAAGTCATTCACACATTTTACAAAAACCTCTCATATATCATCCTGAAATCATTCACACATTATTTATTGGGGCGGCATGGCTCAATGGGTAGAGTGGTCGTCGCTACCCATGGGTAAGAGAGTCGGTGTGCAGCCCAAGGGTTGCTGGTTCGATCCCCAGCCGGAGTGCTCATACCTGAGCAAGATATCAAACCCCTAATTGATCCAGACAAGTTGTGGTTGAGCACCTTGCATGGCAGCTTCTGCCATCAGTGTCTGAATGAGTGTGTGTGAATGAATAATGGATAAACTGTGTAAAACGCTTGACACACTGTATAAATCTAATCCATTATTATTACACACATTTCACTAGTATGTACTTTAAAAGGAAGTAATTTCAATTGAAATGGAAGTCACATAGTAGAAAAAAAAACAGGAGCACATTTTCAAAACAAACCGAAGAGGAAGAAATTGGAGAAAACCGTGACAGATGTTTTGCGAAGACTTATGCTGTATTAATATCTGTTCAGTCGCCTGGATCTCAGTGAAGCAGCTGGCATCTCCAGTACTATTCTGGCCTCAGCAGAGACCATTTAGGGTTAACGTGACATCAGACAGACAACCGACAGTAGTAAGTCTGACATGCTAACTAGCCACCTAGCATAACTTGACCATTAGGATATACAGTGCTGTAAAACGAAGGCCTGGACAGCACTGTGAGTCATATCCTGGAGAATACTCCAAACACAGGTGAAGAGTATGTTGACCAGTGCCGTCCAGGTCTTCCTTTTACAGCACTGCATATCTTAATGGCCGAATTATTCTAAGTGGCTAGTTAGTGTTGCCTCATTCAGACTGGCTACTGTCAGTTATCCAGTTGCTGTCATTAGACCTAACCCTTCTAATAGTATCTGCTGAGGCCAGTGTAGTATTGAAAAAGCCAGCTGCTTCACTTGGTCATCATAAACTCATGACCACATCAACAGAATTAAACAAACCCACTGCCATTGAACAGAAGCAACACCTGCTATACTTTCTGCAAACAAGATGACAAGTTGAAAATGTCCGTGTCCCGGCCACAAATTTTAATATAACATTATAAATACAACAACACAGTTACTGTCTCTGTTACATAAGCACGATGCTTCTACACTGACTTAAACACTGACAAATGTCAACAGTAACATAGGGTTGAGAACTTCCTTTATCAAACACTGAGTCAAGGATGAGACAGAAAAGATTTCAGGATAGTGTATGAGAGGTTTTACTATGTGTGAATGACTTAAATTTCACGTGTCTGTGAGAGGGTAATTCTGAATAATGTCTCAAATGGCCCCTCATAGAAAAACACAGATACTTTCATGGTTACTTAATCTCTATTTCAGAGCTACTTTGCTCATTTTATGAGAGTTTAGCCTGAACTGCAAATGGTTCTACTCACTGCTTGCTTTAAAACAAAAACTGCAAAAGGAAATCAAAATATCCAAACAGTGACTTATATATTTTCTACTGGCTAAAAAGCAAGAAATTACATATTAATCTGTAGATGTTAGAGGCTCTGGTTGGATGTTCATGCTTAGACAGAGATAGACAAGATGTTTACTCTCTATTTGAAAGTGAACAGCTGGTATTGCTGTGTCACAAATTAAGCTACCACAGGTCTATGAAGAATGTCAGTTATCATCAAAAGCACCAAAATCCTCAGTTACTGTACCAACCATTCAATTTGAAGCATTATCTGCATCCAAATTTGAACTGGTACTGTATATGAAACACTATTGGATATAGGTGATTTTGACTTAATAGTTCAGTGAATGATTTTTTTTCTTTTTTTTTTTCCTATGTTCAGAGTGGCTTATGGATGTTTTCATATTATAATGTGCACTTCTTTTTCCTTTCATTAACCACATCACCAACATCACCTGCTCCTTCAAACAACTCAACAACTACAGAAGCTGAGAAATCGACTGGTAAAACAAAAAGAGAAAAAAGACATCTTCAACATTAGGTTATTGTAGAATCAATAAATCTCAACATTGCCATGTTCAGTGAATGTTTTCCATGTTATGTGGTGTATTTTGCAGGTATAGCAAACTATCTGATCATTGGTGCAGTTTTGCTGACGCAGCTGTTGGTGACTGTTATCATTGTTTTCTACAAACGTAAGAACAAACATTTTCTTCACCATCATGAGGCATATTCCATACATGTTCTGTTTATGCGAAAAACCTTTTTCACGTTCATGTCTTGTACAGATTGAATAGCCTAATGTTTCCGTCTTCTCAGTAACATTTAGTTTTGCAATTTTTATTAAGAGAAAAACCAACAATGAAACACTTTTTTCATCAGCCTAAACTCATACACTTTGCTTATCCCCCTTTTTTTCTCAAAGGGGAATTACACTAATTTCATCACAGTCATTAGGTATTTATGACCGTGTCTGACAAACAAATCACTTGTGTAAAACAAGTTATTTTAACACAATACACTGAAAATAAAATAATAGAAGAGGACTGTTTCAGTGCACTACACAAGCATTGTGTTTACTGGTCATAATTACACTGTTTACTTGTAGTTGTTTATTTTTTGTTTTTGTGATTTATTTCTGGCAGGATTTTCACAGTCAAACAACAAAGGAAAGAGAGCTACAGAAGAGCATCCCGGAGAAGTTAGTGTATGAATGGCTTCTCTGTATAAGAACATTGAGGAATACAGTGAAACTTTGGAAGTTTCAAGTATTTTTCATTTTGTTCTTTTATTTATCTGCTCTGTGCAGGAGTTTGTGTGGAAAATGGACATTGATTGAATTGAATGCAAACTGCTTAAATTGTATTTTTCATTAATCTTTGGAAGGATCATGTCTATGAGGAGATACAGGAGACCCTCTGGAAGCCAGAGCCACAAAATGCAGTGACTACCATCTACACCACCGTAGAGATGCCCACAAGAGAACCTGACTCAGTGCATTACTCAACTATTAACTTTCAAAGCAGCTCGGCTGGTGCAAAGACTGTGGCCCTTCAACCCAGCTCGTCTTCCTGCCTGTATTCTGCTGTGAAGCCCAGCAAAAGGCCAACTGGCTCCACCATGAATCAGCCTTGCAGATTTACAGACAAATCTCTGACCTATTAGGAATGTGTCTGAGTCTTTTTCCAACACGTACTGTGTGATCTTGCTGCAGCTCCAGAACACTACTCAATCTAGAAGGGGGAAGGAAGCGTGCTGTAGCTAAAAAGTCATTCCTACCATACTGTGCTTGTTTCATGGAATTATTATAAAAAGTGTAAAATCCAAATCAATCCTTTTGGATTTTTTTTTACGGCTTTAAGTTTGTAAAGACTTACCATGTCATTGCATTGTTGCTGATCATGTCACTGTCTCCTGCCGCAGCCATGTCAGAACTAGAGTTTTAAGTGAAAATGTTGTAATTTAAATTTAACTGAATTTTTCACAAGTTTCAGTGCATAATTTTCATTATCTATGGAAGTGCTGAGATTATAATCTTGTTTTTTGTTCCTGCTATGTTTAGAATAAAGGCAGGTTCAAATAGCTTTGAAATTCATACTGACTTTGTACTTTATAACAAATAAATCCTAAAATTTTTATAGTGCTTTGACTCATATATTTCAATTTAATTTAATTCAGGTCGAATCAAACCCTCATTACACAGAGTAGTGCGATGAGATTGCTGGTCACTCTGGTAACATAAAACACACAAGGACAATGGTACAGACACATTGAAATGATTGGAATTTATATATTAAAATAAAATCAATTAATTATTTTTAAGTTGAGATTTAAAATAAATATTTTAACTGCTACTGTGTCAAGGGAATACTGATAGGGTAGGTGTTACACCCACACCAGGCCCTGCCACGGACACACCCACAGCTGCCACGTATCACCGCAATCCCCAGAATACTAATCAGTCAAACCTGCAATCAATCTGATCACTTGGCTTTATATACTCCAACTCCACATCCACTTCCCGTCGGACCTTGTTGTAACATTGAATTTAACTTCCGTGATCTCCCCTTCCCGGTCCCGACTCACCTCGCTGATCTCTGGACTTCAGTGTTTGCTCCTTGGCTACTCTTTGTCATAATCTTCTGTGTTGTGATCATTTCCATAAATCCTCGCTTAAACTCTGATCGGTCTGTGGGGTCCTTTGTAACAGAAAGGTGTATAGATAACTGCTTTTAACAACTGAATGCAATAACATTCATAAACATCACAACACTGAAACTGCCCTCATCAGTGTAATCTGGCCTGCACTCTATCCTGGTTCTGTTGAATCTTAGTGCCACTTTTGACACAATAGATCACAGCATCCTCTTGCACAAGCTTAAGTACTGGATCGTAATTTCTGGTACTGTGTTACAATAGTTTATCCTATCTTTCAAACATAACATATTATATTGCAGTCAATATCCACATGTCTAGTTTCTCTCTAATAAAATATGGTGTCCCACAGGGGTCAGTTTTAGGAAAATGTTTATTTTGTTGTTACGTTTTTCCCTCTGGACACATGGTGGGTTTCTTTTACCTTTATGTCGATGACACACAGTTTAGTTTACCTATTAGTGCCCCTGATATGTTGCATTTAGTACATGACTGCTTTCATAATGTTTAAAACAAGTTATCATAGAACATTCTAACACTCAGAGCAAAACTAAGGTTATATTTCATGTTAATTGTATATGTTGTTGATATTGGTCTCCAACTGATAACAAATACTGCTATCTGCAGACAGTTTTGGGGAACACTTGAAGCCTGTTGCAGAGAAGCCAATACAGAAGTGCAAAAGACTGCAGTTCACCCCGCTAGGGGCTGGCTCCAAAACAGAGTCAATCCCCACAGACTCCCATGGTAAAAAGACCAACTTCACAGCAGAAATAAACATGTTTAATGCCTGGTACAAAAAACATTTTAGGATTACTAGGTCAAGTTTACCTTCATGAAAACTGTGAGGGAATTTTTTCTAACTTATCCATTTGGATGTGCCTGTCATAGGCATGTTTGAAAAAGATGCGTCACAGCAGCGTGGTTCTTCCACTGCTCAGTGATCAGTCCGACACGCAGTGATGCGGGGAGATATTTCAGCTCCACAAACAGCAACATTTTTGATGTGTGTGTGAAGCCAACAAACTTCATTAAACATCAGAGAATCTACCATAACACAGAAGCAGAAGTGATGATGCGAAAGAGTAGAGGACGAGTAGGGGGACAGGTGCTGCTAGGGAAGAGACAGACGTTACTCTGAGTCCTTTGGTGCTGCAGGCACTATCAGGTACTATCAGAGGAATAAAATGTAAAGCTGGTGGATTCTGTACACATAGCAATGATACTGTTTTTTGGGGAAGTGATTTACGTCTGCCTGCTGCTAGATTTAAGTTTTGTGTTGATGTTTAACCAACAGAAGTCCCTACAATATTAAAACTAAGGCTTCCTCTTTAGTTCAGATGTGCAGTAATAAATATCAGCCACTCATTGCTGACAGCTGAGGTTATTCGTGATCTATCTGTTGAGCCTGAAAAAAGACTTTCATGAATAATAAGGCATGCCTACAGAGACTGTGAGGGCAGGGGCGTTGCTAGACATAGGGCTCAACAGGGGCCCAGGCCCCCCATTACTCATATTGATGAGCATTATAGAATTAATAGTGTTATGTTCCATCTGCTTCCCTTTGCTAATCTGACTGTTATTGTTGCTACCAAACCACTGCTACTGAAACAATAATAATAATAATATGAATACAGTTGAAAAAGACTTTCTGAAAAAAAATAAAAAAAACATACAATTGAGAATTTATAATCTAATCAAATGTATAAATATATATGGATTTAAGTTAGAAAATACTTCCAAGTGAATATCAGACTATTGTGATAAATGCAGTCAGCTGACATTATTTTGGGCTCTTACATGAATTTGTAGGTTTTCTTTAAAAAAATCCAGCATAATTAAAGTCATATAGTCAGACTTTACTCATATTTATTTATGTTTACAGAAAGACATTATTATAAGTGATTGCTGGAAATTTGGTCCAACAAATATGTTTAAATAATTATATTGAAATTTATTCTCCAGTAAATGTCATATTTTGTATTGAACCTGCTGTCTGACTGGGAAAGGGATAAAATATCAACACAAAGCTGAACTGCTTTAACTGCGTTGCCTCAGCGTCAAATGATTGATGAATGTCTGATCGTAATTAATCAGTATTGTTCCCTAAATGCAGTGGTGTTGGACTGGAGGGGGATAAAATATACCATTTACCTAGGGCCCACTGCAGTGTGGGGGCCCTTGAAAATTCTGGACTGAAAAGTTATTTTGTGTGCCATTTTAAAACGTCTAATTATGATTATAAAAGTCAATTTGCCTGAATTAAGGTGCAGACAGACTGAATTTTGCATTATAATAATGATGGGTGTTCTTAGAGGCCTTATCACCCCTCTAAAAGTAAGACAGGTGGTACAATACAAAACATGACTTGTGTTTGTTGGTGTATCTTAGCAAATGGCTTATTCCATAACAATCATATATATTGAAACTTAAAGCACCACTTTAACATTGTAACCTCAGTATTAGCAAAATAAACATCACGAACCACATGGTTCTCAGGCTCAGACCCAGCAGCAGCAGGTCCATCACTTCCCACGTGCTGTAATAATTTTCGTACTGTCTCACCACCTCGATCATCTGTTAATTAAGGCCTCAAAAAAGGTCAAAAGCAAGTTTGACAAGGCACACAGATCTAGAGAAATGATTATTATTGTGAAATTGCCTGTCTTGTCTCAGTGTCCCTTCCTTTGTGTAGTTGAGTTGGTTCCTGTTTTATTTTAAAGTTTCTGTTGGTACTTTGAAGACCTATTAGTAAACCTTTTTTTACATTTCGTTACTCCTGAGTGGTATATTTTATGATTAAACCTGCACAAAATGAGTCAAAATGAGTCTTATGTCTTGCTGCCGTACATGTGGCAACATTTTGGTTGGTTCCACCAAATCTCACTCCAAGGATTATTGAAAAGTTGGCAGCTCTGCCTGTCTCTGAGACTTATTTTCTGTTATCTTACTTCCAGTTTGAGTGGGTATGTTTGTTCAAAACCTTTATGTTTTGTCTCATAATGGCATTTTATATTATGCTACTGTTTTTTTTTTTAACATAAGAGACATATACACTGGTTCAGTGCTCCCAGTGGGAAATATAAATACAAATCTGTCCATTCTGGATTTAACACCCTATTTTTGCTGTCCACTTTGGAGAGTGCTATATTTTCCTAATATTTCTCTACCTCTCTCTGTTCCACCCATCTTGTTCTGCATCATCATCTCCCTTTCACTCAAGCAATTCTCTGTATTTCTCCCTTTATTTCATCACGTATCAATAGCGTTATTTCTCCTTCAATCGTCTTGTAACTTTCCTTTCAAACTCTTGTCGGTCTGCATTGTGATGTCCCAAAGTTTCCCGCTGGGAGCCTGACAGACCATGTTCCACCCAACGTGGAAGAGGTCTGAAGGGACGTGGTGGGACAGGTTCTGGGTTCGAATCCAGACCACTGTTTGCTTAAGAACATTTTATGAAACAGTAGCATATATGTTATGAAGAAGACACAGATTATCTACACAGATCAGTATGTGGTTTATTTGCTGCTAATCAACATTTTAATGTCAGCGGCTGTTTCCTTCCTGAGTACAATGTAAGTATGTCTGTGGTGAGGTTTTGCTTTTACAGGAAGAAAAAACAATGTGAGAGATTTTGCCTAATTTAAATCCTCAGTTGCACTAATGCTGTGAGATCTTGTGAAACCTCCATCTATTCGACAACTAATGTATCTAAAGCTGCTTCAACTTTAACATATGTGAACCAGATGTACTCCTTTTCTTCCTAAAACCAAATAAACAAATAAAAACTGCAGGGAATGAAAGTTTTTAGTCCATTTAATCAGTTTTGTCTGTTTATAATAAAGTGAATTTTTCGTGTGGGTTAAAAACTAAGCTTATGTTGTTAAACAAACCAAAAAGGATTCTTCTTTAAAACACAGATCATTTTATCTGTGGTATTTAAACTCTTCTATAACAAAAAAAGAAAAAAACATAAGAAAATTCTTCATCCAGCCTTTGTCTAACTAAGATCCATGCTCTCTGTGGGTCCTACGCCCCCTCCCTCCCCTCCCTGAACGCTCTGGTAGATGGACGCCATGTCTGCATTGGATCTAATCTGGTTGGCGAAGTCGGCCATGCTGGGGCTCCTTTCCACCTCCGGCACAGCCAGCAGGGCAGCGACAGCTCGCATGGCCGAGCGCCGCAGCTCCTCCTGCTTTTCAAACTCTTGCTTGACAGAGCCAGCCTTCACCTGGTGGAAGGAGAAATATGTTAAATTACTACATTTTCAAGGCTCCAAAACTCTGACGTGCCAACTATTTTCTTTGCAAACTGTAACATGATCATTTCTTGCGTTACATGAAACAGGTCACAAATGTCATACTGCACATTCTAAACATGTGGACCAACGTTGTGGGCTGTAATACACATGTGAAACTGTTCTCCAAAATATTATATATCTTTTTTTTTTTTAATTAATCAGAAAATGAATTATTTACTAATAAGATTTGTAAGAATATGTGACAAGTGTTTAGTACCTTGGTGGTGCAAGTAGCTTTAAGTGGCTCCACCAGTCGGTCCAGTCTTTGGAGAACAGCAGCAGGGCACAAAGAGACCAGCCTGGCCAGCATCAGGAAGGTCAGCATCTATAACTCACAAACGCAAACACAAATGTGAGACAAGAAATTAACTAAATTATGAGACATTTGTAGATTTCAAGTGGTTCTGTCTTTACACTGTTTTCTATTGTTAGAAACCTTAACACACTACTCAAAAAAAAAGGTTTAAATGTTCTGAATATTTATTGTTCTGTATCTGAACACATAACATCTGCTCCTGAGTTATATTTCATTGTGAAAACTTCAAATTCAAAACCATTGTCTGAGTCGGTCAAGAGAAACAAATGAGATATAATTTCATTACTTTATTCTTCAGTATGTTTTCAACTCACTCTGATGTCATAGTGGTCTTTGAGTCCTTCCTCTACATGATCCAAGAACTGCAGGACGTCCAGGCCCTCCAGACAGCTGTCCAGCAGAGTGTACATACACTCGAATGCTGCTTTACGTACATCCAAACCATCATCCACGGTGTGTTTGAAAGGACCCATCTCCACCTGGAGAGTAGGTATTAATCAATACATTTGCATAGATTATAAAGATCAACACCTGCAGCTTCACTGTCAGAGAATCCACCTCTCTGATGAGATCCTTCCTGATCTGGGTTTCCTTGTAGAGATGAGGCAGCACTTTTCCCAGGAGACCACGGATCAGAGATGGTTTGTTATGAGCTGCAGAGTTAAACATCACCAAGGCGACACGGCGTACATTGATGTCGTCATCCTGCAGGGTTTTCAGGAAGTCACCTGTCACAAAGAAAAACACAGGATATTCCAGGAAATGCTTGTCCAGCCTTCTCACATCTTTTTAGTTCCACCCAAGTGGAAATAATCTGGTTTTCAGCTGAAGAAGGTTAGGATGGGTAAAGATTTCAAATCAGAGGGTTTTCTTTCCAAGTCTGCAAGTTTAAATCAAAGTAATGTGTTTATCTCTTATAATCTTGATTTCTGACTCTTAAAAAATATAAAGCTATGGCATCCTGACTGGAACAAACAGAAAGGTAAGGATGTCAAAAACCACCTCTGTTTATGACTTTGCAGCTCAGACGCAACACATTCAGCCATGAGGTTTCTGGGCTATGATAACAGAGGACCACTAATAAAGTCAGAAGGTGAATAAAGGAGGACTGGCTCAACATTAACCTGCAGTTCCTAATAAAGTGTCCAATAAATATACAGGTTGGAAAGCCGCCCCAACATTCGTTTCACTGTGACAAAGTGTTTTTGTGACTGTGTGATACCTATGCAGTCTTTTAGAAGTGAATCTATAGGAGCAGGATGGTCAACAATAGTGAACTTGATAGCTGTCACCACTGTGCTGCGAGCCAGAGCAGAACCTGGAAAACAAATGATGGAAAGCATAATTAAGAATATTTTACGAAAACATGATTCTCCTTAAATTAGATAATCGTTAATCAGATGTTTTACATAAAACACAGGATTGTGAGATACTTCTTAGATCTGAACCCAAACACAAGGATGTAAATAGAGCATTATAGTTAAGTTTTGGTACCAAAAAGTGCAACAAAAAATGTTGAACAATAACTTGTTATGGTGGTCTTTTACTTGTGGTGGATGCAACACAGACAGTGTAAATAAAATAGCTCATGGGACTAATTTACTTTCTACCGAATAGTCAGTTGTTTGAAACCTATTTAGATCTTAATTCTATCAACTTTCACAACATAAAGACAGCAGATAAGCGACAATAAAAATATCTATTCCTAAGTTTAGCCATTAGTGTAGCTGCCCTAAAGATAAAAAAAAGAAAAGTCCAAATATAAATGCTTCTGAAAGCTGTACAGCACTGTATGAGATGCTGAATTTACGATGAAAGTTCATTAAAGACTGAACATTTCCACAGACCAGCTTTAAGTTGCTGTCGAAGTCTTGGCAGAAGTTGTGCAGGGTTGACAAAAGTTAGTTTTCCCAAACATTCAGCCACCAGATTCCTGGTCCCTTCCTCTGGACACTCGCAGTGCTGAAATAGCAAAGCCCAGATAGACTCCACATGGGGTGAGAGACTAGAGGCTGGACAGCCGCTGCACAGAGAGAGAGAGCAAAGGAATTCAGCAGAAATATAGGAAGAACTTGGTTTAAGCTGTATTTTATAAACGCTGTACAATAAAAATAAAGTTAGTTCAATATTTTATTACTTTAGTTACACTGTTGTAACATTTCATTTCAAAAATGTTTTTAAACTACCTACAAAGAAAAGGTTAAATAAAACACATGTTCTGTACATGTACAGCCACATAAACCTGTGAACACACACCTGATAACCTCTTTGAGGGAGTGTAGGAGCAGGTATTGTCTGCGTTGCTGGGCTGAGATCTCTTTCAGCAGGAAGGGCAGGTACTCGTTCAGGCTGCCGACCGCCATGCTGCCTAAAGCGCAGGAGGCTGCCGTCTTCACCTGCACACGCAAGCAAGACACGTTAGCACGCACATTCATATCATCGTGTTTCAGTAGAAGTTTTATCTGGGTGCAAGAGAGGAAGATTTTACTCTTTCCAAATATTTTTAGATGAACCAAATTTTAAAGGAATCTTGTCAGGGAGGTTTAGTGTTTGCCTCGACCTGTATGTAAAATCTCTTTTTCTTCTACTATTTTCTTCTCTTATTCTTCTACTTCTATATTTTCTGGATGTCTGTAATAATTATCAACAGTTAAAATAAAGTGTAAAATATGATTGGGACTTCTAAAGGTTTTTATGTCTCGTTTTCATTAACATGAACTTTAATGAGGTATACTAAAAATCTTTTTCAAGAGCTAAATACACTGAGTTCATGTTAAAAATGTTCCCAAAATAAATGGGAATGGATCATCAAAATAAACTTTATTTATCTTTGTTCATTACAGTAATAAAAAATAAAAGAAATTAAATAAATGAGCCCACCATTTTATATTTCTCCTCTTAAAATGTATCTTAACATAAACCTGTAGTTGTTAACTGTTTGTTGGGTTAGGGGGAGTAATATCTATTTTAAGGCTTGGAACCATGCAGTTCCTTACCTCCTCGCTGGTGGAGGAGAAGGCCTCCAAGATGACTCCCTGCACCTCCTTACTCCCTCCCAAACTGCCGCTCCTCCCCACCTCCCCCAGACACAACAGAGCCAGGACACGAGCAGACTCTGAGGAGCCTGGATTCTTTACCTGGTGGTACGAGAGGAAAGTTTTAATCACACAAGTGCAGTTTTTTATCAACATCACTGTTGTCATTTGTCACCACAAGAAAAAAAATCTCAGGTCGGTTTGTGTCTCTTATAAAGAAGTAAACCTCCAGCTAGACTGAGGTTAAAAAAGAAAACTCAGATCCTCATTTTAAAGCTGTGTCAGACCTCTTACTTAAAACTATTAATTCAGTGCAGATACAAGTGATGTTTTTTTTACAGCAAAACTTGTGTGTGTCCATTATTTAGTTAAAAAGATAATCTAATTTTAATCCTTAGAATTAATTTATTTATGAAAGAGAGCACGAGTACAGTATTAGAAAATGTGCACCAAGTCACACACCTGTTGTATGAGGCTGCTCACAGTGCCAGGTGAGTCTTTGGGAGAAGCCGAGGACAGAGCAGCCACGCAGCGAGCTACAGAGTGGTAGGACTGTCTGTGGAGGACGCTGCTGTCTGCAGAGGACTTAGAGCTTTGAAAAGGCTCTGTGAGCGACTTCAGCAGCTGGCTGGGCAGGAGAAGAAAGATACTACAGTACTACAAGGAGCACATTATGTTGAGGGTCGTATTTGCTGGCAATCAAGAAATATGACTGATAAGGGATTTCAAATGTGGTCAAAAGAAGAACTTTCAAACAGTGATACACTTATGATATCGAAATGCTCCTGCAGCAGTTTCATCCTGTCTAGATCAAGCAGTGAGGAGTCTCTGAATAAAACACTGATATATAAGCACAAAACTATTAATTTTTATGTTTTTAAACTTCATTTTACATATAACAACCACACACACACACAGACAAAAACTTGAACAAGAAGGTACAGACATAAAAAGTAAAGTGAAAACCGGTTCATTTATGTAGCTTGATTGGATTTTGTCTGGATAGGATATGAGCTACAACATTTAAGTTTTGTGTTTTTACAAAAAAATAAGGATTTCACAAAGCTGATTTAAATTGTTACTGTGTATAACTGTAAATAAAGCCCAAAAACTGTTGCTATGCAGTCACCGTAGAGGCACATGTTCACAGATACTGTGTTTTACTCAAGACTCTAGAGCAGTGGTTCCCAGCCTGGAGTCCCTGATCCCCCCAAGGTGATCCCCAAAGAGCACAGGGGGTCCGCAAGGTGTTGACTGTACAGAGCTTATATGATAATTAAAATTTAATTAAATAAATTAAAATTAAGACCATGTCTACAAAGAGACAAGTTGAGGTGTATCTGCTTGAGTTTTTTTTTTTTTTTTTTTTTTTTGTAATCATTTTTTATCATTTAGTTTAATTCACATGGGAGCTATGGTCATGGAGTAGTTCCAAAGTGATAAATAAACATTACGTCACTGAGAATGTCCAAAAAGGGTTCCCCTCAGATATACTGATCAGCTTTCTTGCCATCATATCAGACTAAGAACAGCAGTTTGATTAAATATTAAATGATTTCTGGATGGATTTTCTCTAAGTCAGCATGAAACAATCTGAGTCAGGCTTATTTATTTGGTAAAGCTCCTGCTGAACCACAGAAAACATTACACAATTTAACCCGACTGATTATTACTGCCTGTGATTAGTGAACTGATCTTTATCAATAGAATTTGAGGACTTTCCTTTAAAACAATGCAATCACTTCAGTGTTAATTTAGTGAAATAACAATGCAGACCTGATTCAGATGTGACTCAGATTGATGTTAACATGCAGGAGACGCGATTTAATCTGGACTGATGACGCAAGGGGAGCTCTGATCAACTTACAATATGCTGTTTTATACTTGGTAATAAAATATAATGGCTTCTAATCGCCTGAAGAGATTTCATCATTGTGAGTTTTGGAAGGTCCGTATGTCAGCTGATGAAATAACAACTGTTTACAAGCCTGAGGGAAACACTGACTTTTTACATACTGTATTTTTAAACTGCTGGCAAAAACTCCTAAACTACTTGATCAATATCAGCAATTTTAAACCTTTGAGAGTCAACAAAAACATTACAATCAAACCATTAGAAGATCTCAACCATGAACAGCTTTCCCACCAGAAAAGTGTTGACCCGAGTACAACACTTAGGTTAGCATCACATGATGTCTCACCTGTAGCCCAAGTTGCTGGCCTTGGAAAGCACCAGTGCTTGAAGGAAGTCCAGAATGGCAACCAGAGCACCACCTTGAAGCAGCGGGGAATGAATAAGCCTGAAGACTCCAGGCAGCACAGATGAGCTGATTTTAGCCAGAGAGGACGGGCAGACTTTGGCCATGCATGTCAGCAAGGTGATGGATACCTAAACAGAATCATACGAGGTGTGAAGTACACTACAATATCTGTAAAACATCTCTTCAGAACTTTGTGTTGCAGAAAGCGGACTAAACCATCTGTTAGTTAGCAGGATATCTTTAAAAACTGCATAAAATAGCAGCCTGCTGATCAATTTACATTCCTGTACATAAGGTGAAATTCTAGTATGTTTTAATACTTACTCCATGATCATTTAAAAAAATGTCTGATAAAATCAAAATAATCCTGTCAAGAAATCAAATGCACACATTTTATATGACTTATGTGATCATCTCTTTAAAGCTGTAGTCTTCCTCCTGCAGCTCTCTCACACACATCTGTTTAAACTTCTCCCACCAAACGAAGCCACATGCACACACTCTAGTCACACCAAAAAGTATGTAAAACTGATGAGACAGTTAACCTGCAGCCCATTGTTTTTTTTTTTTTCTTAACTGAAACCAACTAAATTCAGGCCTGCTGTTTTAACCAATGAAAACTGTTGATATAATTATCTTCAATACATTTTTATTTTTGTTTTTATCTTTGTCTGTTTTCTAAATCATATGTTTCCTTTGACATTGGAAAATACATTTATTTACATGTTCAACATAAAATACTGATAGCAGAGCTTCATTTTGACCAACAGCGATCTGTTTTAGTTTTTGTACACAGTTCTGTTCAGAAGTGGCGTATCCAAACCTTTTGTAGCTCTGTGACAAACCACTAGATTTTCACACTCTAGACAGGTAGGTTGTTAGTTTTTACAGGTATAATGTACACCTACTATGTAGTGACTTTACCATTTAAATCCTGCTAGCATTGGTTTCTCGCTAGGAATCAATATTTTTTGTGTGTGTGTTTGTTTTTGGTTCAAATGCCCATAATCTTGTTTTCAAATTAGATCCACACAAACAAATTTCAGTGCAACATTTCATCATGACTTATTTTAAAGAATATTTAATCAGCGCCTGGGCAATAAGTTGTACGCCAGCAAATTTCCTAGAGCATTTACGGGATGTGATCCTAAGGATGCATCCACTAGTATTTCCAGCTGTGAGAGTGAATCTCCTGCAGTAAACTGGCAGCATAAGTCCTGAACGATGTGTGTGCACAGTCTCTAATAACACTCCGGCATTCATGTATGAAAACAGCATCACTCAATACCAACAGATTTAGTCTTGTATGAAATTTCACAACAAGAAATACTTGATGACTCCGATCAAAATAGTTCATATAACATGGCAGTGTTTTTTTTTTATTTCTTTATGTTTGTTTTGTTTTTTTGTTTATATATATATATATATATATATATATATATATATCAATACATTTAAAATTATCACTGGTTGTGATTACAGCCAGTCCAGTTTATACAGAACTCTTGCTTGTAAAAGGTTGGAATAAAGCCACTCTGTCTGTGTCCCTGTAAAGTGCACATGCACACATACTGACATTTTCTAAACATTTTTTACTCTAAAAGCAGAGAATTCTGCAGCTGTCTGAACGTTTGTAATTCACACATTTATTTTGAGCATGTCTTCATTCTCAAATTATTTCTTGACATTGTTTATGTGCTTTGTTTGAATCTGTACAAACCAACAGAGTACCTGTGATACATGCATGTCACTTTCATCCACAAGAGGTGGGAGCTCGTTCAGCACAGGCTCCAGAGCTGCAGGCTTGATGCTGGGAGCGTGGTGGGTGACCAGCGCTGTGAGACACGCCAACGTACCGAGCTTCAGAGCTCGTTGGTTCTTCCGCAAGAAAGACCCTAACACAGACAAAGCCTCTGGCAGGATGGATGACAAGTCAATCTGGAAAGGCAGGGTAGTTATTTTCACCATTCAAATAAAGAAAAAGTCCCCCCCAAAGAGTAACCTTTATAAAAAAAAGTGTTATGAACCTTTAAAGAGGAGGCAGAGATGAGTGTGATGGTCCTAACCGCTGTCAGTCTTGTTATCTCATTCTTTAATCTCTCCAGAAAGATTGCTAAGACACCCTGCAGCTCCGCCCCTAGGTGGTCGCCAAGGTGACACACCGTGTAACCCATACAGGAAATAGCTCTCTCTTTCACTTCCTGGTCGATGTCTGTTGCTTTGAGCCTCTTCATTGTTGCTGAAAACACCTTGGGGGAAACAACATTTTATTAAGAACAGGTGACAAAATAAAACACATCTGGGCCTAAATAACAGCTAATCCAAGAAAAATAAGTGAGAGGACAAAAACAGGAACAGAGTATAAATTAAATACAAAACCTAAAACAATGTAAACTATTACATTGTATGAGAAGAATCCATCAAAGGGCAATAAGGCCGGCCAGAGTAAATACAGACTTCTGTCTGGATGTTCTGGAGGCAGGAGGAAACCGAGTCCTGCTCTACAACATTAAAATGTTCTGATTTATACAACCGCTCCCAAACATATGACCTCTTACAGTCTATCAAAGATGTTCAAACAAAGAAGAATTCTGGTTTATCTAAATAAAAGCACCGGCTTGTTTTCACCACAAATAAATGTAATTAGTATAGAAAGACACCTGTTTTGTGTAACTTTGCTTTCTGCATCTCTTTATCTACCTGCCTGCTTTTTCTACATGTCTGTTTAAACTAAGTTTAAGAAACCAAATTTCTCTTGAACACAAAGGGCTGATTTCATTTTAAAATGAAAAACAAAAATCCGATATTTTTTATTGATTTTCATACTGAGATTTAAATTAAGTTTAAACCGACTTCATCTGTAATTTTCGTTTCTGTTTTTGTTTGGATTTTGTCTTTTGATTTTTGGATTGCTTAGTTCTGTGTCTTACATTATTCTCTTGCTTGTCTTATTTTAAATGTGTTATCTACTCATGTCTTCCTCTTAGCTGTGTTATTGTGCATTCTGTTAGGTTTACATTGGGTTTTTTGTGCGTTTAAGTTCAGATTTATGCACTTGTCTGTTGTTACTTCATAATTTCACTAGCTGTCCTCATTTAAACTTATCTTATCTCCCATCATCTTACCACTTGTTGCCAAAATTTAAATCTAAAAGAATCTTTTTTAGATGCTGTGCTTATTGCAAGGCTGAACTACAAAATTAACTGTAAAGAAATCAATATCTTTATTCAAATTAGCTCAGAAACTTCATCCAACTCGTACGTTTTCTCATATAAATCATTATTATAAAACTATTCTACTCCACCCCCTCTTTGAAAATCATGATGACAATAGTATTAACTGTGCTGTCCAGAAAATTAAAAAAAATGCCAGAAAGACATAAAGCGCTTTTAAATTAAAACCTCACAGTTCAGAGAAAAACCCCTGAGCCTTTGTACCTCCTTGACGAAGGGTTTGGGGTCGAATCTTCCAGCTGTGGCCGTCTCTCCCTGAGGCCTCATCACTCTGACCAGCTGCTGGGTGACCAGCAGAGCCTCCGAGGTGATCTTATAGAAAGTGTCCTCCACACACGCTAAGACTGCAGGCAGCAGCACCTGCAGGGAGTAAAGCCGGGGTGAGCACAGGAAGTGTCACGCAATCAGCAAAAGTTCATTTCTCCTGTTTTTTGGTCAAAAGTACAGCATGTACTCTGGTCTTGTAGTGTAAAAGTGGATGACACGTTATTGAGGATATGGTCTTAATTTGTAGAAGTTAAACTTTTTATTGTCATTTTTTGTTTTTCCAAAAAACAAAGTTTCAGCTTGATTATCAGGAACATCTTTGTGATTTCTGGCTGAATCACAGCTTATAAAGAATCCTCTTCTTTTGGTGTATTTCCAGCACTACAGTATGTAAATGCAAAACCAGGACACTCTGCTTTGGTTTTTCTTGTAGCAGCAGATGTTTGTTTCATTTCCTCTCCAGTCGAAATGTTGGTCTTTTTGTTACGTCTCTGAATAACATATGTTTAAATTTTGACCCTGCTTAAAATTCTTCGCCTGCAAGCAGAAAAGTTTCCATTGCAACAATAAAATGAATTGCAGCTGATGCAAATGCATCTTGTAATCAGCAGTTAAGCTTTTGAGAAAATGTTTATGCATACATAAATGTTGTTGTGCATCTTCAAACACATCTGCCATGGGCATGTAATATTAAACAGGCATTTACTTATTACATTTCTTCGTTTGCCTCACTCAGCCAGCTCATCAAAATCTTTTGTTAGTAAAACAAACTTATTTTGAGATCATTTGAGACTTCCGGATGCCACAATGGAATTAAATCTGCAGCTTCGTTGTTAAAATGTAAACATTTAAAAGCAAAGTATTAAAAGAGGTCTGAAGAACCTGCATGTGTGGCTGAAAGGCTTGTGGAGGGTGGGAGAGGAGGAGGACGTGAAAGAAGGAGAGAGCATCAATCCTCATGGTGGAGGAGGTGGACTTGTCTGTCAGGGAGAAGACAATTCCTGGAGGGCGGAGAGATGGGATAGGAGGAAAAGAGAGAAAATGGAAGACAAAGAAAAGCACAAGAAGAAGAAAATGAAGCGGCTGAAGGAAAACAAAAGTAGATGTTGGAAGGTTTTTAGTGTGAGGAGCAGATGGCAAAGAAAGGAAGCGGAACAATTTCACGTGTGTGAACTTCTCTATTTCTGAGTTTTAGAAAACTGAGTGAAGACATTAATATGACGAGAGTGAAAGATAGGCTTATCATCATTTTCTAACACATCTAAAAAGTGTTTAATTATTTGTAAGTGTGCATGTACCAGGTATTAGGGCAGGTATGTGCTCTTCCAGGGCTCCAGGTACAGTGTGAGCCAGCTCAGTGAGGAGACAGAAGCAGCCCTGTCGAGATTTAATGCTCTTCTCCTTCAGCTGTCTGTGGAGAGCCTTCACAATCACTGGAACCTGGACTCAGAAACACACACACACATATACACCTGAGATTTAATCCTGAAAATCCTGCTACATGTTGTATGGAATAGGTTAACTTTTCTGTCATAACGTGTAAGATGCTGGTTGTTGGTAAATCCTGCTAAACAATGTTCAGTTATCACATTATTGTTGCATTACAAGGTGACGTTTAAACATTGTTTAATGCTTTATGAGCCCTTTCAGACCCGTTGATAACATGATCCTGTACCTGTTTCTTCAGCAAGGAAACTGCAGGCTCCTCCTCCCTGCTCGCCCCCGGGTCTGAACCTGCCAGGATGAGGCCATGGTGACTTGAACCCATGCGAGTTTGTCTCAGTAGAGTTGAAAATGCTGCAAAGACGTCAGCTCTCACGTTCTCCTCACGCTCCCTGAATCGGGTCATCAGAGCGGGGCAGATGGAGGAGTAGAAGGACAGGAGGAGGTCCCTGCGGGTGCTGATCAACGCCTCCAGACACTTTAGTGCAGAGCGGCGCACCTTCCAGCTCATATCGTCATCGTCACTGTACTCGTCGTCTGATTCTGGAGATGAGAGAGAGGTTAATATTTTTAAGGGGAAAGTAGAAGCTAAAACTTTCTTTGTTTGATTTAAAAGTGAACCAGAATGCCTCGTGCAAAAACAGCGTATCTGCCAGAAAATACCAGGAATATATTTTTCAATAAACACATTTATTATAATTAGTTTTCTCCAAAATATTGTCCTGCTGAATGTCGGTTTCTGTTCTAAAATAATCTCTCATCTGAATCTAAAATAATTCAGATCTGACAGTCAAAATAAAAAAACCTAAAACAAACCTTCATCAAGTCCATCCTCTATGTCCATGGTGTCTTCCTCCTCCTCTTCACCATCATCACAGTTGTAGTTAGGGTCAAAGGTCATAAACTTAAGGCAGAGTTGTGTCACCGTGGCAACGTGAGGTGACATCTCTTTTGGACATCTGTTGAGTTAAAGTTGAGTAAAAAAGGAAGGACGTGTGTATTTGTATTATTCTTGTTTTGGGGACACAAATCTTTTAACACAGTCTCCTTGTGGAGATTACACTCAGGGGACAACAACATGGCCTAACATAAATATTTACATTTTTACAGACTGCTGTAGGTTGTTTAGGAACAGAACAATTTTAGCTTCAGTAAAAGGTGTAGGTAGGAAATAGAAATGAGTCAATATTTTTCTGAATCGATGAACAGTTTTTCTTTTTAGTCTGCATGTCAGTACATACTTGTGTATAAAGGCCTCAAAGGCCTGGAAACAGTACTCCCTCAGCTCATCGTCTTCAACACTGGTGAACTTTACCACCATGGGGATGAGTTTCTCTAAATGCTCACCTACACAACACACACAGAAAAAAAAGAAAAAGAAATGAAGGTGAAATAAGATCGCTTTGACTGATAGGACACGGTCTGTAGTTTCACTTTTAGTACTCTGCTAGTTCTGTAAAGTTCCTTTTTAGGGGTGTTCAGTATTTGCTTCATGTCTTGCCGTATTCCTTGTAAATTCTGTTTAGTCCTCCTTCCTGCCATTGTGTCACACAGGGTTTAAGTAACTAACCCAAATACCACATTTTATGTTAGTTAACACCTCTCTTGGTTTGTATTAAAACTGTAGTCATAGTACATCACATGGCAAAATGCATCCATTATAACAATGTCTTCAAAACATCAATAGAAAACTTTTAAAAAGTTTGGTTTAGTTTGGGTAAATCATTGCTAGTCCTTGTGTGTGAAGTTGGGTTTTGTTTCCTGGTCGCTCTGCTCTGTGTTAATGGATATTTGTGTCTGTGCAGCAATTTCATTTTTGTTTAAATAAATAAATCATCCATTTAGTCCCCATCCATCCACCTGTGAGCTTTTCTTTGGGTCTTCCACTACTGCTGCACCAACCACGTCATGACATGACGTTTTGATCAGAACATATAAAAGTCTACCACTAATGAAGCGACAGATCTCACCAACTCGATGGCCGCCCTGTCGACTAACAGTTGCCAAGCACTGGATATACGTCCTCGTCATTGATGTGGGCGGAGCCTTGCCCAGCTCTGTCAACAGGTGTTCAGTCAGCTGTGAGAAAAGGGCAGGGCTACAGCAGGGAACCAGGTGACCAAGAGCCAAAATGGAGCGCTTCCTGACTGCCATTCTGGGGCTGGTTAGCTGATGGAGCATACAGATGAAAAATTAATGAAGAAACGAAGCAATGATCAGATGAACAAATAAATTAAACTTGAACGGGTAAGTAAAAAACAATAAAAACAGCGAATTAAAACAACAAATTATTCATTTTCAAAGTTTTACATGGTGTTGCTCCTGTGTCACAGTTTCACTTAAATACAGCCCACTTCTTACTAAACTAACTTTAATAGTGTCTTGTTTACTATAAATCTGTAGCTCATCTAGTATTTACCCCTGTTTGTTTTTACCCAATCAAATCTCTTCTTGTCAAGGTGGCAGTTGGAGAAGTTCACTAGTTGACCTTTACTGCATTTATACCAGCATAGTTGGAGTTTGTCAGGCTGAGTGCTTCTTACCTGAGGCAACAAGCTGGAAAGCAAAGAGCTGTGGAAACTGACCAGAGCGCCGCTCAGCCTGCAGAAAAATACAAACATGACAGAAACGCAGCTGTCCAACATGCAGTCATGAAACATCACAGGTGTGCAACAGAAATCTAAATAAAGATTGAACTTAAGGATGATCATGGTCTAATCCGGATTAACTTCCCCATCTTGCCCACCTCTGAACTCCTGCATGACCTAAAGAGATGAAGACAAAAGTCTGCCTGGAGACAGAGCTGTGTTTACCTTCCCAACATGTCCGACAGGATGTCCAGGGCCTCTAACTGAACAGAGACATCTTCTTGTTTTCCCAAAGCACCAATCAGCTGGGAGGTAATCTTCTTACACACACTGGCTGTCAGAGTCAAACCTGTCATCCCATGAAAATAGAAGAACCCAGGAGAAGATTTAAAAAGAAACATCACTCTTAAAACTCAAACAAAATTGTAAAGTACATATACAAAGTCGTTTGCATATGAATTTTTTCACCAGTTCGTGTATTTGGTATTAACTTGCATTGCTTTATGATCTTTTTTCTCTATCTGGCATCTGGTCATTGTGAATTTTAGAGCAATCACTAGAAAACAGAAGAATCTAATCTTGTTTTCACATCACAAACTGCTGTAGTCACAGAAGGAATTCTGTCATTTTTCAGCCAGAAAGCTGATATCCTCTTGACTATCAGGAAAAAAAATACTGTCCAATCACATTTTTTTTGTTACTAAAAGGTACCGAAGCCCCACCCCTTCACATTTGGTATCATTGAAAAGCCCTAAACGTCCTCTGTAGATAGCAAAAGGAGTTAACTCAGTAGAATGCAGTGGGTGGGAGATATTCACAAATTTACAAGTTTACAAATGTCCCCCACAGAGGATAAATTTGAACTACTGGTAGTCAGGAGGATATGGCCGTTTCTGTCACAATGACAGCTGAGACAACAATCAGCCCTCACCTGAGGAAGACAGTGGCAGCTCAGCGATCACAGCCTTCAGTCCGATGCTGGAAATGTCCCTCAGCTGCTCCTTGTCTGACGTCATGTTCGAACACAGCGTGTCCACCATGGCCTCCACCTGAGGCTCTTTCACCTTGCTCACCAGAGGGGCCAAGCTAAAAAATATGAACTGGTGACTTTAACTACAGGTATACTGACTCATTCCTTTACTTGACCAAATTAAACCAATATGCCCAGAGAAGAGTGTTTTTAATCTAAATAACATTTTATTTTTAAGATTTAACCTTTTGAAAGATTATTCATGAAAATGGTAAGTGTCTCACTATTGGTGTGCTCTAAATTTTGCCCAAATACACAGTTGTGTTTTCAAGAAGCCGTCCATCCTGCACTAACTGCTCCAAACAGTAAGAGAACAGCAGCTTGTGGTCCAAATCATCCCCCAACCCTGTAATTACTAGCCAGCCCAGATGAGAATGAACCAATGCAGGCACACCCCAAACCTTTAATGTGATTATTTGTAAGTTTTACCATTTCACAGCCAGGTTCTGCACCTCTCCGTTCTTGTCCTCCAGTAGTCTGAGCAACATGCTGACCACTTTCCTCTCGCTGTCCTCATCCAGTTTAATGCTGTCTTTCTGCAGCTCCAGCATCAGGTCATTTGTGGCCATGAACCTGCACGCACACACAAGTAACACACCAAATACAAACACAGTGATGAACATAAAGAAAGAGACTAGCTGTCAAAACAAATCAACCATTAATCATTGATGAAAAAAATATTCTGATAATTAACTAATCAAATAAGATACTTTTAAGCAAAATATGTCGGCAATTCTCCGCTCTAGTTTCCAAACTGATGATTAAATGCCCTTTCTTTGTCAGGTGATTGTTACTTCTGGCCTTTAGACAGTAGTTTGGGAATGGTCATTTTTAATTTTAAATGTCAGTACATATGTCTGTACACTGATTATTAAAAAGAAATGTGGACATATAACAAGCACACAAAATGTCCTACATACATGCTTTTTTAAAGTATGTAACTGATTTTATTATTATTATTATTATTATTATTATTATAATTGGGTCTCCTCTATATGATAGTACTTTTATTTAGTAACCTACTTTATGTGTGTTTTGGACTGATTGTTAAAAGGGTGGGAAGTAACACTATTGTTTTTACGGTATTTTTATTCTCCTTCTGGACAGTTTAGAGACTAAATTGACTGAAAGTTAAAACAATTATATTTAAAGCGTAACTCCAGTGTGACTTTCTGTAGAAAACTTTAGAAACTGATTTTAGAAATAGGACACAAATGTCCACAGTGTAATAAAAAGCCATACACAGGACAGGCACATTCAAAAAGTGTCATCTCACTGTCACAGCTGCTCAACTTTTCTCACTGTACCTGAAATCTTTGTCAGTAGACGTCATTTTCTCCAGCAAGTTAGAGATGTGGTAGGACACGGCCGACATCGTTGTACTTTGATAGCTGACACACCCACAAGGTAAGTTTAAATCTGTGGCAAAGTAATGAAACTGGAGCAACAGATTTACTCTGACAACATGGCGAGATTGGTGGGCAGAGGGGAGAGCTAACGGTCGGTGGAACCTGACACTTCAGGGATCAGATAAAAATAGAAGTCGGGTAAAATGCTCTATGTTCGGAGCGCCATCGTGTGGACAGATGAAAAATCACAGCTGAGTCACGCCAGTAATGAAACACGTTTTATATTTTCTTTTTCTTCGTTAAAACGCTTGAACATTGGTTACGTCAGCAGTTCAGTTTCTGTTACACAGTCAAATCCCACGAAAGGCAACAGAACAAAATATATATTAAAAAAATATTCAAAAAGGTAAATAAATAAAACAGACATTTTTCACGCTTTTTACGAACTGAAAGAAAGAAAGAAACAAACAAAATAATAACAATAATAACAATAATAATAATAATACATCACCTGTTGTTAATAGACAACTTATTTTTGTTAAACATCCCAAATAGCAAAAATGTTTGGCCCAAATATGACCTAAATGTGCATGTTTGTTTGGCCGAAATTTGATTTTGACTAAATGTGAGTGTGGCTGCCAAAATTCTGCCACATAACCACCACATGTGGCATACAAGGAAATTGCTACAAGGAAAGCTTCCCATGTTAGGACCATTTCTGGCCCAATAAATACTTGCCGTACATTCAGGCCAGCAACTGACATCTGGACCACATGTGTCCCATAGAAGACTTGCTATAATCCAAGCCAGGCAGGCAACAGACATCTGGTCCACTTCTGGCCCACACAACACTTGCAAGTGCTATAACTGAGCCATGAGGGCCAAAAGTAGTCCAGATTCGGCCCAAACACATCTGCTATCTGGGATCTATTATAGGAAATTTGTTGAAAACCACAATTTAACTTCTATGTGTTGATGCCTTTTACTATTCTAATATCTGTAATGTCTTTGTTTTATGTAAAGCACTTTGAATTGTCCTGTACATGAAATGTGCTATACAAATAAACTGCCTTGCCTTGCCTTCTATTTTTAGGTTTTAAAATAAAGACAAACATAAAAGAGAATACATACATTTTCTTCTATGGGATGTAGATGTTTTATGGAAAATTATGTAGAAAGTAATAATAATAATAATAAGAAGAAGAAGAAGTATTATTATTGTGATTATTATTATTATTAACAGTTTTCAAGCTAAATGGCAAGAATCATTTTTCTAAAAACGATGTTAAGATGGTACTTTTCCATTGTGTTGTGGAAATTCAATGCAATTATTCCATGAAAAAAAATATTGCTAAAACCTGCATTTTTTATTATGTCTATATTTTAAAACATTACTTGGTTCTTAATCATTTTTAGCCAATGTTATTAAGAGCCACTGTAGAAGGCCCAAAGAGCCACTTGCAGCTCCGGAGTCAAAGATTGCAGACCCCTGACATAACCCACTCATAGAGTATGATAACAATCTGGTTTTCTTGTAAAGTAGGTTGTAAATCCTTTTCATTTAAATTTAGCAACTTTTTATACCATCAGAAATATAACCAAATTATTGTCATACACTTGAAGTCAATAATTTTTAAATATTCAGTCTTGTGGCACAATTCTGGAAAATCCTTTATCTAATTTATCTTTTTGTTTTTCCTTTCCCACTATTAATTATCTCTGCAGGTTATGTATTTATTTATTTGTCTGCTTGTTTGCGCGTATGCGGGACCATTTATGACCTTTTCTTGTTTCCGTCGGTAGGAAGTGCGGTGGTACTCGGTGGAAGCGGCTTGGATACTTGTTGCCACGTCGGAGTAGTTGGTGTACCTGGTTAAAACGTTTTAGACACCAGGGAAAACGCTCATCATTTAGCTTCAGTTATGGTAAGTCATGATTATTCTTAATTTCAGCATTAGGACATTTTTTCTATAACGTTGGTGATGTTTAGCTTTTACCGTTAGCTGCTGACTTTATCTAGTGGCTAGCTATTCGTTAGCAGAGTGGCTAATGGTAACTGGTTAATCTTTCAAGACACAGCATTTGTCTTTATGTTTGATATTTTGGTATTTGTTTGTGCATTACAGGTTTCTGTTATTAACACAGTTGACACCTCTCACGAGGATATGATTGTAAGTATGCTAGTTTTACTTTTTTTTTGTTAATTTATTTGTATGACCTGGTGTTTGAAGCTAACGTTAGCATTTGGTGTTGGTACACTTGAATGACTGTCAGTTGTCACACCTAATTACCGTAAATGCATATGTAGCTGTGTAATGTAGCTTTATATCTTTCAGTCTTCTGCATATTTGTCAGCTATTGTTGCCTCTTTAATGTGTTGAAATAATCAGAGACTGTACAACAGCTAAACTGATAATAAGCGTAATTCCTGTTTTTACCCCAACCTCTGTGAATTGTAATCTAGCCAGATAAATTGAACTTTTAAACTATGACAGTTGTATGAACTTAAATTATTTGTTAAAATAAATCGTTTGATTCTATAACGATTATTTCTTTCATGAGACATTTTAACAAGGAAAAACAAGTGTTTGGAAAAGTTCAGTTGTTTGTTCACTTTGAAAATAAATACAAATAATAATCTGAAATACACTCACACTAAAATGAGCTTTATTACCAAACAGAAATGCACTGAACATGTCACTAACACATCAGTTCACTTGTTAATTTTAGTTTTCTGCTACTGTGAAAAGAAATTATAGGTGAGTGGAAAATTCCTCATCTGCTGTTGTTCTGTTTCAGCACGATGCCCAAATGGATTACTACGGGACTCGACTTGCCACCTGCTCCTCTGACCGCACCGTCAAGATCTTTGATGTCAGGAATGGAGGACAGATTCTGGTGGCAGATCTCAGAGGGTGAGAAACCAAAGCTCTACAAATAAACTGGGATAAAAGAAAAGGGCGAAAAAAGAGGTTAATTACCATTTTTAAAAAAAGTGTAATATGCAATAATCTATATTTCTCACAACAGTTTTATTTTCTGCATTAGTGTTATGTTTTGGTTTTTTTTTGTTGTTGTTGTTTTGTTTTGTTTAGTTTTTTAAAAAGTCTAAACTCAAATCTTAGTAGGGCTAGCATAAATATTACAATATCATCTGATTGCAGTTATTTATCATTTTTTCACAGTTGTTACAATCACCTTTATCCAGCTGTATAGAAACAGTCGAATAAAACTAAACATAAATGTCATGTTTCCTCATCATTTTCTGCTGCTAGAGCAACAGACTGGCAAACTTTCACTGACGTTGTCTTACCGTCACCCAGTATTTATTTCAAGTCACTTCAAATGCATTAGATCAGTTGCATTCCAACATGTATTAGTATTTTAGACTTGGTTTCAAAGCCAAATGGCCTGTGTGGCAACATTTCTACTGGGGCTGGCTGATATGAACCAAATTTATTTATTTAATTTTTTTTCTGGGTGATTTTTTTTTTATTATTATTATTTATTCATATCTTACATACAGAAAATTTCATATCTCGAAATGTTTTTTCCAGAATCACGATATGATATATATATCTCTATGTTCTTTGTCAAGTAACCGAAAGTTCTGATTTACTCTTACTTACTTTATTGTCGTTGCAACAAAAAGTGCAGCACAATTACAAATGTTTGAAAAGCTTGATATATTGTCTAGCCCTAATTTCTACTTTTAAGCCAAATGAAAAGTGAGAACACATCTGACATATTTGCAGCTTAAAGGTAGTGGTCAGTGTGCTAATGCTGCTAACTTGAACAATTATCTTTGAATCCATTGCTTCAACCAGTTCACTAACTTTCCTCTTGGCAACTGGCTGCTGCCAAGGTTTTCAAACAAGCGACTCAATAATGGTGCACCCTGACAATTCAACATGGTTTATAACCCAAGAACAGCTTCCATTCAACACAGCTGGAAAACCAGCTTTCAAAGAAATGTTAAAGTATAATAAGGAGTATACTTTAAAGATGTAAAAACAACTGCAGTCTCCCAATCCTTTACAACTAAAGAAAGAAAGACATTCTTAAAGATTTGAAAGACATTTGCAAAGCCTAAAACAACAAAAGAAATATTTTCTACTTTTATTAATTTAAAATGTCATCATTGTGACACCATTATCACGTGAACATACATAACTGTTGCCATAATAAGTGGTAAAGTTGTAAGATGTTCATATCAAATACGTTCACAGATAATGTAGTCAGGTAAAAACAATAGACCTGGATATTTTGTGAAGTATTCAATCTCAACATATTGTTACATCTAAGTGCACGTCTTTTATTGATGTTTATTAAGATGTGTGTCTCTGTGCTCTGTAGTCATGAGGGCCCAGTATGGCAGGTAGCGTGGGCTCACCCAATGTTCGGCAACATCCTGGCTTCCTGTTCCTATGACCGTAAAGTCATCGTCTGGAAGGAGGAGAATGGAGCCTGGGACAAGATGTATGAGTACACTGGACATGAGTCATCAGGTCAGTAGTTTAACACCATGCATACGTGAATGTAAGGTTGTATAAAATTAAAATATGTCCTTTTTTTCCCCCAATGTGCCTGTGGCTCTCTGGAGATGATGTCCAGGTGCTCTTCAGTCTGGGAATTCTTTGTCATATTGCATAAAGCTTGTATTAATGTCTTAAATGAGGACATTTAATAACTGGGTCCTATTTAATTTGAAGTTGAAGGGGTTATTTAATTTTAGCTTAATATTATTAAATCTGGTTTGGCCACATGTCAGCAGTGTAACATTGGTTTAAAACCAGTCTTTAAAGAACCAGTCTGTTTCTGGAGACATTGATCTTGTTAACTTTGTTCCTGTGTGTCTACAGTTAACTCTGTTTGCTGGGGTCCCTATGAATTTGGTGTAATCCTGGCCTGCGGCAGCTCGGATGGAGCAATTTCCCTTCTCACATTTACTGGAGATCAACAGTGGGACGTGAAGAAAATCAGCAATGCACACACTGTGAGTCTGACGCAAAGCTTAGGTTGTTTTGTGGTGAACTGTCCGTCATAAGAAATATAGTGAGATGCTTTTTTTTTTTTTTTTTTTTCCCTTTCTTTCTTTCTGCAGATTGGCTGTAATGCCGTGAGCTGGGCTCCTGCTGTGATTCCTGGAAGCCTGATTGATCAGCCATCAGGACAGAAACCAAACTATGTCAAACGCTTTGTCTCTGGAGGCTGCGACAATCTGGTTAAACTGTGGAAGTAAGTCATTATTTAGCAGGGTTTCTATAGCACCTACTGCAGGGGTGGCCAACGTCGGTCCCCGAGAGCCACAATCCTGCAGGTTTTCCATGCATCCCTGCACCAACACACCTGACTCAAATTAAATGGATCCAACAGCCAATAAGGATCTGCACAATGATTCATTAGTCAGGTGTCAGGTATGTCGGTGCAGGGATGCATGGAAAACCTGCAGAATTGTGGCTCTCGAGGACCGACGTTGGCCACCCCTGACCTACTGCATCATTTGATTAAGTGGAAATCAGTAGTAATTGACATGGATAGTGACACTTTTATAACAAAAGTTACAGGAATTTAAATTCACAAAAGATTTGGCAGCAGTAAAAGGTCTTCCAGCAGGTTCTCCAGCGGCCCAGGGAATTTATCTACTTACAGATGTAGTAGCTGGTTTATTAAAAGAATGGACTTTATCATCAGGCAGTAAAATCTGTTAGTTGCTCCTACCTGATCAACAGCCATAAAGTACAACTAATCAGTGATGTCCAGTGCTACAAGACCTTTCCTAGAATTTCTTAACATTTAGCAAATCTGCCTCTGAAGCAGGAGTTAGAATACCACAATTTAAAGATGTAAGACTATCACAGTGAATTAAAGTTTTATATTAGTTATTCAGTAAGTTTGTCAGTAAAAATTTTCTTTGTTAAACAAAAAGTAGGTATAGCTGACAGTTGATCACCAATTAGTTACTGATTGCCATTTCCTGCCCGCAGAGAAGAAGACGGTCAGTGGAAGGAGGACCAGAAGCTGGAGGCACACAGTGACTGGGTGAGAGATGTTGGCTGGGCTCCTTCTATTGGTCTTCCCACCAGTACCATTGCCAGCTGCTCCCAGGTGAGATGTGACATGTTTGAAAGGGTCATATGTGTTTTCACTTTAGATTGGACTTTTACTAACATACAGAATGTATAATAATCTCTTCCTCCTCATGCTTAGTGTCCCTCAGAAGTGATAAAATCTTGAACTTTTGAGTGTTTGTACTTAGTGTTGAACTCTTCATTTGTACCACTAGGTGGAGCCAGAGATACTGTCCATTGTCATTGTTTATGTGCATTAATCAAGTTAAATTCTTAAAAAAAAACACCTAAAATCAGCTGCATTAAAGGTCATATCTTTGTTAAATGCCATTGAAACTGATTGTAAGTTCTCCCAACAGTTTCTCAGATAATAGAATCAGTAAAACTACTTTCGCACAACCTGGCGTAGTGAATAAAACTCACAATTTTCTAATCAGAGAGTAAATAAATGTTCTCTTTGCCATCTTTCCAGGATGGACGCGTGTTCATCTGGACATGTGACGACCCCGCAGGCAACACCTGGACAGCCAAACTGCTCCACAAGTTTAATGACGTGGTCTGGCACGTCAGCTGGTCTATCACTGGAAATATACTGGCTGTTTCTGGTGGAGACAACAAGGTAAATGATAGTTAGATTTATACAGCTACCTTTCTCCTTCTAATATTACTAATTCAATTTAAAAAAATAATAAAAAAAATATAGCAATATATATTTAACAAGAATCCATCTTTCTGGAATCAGCTGTTATATATAAAGTTTTATGTCTATCAACGCCACATAATCTCTGATAAACTCTTTGTCAGAAATGGCACAACAAACAGAAAATAACAAATTGACTTGTGCAACTTTCTAAACTTAGCATGAATTTTTTTTTATTACTTGTAGGTGACACTGTGGAAGGAGTCGATGGATGGTCAGTGGGCATGCATCAGTGACGTAAGCAAAGGCCAGGGCGCCGTCTCCACCATCACAGATACCCAGCAGAATGAGCAGTGATGCACACATGAACACATATTCACATCACAGTGCACCAAATGATACTACAAGGATGACCTCTGCCTTAAAAGATGGATTAACAAACATGCTGGACATTTGGACTGACAACAAAAGGTAGTCTACAGTGAGGGAGCCAAGTCTGCGACCTGTTTTTCCGTTTTGGATGCCCGCTTAATCCCACATATTCCAGGATAAATCTTTCTTAAGATTCAACATGGGAAAGAAAACTTTGAAGATAAAAAGAAATATCAATGTTTTGGTTTTTTCTGATTGTAATTTCTTTTTTATTTATCAGATGCACTCCACCATCCCTGTTTTTTTATTTTGTAAGTTTATTTGGGGAAATTGCTGGTCCAAATTAAACTTATTGCCCATCTTTACTCATGCTTTACCTTCCCATGATACTTTGGTGCTCCTGAAACATTCCACCTCCACCAGTGGAGAAGAAAACCACTGACAGTCCTCATGATCCAAGCATCCTCCATGGCAACCGTCCTTTAATTTTCATTACTTAATTTCATTCAGATGAACTTTTTATTGAAAAGTTCTCCAAACAAAACAGTTTTTTTTCTTCACATTTGATGTGTTGCTTGCAAAACAAGCTCATAATCTCCTCTGGTTTGCATCACTCATGACAAAAATCAGAGGCACAATATATTAATTGCTAAGTTTAAACTTAAATAATTTATTTAGGGTTCACTCTTCATAATTTACATTTAGTACCTGCTTTAATCTATTTCAGTTGCAGCCAGAAGTTTAAAAAAAACAACCTGTTGACGAGGCATCCCTGAATGAAAATTTTATCTTCTACATGTAAATTCAGCAACCATGGAAGTGTTTTTCATATTTGATGTAATTAAATTACTGTAAATGTTAAAACAACGCTCTTTGTTTTCTTCTTGTCCTCTCGTTACCTTTTTCTAATAATAATAAAAGTTGGTAAACAAGAAATAAGGAACAGGATGTTCTGATGAGGTAACTGCTTCAAATATTTGTTTTTGGTGTTTGTTTTATTTTCAGTTTAACGTTCAGACCAGCAGCCTCAGACTGTCTTCAGTCACTCTTTCCTGAACATAAAGAAGTGAACCAAAGACCAAATCCTACCACTCCAACCACAGCACTTTGTTGTTCACATGGGTTTGTCCTCTGTCAGGGTGACATGAAGCAGCTGTACAAGAAGGCTCAGAGTGGGTTGTACTTCCTGAGGATATTTTACCAGTCCGTGGTTGCCAGTGTACTTTCCTACATTGTGCTGTGCAGACCTTTGCAGCTTGGAGAAGCTAATCAGGAGGACCGGCTTGGTAGTTGGCATGAAGCTCGACCCTCTGGTAACGGATGAGAGGAGAACTTTCAGCAAACTGCTGGGCCTTTTGGACAATGCCAGCCCCCCTCTGCACACCATCATCCACAACCAGAGAAACCTGTTCCACTCCTCCCTAGTGCAGGACCGAGGAACTCCTTTGTCCCCCAAGCCAAGCTGAATACCAGGTTGAAGAGCAAACAGAAGAGTAGAAGCACTGAAGGTAGTGAAGAGGGATTCGCCCGACACTGATAACATAACAGCAACATTATACATCATGTATAATATATATATATTACAGTTAGTGTAACTGTGGGGTGTAATGGAGCTTCATTTTCTCTGAGGGAACCTCCCAAAGGATTAATAAAAGTTATCTGAAGTCTAAAGGTTGTTTCTGGCTTGGCTAAATTAGTTAAAAGATTAGAACTGTAATCTTTTAGTAGCACAAACCACTGAAATTATTCAGCAGAGAAGTCTGTAAAAACTGACAATGTCAGACCTTTGCAGTTGGTGAGAGGTGGGGGTGGGGTGTGTGTGTGTTCTTTAAAATCTAAATAACTAAGAGCCCTAAATGACAAAATAAAAAGTAAAAACTATTGTAAATCAGGAAATTTTTATCATTTCATTAACACACATGTAGACATATGCTACATATGTGTACTAACAAATCAATCCATTTTCTATACCTGCTTATTCCAGTACAGGGTTGCAGGGTGTCTGATGCTTATTCCAGCTGTTATCAGGCTACATCTTGGTCAGGTTGCTACTCCATCACATGGCCAATACTAATAAATCCCCAAACTGTAAATAAATTCATATTACAGCCTTCCAATACAGTATGTGATAGATGTCATTTAAAAGATCTGGTCAATCTGTCTGGTCTTAGTTTTTTTATTTGTTTGTCTCAGCAATATGGTCTCAGACCAGGAAGTACAACATTTCTCAAACGAGTTGGTTTGTAAAGATAAGTAAAGGCTTCTTAATAGAGCTTCCACAACAGATAGACATGTCTCTGCTTGATGTGTCTTTCCTGGGTTGAAGTTTGTGGTCATTATGAGATAAAATTACTTAAAAAAAAAGCAACCACTTCCTGACCATGTTTTCTGGTGCATACATGAAAGTCAGCAGCTGCTCCCACGTCCTCTTTTACATCTGCTGTTTCATTTTCTCCATTTTTAGACTACATTTTGCTGGTGTTGTAGGAATGGCCCCAAAAAGTAGTGAAACTAATGAGACATTTGCTCCCTCTGAGTCTGCTCTGGGGAATGGAGGACTATGTTGAGGCTGAAAGATGATGTCAGTGATGAAGATGAGGTTTCATCCACTTGTACTGCAAAAGCTTCTGCAGACACTGATCTGCACAGACTCATAAAACTTTAACAGAACAGAAGTACAGTCTGCTCAGTGAGCATGAATGATCCAGGGGTGGGACCAGTGGTCTCCCAGGTACTTGTAGCTCCACCCTCCAAACAAAAGGAGACATAGTCCCGGACCTTCTAATCTCTATCAGCAGAGCTCATTTGTTTAACTGACATCGAGCTGCAGATGGTTCAATAATTCACACAATCCACAAAAAAACTTTTATTTTCCCTCTGGTATGTATCATCTCCTCAGTACTGCTTCTGTAGTGCTCACCTTTGTGTCTGAGCAACACTCTTATAAATGAAATTAAAAGTAGTCCTTGATTCAGAGCACAAATAACACGGCACTCATGTTTTTTCCTTTTTCCTTAGCAGCCTGAATGGTTCTGAAGACGCCGGAGAGCTCAGTAGACGTGATTCTGACAGCTGCCCCTGCTCAATCCTGGTGAGTGGTTAGTAAAAGCACAACCCTGGTGGCACTGGCTGCACTGGGAGTGGTGGTTTTGCATAAAGAAGATAAGCTGGAAATGTTCTCTTTTTCCTCTGATAGTCAACAACAGCTTTCTGAGAATTGTCTTTAATTCCTTTCAGTTGCCTGAACTAAACTTCCTCTTCTTTTCATCTGAAGTCGGGGGTTACATGCCTCAGCTGTACTGTATTTACAGAAATGGAAGTGTTTACTGCAGCTGATGGGACTGCATGTAATAGTTTGCATGGCTGTGTGCTTGAGGCCAATACAGGAACTTCCTGTTGGTTCGACTGTTGTTCAGTTTTCTGCAGTTTCGCTTTAGTCTCTGCCGGCATATTAGACTTTGCATCTTTCCCACTTTGTACATTTCAACGGCACTGGTGAGAATTTCCTCTCTTTGCATTATTTAACTACTTATAAGTAAAAAATACTCTGCATCATTCAATATATAACAGATAACTAGAAATAGAACACCTTTTATTTTCATTTTCAAATTTAAATGAAACTAAATGTCACCTTGTTTTGAATATATGGTGTCAATTGCTTTTAATCTTCCACTGTAAAAAAAAAGAGACAGAGGTGCTAATTCAAGTTTTTTGAATAGAACAAAGTTGATGGCTGAATTCAAATTTTGTTGGTTTTGGGGGATGCAGTGGTGGCGAGTAGGTTTCTAAAAATGAGATCAAGTTTGGCTTGAACACTAAATTCAGCTTTCATTTTGTTCTTCTTTTACTCACCACACTGCAAAGTGAAACATTAAACTTGTTACTGATAAAACATTTTCATGTGAAGGATGGCTAGTCATCCAACCACAGGAAACTATCTGCTGCCTTATCTTTTTTCTTTTTATGGTTATATAACTCATGTACACACAACTGAAGCCTTGTTAAGGTGAAGTCTGGTCATGTATGCACTGCATGTCTGCATACAGAGCCAAGAGTAAAAAAAAAAAGTGTGACTGTATTTAAGTCACACTTGTAGTCACAGTAGTAAGATTAAACAAATAAAACATTATATTGTATTCTTTTCTTTTTCCTTCCTATGATTTGACCTGCCTGCTGTTATGTTTAATTAATTTTATAAGTTCAGACTGTCTTCACGAACCACTTTGTGGTCTTTTCTAATCTGTTTCCCAAACTTGATCTACATTAGTTGTTCTTTGGATTCTGCTATTGGCTTTTTCTGTTTCGTTTTATCAGCAATATTCTCACCACATAATTTTAATTCATTCCCTAAAAAAGTGTGAATTATCCTTTTTATTTCCCCCCAAAATGAAGTCACGATGAAAGTAGCAGCCTTCAACATGAAGAACCTGGGAATGAAAAAAGTCACCGACAAAGATGTCAGCAAGTACCTTATCAAGGTAATGATTACCATACCTATCTTTTATTTTATTCTTATTTTATTTGTTTTTATACTATTAAACTGCTGATTTGTACAGCACTTTGGGCAATTTGTGTTGTTTGAATTTGGTATATTAATAAACATGACCTTGACCAATTGCTTTTAGTATTACAAGTACAGTGATTTCATATACACTGTAAAATGTTACATTGGTTTTAATATAATATAGTTAGTGTGTTCATGTACAAGTGTAAGTTTGTTGTTTGGTGATGGTGTGGATTGAAGGGTTATTTCCATCTGTCTATGATGTTTTTGTCTCTTTTCTTTTTTCCCTTTTACATCTTTTTGCTATTTTTCATCTTTTTCTGTCCCCTCCGGTCAGGTCCAGCAAGATTACATAGATTCCATGATTAAAGTAAATAAATTAATCAGATTATCAAGAGGAGCCTTACCCATAGGCTTCCCTTTGGCAGAGCAAATTTGTTCAGCATGATACAGCAACCAGATTATCATTTTGCTTGCTATGATGCTGGACAGGACAGGTTATTTAAAAAAAAAAAAAAAGAAAGAAAGAAAACATCACTCTCTCAGTTCAGCTTGCATCCCGGCAGCATTTGACCACTAGGCCTCCTGCTTCAGCCAGAGATACCTTGCAGCTTTTTCTGCTGTATCTATAATCGGTTTGATGGTCCTCTGCTTAGCCATGGCCAGGATCCAACGCTTGGTTAGGACTCTGCAGAGAGACCTGCCTGTAAAGTTTAACTGTATTTTAAAGTTTTAATTTTTTTGTCTGGATTAAAACTGCTTCAATGTTTTACTGTTTTTAATGTTCATTATTCATTAAATGAATGAATGATGAATTTTTAATGTTTCATAAACAATAATTTTATAATATAGCACCAATGATGGAACAACATGTATATTTTAATCATAAATATATGTTGTTCTCAGATTATTTCTCGGTACAGTGTGGTGGTGATACTGGAGGTGGTGGATAAAAGTGGCAAAGCCATGGCCCTCCTACAGGAAAAACTTAACAACACTGGGTGAGTGTCAAGTGTTTGTTATTTAGAAAAATAACCTTATGCCAAAAGAGCAGCTTCACAAGCATGTCACCTATTTCATTTGATTATTCTACAACCTGGATTATCACAACAAAAATGCAAATATTTTAGGGAGCTGATCTATTTGTTAGTGGAGGAATGAAATAGACATTGAGCACAACAGGATGCAGACACAATTTATAACCTGTTTGCAGATTAAATAAAGTCCTCACAAACCAAAGAGACCATTTGTCTTTATTCTCTCTCTCAGGAAAAACAGACAACATCCCTACACCATGATCGCCAGCAGCCAGCTGGGACGGCGCTCCTACAAGGAGCAGTATGTTTGCTTCTACAGGTAAAACCTGATTCTATGTCTACATTACATAAAGGCGTCGTTAATACAACAACAACATTACAGTATTTTGTAGATCAGGATCTATATGGTTTGATGTGAGAGTTCTGCTATTAATGAACGTGTATAGTTGATGTGTTTCTTACACAAACTCCTTCCTGTCTCACTATTTGTGTGTCTCAGAGAGGACGAAGTGACACTCAAAGACCATATGCAGTATGAAGACAATCAAGTTGGAGATGAGGATGCCTTCGCCAGAGAGCCCTTCATCCTGCGCTTCAGCTGTCCCACCACAGGTCTGGGCTGTTCAGCACACGTTTTAGTGACACTTCAGACTGCAGCCCACAACATGGTTCAGTTCAGTCCAGCTTTATGTGTATAGTCCAAATTCACAGCAAAGTCATCTCAGGGCACTTTACAAACCAAATAATGCAAGTGAATTCATTGTGATCTAATAAGTATTCATACAAGCCAGTTAAAAGAAATAATGGTCTAGTTAAGGAAAACAATGGATTGCATCCAATCGTGACTTCAATTCAATCTCCCACCCTTTGCATGTGCAGGGTGGCGGATGATAGTGGAAAGGAAAAAAAACTCTCTATTTTAACAAGAGGGAAAAAGATGGTGAATGACAACAGTAAGGTTGTAAAGTCTAATACAGCAATAGAAAAGTATTTCAGTAGATTTGTTTGTATTAATACTATAATGAGATGCAAAACCTCTGAGTATTTGACTGATTTTCATGTCTGTAGCAAAGGTTTGGTTGTCCTGCCAGTTCAGTACTTTGCAACATCCCCTTTGGTGTGATTCATCACTACATATTTTTATTGTCACCGGCTATAAGTCTTTCAGTTTTCCTTATGGAGGATGTTTCTCATGCTGGGTGACTGTCAGTGCAAAACATTGTTCATTGTTGATTCTGAAGTGTTTGCTTTGGAAAATATAGGTGTTTTCTTCACCTTTGATGTGCATATTTTTACCACCCACAAGATAAGTCAGCCTATAACCTTTTCAATTTCACTCTCATGCAAACAGACTAAGGTTGAACTGTTACTAGCTATCAGGAAGCTCAAATCATCTGGGATATTTACACTTTTGCATGACCATTAATTTAGTTTTTTTTTACTCTATAATTGGACAAAAAAGTGCACTTGTTTAAAACATGGACAATAATATGTAATTTTTTAGCCTTATGAATGTTCACTTAGCAACCCCTGTTTATTTACAGCAGCCGAGGATTCTCAATTTTTGCGCCTCTATGTACTAATAAATACTTGTAAAAGACTAACAGCAGCATTTTAAAGATTTAATAGGGAAAAATTTGGTCATTTCTAAATGTGTTATATCTGGTTTGATATTTCAAGGGTCATTGTGACAATGCTGCAGGCTCACACTGAAAAGATGGGAGGATGATTTGATAAAGAAACACTGCATACATTTAATCTAATTTTTCATAAAGATTACAGTATAACTAGAATATTATCTTACTGTAATATAAATGCTGATTTGTTTCGTCTTGCTCCTTTACTTGTTGGAAATGGTTCATTTTGAATGAGTTAAAGCTCACACTGACATATGGATTAATCATACTGCACAGGATGAGTCTCTAAAACATTAGCTGTGTCTGTATATCTGTATACATGTCAAAGAACACTGTGTATTTAGGATTCTGTTTTCTGTACTTGTGCACTGCACCAGTTGTGAAAGACCTGATCCTGATTCCAGTCCACACCAAGCCAAAGGATGCACAGAAAGAGCTGGATGAGCTTTATGATGTGGTGCAGCATGTCAGGAAGAAGTGGAAAACTGACGTAAGTGTTACAGCTTTTCTTTAAAGTGAAAACATATAAAGTTAAACAAATTCTGTTTATGACTAATTTAGCAGCTTTTCCAATTATTTAACCATGTTGACGACTAAAATAGATCGAAACTGAAAGAATCTGAACTTTAGGTGTCTGTCTTGACATAGATCTTAAGGTTTAAAGTGATAAAGATGCTTTTTAATGCATCGAGTGAAACTCACAGATATGACCTCTTTTTACATATACGATCGAATTTTTGTTTTACAAAGGCTGAGAGGCTGAAAGCTTTATTTTCGTTGTAGCAACCTTTGATTATTCACCTCTATCACATGATTTACAGTCTTGAATAACTCAGTCTCATGACACAAAGTGAAATGGTAATGCTGGTCCACAACAGAAAACACACATTTCACTTTCTCAGTGAAGGCGCAGGAATTTTACAATTACAGCTTTTTCTTTGCAGTGTTGCCAAACTTTTACATCTCACTTTCCACGTCTAGTTACTGTTCAGTGTTCATTCTAGTTTGAGGCTCATCATCATTTTCCATAGTCCCTTGTTTTTCTTCTACTCTTAGTCTGGGATCCTGAAACCTGGTCCTTGAGGGCCGGTGTCCTGCAGGTTTTAGAAGTTTACATGTTGCACCGCACCCAACTCAAATCAATGGGTAGTTGGCAGACTTGTGCAGAGCTTGACATCAAGTCATGAATTATGTCACTTACCCATTTTCAAGATGTGTACAAAGGTGTTCGTTATATCTTTTCTGGTGAGACTCAGCTGTTTTGTTACAGTACATTTATAGAGTAACCATGAATGATTACAGTTGGAGCTATGAGAGGCTGTGACAAATATCACTGCACTTCTATAAATAATGCACAACATTCATTGTTTCTATTTCCTTGACAGAACATTATGCTTTTAGGGGACTTCAATGCAGATGGACGATATCTCTCCCAAAAAAAGAAGGAAAGCATCCGTATCTACTCTGCAGCGTTTCACTGGCTGATAGACGATGATGTTGACACCACAGCTAGCAACAACAATGACAACACCTATGACAGGTGATGCACGCATATGCTTTATTAATTTATTTATTTTACCTTATTTGATTATTTGTTGCTTTCTCTTAATTATTCTGTTAATCAGAAACATCACCATGCTCTGCAGTATTCATTATCAAAGCTGTATAACCTCACTGTTATAAAGACTGTAATGAGTCTTCTGCAAACAGGATCGTGGTGTATGGAGACACCATGGAGGAAGCCATCGTCGCCCGGTCTGCCAATGCATTCAACTTCCAGAAAGCATTCAAGCTCACTGATGAAGAGGTGAGATTAACTTATTCTTGCTTCAATAAAGCACAGCTGCAAACTTTATGTGGCTGAATTATGAAATTGTATGAAATTCTGTACTCTAAAATGATCAAATCAAAGTTGAGATTTAACACGTAACTTTCTTTGCTTTCCAAGGCTCTCAACATCAGTGACCATTACCCTGTGGAGGTGGCACTGAAGGCCCAACCAGCAGCAAAGAGGAAGCAACAACAGCCAGCTGCATCCAAGACACCAACAAAAAGAAGACGTTAGGACATGCACCAAATTGCTATTTCATTAACTTGCCATGTTTACTCTAAGAGGCTTCATTAATTTAAACTGGACTGCTGGAGCTCAGTAAAGGTTCTGCTGTATTTCAGTTATCAGTTTAGAAATCTTCTTGTAATAAAACAACCATCATTCAATGATAAAAAAATATCTTTAAAAAAAAGAAAAAACTTGTTTTTCCTATTAGTCATAAGAATCCTGACAGTTTATTAATTCTCTTTGGGGTCACTTTTTATAGGATGATGAATATTTCATATTTCAAACACAGACAGGTACAACTTTCTAAACTCTGTATGATTTTTCAATACTTGTAGGCAACACTGTAGAAGGAGTCATGGGATGATCAGTCAGTATGTATCAGTGGCCTCAGCAAAGGCCAGGACACCACCTCCACCATCACAGATACCCAACAGAATGAGCAGTGACACACACATGAACACACATACACATCACACAGCACCAAATGACCCTACAAAGTTCACCCCAGCCTTAAAAATGGGTTAACAAACATGCTAGATATTTGGACTTACAACTAAAGGTAGTCTACCGTGGGAGCCAGTCTGCGATTTTTTAAGTATTCATTTGGTCACAATTGCTGGTCCAAATGAAACATGTTGCTATCGTTACTCATGCTCTTCCGTCCCATGATACTGCTTCTTAAACATTCCACCTCCATCAGTGGAGGACAAAACCACTGACAGCCCACATGATCCAAGCATCATCAATGACAGAGGTATTCAGCTACTAAAGTTTTGTTCTGTTTTGTTTTTTTTTTAGCTTTCCCCTCCCTGCAGTGAAGAAGGTGAGCAAGATTGTGTTCAGGGACATGCCAGTTAGCATTATTACAGAGAGTCTGCAGGAACTTCTCTCTTTTTACCATCTAAAATAATAAAATGAAACTTTTTTATTTACTGAAATTAAAAAATCAGTAATAAGTCTGTAATTGTACTGGGTACTTGGAAACACTGAGCTGTGTACCCTGACGTGTACACTTAGATGTGTACACTGACATTGAATTACAGGCATTAAAACACGTCTATAAATCTTTATTATTCCCATAAAGGGAAATTTATTTCAATTTATTTTCAGGTCAAATAAAGCTGTTTGAACATACAGAACGTTCAAACACTTATATCAAGAAATCTCAATCCTCTAATATTCTCAGAGAGAAATAACAGTGTTAGAGCAGCTGATATTTAATCCCAATATATAAACCAACTATCTAAAAAAAATCAATAAAGCAGGACCTCATACACGGTTAAACAGAAGCCATGTAGAAAATAGTTCAGTGTGAATGATACAGGCTTCTCAATGCAGATTTGGGGTTCATTTTACACTTCACACAGCTAGAGGTGCTGTTCTGTAGGAGGTGCTTCTTGTCAACCACTGTGTTAGAATTATTTAAAGCTAAAACTACATTATAGGGTACAATGTGCACCGTCTAAATAATGTTTTATTAAAGGTGATAGTTGTGACTCACGTCTGGATGCAAATTAGAGGTGTACAATAATTTTAAACTTCTGTTATAATACTTTAATATTCCCAATCTGGCTACACTGGGAAACTAATTCCCGAAAAAAAAAAAAAACTGTTGCCTACATGTTTCCCCATCTGCAGCCAGGTGTTACTGCCTTATTGTGGATTGCTGAGAAAGAATAAGGGTGACTTTATAAAGGAAGCAGGATAAGCCCAAATAAGCAACTACTCTTAAGAAAACAAGCCCACAAAAACCGCAAACGACAATATTTTCAAGCGACTTTATAGAAGAACAAACCCAAAGTTGCTTGAAACAAGCAAACTTGGCAACACTAATAACCAGCCAAACAAAAAAGATTACTATCAACACAGGGGGTGCTGATGGATGAGTCTGCTTTGTAACTTTAAAAACTGGTCCTTCTTGTTTGAATGTGACCCACCCTCCAAATTCTCAGACTGTGTAAAAGACTGATGGCTCTCATTTGTACAGGTTGTAATAAAATGTCTGATTTGCTCATCTAGACTCTTATTAAATAAATTTCTCCATAAACACCAAGTGGAGTGTTTTAGTTTAGTGAGCTCTAAGTAAGTTGGCAACAGACTGTACTTTTTAAAAAATTATTTTATTCTATTCTATCTATTCTTAAATTCTATTTTCAGCTCCAATATGAACATTTTGATCAACCAAGTTGATGTGTAGTCCCTAAACACACCCAGTAAAAACTAAATATGGCATGGTTTCTGCACATTATCTTCAAGAGTATCTAGTGAAACATTTAAACTGGACTGTACAGCCCTGGGGTTGTAGGAAATGTGCTGTATAAATCAAACTGACATAAACACTGCTACATGGCTTCATGCTGACATTAGGCTAATAGTCTAATATAACGTTAGCTGTACTTTCACAGGGACAAAATCTCTTTTAGATGTGTGTAGCCAAATGTTAATATTTAGGATGACTAGTTAGAAAAAACACTTAAAAAATTAACTTCAAGACAGGGAGCATTTACATGAGCTGGTGGGATTTCTGGGCGTGTTGTAGCTTGCATGGGCGTGTGTTTGTGGACCACAAAGGCTCTTCCTGCTTCTTTGACAGTTTGTTTTTCTGAGTTTGACTTCAGTCTTTTTCCAACACACTAGACACGGCATCTTTTTGACTGAGCACAATTCAACTGAGCTGGTAAGAACTTTCCTCTCTTTGTATTATTTCACTACTTTGTTAAGTAATACACTGCATAAGGAAGTATCTAAAAGAACAAAGATTCTTAGAATAGAATCTCTTTTTCATTTTAATTTTAAAATCTACTAGATGAAACCAAAAAGTTATATTTTTTTAATGTATGATGATGAGCTCAGTTATTGCTTTAAATCTTGCAATGTAAGCCAGAGAACAGGAACTAATTCAAGTTAAAATGCTGAATTAAAAATTTAATGGTTTTACAGGTGCAGGGGTGGAGAGGGGGCTGCTAAAAAGATCAATTTTGACTTGAACTCTAAATTTAGTTTTCATTTAGTTACACTTCTACTCCACCACATTGCTAATCAAAACATTAAAGTTGTTAATGACTCACTTTCATACAAAACAGGTATTGAAAGATCCCTATTTCCCACCAACGTGTACAGTTAATTCTAATGTTGCAAACTGCACAAAGAACTGGAGCAGGCTTCACCAAGATTTCACCAACTGCAGTTTCCTCTGCAGACTTATCTGATTTTAGTTTCAAACACGTGATCTGCTTCACTTTTTTTCTCTGGGCTCTGTTCTTGATTTCTCTGTCTTGATTTGCTTGCATTATGATAACCACATCCTTTATATTCAGTCTTGAAAAAGTGTGAATTATTGTTTGTTTTGGGTGTTGTTGCTGTTTTATTAGTAATTTTATCACCACAAACTTCTCATTCTTTCCCTAAAAAAGTGTTAATTATCCCCTCCCTTCCCCCCAAATGCAGTCACAATGAAAGTAGCAGCCTTCAACGGGAAGAACCTGGGAATAAAAAAGGTCAAAGACAAAGATGTTTGCAAGCATCTTATCGAGGTAAAGATTGATTTTATTAATACAAGAAATGCAGTCATTCCATGCAGAAGGAGAGGAGCTTAAAGGAGAAGTACACTTGAGAAGTGCTTTGGACCTGTTTTCTTTATAAAAATTTTTAGTCTCGTCAATGTAAAGTCTTTGCAGTCATTGCACCAGATGTAATAGTTGCTTTAGCCAAATCAGAAACTTACTCCACAGCCAAATGCTAAGTTGTTACACTGGTATGTCTCCAGTGTTTAATACAAAACAAAATAGCCTCATAATATATTTGCCCAGGTCATATTTTGACCGAATTGTAATATCTACCTAACTCTACTCTCTTGATACAATTGATTTTCTATGTATCATTAAATATAAAACCTAAGGATACAATGTAGGCAATTATTCTATTAGGCTAACAAAATGGAAAAGCAAGCATCATAAAGCTTCTGAAGGTCTATGTCCAGAGTGTCTAACATCCGTAAAATTAAATTTTACAGTTCTAGCTTTTTTGTTCTTGTTTAGACTTAAATCTTTGCTTTAAATGAACATTTTCATCCAGTATAATGCTTAACATCCATCAACTTAAAAGATGTATGTTAAATGTTTATTGTCTGCACCTTGGGTCTGTGTGAAAAGCAATTTCGATCCTCTGTATGTCTTCTACATACTGCAGAATTGACAAATAAAGTGACTTTGACTTTGACTTGACTTGAACAGAACAATGTTTTAGCTTTGGTAAGCACAATAACTTCAGGAAGTTGTGCCACTGTCTTTAGCAATAATGCTTTTTGTCTTGTCAATTGTGACAATATAGCAGCAATTATAAAGCATCATGTATATTTTAATCATAATAATATTTTGTTGGCGCAGATCATCTCTCGGTACAGTGTGGTGATATTACTCGAGGTGGTGGATAAAAATGGTGAAGCCATGAAGCTGTTACTGAAAACACTCAACAGCACTGGGTGAGAAGAAAGTGTCAAATGTTTATTTACAGAGCTTTGGTGATAAAAGGAGCTCCTCTACAAACACGTGAACCATTTAATTTTTCTACAATGTTGTAAGTGCTATAGCTTGAATTATTTAAAGATGGAAACATTTTAAAGAGCTGAGCTTCTGTTAATGACAGCAAGAAAGCAGCAGACATGGAGCACGATGACATGATGCAGACACCATCTTTACAATATGTTTGCACTAAAAGTTCCACATTAACTGAAATGACAGTTTGTCCTTATATCCTCAGTGATAACAGTAAACATCCCTACTCCATCAAAGCCAGCACTTCACTTGGGCGGCAAACCTACAAGGAGCAGTATGTTTGCCTCTACAGGTAGGAGCAAATTCCATGACAATATGTTATCAAGCTGTGGTGTACTACAGCAACAACTTACATCTCAGTATTTTGTAGATCAAGATCTACATCGTGTGATGTGAGTGTTCTGCTCTCACCAAATGTCTGTAGTTCATGTGGTACTCACACAAACTCCTTCCTGTCTCACTGTGTGTCTCAGAGAGGATGAAATAAAACTAAAAGACTGTATGCAGTATGAAGACAATCAAGTTGGAGATGAGGATGCCTTCGCCAGAGAGCCCTTCATCCTGCGCTTCAGCTGTCCCACCACAGGTCTGGGCTGTTCAGCACACGTTTTAGTGACACTTCAGACTGCAGCCCACAACATGGTTCAGTTCAGTCCAGCTTTATGTGTATAGTCCAAATTCACAGCAAAGTCATCTCAGGGCACTTTACAAACCAAATAATGCAAGTGAATTCATTGTGATCTAATAAGTATTCATACAAGCCAGTTAAAAGAAATAATGGTCTAGTTAAGGAAAACAATGGATTGCATCCAATCGTGACTTCAATTCAATCTCCCACCCTTTGCATGTGCAGGGTGGCGGATGATAGTGGAAAGGAAAAAAAACTCTCTATTTTAACAAGAGGGAAAAAGATGGTGAATGACAACAGTAAGGTTGTAAAGTCTAATACAGCAATAGAAAAGTATTTCAGTAGATTTGTTTGTATTAATACTATAATGAGATGCAAAACCTCTGAGTATTTGACTGATTTTCATGTCTGTAGCAAAGGTTTGGTTGTCCTGCCAGTTCAGTACTTTGCAACATCCCCTTTGGTGTGATTCATCACTACATATTTTTATTGTTGCCGGCTATAAGTCTTTCAGTTTTCCTTATGGAGGATGTTTCTCCTGCTGGGTGACTGTCAGTGCAAAACATTGTTCATTGTTGATTCTGAAGTGTTTGCTTTGGAAAATATAGGTGTTTTCTTCACCTTTGATGTGCATTTTTTTACCACCCACAAGATAAGTCAGCCTATAACCTTTTCAATTTCACTCTCATGCAAACAGACTAAGGTTGAACTGTTACTAGCTATCAGGAAGCTCAAATCATCTGGGATATTTACACTTTTGCATGACCATTAATTTAGTTTTTTTTTACTCTATAATTGGACAAAAAAGTGCACTTGTTTAAAACATGGACAATAATATGTAATCTTTTAGCCTTATGAATGTTCACTTAGCAACCCCTGTTTATTTACAGCAGCCGAGGATTCTCAATTTTTGCGCCTCTATGTACTAATAAATACTTGTAAAAGACTAACAGCAGCATTTTAAAGATTTAATAGGGAAAAATTTGGTAATTTCTAAATGTGTTATATCTGGTTTGATATTTCAAGGGTCATTGTGACAATGCTGCAGGCTCACACTGAAAAGATGGGAGGATGATTTGATAAAGAAACACTGCATACATTTAATCTAATTTTTCATAAAGATTACAGTATAACTAGAATATTAACTTACTGTAATATAAATGCTGATTTGTTTCATCTTGCTCCTTTACTTGTTGGAAATGGTTCATTTTGAATGAGTTAAAGCTCACACTGACATATGGATTAATCATACTGCACAGGATGAGTCTCTAAAACATTAGCTGTGTCTGTATATCTGTATACATGTCAAAGAACACTGTGTATTTAGGATTCTGTTTTCTGTACTTGTGCACTGCACCAGTTGTGAAAGACCTGATCCTGATTCCAGTCCACACCAAGCCAAAGGATGCACAGAAAGAGCTGGATGAGCTTTATGATGTGGTGCAGCATGTCAGGAAGAAGTGGAAAACTGACGTAAGTGTTACAGCTTTTCTTTAAAGTAAAAACATATAAAGTTAAACAAATTCCGTTTATGACTAATTTAGCAGCTTTTCCAATTATTTAACCATGTTGACGACTAAAATAGATCGAAACTGAAAGAATCTGAACTTTAGGTGTCTGTCTTGACATAGATCTTAAGGTTTAAAGTGATAAAGATGCTTTTTAATGCATCGAGTGAAACTCACAGATATGACCTCTTTTTACATATACGATCGAATTTTTGTTTTACAAAGGCTGAGAGGCTGAAAGCTTTATTTTCGTTGTAGCAACCTTTGATTATTCACCTCTATCACATGATTTACAGTCTTGAATAACTCAGTCTCATGACACAAAGTGAAATGGTAATGCTGGTCCACAACAGAAAACACACATTTCACTTTCTCAGTGAAGGCGCAGGAATTTTACAATTACAGCTTTTTCTTTGCAGTGTTGCCAAACTTTTACATCTCACTTTCCACGTCTAGTTACTGTTCAGTGTTCATTCTAGTTTGAGGCTCATCATCATTTTCCATAGTCCCTTGTTTTTCTTCTACTCTTAGTCTGGGATCCTGAAACCTGGTCCTTGAGGGCCGGTGTCCTGCAGGTTTTAGAAGTTTACATGTTGCACCGCACCCAACTCAAATCAATGGGTAGTTGGCAGACTTGTGCAGAGCTTGACATCAAGTCATGAATTATGTCACTTACCCATTTTCAAGATGTGTACAAAGGTGTTCGTTATATCTTTTCTGGTGAGACTCAGCTGTTTTGTTACAGTACATTTATAGAGTAACCATGAATGATTACAGTTGGAGCTATGAGAGGCTGTGACAAATATCACTGCACTTCTATAAATAATGCACAACATTCATTGTTTCTATTTCCTTGACAGAACATTATGCTTTTAGGGGACTTCAATGCAGATGGACGATATCTCTCCCAAAAAAAGAAGGAAAGCATCCGTATCTACTCTGCAGCGTTTCACTGGCTGATAGACGATGATGTTGACACCACAGCTAGCAACAACAATGACAACACCTATGACAGGTGATGCACGCATATGCTTTATTAATTTATTTATTTTACCTTATTTGATTATTTGTTGCTTTCTCTTAATTATTCTGTTAATCAGAAACATCACCATGCTCTGCAGTATTCATTATCAAAGCTGTATAACCTCACTGTTATAAAGACTGTAATGAGTCTTCTGCAAACAGGATCGTGGTGTATGGAGACACCATGGAGGAAGCCATCGTCGCCCGGTCTGCCAATGCATTCAACTTCCAGAAAGCATTCAAGCTCACTGATGAAGAGGTGAGATTAACTTATTCTTGCTTTAATAAAGCACAGCTGCAAACTTTATGTGGCTGAATTATGAAATTGTATGAAATTATGTATTTCAAAATGATCAAATCAAAGTTGAGATTTAACACGTAACTTTCTTTGCTTTCCAAGGCTCTCAACATCAGTGACCATTACCCTGTGGAGGTGGCACTGAAGGCCCAACCAGCAGCAAAGAGGAAGCAACAACAGCCAGCTGCATCCAAGACACCAACAAAAAGAAGACGTTAGGACATGCACCAAATTGCTATTTCATTAACTTGCCATGTTTACTCTAAGAGGCTTCATTAATTTAAACTGGACTGCTGGAGCTCAGTAAAGGTTCTGCTGTATTTCAGTTATCAGTTTAGAAATCTTCTTGTAATAAAACAACCATCATTCAATGATAAAAAAATATCTTTAAAAAAAAGAAAAAACTTGTTTTTCCTATTAGTCATAAGAATCCTGACAGTTTATTAATTCTCTTTGGGGTCACTTTTTATAGGATGATGAATATTTCATATTTCAAACACAGACAGGTACAACTTTCTAAACTCTGTATGATTTTTCAATACTTGTAGGCAACACTGTAGAAGGAGTCAAGGGATGATCAGTCAGTATGTATCAGTGGCCTCAGCAAAGGCCAGGACACCACCTCCACCATCACAGATACCCAACAGAATGAGCAGTGACACACACATGAACACACATACACATCACACAGCACCAAATGACCCTACAAAGTTCACCCCGGCCTTAAAAATGGGTTAACAAACATACTAGATATTTGGACTTACAACTAAAGGTAGTCTACCGTGAGGGAGCCAAGTCTGCGATCTGTTTTTAAGTATTCATTTGGTCACAATTGCTGGTCCAAATGAAACATGTTGCTATCGTTACTCATGCTCTTCCGTCCCATGATACTGCTTCTTAAACATTCCACCTCCATCAGTGGAGGACAAAACCACTGACAGCCCACATGATCCAAGCATCATCAATGACAGAGGTATTCAGCTACTAAAGTTTTGTTCTGTTTTGTTTTTTTTTAGCTTTCCCCTCCCTGCAGTGAAGAAGGTGAGCAAGATTGTGTTCAGGGACATGCCAGTTAGCATTATTACAGAGAGTCTGCAGGAACTTCTCTCTTTTTACCATCTAAAATAATAAAATGAAACTTTTTTATTTACTGAAATTAAAAAATCAGTAATAAGTCTGTAATTGTACTGGGTACTTGGAAACACTGAGCTGTGTACCCTGACGTGTACACTTAGATGTGTACACTGACATTGAATTACAGGCATTAAAACACGTCTATAAATCTTTATTATTCCCATAAAGGGAAATTTATTTCAATTTATTTTCAGGTCAAATAAAGCTGTTTGAACATACAGAACGTTCAAACACTATATCAAGAAATCTCAATCCTCTAATATTCTCAGAGAGAAATAACAGTGTTAGAGCAGCTGATATTTAATCCCAATATATAAACCAACTATCTAAAAAAAATCAATAAAGCAGGACCTCATACACGGTTAAACAGAAGCCATGTAGAAAATAGTTCAGTGTGAATGATACAGGCTTCTCAATGCAGATTTGGGGTTCATTTTACACTTCACACAGCTAGAGGTGCTGTTCTGTAGGAGGTGCTTCTTGTCAACCACTGTGTTAGAATTATTTAAAGCTAAAACTACATTATAGGGTACAATGTGCACCGTCTAAATAATGTTTTATTAAAGGTGATAGTTGTGACTCACGTCTGGATGCAAATTAGAGGTGTACAATAATTTTAAACTTCTGTTATAATACTTTAATATTCCCAATCTGGCTACACTGGGAAACTAATTCCCGAAAAAAAAAAAAAAACTGTTGCCTACATGTTTCCCCATCTGCAGCCAGGTGTTACTGCCTTATTGTGGATTGCTGAGAAAGAATAAGGGTGACTTTATAAAGGAAGCAGGATAAGCCCAAATAAGCAACTACTCTTAAGAAAACAAGCCCACAAAAACCGCAAACGACAATATTTTCAAGCGACTTTATAGAAGAACAAACCCAAAGTTGCTTGAAACAAGCAAACTTGGCAACACTAATAACCAGCCAAACAAAAAAGATTACTATCAACACAGGGGGTGCTGATGGATGAGTCTGCTTTGTAACTTTAAAAACTGGTCCTTCTTGTTTGAATGTGACCCACCCTCCAAATTCTCAGACTGTGTAAAAGACTGATGGCTCTCATTTGTACAGGTTGTAATAAAATGTCTGATTTGCTCATCTAGACTCTTATTAAATAAATTTCTCCATAAACACCAAGTGGAGTGTTTTAGTTTAGTGAGCTCTAAGTAAGTTGGCAACAGATGTACTTTTTAAAAAATTATTTTATTCTATTCTATCTATTCTTAAATTCTATTTTCAGCTCCAATATGAACATTTTGATCAACCAAGTTGATGTGTAGTCCCTAAACACACCCAGTAAAAACTAAATATGGCATGGTTTCTGCACATTATCTTCAAGAGTATCTAGTGAAACATTTAAACTGGACTGTACAGCCCTGGGGTTGTAGGAAATGTGCTGTATAAATCAAACTGACATAAACACTGCTACATGGCTTCATGCTGACATTAGGCTAATAGTCTAATATAACGTTAGCTGTACTTTCACAGGGACAAAATCTCTTTTAGATGTGTGTAGCCAAATGTTAATATTTAGGATGACTAGTTAGAAAAAACACTTAAAAAATTAACTTCAAGACAGGGAGCATTTACATGAGCTGGTGGGATTTCTGGGCGTGTTGTAGCTTGCATGGGCGTGTGTTTGTGGACCACAAAGGCTCTTCCTGCTTCTTTGACAGTTTGTTTTTCTGAGTTTGACTTCAGTCTTTTTCCAACACACTAGACACGGCATCTTTTTGACTGAGCACAATTCAACTGAGCTGGTAAGAACTTTCCTCTCTTTGTATTATTTCACTACTTTGTTAAGTAATACACTGCATAAGGAAGTATCTAAAAGAACAAAGATTCTTAGAATAGAATCTCTTTTTCATTTTAATTTTAAAATCTACTAGATGAAACCAAAAAGTTATATTTTTTTAATGTATGATGATGAGCTCAGTTATTGCTTTAAATCTTGCAATGTAAGCCAGAGAACAGGAACTAATTCAAGTTAAAATGCTGAATTAAAAATTTAATGGTTTTACAGGTGCAGGGGTGGAGAGGGGGCTGCTAAAAAGATTAATTTTGACTTGAACTCTAAATTTAGTTTTCATTTAGTTACACTTCTACTCCACCACATTGCTAATCAAAACATTAAAGTTGTTAATGACTCACTTTCATACAAAACAGGTATTGAAAGATCCCTATTTCCCACCAACGTGTACAGTTAATTCTAATGTTGCAAACTGCACAAAGAACTGGAGCAGGCTTCACCAAGATTTCACCAACTGCAGTTTCCTCTGCAGACTTATCTGATTTTAGTTTCAAACACGTGATCTGCTTCACTTTTTTTCTCTGGGCTCTGTTCTTGATTTCTCTGTCTTGATTTGCTTGCATTATGATAACCACATCCTTTATATTCAGTCTTGAAAAAGTGTGAATTATTGTTTGTTTTGGGTGTTGTTGCTGTTTTATTAGTAATTTTATCACCACAAACTTCTCATTCTTTCCCTAAAAAAGTGTTAATTATCCCCTCCCTTCCCCCCAAATGCAGTCACAATGAAAGTAGCAGCCTTCAACGGGAAGAACCTGGGAATAAAAAAGGTCAAAGACAAAGATGTTTGCAAGCATCTTATCGAGGTAAAGATTGATTTTATTAATACAAGAAATGCAGTCATTCCATGCAGAAGGAGAGGAGCTTAAAGGAGAAGTACACTTGAGAAGTGCTTTGGACCTGTTTTCTTTATAAAAATTTTTAGTCTCGTCAATGTAAAGTCTTTGCAGTCATTGCACCAGATGTAATAGTTGCTTTAGCCAAATCAGAAACTTACTCCACAGCCAAATGCTAAGTTGTTACACTGGTATGTCTCCAGTGTTTAATACAAAACAAAATAGCCTCATAATATATTTGCCCAGGTCATATTTTGACCGAATTGTAATATCTACCTAACTCTACTCTCTTGATACAATTGATTTTCTATGTATCATTAAATATAAAACCTAAGGATACAATGTAGGCAATTATTCTATTAGGCTAACAAAATGGAAAAGCAAGCATCATAAAGCTTCTGAAGGTCTATGTCCAGAGTGTCTAACATCCGTAAAATTAAATTTTACAGTTCTAGCTTTTTTGTTCTTGTTTAGACTTAAATCTTTGCTTTAAATGAACATTTTCATCCAGTATAATGCTTAACATCCATCAACTTAAAAGATGTATGTTAAATGTTTATTGTCTGCACCTTGGGTCTGTGTGAAAAGCAATTTCGATCCTCTGTATGTCTTCTACATACTGCAGAATTGACAAATAAAGTGACTTTGACTTTGACTTGACTTGAACAGAACAATGTTTTAGCTTTGGTAAGCACAATAACTTCAGGAAGTTGTGCCACTGTCTTTAGCAATAATGCTTTTTGTCTTGTCAATTGTGACAATATAGCAGCAATTATAAAGCATCATGTATATTTTAATCATAATAATATTTTGTTGGCGCAGATCATCTCTCGGTACAGTGTGGTGATATTACTCGAGGTGGTGGATAAAAATGGTGAAGCCATGAAGCTGTTACTGAAAACACTCAACAGCACTGGGTGAGAAGAAAGCGTCAAATGTTTATTTACAGAGCTTTGGTGAAAAAAGGAGCTCCTCTACAAACACGTGAACCATTTAATTTTTCTACAGTGTTGTAAGTGCTATAGCTTGAATTATTTAAAGATGCAAACATTTTAAAGAGCTGAGCTTCTGTTAATGACAGCAAGAAAGCAGCAGACATGGAGCACGATGACATGATGCAGACACCATCTTTACAATATGTTTGCACTAAAAGTTCCACATTAACTGAAATGACAGTTTGTCCTTATATCCTCAGTGATAACAGTAAACATCCCTACTCCATCAAAGCCAGCACTTCACTTGGGCGGCAAACCTACAAGGAGCAGTATGTTTGCCTCTACAGGTAGGAGCAAATTCCATGACAATATGTTATCAAGCTGTGGTGTACTACAGCAACAACTTACATCTCAGTATTTTGTAGATCAAGATCTACATCGTGTGATGTGAGTGTTCTGCTCTTACCAAATGTCTGTAGTTCATGTGGTACTCACACAAACTCCTTCCTGTCTCACTGTGTGTCTCAGAGAGGATGAAATAAAACTAAAAGACTGTATGCAGTATGAAGACAATCAAGTTGGAGATGAGGATGCCTTCGCCAGAGAGCCCTTCATCCTGCGCTTCAGCTGTCCCACCACAGGTCTGGGCTGTTTGGCATATGTTTTAGTAGGGGGGTTTAATTTAATTGTTTCTACAATTAAATGTGGACTATTCTGTATCAATGCAGCAACATAAACATAACTAATTATAAGTGATATATTCCGCCGCCACTTGCGTGTGTGTGTGGCGTGATCTAGCCAGCTATTCTTAGCAGATAGACAACAGTCCCTTAAGAAAGATTTGAGGTTGAATCCATTATGAAACATTACACATCAAAATGTATAAAAACCGATAAGTTAGCTAAAGGCTGCCATCTATGAAAAATACCATCCACAAGCTTTAAAACGTTGTTGTCCTCATACTTCCATTCATCTTTTCCGTTGCCATGGTTGTTAAGTCAGCTCCTCCACTAGTGGGCAGCTCAGTTACAGATACCGTTTGCCAACAGTAATGCACCGGTATGAAGTTGTTAAGTTGTTTTCAACTATCTAACACACCCTAAACACTCACATAACCTTTCTTCAAAAGCTTGCACAATTTCTACAGTTGTTGTCCTCACGTTCATTCTTCTGCGTTTTTTGTTCCCTTGCTGATTCTCTTCTCCTCTGGTTTGTTTCTGCCCCCAGCCATGAGATTGTTTTTAAAGTGTCTTCTGAAATTGGATTTAATCGTATTGCACAAAATGAGTCTCTAAAATATTAGCTGTGCCTGTATATCTGTGTACATGTCAGTGTACACTGTGTATTTACGGTTCTGTTTTCTGTACTTGTACACTACACTAGCTGTGAAAGACCTGGTCCTGATTCCAGTCCACACCAAGCCAGAGGATGCAGAGAAAGAGCTGGATGAGCTTCATGATGTGGTGGAGTATGTCAGGAAGAAGTGGGAAACTGATGTAAGTGTTACAGTTTTCTTTAAATAAAATTCTATAAGTCAAACAAGATACACAGGTATCAATTACATTTAATGTTAATTTAGTAAACTAAGCAGCTTTTTCAAGTGTTTAACCATGTTCATGATATCTGAAAGTAACTCAGTACAGACAGATTCTGAGCTATGGGTGTCTGTCTTGACATAGATTTTAGGGTTTCAATGACTGCTCAGGAATTGTACAAATACAGCTTTCTCTTTATGGTATTTGTTGCCACATCAACATTTTTTGTCTCCATACATCTTTCTGCATAATTTTCATGTTTCATTTGTAATTTGGGCACGTTGTGGGAGATGCTTGAAGGGAATAATCCACAAACTAACATGCATGAGATTGAATGCACGTTCACATCAATGGGTTTTGGGTTAGTTTAATGTATTATTAAGATTATCTTCTTCCTGCTCTTTTTCAAGTATGTTGGTGCATTAAGATGTGCTTTTGATTTGTTTTGTTCTTTAACCCCATAAATCATTAGTTTGGTTTAAATGAGAGACTGCAGCAATTGTCACTTCTTTCGGGTTTTCTGAACAATGCATGACATTTTCTTGACAGAACATTATGATTTTGGGAGACTTCAATGCCGATGGGCAATACCTCTCCCAAAAGAAGAAGAAACGCATCCGTATCTACTCTCCACCATACAACTGGCTGATAGATGATGATGTTGACACCACAGCTAGCAACAATAATTTCAACACCTACGACAGGTGATACAGGCAGACGCATTATTATCAGAGAGGATTTTTCCCCCAGTTTGTTTATTTCATCTAATTATTCTGTTAAGCATAAATATCAGCATGCACATGCTCTGCAGCGCATTGTCAAAGGTGTAGTCCTTCACTGTTATAAAGACTGTGATGAATCTTCTGCGAACAGGATCGTGGTGTATGGAGACACCATGAAAGACGCCATCGTCCCCGGGTCTGCCACTGCATTCAACTTCCAGAAATCATTCAAACTGACTGATGAAGAGGTGAGATTAACTTCTGTTTGCTTTAATAAAGCACTGCTGCAAACTTTATGTGGCTGAATAATTAAACTATAGAAAATTACGTATTCTGAGGGATAAAATCAGAGTGGAGATTTAACATGTAACTTTCTTTGCTTTCCAAGGCTCTCGGCATCAGTGACCATTACCCTGTGGAGGTGGAACTGAAGGCTGAGGAAACTGTAGAACAACCAGCCACAAAGAGGAGGCAACAACAGCCAGCTGCATCCAAGAAGCCAAGAAGATGTTAGGACAAACATCTATATAACCTGTACAGGACTTGAAAGTCTTGATGTATTTTGAATAATTTTAATTAGTCAAACAAGGATCCTCAGATGTCCTCATAACTGATGAAATAAAGTCTTTACAAAACCTGTATTCACACAGTTAGCGTTTATTATCTGAGGTTGTTTTCTTGAAAACTTGTGTGATTAGTATGCTGTGTTCAATTTCAGAGATTGAATTTTTTGAAAAATTAAAATAAAAGTCTTAAGCCAATCCTCTTTTCTTCACATTTTATTTCAAGCAGTCAGGCCTTCTTGTCCTCTTATAAAGTTGGTCTATAATGGTTAATAGTTCTCCAGTCTTTTGGGGTCTTCTAAAGGTTTTCTTTGAACGTTGCTTTCTTCCCTCAGTTTCATTAGTCTTTTGTCTGATCATTTTTATTCTTCAGCTACTTTATTCTGACCCATAAGTCATTCAAACTTTTAAAAAAAATGGCTCCTAACTCAAAGGATGAAACAGAGGTGTGTCTAAATATAACAGACAAATTACCTGAAAATACCTGAAACAGGATGACGTGCATCTGAACCTACAGTTGATCTATTCACTGTTAACTGAGGCCTCATCAGATCTCCAGCAAGGTTTAAATTACACAGGGGCTTTTGGGGAGGCCTTATTTTCAAATGTGCACTATAACTTCCTAAGTTACGTGCATGTACATATGTATTAGTGCATGACAGGGTGGTTATAAACAGTTACTGCTGAATGCAGCTGATACAATCAGAAACATCTCATATAGGTCTGAAGACAACATCATAAAAACCAGGCATAATCAAAATGTCATTGCATAAGGGTCAGAAAGTTATTTAATTTCCACAAAAAGTAAGAATATTAAGGGTTCATGGTGGACATTGTGCTCCTGTTGATTTCAGCTCCAGTCATTATAACAGTATGGACCATGGGTCTTAGTTCAGAAACATACTCGCATCATATTCATAAAATACACCAATGTTTAATAGGACTAAGGTCAGTCCTGTTTTTCAGACAAATTAGTTAAACACCTGTATGGTTTCATGTAGTAGAGGCAGATCTGGTTTACCGTCCTGAAGCAATTCTGTGAGAATAAGAGGACAAATGACAAAAGATTAGATTTTCGCCTCCAGTGTTTTATCTTCTTAAAATAAAAGTTTTTGTTTCAATGTCTCTTCAAATCTGTTTTAATTAATTAAAGTTGAAGATTTTGGATCACAAGTTGGATTTTTGGTTGTAACTTATGACATGTAGTCAATTAGCAACGAGCTTTAGTGAGCGATATACTACATTATACATTATAAGTTGGGCCTCAAAATCAGAAACACTGGATATCTGATACCAAAGCTCTGTCAAACTCTAGCTTTGCCCGTCCTCTCATGACTCCACCCTGGGGAGGTTTAAAAAGTCATGAGACACCTGAGACTCTTCACTGTGGTAAGACATCCTGTACTCACCTGGTTTCTCTTCTTTGCTCCTCTATCATTTACTGTCCATCCAGCCCAGCATCTTTTTATTTCTTGCTTTAAATTTAGCATCTTCTTCCTAAACTCCTTTTCTCTCACCTGCCTTTGTTTTCACTGCTTCAGCCTTACCTTTCTGTCACCCTCCATCTCTCACTCCACCATGAGTCTGAGTCGTTCCAAGCGAATCAGCTCCAGTAACTCGGTTCGGAGCAGCAGTGGCACAAGGAGGCTGAGCGGTTTTGGTCCAGGTCAGGGGGGTTTTAGTGGCATCTCTCTGAGCAGCAGCTCCCTGTACGCTGGCACCAACGGGCATCATCATGGTCTGGGGGCCTCACTGACGTCTCTGTCGGTGAACAAGAGTCTGCTGGCCCCCCTGAACCTAGAGATCGACCCCAGCCTGTCAATGAGCCGAGCCCACGAGAAGGAGCAGATCAAAAGCCTCAACAACCGCTTTGCAAGTTTCATAGATAAGGTAAATAGACAGCAACTGCAGCCATTTCAGAAAAATCTGTTAGCATAACTGATCTAATATTTTATAACTAAAACTGCTGAAAGCTTTGCTGCCTTTCTGTGTTCATTTCGTATATTTGTAAAACTGTTGTGTTGAACACAGAAAGTACCAGAAGCTGAGAAAGTCCTGCTTTTGCTAATTTTTAAGCCATACTAATTTACTGATCTCACTCTCTGTGTCAGTTAGAACTTTTCATTTTTACTATAAACTTTATGTAGAAATTTTACTGTTGTATCTATTTTTTGAAAGACAAGAAAACAGGAAAATAAATTACTTTATGATATTGAGCAGAGCAACTCAAGTATGTGGAGCTGACCAATCAGAGCAGGTTTGGCTTTTTCAGTGGGGAAGAGTGTGTGGTTTTACTGTGTGTTTGTAATTTGTTCCCATGCATAATGAATCTTCTCAAACTGACCTCAGCCCTATCCTTTTTAAATGTATGTCAGTGTAGCCATTAGTATGCTTTTTGGTTCTGAATAATTCAAATAGCTTACAACAACCCTGCAGTCCTAATCACTACAGTTTGATGTAAATAATATGAACGATTTAAGCCAGCCCTTTCATCATACAGTAACTTTTTATTTATAAGATCTTTGGAGGAGGGTAAAATGAAACCAAACTCTACATGTATTAGTCAGTCTGTTGTTACTAAAGCTAACTTGGATAATCTTGACAGCATTTAGTCACAGTTAAACTGAACACAGAGATAACAACAATAACAGGTAAATAAGAGCCTGAATATACATTGTTGTTCTTGCAAAATAGTAATTAGGGCAGTGAAGGAGAGTGGTGGCTTTGTTGAAGTTGCTGAAAAAGGCAGATTGCACACATTTCCCACAAATGGACTGACCAGCTTGGTGATAACGCTGGACATTGATACTCTACTTAGGGAACAGTTCTGCTTTCTCACGGAGTGGGTGACGCTCTCATAATAGAAGCTTTGTTGGCCTCTCACATCAGTGGGGATACGGTGACAGAGCGCTTCGGTGGATGAAGGCCTTTTAGCCCAAATTTCTTCCATAACCTTTCATTTGTTGTTGTTGTTGTACTAATTTAAAATTGCAACCATAATATTACTCTTACTAAAATTCAGTTGTTGAGTTTAAAGAGCAGGTAAAAAAAAAAAAAAAAAAAAAAAACATATATATATATATATATATCAGCATCTCCGATTGATTTTGAATGTGGAGGGAAAAAGTAAAATTTGGACAAAATATCCTACAATTACTCTCCTCTGCTTAGAGGTCAGTGTTGTCATGGAAGCTGTTTCTGCCTGCATGTGAGGATGTTTCAAAGTTGTAAACTTGACAAAAACACCCTGGGGCTTAAAGGGTTAAAGTAATTGAAATGTCCTAATTATTAGATTAAAATCAATGCGAAATTCAAAGAATTTTTACATGCAAAAGGAGAGATGGAGTGAAGATAAATGGACTTTACTCATCATTAATTGTCTATTAAATTAACATATTGACATTTTATAATACATAGTTTCTTAACATTTTTAATGTAAACATTTACTGTATGAAATTATATTTAGAATAATTAAACAGCCTAAATAATAATGATAATAATACAGTATTATAAACATAAAATGGAGCCAATTACTATCATATAAGATTATGATGACAACCATACACATAGCACCATAACTAATGTGATTCAATCTCAAATGAATAAAGATTAACAATTTAATGATTTCTATTTCACTACTATTGAAGAAGTTAAAATAACTTCAATTTCAGTTAAAAAGTTAAAACAACAGCAAAAAAACAATCTTAGTTGCCACCCTAGGACAAAGTTATAGCAAAACATTTTATTTAAAATGCTCTAAATAATTAATCTCAAGAGAAATATTCTAAAACCAGGCATGTTTTGTAAGAGAGGTTTCCACTAAATTCTTTTTGGAAACCAAAGGATAACTGTCTCTGGATTTTTTGGATGCAAGAACAATTAAAATGTCAATCCACACATTAAAAAATTCTTGGACATGTTTTCTTTCTCTTTTTGGATAATAAGTCAGACCTCCATGTCAGCAGAAATTGTGATGAGGCCGGTAAACCTCTCTAACTAACTTTGTAATGAATGGAAACAAGGAAACAATTAAAAAGCAAAGTCAAGGGAACTGAATAAATGTACTGACCTTGCATTTACTCAAGTAATCTAATGCCACTTAGCCCCTCCATGAAACATTAAAGACCTGCTTCCCTCGTGCAGAGAAGTAATTTAGTCCGAGGTAAGAGGCAGACAAAGTTTTACTTGTTGCATGATGACCCAGTTTATACCAGAATGAGAGTCAAGCTCATTGGGGACTGTAGTGGTATGTAATTATCCCATGTTGGACTTTTAACATTTGTTTAAAACAAAAGGTTTTAAAAAAGGCAGAATGTAGAAAATGCTAACTGGGATTTAAACACACGTCTACATCCTGAATTAGTGGTACTGAAGTGATGGATATTTAAGATATCTGTCCCATTTCCGCCCATTTAACTTGGATTGAAACCTGATGAGTCCGGTCAAACATGGTGTGGTATTGCCTCAGAGGGAGATTATTGTGCTAGGAACAGAACGCAGGCTTTGTGTTAGTGGGTATAAACCCGACTGCAGGCAGGAAACATGAGCTGTACAGATACAGGCCAAGAGTACAGTCTGGTGTTGACAATGACTTTGTGCTGGGCTGCTGGAATGTTCCTCTGACTTGTGTTTATCAAAAGATGGCTTAATTCAATAGCAACAGCAACTGATTATCTTCATAACTGACTAATATTAAATTAATTTTCTTCTTAAATAACTTAATATTGTCAATGAATTGCCAAATCTCTGAGATGTTACCTTTTTTGTAGCTTATAAAAGATACGGTGGCTTCAGAAAATTGCTAAAGATTGATTTTAGTATTGGACAAATGCCAGTCCAGGCCTCAAAAACAAATGGGTAACATCAAGGCACTGCAGCTCTGTCCACCATTTATTTAAATTGTGTGGGGGATTTCCAAATGTTCTATGTGCTTTTACTAATTTTGGTCCACTATTAGGCTATAAATATATAGCCTAATATTACATGTGATTAATTCAACAATGTATTGAGCAAAGTGTAAAACATTTAACTACACGATAGTTATTTCATAAGAAACACAAAATCTAAAAACCTCCAATGTTTGCCACCTGTTTTTTTTTTTAGTTTTACATATTGTCATTTTGCTTGCTTCATCCAGGTGCGTTTCCTAGAACAGCAGAACAAGATGCTTGAAACAAAACTAGAGTTGCTGCAGGGTCAGGGAGTCAGCCGGTCTAATGTGGAGCCGCTGTTCGAGGCCTACATGGCAGGTCTGAGGCGTCAGATGGACCTGGTCAACAACGACAAGACGAAACTGGATGGGGAGCTGAGGAACATGCAGGGACTGGTGGAGGACTACAAGCACAAGTAAATTATGACACTTGAGCTCTAAGTAATAATATCTAAGGTATCAGTGTCATTCTCCACCCATCACACTGTCCTCTTTCTGACATAGATATGAGGACGAGATTAACAAGAGAAACAACCTGGAGAATGATTTTGTTATCCTGAAGAAGGTCAGGTTCACACACACATTCTTTCATATTTTCAGTCATCCAGGTGTGGCCAGTAAGACGAACCATTCCATTGTCCTTTCTCATTGTCTCATTGTCTTGGGCTCCCACATGCATCAAAACTGTTCAGTTAGCTTTTAAACAGCAGCTGGTCAGTTTTATTCAGCCACACATTATTATCTTTTTTCTCTTTCATTGTGACCTTAATACTGAAATAATGGTATCTGGTTTATTTAGTAAATCTTCAACTTAATTTTTATTTTTATCTGTGGTTATTAAAGAATAAAATGTATGTTTAAGATACATTTCAAATACCAAAACAGACAAAAATAAAGGCCAACATAAAAAAACAAAGCAAAAGATTTTTGATAAGATGAAGACTGTAAAATATAATCTAACTAAGCATACCACACATTTCAGATCATTTTGTTTTCTTATTTTAAAATGTATTTATCACTGTTTCAACTCAACTTTATTTATAAAGCCCTTTAAAACAACCACAGTTGAAACAAAGTGCTGTTCATAAATGGACAAAGCAACACATAAAAATACAAGAATCAACAGGGAAATAAATTTCAGAATAATCAATGATAATTACCTTAAGTTCATGCTTCAAATACTTTCAAATGAACTTATTTATATAATTCTACTCAAAGTGATTTACACTAAAAGCTGCATTCACACACATTTAGACAGTGATTCTTAGTCAATGTGATGCTTTTCTCTGTCATACACACACTCAGGCTGATGAACAAATTTGTGGATAAGAACATTTAAACCTGTGAACCTGGGCTGGGCGATACTGCAACTTTTGGTATCAATCTGATACCAAGTATATCCAAGGCAAGTATTGCCAATACTGATGTGATACCAATATGATACCAATACAATACCGATACTTTTTGCTTAAAATTGAAAATAATTTATTGATTTTGCCTTTAATTACTGATCATGGTTATGGTCATAATAAAACACGGTACAAAGATTTTTGTCAAATGAAACATTTCTATTGAAAAAATGAATGGCAGAATTGAGAAATTTAAATTTAACTGTTTTTGTTTGTAAACTATAAAATAACAGCAATAATATAACATAAAAATAAAACAACTCTGTTATCTCCTTTTATCACATGCAATTGTTAGAGAAAATAAAGTCAACAGTGCAAATTAGCTAAACAAAAGCTAAAGCTACTGGTTAGCTCTCATTCACATTCTTTGGTTTCTTTGGTTTCTGTAAGAAAAATATCAATCTTATCATGCTGGTATCGAACAATACCAATAATAGGATTCTATCGATATTTGGATTAATCCGCCCAGTCCTGAACTGGAAAGCCAAGGATCAAATCTTTTCCCTTCCACTTTGCAGACCAGTAAAACCACCAATACTTGCTTTGGTCTTTTAACCAGCTGATTTAGATTTAGTTAGGGTTAGGGATTGGAGTTGGAGTTGGAGTTGGGGTATAAACTTTGGTAAAACTGTGGTATTATTATTGAAACGTGGTACAGTAAAAGACAAATTAGGATAAAATGTTGCTTACTTTAGTAAAGTTTTTTTTTTTACTCTATGTAATTTATATACGGTTATTCTCTGTTTATTATTGTGTTTATAGGATGTAGACTCTGCCTATCTGGTCAAGGCAGACCTTGAGGACAAGGTCGGCGCTTTGACTGATGAAATCAACTTCCTGCGCAATGTCTATGAAGAGGTATAACTTTATTAATGTATTTTAATACTTCCTTCCTTCCTGTGCTTCCACAATATTCCCAACAGGTCTTCAGTAATGTCAGAAACTCCAATTTCCTTTGTTTCATTTTTCTATCTTTGTGTCATGATTCATCTGAGAGCCAACTTCAAACACTGAATCCCAGTAGAAGGTCTTTTAAATCAACCAGGGCAAATCTCTGTTGTTCCTGTTGTCTTTTGTAAACCTCCAGGTGTACTAAAAATATACTTAAAAGCAGGAAAGGTTTTCATACCACTGGAGTTTCACAGACATGTCAGGACATGTAATTTGGTTTCAGTAATAGTCATTCCTACAGTTCGGTGCTATTTGAGTCTCCATGACGTTACAAGGTATATTTTGTTTAAATAACATCCAGATTTAAATTCATAACATCACACATTTAATTGTAAGCCCACTTCTACTATAAATTATAAAAATTTTAATTGAAATTGTTACTTAATTAATAATAATTTATCTTATTTTGTTGCAAACAGGCCAAACTGACCTGTCCCCACTCTTGTTTGCTCGACTACAGTTACAAATAAAAGTTATAAAAATTAAACAATTTCTACATATTTTGTTAATTTAATGTAATGTTTTTTGTCAACTTTCTGAACAAATGTCATTTTTATGACCTTTGAAAGAAAGAAAAGCAACAGATTACCTGATGAATCCAAACAAAAAGTAAAGGATTTCTTTTTAAGAGATGTTAGTCGTATGACAACAGGACAGAAACAAACTGTAACTCAAAAGAAGATTAAAAAGCAGAAGCGTCTGCTAATTGGCACAATGGAGAATCTGCATCAGAAGTTCCTCACAGAACATGAAGATCAGATCTCATATTCCTGTTTCTGCACCTTAAGACCGTTATGGGTTGTGGCTCCCACAGAGGCTGATCGTGAAACCTGCAGAACTCGTGAGAACCTACAATCCATACCCCAGTAATCAATCGTCTCCATGTATTCAGTGACGGCCCAGCAACACAGTACAGACAGAAAGGCAACTTTCACCTTCTGTCAAAAGAGCCTTTTAAAAAAGGTTTCAAAGAAAAAAAAACTGGAACTTTTTTGAGGCCAGTCACAGGAAAGAGGCTCCAGGTGGTGTTGGGGGTATCCTCAGAAGGTCAGCTGACACATTGTGCGTCATGGAGGGGATGTCCCCAATGCAGAGGCTATGTACCAACAGCTGAGAAACATGGAGACCTTAGTTGACAATGTTTGTTTAATTTTCAAAGCATTTTTGCCCTTTGCGTGATCCATTTTAATCCATCAGTTGAGTGTCCTCTAGAAATTTAACAGAATGTCAACATTTGTTTGAAATTCCCCAATGTGTTAATTTTCTTTGTGCAAAGCCTTCTCCAGATGTTTGTTGGAGACTTGTTCAATACCTCCCTAAAAAACACAAATGAAAAGCGTAGCTTAATGTTAATATAATGAGTAAGTGATAATAACAGACTTAGATTTGAAGAGTCCCGGACCTCAACACATAATTTATGTTTGGCTCAACACGATGATTTCACCTGTCACCTTTTTATTTCCTGCACAATGACCAGGAGTTGCGTGAGCTGCAGGCAAGCATCAAAGACACCTCGGTGGTGGTGCAGATGGATAACAGCCGCAGCCTCAACATGGAGCAGATCGTTGCTGAAGTCAAAGCCCAGTACGAAGAGATTGCAGCACGCAGCCGAGAGGAGGCAGAGGCCTGGTACAAGAACAAGGTAAGAACCATTGTAGCCATTAGTCAATTACTTGTGAAAGAAAGATGTAAAATTCTACAGGAGATATTAAATAAATGCAATTATCATTAAATACATAAATAAAGCTAAAGCTTCAGTGTGTAATATTTGTCATCCCTTTGCTTGTAGTTTGACCAAATGTCAGTGCAGGCCAGCCAGTTTGGAGACGAGCTCCGCATCGTCAAGGGTGAAGTGGCCGAAGTCAACCGACTGATCAGTCGCCTGCAGAGCGAGATAGAAGCTGTGAAAGCACAGGTAGAGTTTATCCAAGTAATGATGTCTTTAGTCATCCAGGTATATTCATCCTAAATGCTTGAATGAAAGACAACTGGACTTCTTTTCTTGATTCTTGAAGTTTCACCTGTAATCTGAACTGCCTCTTCAGGTCTGAGTTTCAGGCATAAAAGCTGATCTGTACAGGTGGCACATGAGACTAGAATAGAGGTAGAATAGTTTGTTTTTTGTAACCAAATAGTTTTTATTCTGAACCCTTACAAAGTGATCTTAAACCAGGAAGTTACACAAGTGTTTTAGTAATGTGTTGTTGAGTTATTGGCCTTTGCTTCAATATGGAAACACCCTGGGATCCATATTTCACTCCTACAGAACAAACGACCTGTTAGGTTGTTTTGATTGGAGAACGTATTATGCCTTTCAAAGCAAGTATAGATCATCCCTGTTTCCACTGCAGCGTGCCAATCTGGAGAACCAGCTGGCTGAAGCAGAGGAGCGTGGAGAGCTGGCTGTTAAAGAAGCTAAAGCTCGGACTAGAGATCTGGAGGACGCCCTGCAGAGAGCCAAACAAGATATGGCCAGACAGCTGAGAGAGTATCAGGTATGTGAGGAAATGTCTTGGATGGAAAAAGAGGAAATCTGCATGATAAAAGCTAGACTGGAAAGATGAGAACATGAAAGTGGAGTGAGATGATTATTCTTTCTTCTCCTGCAGGACCTGATGAACCTAAAACTGGCTCTAGACATTGAGATCGCCACCTACCGAAAGCTGCTAGAGGGAGAGGAGGACAGGTAAGACGGGAGAAGAGTGTAATGGATCTGAAATCACGGTTATACTTTGTCTCACCTTTTAACAATATTGCAAATCCACCACATTAATACCCAAACTAAGCATATTATTAAGAAGGAGTGGGTTGTAGAAGTGATTTAAAAATAATCACAATGTCAGTTTTACTATCTTAAGTCTGAACTTGCTGGCCTAACCACTGTTGCATTTATGACCTCTGGTTGTTTGGTCATTGTTTTTGCTGTTTTAATGGAAATCACACCATACACATAAACACAAATTTAAATTTTAGAAGTTCTCTCCACGTCCCTAAACAGCACACAGACTATGATGCAGAGTAGATGGGGTGAAGGGACCACTAACGTACACCAATTTTTTTTTTTTTTCCAGACTTGGACAGCAGTCCATTCTAAATATCCAGGCTGTCTCTAACTACAGTAAGTACAAACCAGAAGTCAGAACGCTGAATGAACGCTGGAGTTGCTTAAACTTCTTTCCACAAATTCATGCATACTCTGGCCTGAGGGGCTGCATCAGAGAAAAATACCTGCACTTATATTCATTTTATATTTAAGAGACATTATTTTCCTGCTATCACAGGTCCTAAAAGTACTAATGGCTTCCACAGTACCACCAGCTCTCCGGCTCCAAAACTGCTGATAAAGACAACTGAGACCAGAGACAGCTCCAGATACAGTACTTATTAAGGGCAAACACACAGCAAGTTTTTCTTTTGGATTTCTAGCACTCATCTGGATCTGTGCCTGAAATGTGTCAGGCTGCATGGGAGCTTTGAATTATCAACTTTTATGTAGAATAACTGAAACATTAAGTTGTTCAAATATAGCAAATAACCTGAAAATAGTACTGGGAAGCCCTGTTATAGAGTGCTGTTGTAGCCTGCTTCATATATTTTGAGTGAACCATACTCTGACTTCAGTTTCATGTATTACTTGATGTATAATCTGCTTTTTACCTTATATTATGTAATAATGTGGCAGTCCTGCAAATACTGTGGAGATCCCATTAGATATGTGTTTCTGTAATGATGACACATTAGCTCTTTGTGTTGAGAGAGTATTTCTTAAGTTACTGTCAATTTTCTAGTAGTTAGTCTTCAAGTACTGAACTGAACTTGTCCTCAAAAGCTATTTTATAATCTTTCTGTTAGTTCACAAATAAAGAAGAAAAAAAAAGCACTTTTGAGTCTTTCTATTTGTTCTTATTTAAAAATGTCAATTGTCAAAAATTGCACTTTAAATATGGTAAGCCATGAAGGTGACATTACCTTCTTTAACACTTTCAGGAAAGTTATATTTTTTTCCAAACTTGTTGTTATTAACTGTTATCACAGTAGCAGCTAGTAAAAAATATTTGCTCTAATATTTACTTTATTGCAAATCTGAACATTATCAGCTCAAAGGAATGTCACCTTAATAATAATTTAACACTGCCCCCAAGAGGCTATTTTATGAATGGCCATAACATTTAGAAACACGAAATGTTTTTAGCTTGTTGTTGTATTTATTTATTTATTTATTTATTTATTTTACTTTCCAGCATTGTTGCAAGACATATAATATCTGACTGTCATGTTGTGCCCAGCAAATTAATTTCACTAAAGGGGAGCTTAATATATATGAGGAGAACAAATCTTTGGTGTAGGCTGTAGATTTTTTTTTTTTTTCTTTAATTTGGTTACCATTAAATTACATATTAATTCTGGATCTGACAGGGGGAACAAAAGAAGGGGAGAGTGAGGAGAAAAGAAAAGGAGAAAGTGAAGAAAATAAGAAGACAAAGTTACAAAAGATAGACATCATTCACAGTTACAATCAAAACCAAAACAAAGAACTTATAAAGAGACTTAACAGAAAATATGTTATGGCTTATGCAAGAAAACAAAGCAGAGAATCATCAGGAGGTCCTATAAGAAGACAAAATGAGAAAATCACAAGCAATACCAGCAACAAGTATATAATATAACTGTAGCTATTGGTGATTATACCTGTAGGACAACACAGTGACTGTTTAAGCATGCATGTTAGTGAATGAATGTCTGTATGAGTGTAAAATATAAGGAATGAGTTGTTTTTAATTGTGAGTGTGATGAATAATTACTATAATAAACTTTATATTACTTTAGAGTAATATGTCCATAATAGCTACAATATACTTAAACATTTAGCACGAAATGACTTCCAGCTGTAAGAAAGGTGTTCACAAATGGTCTCTTTAGGTTTATTTTACAAAGGTTTCATATATTTCTCCAGCACTGTTTTAATATTTAATTGCAAAAATTAATATTGCCAGATTGTTAGATAATAATTCGTTATCAGCTCTAAACGGCCAGGGAAATAAATATTTCTTATCGTAATATCTTAAAGATTTGTTCACGGAGTGACAGAGTGCTAATTCTGAGGTCTGGATTCAGGCAAAACATTTCCATCAGCCATTGTACCCTTGGTTGTGGTGCCGTTTTGGGTGGGCCAAAGCGATCAGAAGGAGGGGGTTGAGCGAACAGCGATCTTACTATTTTTGCGTCGTCGCTCTTCTCTCTTCTGATTGGTCAGAGTGGTGGAGTTTTCGCGCCAATGCACTGCATTGTGGGGATTGGTAGCGGAAGTCTGCTGCTCGTGGGGCAGCTGCTGTTGGTGTTGTTTTGATGAGGGCACCAGAGACCTTTTAAGACTTAATTCTCGGGGGGGTTAAAAGGCCAAAACTGTTTATTTTGATTCATACGAATGCGGAGTGAAGAGTCGCCTGATTCTGAGTCGGGGAGGATGGAGGAAAGTTCAGTTCGAAGGAGTTTGGAGACGTTGTGTCAGGAGCTGAACATGGACGAGCAGACTGCCACTGAAGCTATGGACAACTTCACTGCCATGTGGAATACATATACTCTGGAGGTCACTAATGTTTATATTTTTTTTTTCTCGGTCAGTTTGCTGCTAAATACACAACTGTAATAAAAAAAGTTTAATGGTATAGGGTATAGGTTGGTCGTTACAGAACCGAATACAGTCCGTGATACAGACACTGGGATTAAAGGGCTTCAGCGCTGTTTTTATTTTACTCGCTGTTCGGTCGAGACCAACCATCAGCTGTTACGCTAATCAAACAATCGTTTTCATTATTTCCTTCTAAGAATTTTAAAAAACGTTTGGTTTTAGCTCAACGATAAGCTCTTCAAGAGTAATAAGAGGGAATACCAGTGCTATAGACACTTAGTTCTTTAAAATAAGTGAATTAGGCAGAAATATATATAACTTATATATATATATATATATATATATATATATATATATATATATATAGCTTAATATAACTGCGTAAGAATTTAGATGGATTGTAGCCCAGTCTGTACAATATTGCAAGTGTAGTACATAGTATACAAAAAAAGGGAAGTCACATTAGTACAGTATAATGAAGTCCAGGTGATCAGTGTGTACAATTAAAAGTCTTGTATGCTACATGACGGTATAATTTTTGGTTTCTCGATTAGCATAAGAAAGTAGTTTATTTTTTTGGAAATGTTAACCTGGCGATTGATGACACAATCTCCACCGATGTCTGACACTTATGTAACAAACAAATAATGAATGAATGATTGAATTCATTAATTAATTAATTTAAGATATAAACAACAGATTGTTTAACAAACATGAATACCTTACAGTTACTAAATATATGATTAACTCAAAATATTAATTAACCTTGGAATAACGTTTAATAATATAATTATGACTATGTGAACTATCTATAACATCTGTATGAATCAGGTTTTTATGGTTGTTTGCGTTTAACAACAGCAGAAGAACCAAATATTACAGCTGTAATTAGAGCATTGACCTTTTTTAATCATAGAAGATTGTGTTTAAAAGAAAGGACTAGACATGGTAAATTTATTTGTATAGCACATTTCAGATTGAAGACCATTTAAAGTGCTTAACATAAAACATTAAAATCATTACAAATGGTGCAAAGAAGGCAGCAAAAAGTAGTAAAAGGCCATAACAAATAGCAAAAGTCACAATAAAATCATAAGAAATTCATCAATTAAATTTTAAAATGCAGATTTCATGCACTGTAGCATGAGAAAAGAAATGTTTTTAACCTGGATTTAAAAATGTCTACATTTGCTGAAAGTTTAATCTCCACTGGCAGTTTGTTCCACTTGTTTGCAGCATAACAGCTAAATGCTGCTTCTCCATGTTTAGTCTGGACTCTGGTCTGGACTAGTTGACCAGAGTCTTTGGATCTAAGAGCTCTGCTAGATTTATATTCTCTGAACATATCACAGACGTATTCTGGGCCTAAACCATTCTGGGATTTGTAAATGATCAGGAGGGTTTTAAAATCTATTCTGTGACTGACTGGAAGCCAGTGTAAAGATTTCAAAACTGGTGTGATGTGTTCAGATCTCTTAGTCCTGGTTAAAACTCTAGCAGCAGCGTTTTGGATGAGCTGCAGATGTTTAATGCTCTTTTTAGGAAGTCCTGTTGACTAAACTTTTAATTCTGTTAATATTTCTGAGCTGGTAAAAAACTTCTTAGTGACAGCTTTGATGTGGCTGCTGAAAGTCAGGTCTGAGTCAATCAACACTCCAAGGTCGTCTGGTGACAGAGACACATAAAGTTGTGTATCGTCTGCATAACTTTGATAATTAATGCTATAGTTCTTTAATATTTTACCCAAAGGGAGCATATACAAGTTGAACAGAAGAGGTCCAAGGACTGACCCCTGGGGGACTCCACAAGTCATGGCCACTCGCTCAGATTCATAGCTGTCGATCGTAACAAAATAACTCCGGCCTTCTAAATATTACCTGAACCAGTTAAGAACCGCTCCAGAAAGTTCAATTCAGTTTTCCAGCCTGTGCAACAGGATTCTGTGATCTACAGTGTCAAACGCAGCACTGAGATCCAACAAAACCAGGACTGATACTTGACCAGAATCAGTATTCAACCTAATGTCATTTAACACTTTGACCAGAGCTGTTTCAGTGGACTGAAATTTATCAAGATTTCCACTTTCATTTAAAAAAGTCATTAAGCTGGTGAAATACAACTTTCTTAATAATCTTGGAAATAAAAGAGAGGTTAGAGACAGGTCTATAGTTGTTCATTATAGAGGCGTCTAGAGTCCTTTTCTTTAGGAGTGGCTTAATAGCAGCTATCTTTAGTGACTTGGGAAAAATGCCTGATGCCAGTGAGCTGTTAACTATAACTAGGAGATTGATTTTTAGTGAGGTAAAAACTAATTTTTAGAAAGTCGGATGGTATCGTGTCCAGAGTGCATGTTGTTGATTTCAGATGCCAAACTGTTTCTTGTAAGATTTTTAAATCGGCCATATTAAATTGTGACATATCAGTTATTTCTATGTTTTAGACACAGACTAGTTTTCTTGTTTGACTGTGTGGAATTAATATTTTGTCTAATTGTTTTAATTTCTTCACTAAAAAAGTTGGCAAATCATTTTCTCAGTGGAAAGGAGCTCTGGGCTGAACTGTTTAGGAGGATTTGTAAAAAAAAAAAAATTTATTATTGCAACTAGAGTGCGAGAATTGTTGACATTAATGTTAATCATTTCAGATAAATGCAGCTCTCTGGCTTTGCACAGCTCATTGTTATAGTTACACAGGCTGTGTTTGTAGAGCTCGTAGTGAATTTGAAGTTTTGTATTTTTCCACTTACGTTCAGCTTTTCTGCACTCTTTCTTTAGGTTAGTGGCCCTACTGGTGTTTCACCATGTTGTCTTGTGTGCTCTTGATTCTTATCAGTTCAGTAGTATCCATTACATTCAAGATTTTCAAATTGAAATTATCCAAAAGTCCATCAACTGACTCTACACTCGTGGTATGGTCAAAAAAGGCCAAGTCAGTGACTGCAACAGAAGAAATATCAACACCTTTAGAAATAACCTGATCCAGAATGTGACCTCGAATGTTGGTCTTTTACATGTTGCCACAAACCAAGCATCTCCAGTGTAGAAGAAAATTCCTTGGCATTACCATCCATCATGTTACCTATGTGAATGTTAAAATTCCCAATTAAAATAAAATGGTTAAAATAAGTAAAGATAACCGACAATAATTCTGAAAATTCATCAGTAAAACTTGCACAGTGTCCTGGACGTCAGTAAGATGATTACAGAAGGGATTTTAGGATCACCCCTTAAAATAAAACTAATATATTCAAAAGAAGTAGACTCACCAAATGAATTCTCTTTATGCTGGAGTAAATCTTTAAATAAGGCAGTCTTTCCTCCCATTTCTACGTTTATTTATAAAACTAAAATAAAATAGACTTTTTGTTTGATTAAAAAAAAACTGTGGTTTGTTGGCAAAACTAAACTAAGGAGGATTTTTTAAAAAGAAAACAACAAACTTCAAATGTGTTTGTAAACTAACAGTGGAAAATAAATCTCCAGATAATGTTTCTTGGTGTGATGAAATCAGGATTTAAACACAAACTACAGTCAAATAAGAATCCAATAAGCCAGCATATTTAAATTAACTGTATTTGGGCAAATCTTTAAGGTGTTTCTGACATTTTGTTTCTCTAATGCATTTAGGTGGAAAGAGCAAAGCAGGTAAAACACAACATATAATGTAGCTCTATATGATTTGCACTTATATATCCAGGCGTTGTCTGTTAGTCTCACTTCTCTCTGTGAGATAAAACTCGTACTGTTTGCCAATTTCCAAACGTCTGGCCCATTGATTGCATCATCGTTACTAAAGGCAGGGGTCAAAGGGGGCTCTGCAGAAAGAGAAGAGTTAGTACAGTCTTAATGCATTATAACAATTTTCGAATTTCAGTGTAGTGTATTATAATCTGTTGTTTTTACTCTAAAATAAAGAAAATTAGGAAAATCTCTTTAATTTGTACGTAGATTGTTAATAAATTAATTTACATACTAAGCAGCTATTTTTCTCGTGTTTATTTTCATGTTCCTGCTGAGGATCCCATCAGATTGCTGGAAGTGGACCACTGATCACCAGATTTTTGTTTATGCAGAGTAAATAAAAAATAAATAAACCATGTTTGCTGTGTGTCTGTAGGGGGATGTGGTCCACTGGCTGGCCTGTTCACTCTATGCTGCCTGCAGGAAAGGGTCCACTCCCACAGTGGGGAAAGGGCTGATGGAGGGAAACTGCGTCTCCCTCACCAGGATCCTTCGCTCCTCTAAACTCAGGTCAGACAGGTTCCCTCTTCCTTTGCTGGCTAAGATTAGCCATTTGTAACTACTTTCTGGAAGAATACTTTATGTTGACTTTCTTTTTTATCAGCAGATGGGAACCAAAGGAAGTTTTTCTTCATAAGAAAGATTGTCAGATTTGTTTTAATTTGTACTTTTATTTGACAGATGTTGCAAATGTTAAAGTGGGCTTTATACAGTCAGCCCATTAGGTTTCATGTCTACTACCTTCATTTTCAAAGGCTTTAAAAATTGTTGTTTCCATAGTCAATACACTTGAGATTACATGGGATCATAAAAAAGGCACGTAACACCATTTTCCATGTGTTGGTTTAGCCAGCCAACTCAGTTTGTTGAATATTTATTAACAAACATAGTTTACCTGCTGTGTTAGTTCATTGTTAGTTTCCATCAAGACGTTTAAATGTATTTCATATTGTACTAAAACATGCTGATACTATTTTAATGTTTTCCAGAGAGGTATGCTGGTTCATTTTATTTTTTATTTATATATATATATGTCTCTTCCGTCCAGTTTGATCCAGTTCTTTTCCAAGATGAGGAAGTGGGCCGACATGTCCAACCTCTCACAGGACTTCAGGCTACGAATGGAACGGCTGGAACGAAACTTTGAGGTCTCGACTGTGATCTTCCGCAAGTTTGAGCCTATCTTCATGGACATGTTTCAGAACCCGCAGGGATGCGAGCCACCACGGCAGCCACGCAGCAGGAAGCACAGGCACGACACACACACATACAAGCACACACACACAGTTATACATCACAGTTATTTAAGCTTTTCCAAACAGCTGTTTGCACTCTCAGCACCAGATCATTTAGCTAAATTTAGAAATGCACTTTAAGCTGAGCTGGGATAAAAACTCAAAATAAACCTGACTAATTTGTTTCCACCATATGTGCTGACACCCGACTGATACTTCAAGGCTGCTCTGATGCTGTAGGCGCCCAGACAGAACAGTTTTAACAAAGTAAAGTCTACGTGTTGCTTATTTAAACTAGGACTTCTTAATCAGATATATTTTGACTTAAATACAAACAGATCAGAGTCATTATTCAGTTAATGTAATTTGCAAATTACATTAACTTTCCTTCCTGAGTAATGGTGGTCTCATAAACTCTGCTGCAGCCAGAGAGACGTGTGACTGATTATTAATGTCATAATTTATGTTGTTGTTGTCTGCTCTTGGACGGGTTTGTACTGGAAAAAAATTTCGTTGCACCTGTTGCAATGACAATAAAGTTTCATTCATTCAATAGGATGTTCAAATCTGGAATGTCTGATATGTGAAACCTTTATTCTATTTATATAAGGCCTATTTATTTATGTTTTTTTTTTTTTTTTGGTCTAGACCACAATAGACAGAAACACTGGTTGGCAGTTGTGATTCATCACTATAAAGTTGTTTCCAACTGCCCAGCAGACCCTAAAACTCGCACAGCCTTTCTTCAAAAACTTGTGCAATTTTGACAGTGGTTGTCCTCGTCTTTATTCTTCTTCTACTTTTTTTTCCTTCCCGATTCTCTTCTTGTTCTCAGGTTTGTTTCTTTAACTGGTCGTATGTCAGCCATTCCTCTCAGCACCGCCCCTGCGATTTCCGGTGGTATTGCTTCTTTTTCTGCATCAAGCAACAGATAGCGAAGCTCCCTGAAAACGGACCAAATTACGGACATAACCGGTGCAGGAGACGAACGAAACCGTCTGTCCGTCTACGTATCTGTCAGTGTCAAGCGTAAATGGGCCTTTACTCTGTACTTAGTCTGTAAACTGGATTTATGCTCTGAAGAGTGAAGAGAAGAGCTGACATTGTAGTTCTCTGTTATTTTAGATTTATTATTTAACTTGAATAGACCAATTCAACACTGTCACAAAAAGCCACAACTCTGTGCAGTTCTTCAGCTTTATGATCTATCATAACACAAGACATGGCATTTCTGATGTGGTCATCTTTTAAAAACCAGCTCTGATGGACCACAAACAAGCCTTGTATTTTCTTTGTCTGCATCTGTGCCACGTGTGGGTTTTGTACTTGCTTAGATCACACACACACACACACCCCCGTATCCATGAAACAAGATGAAAGTTTTTATTTCCAATGTTTGTTCACTGAACGTGGATGTTAAGTGACAGTAACAGTATGTTTGTTTTTTATGAATTTGCAGGCGGCTGCCCTGTCACATCAGTGATGTGTTCAAGTTCTGCTGGACTCTGTTTGTCTACACTAAAGGTACCAAGAAACAAACCATGCAGCTCAGTGACTCAGGGCTGTTAAATCTTTTTTTTTCTGACATTATTTTATGATGATTAAAGCAAAGCAATGCCCCGGAACAGCTTTTAACTGTGTAGTTTTTTCTTATTTTACATTCTAGACTTAATGAAACTAGTGTTCACTAGTGTTAAATAGTGTTCAAGTTCTTCCTTAGTTAGGTCTAGAGCTCCAGCTCATGCTTATACTTGCTATTCATCAGTTTGCAGACTTTTGTCTCAGTAGTTTTGTTTGTGAAATATCAACTAATGAGTTTCACACAGTTTCCCTCCATGCTGGGTGATGTATTAACAATGCATTTTATTCTAGACCAAAAACAAATAATATGCCTGTTACTATTAGACTGTCACGAACAAAAGCATCAGAGCTTCACATTTCCTCTGAAGCCAGTAAATTTTAGACGTTTATCTAGAACTAGCTTAAAAACAAATGAATTAGTGACTCTGGATTATGTCCACATCTGTGACAAGGCACCTATATGCCCAAAGGGGGCTTCTCTCTTGGAAATAATGGCAAATTAAATAGTTTTTTTATTTATCATTGGATTACATTAATCTCTAAACCATTTAGCAGCTTATTACCTCTCACATTTGCAGCTAAGGCTTAGACCTTGGGATCCTCCATGTTCAACAGACATTTAAAATAACAGAAGACAAGTAAATGTAGACAGCGATCTTTCGATTATCGTATTTCAGATGTGCATGTCGACGCGTCAGATCAGATTATTATAATTATCTGATTATTCCTGGATATCTAAATTTTGATGGTCATTTAAAAGGGGTCAGTGTTTGATTAAAATTAAAGTTGTATGAGAATGTCTTTAACTTTCAAGAAAAATGAGTGTTGTTACATTTACATAAATATCTGCAAGTAAATCAAACTGGATTTAAAGCTAATTGAATCAGGAAATTAGTAGTGAGTCCTACTTTTATCCTAAAAGTTTTCTTGGGAAATTAATCATTTTAATATGATTTCTTTAACAGATTTTGTAGACTGACTGTATTGACTTCTGAGATGTGATGTAACTGTGGGTCTTTTTGCTTTTCTGAAGGTAATTTTCGTATGATCGGTGACGACCTGGTGAACTCGTACCACCTGCTGCTCTGCTGTCTGGACCTGGTGTTTGGCAATGCTCTTCTGTGTGCAAACAGGAAGGACCTCATCAACCCAGCTTTTAAAGGTGTGTGTGAATTACATAAGCAATGTTTTTTCTGGTGTTATCCATTATCTCACACATCTAGGCATGTTCACCATCACTCTGGTTTAAAAAGAATTGTTTTTGCCATAAAACTGTTCTTTAAAGCACATTAGTCAGAACATTTTCAGCTCCAGGTTAAACTAGTTTTTTTATGTGTGTGTTCTCACAGTGATTTAATCATGCACGTGTGCCTACGCAGGTCTTCCTCCTCTGTATCGCGCTGATGGCCACGTTTCCCCAGACGAGCCTCCTCCATGTGTGTTGGAGAGGTTGTGTGAGCTGCACGATGGGTTGGTGGTGGAGGCCAAAGGCATCAAACAGCACTATTTCAAGCCATACATGCAGAAACTGTTTGAAAAACAGGTGCACATGCTTCCTCTTAACACACACGTAGAAAATCATTTAAGTTGCCAATTGTCTTTACTTTCTGCTGTCCTCCATTTATTCCTCTGTTCAAGCAAATTTTCACAAATTTTTAATTCTTTCCAACAGTCCACAAGGATTTAAGTCTTTTTTTTCCTCATGTGAAGGAAAGTTCCCACATTTCACCTGCCTCTTCCTTTTGAACTCACGCTAGTTCTACTGTTTTTGCATCATCCAGATCCTGAAAGGTAACGAGGAGCTTCTGACTGAAATGTTGGATCCTCAGAACTTCATTGATAACAAGTAAGTAACAAGAGCACAGTGGTCAGTAGTCACTTTTAGATAGATGTCCATTTCATGTCCCGTATCTTAGGACTCTTTGGGCCTGATTTATTAAGACCCCTGATAAAGAGCGCAAAATTGCCTCTGCACGCAAATAGATCACATGTTGTTCTTTTATGATTTGGGGTGATCAGTTAAGAGTGCAGGAGTATTCAGAAGAGGATTTAGCATGCTTTGTGGTTTTGCCATGAAGAGTTCAGAAGCAGAGCAGGAAGGTTGCAAATAAAAAATGAAATTCGACCTGATGGAGATGCAGATATTAGTGGACGAGGAAAATAAAAATATTGCTGAGCTCCAGCAAAGAAGTCTAAACATCCACAGAATGATTTCAGTATGGAAGAGTATTTTACAGTTTGTAAAACCACAAGAACACCCGATGAGGTTAAGAGGAAATAGCAAGATATAAGACCAAGTTCCAACGAATTGCTTATAATAAAACCTCAGTAAATAAGACAGGTGGGGGCCGGCACAGAAGATGCCTCTAACCAGTTTAGCAGCTGGTCCAGTTCGCTCACTGCGAGGAGCAGATGACTGGAATACCAAACATCACGCACTAGAGCCGGTTGCAAAGCAAGGTATGTAACAACACAGTAGTTTTATTGATGAATTAAAACGTTCTTGTTTGCACATACCTTTCACACGTGCTAAATATAGATGCAAAAACAGCCAAAGCAATCAGCTTCATGTTCGGTAAATCACATTGCGTGATTCGTTAATCTATTCACGTCTGCTCCTCCTGATATTTTGCGTTTTCTGGCAGAGACGCCCATATTGCATATTCATCAAGGGCAAACACACTAAATGGATTGCGTGCATTATTTTGTCCATTTAACAGATGCAATCCTCAGTGCACCCAATTAGTAAAACAACTGCGTCACGTTTTTGCATGTGCAATCAAGTTTGCACACGTTTTACATACGCAAACCTTACGTAAATCAGGCCCTTTGTGTCCGTCTCAGTTTGTGTACTTGTAGAGGTTACACATTCATGATTTCATCATTAAGTGTATTTATGTGTGTTGTCCACAGGAAGGCCATAAACAGGGAGTATGAAGAGTATGTGTTGACTGTGGGAGACTTTGATGAGCGAGTGTTTCTGGAAGCTGACGCAGACGAGGAAATTGGAACTCCGAGGAAAATCATTCAAGAACGGACTGCCAGCCGAGTGGCTGCTCAGAACCAACTGCAGCATCATGTAGAGAAGGTACACGTACTTTACATGCACATACACATCCAAGACTATGTCTGCAAACATGCAACATCACGGTGGGTTTAGTGGACTTTAGTTTCCCTTCCAGGCTGCAGGTCTGATTCCAGCTGGATGAGACTTTACTAATATGAATGTGGAGCTGACTGATCTGCAGAAATGTTGCAATGAATCATGTCATTATGAAGCAGATTTCCATCATTTTGCCATTTAAGTTGTTGATAAGGAGCTCCTTATAAAGTGCTTTGTAAGTCAATAAAAGCGTCAAACTTTATGAGCAGAGGTTTTATTAAGAAATTATGTAAACATGCTCTCTGTGTTACACTGTCTTTCTGTCTACAGTCTGGCTCTCTCGCCCCATCCACTCCTCTGACAGGACGAGTGTACCTGAAGGAGAAAGACCTGCTCGTCACACCTGTTTCTTCGGCAACACAGAGTGTCAGCCGGCTGCAGAGCATGGTGGCTGGATTAAGGACGGCTCCCAGTGAGCAGCTGGCGCAGATGTTTAAGTCAGTTCCACTGTTTCTCTCTCTCTCTGTCTTTATTTATTTTTTTTTACCTTTTTCTTTTTTTTCTCATTTATTTATTATTTATATTTGTCAGTTGTCAATCGTGAGGGCAGATGAGAACAAAGTATTTCTTAGAGAAGAAAAAACAAAGATGACAAAACATTTTATATGATTAATAAAAACATTTGTTTATAACATTAGTTTGTGTATTTTAGGAGGAAAAGTCCTTGTAATTCAGATAAGATGACTATATGTATCAAAACACTCTTCCTGTTCAACGTGAAGCCGCAGGCGGCTGTTTTTAGTTTAGCATTAATTTTTCATAATGTTCAGAGATGTATATTATCTCTAAATGTATTGTTTTTGTGTTACTCACCAGATACTTTAGTTTTATATTCTTCAGTCCAGTTTTTGACTCCACTGATGAGTCATTCTGTGCTGGTATGTTTTGAATATCCCTCTGGGTGGCATTTTATGTAACAAAATGTTTGTGATATGTTCTTAAATATGTTTTTAAAAGTTACAAATACAAGAATGTAATTTTAAAAGAAATTACCAGTATAAATATTCAGTATTTTTACTTTTAAAGTAAGAAAAAAGGAGTAGCGTGCTGCAGCAATGTGCTTTATCACCATGTCATCTTTAGACTTGAATTGCTGGATGTGTGTGTGTGTTTAATTGCTGTATTTAATCAATAGGTTCTACTTAAAATGTGAAAATAAGTTAATATGTGATTTTGCTCAGAACATAAAAGATGAATCTGGACTTATTAGATATCCTTCCTGAACATGAGCTTCATAATCTAAATGAATGAAAAGCCTAAGAAATAATTGTTGCATTTTGCTTTCAGTTAAAGTTTTCTTTGGGGGTTTTACTGCATATAATAATTTTAAATTACACACTTTTGAGTCAATAAAATCTTAGATATCAAATAGATACAAAATGTAATTTTGCCTTTATCTTGGTCTTCCAGGTCCTGCACCAGAGATCCCACAGAGTCCATATTGGCTCGAGTAAAGACTTTGGGGCAAACCTTCAAAGAACACTACACCAATGACTCTGAGGACACACCCGGCTCTCACATAGGTACAACACACACAAAGTTAAACAGTTTTTGGTGAGGTATCCTAACAGGAAGAGACATGTATGATGAGAAGTGGAAGTTAGACTTACCAAAACGAGTTTGTTTTTATGTTTATGTATCCTGACTCTTTGCACCGGTTCTTTTTGTGTACTGCTGCTACAGCGGTTTTTAAATTGCCCCCTAGGTTCAAATAGGTTTTTTCATTGAACTGAAAAAGCTTTGCAAATTTTGAGTCCCTGTGTGCATCATTATCAGCAGAATCCATGTAATGTACGAATGGATCGGCTCTCTTTTGTTTCAGACTTTGCAGAGAACCGTTTGAAACTGGCAGAGATCCTGTACTACAAGATCTTGGAGAACGTCCTGGTTCAGGAGACGAAACGGCTGCAGGGCAGAGACATGAGCGTAAGCAGCATTAGCCAAAAGGAATCTATGTATTTTGGTCTGAGGACTGAGTCTGAGCATATCTGATATGGGAAAGCTTGTGGGATGGTCCCAGTCAACAGTGAGGGGTAACTATCTGGCAAACCATAAACACAGCACAGGATGTGCCAGACGCAGTCGATTGCTACTGGATACCTTCAGAGACCTTGTAGAAACGAGGCTTTGACAGATCATAAGTTTTCTGAAGGCAAATAACTTGATGCAGGAGTCAGTGAGAGGCAGCCATCTGCTGCAGCAGGTAGATTTCTTCTTCTCTGTGTTGGTTCATATTAAACATTGAGTTGCTAAAAATCTATAGCATGTATAGCATATTTTATAATAATGATTAATCAGTTTGAAATAAACTCTTAGTGCTAATCCAACTGAGAAATAAAAGCTGTTCAGCAGACATTCAGTACATTTTTTCTTGTGATAGACTTTGTTAAAAAATAATCTGTATTGTCTTTGTTTATTATCATCAAATATCCAGTCTTGTTAACTTAGTCAAATGTAATTTGCAGTCACTTGTTGTCTGTCTTGTATAAATGTGTTTTTCTACTAACTTAAAATGAGCATATTTTGTGTGCTGGTAGATTTTGCTTGAGCAGGACATTTTCCACTGCTCGCTGATGGCGTGTTGTCTGGAGGTGGTGCTGTTTTCCTACAGCTCCCAGAGGACCTTCCCATGGATCATAAACATCTTTAAACTGCCCCCATTTTACTTCTTTAAGGTAACTATAGCATAGAAAAATACACGATTTGCTATAAATGCAGACATTTCAGGCATTTTCTCAACAAGTTCATATTTAATTAAACTTCGGAGCAGAAGTGGAAATCTTGGTTATCAGATGAGTGGCTTCACTTGGTGATTAATCTTCTAAAGAAAATTGGAGACATTTTAAGAAATTATATTTACATAAAACCCGTTTATAACTGAAACTTTACTCCAACAATTTTGTGTGCACTTGCTTGCAGGTGATTGAGGTGTTCATCCGCTCAGAGGAAGGTCTCTCTAGGGACATGGTGAAGCATCTGAACTCAACTGAGGAGCAGGTTCTGGAGAGCAGAGCATGGACTGCAGGCTCTGCCCTGTGGAGCGCCTTGGAGGCTGCTGGGAACAAAGTCCCCACAGTGGAGGAGGTCAGGATTACACACATGTGGAGAAACACATACAGACATTTAAATGTTTATTAATGAAGGCTTCTGGTAAGGTGCTGAAATTTCTGGTCTGAAGAGGTTGAGAGGAAGGTGTTAGTGGTTCTTTTCATGTTGATGTAGGATGTTTATGACATGTGCAGGGCTTAAAGTATTCCGGCACCGTGCCGGATCTCCGGCTTTTCACTATGATTCAGGAAAAAAAAAAAAAAATGTTAACTATGGGTATAGTGGTTGAGATTCTGAATTGACTGTATTATTGATTGTAGAAAATGAATTGAACAATGAACAATGTTAAAGTCGGAAATTACACATATTCATGTTCGAAAATAAGCAGAACTTGCTGCTGCATCTGTTTTCAGTGTTCAGCAAATAGTGACAATATAACACACTTGGTTTTCTCCGCCGAGTTACCCTGTAGCGTGAACGTTATCTCCAGCTGGTGTATGCAACTAGTGGCAAAAAAGTTCTATGACGCCACGAAGGAGACCCCGGCAGCAGTTTGCGCTCTCCAACATACAAGTCGTTTGCCAGGTGTTGTGCCCTAAAGTGAATGTCTGCCAAAAATTGATTATATGGCCACGCTGCCTGTTAGCGTCGTTTCGCTCAGCTTCTCTCTGTTGTCTGCGGCTCTTCCTCTCGGTGTAAAACCGACATAATACGCCAATGCAAGTGACAATATGTCTAAATTAACAAAGTATGATTTTGCAAGTGCTTTAACGGATTTATTAGCACTACAGATGAATAAAGTATTACAATAAAGTTTGAATTGATACCCAACAATAACCAATATTTTAATAAATTTTGTTCTAACACTAAATTTATAAGCTTTTGGGTACTATATTGGGTTGGTTTTCATCATAATTTCGTTATTTATTTATTTATTTATTTATTTATTTATTTATTTATTTATTTTACATTAAACAGTGTTGGTAGTGTATATGTGTGGTTTCTGAAAAAGATATTTAGTACAACAATAAATCTTGTATAAATATTTCAGGAGTTTGTGATGCACTAAACAACAAACACCACAAGAATAACACATGAACATATTCAACATGCAAATATCTGAAGTTAAAGAGTAGCACAATGAGGAAATATGATGTAATTATGATTATAAAGAAAGGTTTTTGGCAGGCAAAATCCACTATTCTGAAGCCTAATTCCACTTTAAAGGGTTGTGTAGTGGATGGAAGGAAGTAGATGGCCATTCATCTGTAAAATATGTCTCACCTGAACAAACTGTAGCCATTTCAAGCAACATTTTTTGTTTTATTGACAATTACAGGGCCCATGATCAGCTATTGATATGTTAAAATGATTATTCTGAGACCAAATTCCACTTTAAAATAATAAGAGGTGGGTGTAAGGTACTACTTGGCCAGTAATGTGCACAGTATAACTCTTGATTGACATCAGACCACTTTAATGTAGATTCTACATTTTATTAACAAGAAATGTACTCTAATAAATAAAATCAACACACAAATCATATCCTTACTGGACTTTACATACTTTCCAATAAACAAGCATGAGACAAACGCATAAAACCTAAACGGTGAAGCAGCAACATGCCTGGATATCGTTTCTGATTACAGCACGTCTTCATCTGCAGTGTTAATAAATCCATTAAAGCACTTGCAAAATCATACTTTCTTTGTTAATTTAGACATATTGTCACTTGACTTGTAGTTTAGTGTATGAACATGCATTTGTTTGTTTTGTATTTTCTATAACCGAATTTGATGTTGCAATTTAAAATTAAAATGTTACCTAAAGTTCACTGTTGCTCTGTAATAGTTTTTTTGTATATATTGCCCTTTACTAAATTAAATGATTGCTAAATGAATAATTTAAATTAATTTGCCTGACTGAGTTTCACATGTCTGAGATATATTATTACTACCTTTACTTTCTAAAATTCACATTTAAACTGTAGGTGATCTTATGTCCTGCCAGGCACAATGTCAAAAGTTGTTTGCCTGTAGTGTGTATGCGTCAGATCCACTGCACCTCCGCTCCCCGGAAAAAAGTTCAGGCTCAGGATTTTTTTTTACTTTAAGCCCTGCACATAATTAATTACAATTAAGTATTTTTTAATGCAGGTAATAAATATGAGCTCAACAATTGACATCTTTATCCTCCTTGCTAAGCCCTTTCTTATAAAGTCAACATCAGACCTCATGCATTTCATGTTGGCAGCACCACACTGAGCAGGTGCTGCTAGATGAAGCCAAGTTTAGTAACTTGAACAGACACGTGTTAAAAAGACCACAGGCCCAGAGGCACTGTTATAAACTAGACTCACGCTGCATGTTTTATGCCCAGTAAACAACTAGAACTGATGGAAGTTTACAAAGAAGCTTCATGCATACCATGTAAAAGAAAAAAAATCTAGTCGCTATCTTCCTGAAACCAAGCAGCTGAGGACGATGCACGTACCAAACACTGTTACTCAATGAAAACTGTCATGATTATGCAAATAATACATTTCCACTACTTTAATTACAAAGGGGTCATATCTGAATGTAACCTGGATTATCTGGAGTCCATGCCTCTTGTGGTTTTACCAATAATCTGTTGTGGTTCTAAATTTATTACTCTAAATCTCTACAACATGAGTAGAAAGAAAAAAACAAAACCAACAGAAGTGAGAGTGATCAGGGTAAAAGATGCATGGAACTGCATCTCAGGGTTGTATTCCACTTGACTTTCTTTTACTTAACTCTCTGCAGGTTAACTTTTCCTCCAGTCTTGACACGGGTTCTGGTTCCTCAAATGGAGGTCAGTCTCATCTGCCACTGGTGGCCCACTCCCCCATCATACACCCTCGCATCAGGGAGTTCAGGTCAGGCCTGGGAAGTGCACGTAAAGGTGGGTGTCTCCAGTTTGCACTTGTTTCTGAACTTAATTTGTGAAGTTACAAAAGAATTTCCTCTCTAGATTAATAAAGTATTTCTGAATCTGAAGTCAGCTTTGTCACCTCTCCCCCCCCTCTCTCTTCACCTCCTGCAGAAGTGCCCCCTTCTCCACTGTCTGTCCATGACAGGTACAGCTCCCCTGCAGCTGGCAGTGCCAAACGGCGTCTTTTTGGTGACGATCCTCCGGCCTCATCTGAAGGCCTGAACCTCAGTGGGAGCCCAGTGTCTTCTCCAGCCAAGAGGCTAACGTTTGGTTCGAGTGGCAGCACTCTGAGGATCGGAGGCCATGGAACCCAGGCTACAGTCCTGAGTATCCCGCTGCAAGGTTTTACACCTTTACATCTTTTTACTGTTTCCATGGCAGCTTAACAGTGATATATAACAGATTAACATGTTTTAGAGTTGTCTTTTAGACTTGTCTTGCACTGAGATTTATAAGATGTGAACTGTAACATCCATATTCCATAGATGGCTCTTTTACACTAGAATTGTAAAAATCTGGCAATGTCAATGAAAATGATAAAAATACTAAACATTTGAAGTCTTGAACCCTAAAATCAACACTAAAGGGATTAATTTTCTCCTACAGAAGACACTTCTTATTAGATCTGGACCCCTTGGGAATAAATAAAGTATTTTGGCATTTGATTTAGAATGGTTGATTATTGTGTTCGTGTGAATATCTGCAGGTTTACCTAACGACGGCACTATCACACTGATCCCTGTACAACCATGCGGTGACTCCAGCGTCGTCACAGCTCAGTTCCTGCTGACCGCCTCTCCAAGTCGGCCCACCTCCGTTGCATCCACTTCTGATTCCCAGGCGGGGATTGGACGACCGCGACGCACCGGGTCACTGGCTCTGTTCTTCAGGAAGGTAGGAGCTGGAAAACATGTTTGAAAAGATTTTCTTTAATTTATTCATTTTAAAAATGACTATTGAGGAGTTGCACAGTTCATCATCAGAGCAGGAGGGTTTCATTGTGAAATCTTTTGTTTTTCTTTAATGTCGACCTGACTGCTTTGCAGGGTTGTTCCAGTCCAGGAAACGCATTTCAGTTAAGATCCATACCATAAAAATGAGTAGATTGCATTGTAGGGAATGCTTTTCAGTTATCTCTGTATCACCACACTAGTTTTGAAACTGTGTTAGATAAGGCAACTTTACAGACAGTGTTGACAGATGCAGTTTATCTAATGCTTTTTTGCCACATTAACTCTTCTGTCTGCAGGTGTATCACCTGGCCAGTGTACGTCTGAGGGATTTGTGCTTGAAGTTGGACATCTCTTCAGAGCTTCGGGGGAAAATCTGGACATGTTTTGAGCACTCTCTGGTCCACTGTATCGACCTGATGAAGGACCGACACCTCGACCAGCTGCTGCTGTGCAGCGTTTACATCATATCCAAAGTGAGAAGTGTCAACAGCCTCACATTTAATTAAGAAAGGTGGTAACAGCTGTTTTCAAACTGCAGGAGGCTCCTGTGTAGCCTTCTGGTGAAGTGCACGTCTGGTAATTTTATACATTTTGTTCTGATTTTCAATCAAGATTTTGTCTGTGATAGGGTTTATTTTTTATTTCTGCTCTGATCATAATGTCAAATCTTCTCTTGCATTTTTTAACACCTTTTAGTAATAGAGAATGTTATTTCCCGAAATACTTCCATTTTGTATGGTAGGAAAGGCACAATTTTGACATCTAAAGGCAACTATTTCTTAGTTTCAGCCACTGACACTGTCTTCAGATCTTTTCGACTATGTAAACCAAAAACGTAAAACCTTCATCTATAACCTTCACAGGCTATATATCATTCAGGATATTTCTTTACTTGAGGAGTTTGAGAACTGGAACTCCAGTTCACACAGAAATGGTAACTCCGGCACTTTGACTCCCTTCTTGTAGATCACCAAAGAGACTCACACCTTTCAGGACATCATGAAGTGTTACCGCAGCCAACCTCAAGCCAACAGTCATGTGAGAAATGCACATGCACACACCCACACTCACTCACTCAGGGGCTATCTCCACGGCACCGGATTGCAGTAAAACCGCAAAACTATTCAGCAAACCACCCTTTCATCCCCACGAAGCCAGGGATTAGCCTTCATGAAACCGACCATGTCTGAAGTCAGGTTCCATGGTGAATAGGTTTGAGTCCTCTACCGTCTGCGGTACTGTGCGGACAGCGTAAACGCACCACTAGAGGATATGATGACAATGTGATGAACACGCGCCGATTCCCAATCCGCCCTTCCTCGAGTTTTTTATGCTTTGTTTTTGAAAAAGAAGCTTAACTTCATTAGTACAAAGAAATGTTTCTCTTTTGCTTCGCAGTGAATCCTCAGCTATCTTCTCTTCTCTGCTTCAGATGTGAACTTCCTGCAACACGCAATGAGCCTTTATCTGCGTATGCATTGTTTTGCTCTAGCTTTGGAGAGTTACTCTTTAGCACCCCCCACAGTCTTGTAGTATGTACTACAGCGATGTCTTGGGGATGTTGACGCATTTCTCCTGGTTTTTGCTACAGTTTTCACACCTAAACTGGCTTCGGTGCCATGTGGACATTTCCTCACTCTCAAATACAAAGTACCAATCAATCAGAGTTAGAAACGTTTACACTGTATGTGTGTGTTTGCAGGTCTATCGCAGCGTCTTACTGCGTCGTACGCCCAGAGAACACCCAGCTGATGAAAACATGGAGGTGGATTCTGTGTCGGGGGGAGAGTGTAAGATCTCACACTGTTGACTAAAAGTAGAAACCCTTTATAATGTCAGTAAAAACACAACGTTTCATTAACTGGAAGAATTTTTATGTAGTCTAGAATTATAAGAGTGAGTGTTTGTTTTTTTTTATCTGGGAAAAAATGTATACTTTGTTGAGATGATCACAACTCAGTCAGTCACTGTCACTTTATTTATGATCAGTTATAACTCACATAGATAAAAGTCAGACAAACAAAATACTGAAAAACTAAACTTTGGATCCAAGTTTTTGGAATTGTGCATCTTTAGAAGGATGAAACTAGTTTGTTTTGGAATGATGAATCCAAACAAAAGGAAAAAGTCTTTAGAAATCAAGAGGTTTGGAGTCGTTGACTATAAACACAGGACACGGTCACACAAGACTGCTATGTTTATATGAAACATAGTTTTAAATTAAAATGATGTGTCTGCTGTGGCTTTTGATTGTTTTTATAGTTATTTAACTAAACTTTTTATATATTTATTTTGGTTATTTATGCTGAGTCATGTTGTTTTGAGTTAACGTCAGTTTGGCTTGACCTTATCTGACATTAGAAAAAGTTCATCCTACTCTGTGTGTTTTTCTCAGCTGCAGAGAAAACTAGTCAGCCTCCAGGAGACACAAATTCTGACCAATCAGGAGAGGAGGAACGTGGTGACCTCATCCAGTTCTACAACAGTGTGTATGTCCTGAAGATGAAGAGCTTCGCACTGCGATACGCCACCCATGATAATCGGGTATGACGTTCCCTCGGCATGTCGTCTGTTTGAGTGGTTATTGGTGACTGGCCTCAGTGGCTGAATTTAATGAATGGTGACCTGATGTGACTGTGTTGGATCCTCCAGGCGGACGCTCCTCCTCTCTCTCCGTTCCCGTCAGTACGAGCTCAGCCTCTCTCCCCCCGTCGTGTTTCCCAGAGGCACTCGCTGTACGTTTCCCCTCATAAGAACTCCGCAGGCTGCCTCACACCAAACTCCTACACTTACAGGATTAACAGCAGCCCATCCAAGGCAAGAACACACACGCACATTCACCATTTTCTGAAGGTTGAGTGTGTCAGAATGACTTAAGAAGCCATGCTAGGGCTACCATAACAGTTACAGTGAAGACTTGTTTTTAATAGTTTGGTAACATTAAACAACAAACTGTTTTACAGCTAAATGAAAACTATTTTTTAACTTTACTCTTTCAGATCTCAAGGTCATTTGATTTATTTTGTTTAAAAATGGTCTCTGATATGTTGACTTATTTTTGCCTTTGGCCTCATCATTGTGGAGCTGTTATTGGCTGATTCTGAGAATGTTTTTAAGATAAGTTTAAAGCTAAGAAAGCACATTGCAATCATTTAAACTTGTAATTGGGTGACAAAAAAAATAACCCTAATATCCTACCAGTGTCTGAACTAAACTGCCTTTTTTAATTCAGTGGGGTTTGATTAATGTGAAAAGACAGAGGAAATTTTGTTTCTGGAAGTAATAATGTATGTAGTGATATTTACACTAGACGAGTGCTTTTAGGCTGCTGTTTACCTCGTGTGCCCTTTTCTGGGCCAGAACTCCCTTCACTGTGCAACACAAGTCGATCTGTTTTCTTTATGTTTCATTTTTTCATATGAGCACAGAGCAGGAGAAAGCTGGATGCAGAGCAGGGATGGCTATCTGAGAAATGTCATTGCTTACAAAGAGGGATTTTTCAGATGGTCTGTCCAGGTTGGGATTTACAGAATTGTATTGAGTTTTAGACTTGGAAAGTAACAAATATTTTACCATGAATTCAGTTTCAGGTACATTTCTTTCTGAATTCCTGCAGAAAAACATGATTCTTACAGGGCTGCAAACATAGCCTAAATGAAGAAGGAAAAATCAGCTTTTAATCAGAATTTCCCCAAAACGACACCCCTCTATAAACCCCAGCTTTATAGAGGGGGGAAAAAAAGGCCTGTTAAGAGATCTGGCTTTTCCTTTTAATCTTAAACTCATTGATGGTACGTTCTGTGTTGTGTGCTTTAAAGACTGAAAAAAGGCTGTAATCTGTCATCTTTTTCTCCTCTGCTGCTTCCATGCAGGAGCTGTCAGACATCAACCAGATGATCCGGCAGGGCAGTGTAAGCAGGAAGAGGGCCTTCACTATGGAAGGAGATGTAATGATGTCATCAGCGTGCGACTCACCCAGTAAGAGGGCGTGTCCAGAGAACGGCAGTAGCCCAGACGTGCTGCTGAAGCGTCTGCAGGACGTCGTGTCAGAGCGGCAGAGTCACTGATGAGCCCACCAAAGGACACAAACTAAACCCTGAAATACTGAAAGAAAAGTAATGAAGGTAACTCATTACTGTTCCTCAGGTTATTTGTGGGGAAATATTTGCTCAGTTGTTTCCCCAAGTGATGCCGTTTGTCTTTATGCTGGAGCCCGATGATCATGGAGGCTTTACGGTGTGATTTTATCCAACCAGATTATAACCTATAGTGTCACACATATCGTCTACTAGAGGTGCCATGTTTAGCCCCTCTAACTGCCCCAGTTATGACTTCTGTTGGATCAGTCAACATTTGCTTGATGCAAAGTTTTGTCATGTATTGTAGTTGTGCTGTAGTGCATCACTGGTGTTACAGCATGTTACAGAAGCGTGATTTTAGCAGGAGGTTCAGAGACTGTTAATTCCGGAAGAGTTCTCACTCCGGTGCATTTTCTCTTGTGCAGCAAAAACATGAAACATGTCTGATAATATTCTCCTGCTAAGCATCAAACCTCTTGCACTGGCATCTTCTGTTATGTATTTAGTTACTAACTGAAGCCAGATTTAATATCGGCTCAGAAAATAACAGTATTAAAAATAAATTTAGTTAAAGTTGTGGAGAGAAAAATTCTGATATCAAAGTCAGATAAATAAGATTTTAAAGAATTTAATTTTGATTAAGCTAAACTCCAATCTTGTGTATAGTTTCCTTTAATATTACGTCTTCCAAAGAGGGAATATTGTCTGGTTTTATTGTTTTTACTGTTTGTATTTGAAATGTTCTCCGTGTGTTTTTTAAAAGCATTTTATGTTTCGTAATGCTGTTAGTAAGAGTTAAAGCAGCATTTGTGCACCGTGTATGTGTAGTATCTACACTCTGTTTTTACTGAATTTAACATTTTACAGAATTTGTCTTCATTTCTATAACGGTACTGCTGACAGAAACTAATGTTTGTAACTTTAATATTTTCAGTTTGTTTCATACCTTGTAAAGTAGAATCAGAAACAACTTTTTGTAAAACAGGAATTTAAAAAGTGGAGAAAATACAATAATGGATGGGAAACTTTCTAAACAATTGAGTCGATTTCAAGGATGCTTGTATTTCTACAAGCTGTTAAATTATGTAAAATAAAAAGTACCTTTTGTCGTTTCATGTGGTTTCTTTGGTGTTTCTTAGTCATGTTTGTTTAATTATGTTTGGGACAGTTTATTTATGGGATAGTTTATTTATGTTTTTGAAATGTATTTTTTATCCTTTATATATTTAAAGTGTAAACTTAAAATGGTGACAATGGAAACATCCAGCCTGGTCTCATAATAAATTGTTAAATAGGTGTTGTGCAACTCTTTCTGTGCACAACTCAACTTGCATGTTTGCATGGGCTCAGCAGCGACCCCTAATGAAATCTGATAGGTCAACTCTGCTCTCTACACACTCATCTATGTGAGTGATCATTTCCACGTAGTCTGCTAGTAGGTAAACGTCATTTCAACAAACAATTTACGGGCCCTTCTGGTGAAATTGCTAGAAAAAAAAAAGACCCTGTGGCCATGGATTGATAATTAAGATAAGATAATTAACACATGGTCAGGCGTTACTTCAACAACTTGCCCAATGTTTGCATATCTCTGGGATCACCAACGGGGCCTCTTGGACTAGTGGTCTGCAGATTTTAGATGTTCCCCTGCTGCAACACACCTGATTCAAATTAATGGGTAGTTAAGAGGCATGTGCAGAGCTTAATAACAAGCTGTTGGAGTTGGAGAGCAGTTTCACTTCATTTTCAGAGTTAGAAGAATTAGAAGATACCATAGAAGAATCTATAACTTCCATCCATCCATCCATACCCAGGACCCAGGACACGTCTGTCCAGCGTGTCCTGGGTCTTCCCCGGGGCCTCTTCCTGGTGGGACGGGCCTGGAACACCTCACCAGGGAGGCGTCCAGGAGGCATCCTAACCAGATGCCTGAGCCACCTCATCTGGCTCCTCTCGATGTGGAGGAGCAACGGATCTACTCTGATCACCGAGCTTCTCACCGTATCTCTAAGGGAGAGCCCGGCCACCATGCAGAGAAAACTCATTTCGGCCGCTTATATTCGCGATCTCATTCTTTCGGTCACTACCCACAGCTCATGACCATAGGTGAGGGTAGCAATGAGCATGCCCACACCTGCTAACCACCTCTCACCGGGAGCAACTCCAGAATGGAAGAGGGTCCAGCCTCTCTCAAGGACAGTGGTTCCAGAACTCAAGCCATGCGTCGAGGTGAGTCCAACTATATCTAGCCAGAACCGTTCAACCTCGCGCACCACCTCAGGCTCCTTCCCCGCCAGAGAGGTGACATTCCGCATCCCTAGAGCTAGCTTTTGCAGCCGAGGATCAGACCGCCAGGTTCCCCGCCCCTGGCAGCCGCCCAGCTAACACTGCACCCGACCCCTATGGCCCTTCCTGCAGGTGGTGAGCCCACGGGAGGGGAGGCCCATGTCACCCTTTTGGACTGAGCTCGACCGGGCCCCATGGGCAAAGGCCCGGTGTTCTGTCAGTTTGGCATACATTGTCAGATCAGCATACGCATAGTGCAAACTAACTGCACCTAACCCTAACCCTAACCTTAACCCTCATGCGCATTAACGTAATGTATGCTACTCTGATGCGTATGCTACTGACAGAACACCGGCCACCAAGCACTCGCCTCCATGCCCCACCTCCAGGCCTGGCTCCAGAGGGGGACCCCGGTGACCCACGTCCGGGCAAGGGAAATTCTCGTCCTTGCTTTGTCATCATCATTGGGGTGATTTGAGCCGCACTTCGTCTGGTGCCTCCCCTAGACACCTGTTTGCCATGGGTGACCCTACCAGGGGCATGAGCCCCCGACAACATAGCCGCTAGGATCGTCAGGATGCACAAACTCCTCCACCACGATAAGGTGGCGGCTCAGGGAGGAGGAATCCATAACTTGATTTATGGTAAACTTACCACACAGGCTTCATGCAACAAGAAATGTTCGTCATAAAGTTAAATATATTAATCATTAAATTTAATGTAATATTGCACATTACTAGATAGAATATTGCTCTTATAGTAACTCATTAAATTTCTATTTAATTAATTTAGTTTAAAACAATTCTAGGACTGAGTAAGCCACAAAAGGACACTTAGAACAGAAATAACTCAGTGATTTAAGGTTTGAAAGCTCCATGCTGAATGGACGTTTACAAGACTTTGTTCCAACACATTTTGAGAAAGAAGAAAAATAAGATTTAAATGTTTCATTCTCTCTGGAGCAGATGTTCCAGTAATATACGTGTTATTTCTTACTCTACTAGCAAGGTTAATAAAACATAAACATGAAGAGCATCAAGCTTTCTATTTTGTGTCCATTTATAATGTTTTGTTTTTGCTTATGGTTGTTTTATGGCTTTTTTAAAATAAATTAAAGAAAGAAATCCCTGGGCTCTCCAACTGTTGTAATTACCAGACCTACATTATATTACATAGACTTACTTTTCGCCACAGCAAGAGCTGCGGTCTAAATCTGCTACCTTTGTACATTATTAAATATTTGTGTTCTTCTTGTTTAGTGTCATTATTCGAATACAATAATAACAACGGATTGAATTACTTTTCCCGAGGAGTCACATGAACAGTCTTTTGATTCCTGCCACGTAAAATTCAAACTCAAAAAGAAAGATCCACAAATAAAAAACCTGCAGCAGCTTTTGTGAGGATGACAGATGACCAAAATGTTCCACATTCTCATGAATACAATCCTTTCTAATCCTGTTAAACCGAAAGCAATGGCCTGATCTAAAATTAGCCCATTTGGGCCACCTTTACAAAGAGCAGCCTGTGAGCCTCTGAGTGTTTTTCTTCTGTGCAGTGACTCTGACAAGCTCTGCTTCACCTGACCTTACATCTGCTCAAAGTGAGCAGTGATGATTCACCTGAGGTTGCAACACACGTCCAGTTGCCATGACATGAGATTACCGAACCTTTCATATGGATGCCTTCCCACCACCAGAGTCTTCTTCCTCTCAGATGGAGACAGAGTAGTGAATTAAATATTTGTGTTGTTTAATGTTTTCAGGAGCTACTTTCATCACCTGGCGTTTATGTTCTCTTCTGAGGGTTTTTTCTTCTTTTTTTTTTTCTCTCTGGTTCCTCACTAGTCTGAGCTAAATCCTTGCTCAGGGCGCGTTTCCAATGTTTGCAAACCATTTATCAAACAGCTTTTCTCAGAGCTGGTGTTTTCCCAGATAAGAGAATTTTATTTTCGTTTCATACCGAGGCGATCCGCAGTGAAATATTGTCAACAACCGTATAATAGATTATCATGTGAGTGCATGAGCCTTTATTTAGTAAAGTAATCATTTTCCCCCTTCTGTTCATCCACCACACTCCATAGCACAGGCATAGGAAAGAGTGGAAGCAGAGAATCCCTGGTCTCTGTCTCAGCAGTTTGTCCAGCTGCTCCTGGTGGCTCCCCAGCTGATCACAGCCAGCTAGGAGAGGGAGAGTTTTTCCCTGTGAGCCATGGGTCAACTTTGGAGTCTCTTCCCAGCTGGTCATGCCCAATAAATCATGTAAGAAAGGCACCTTGAGGGCTGCTTTAGCCAGTGCCTAAATCACCTTAACTGCTCGCTCTGTTGACGAGCACCAACCCTCATCTGCCACTCTCCATAGCAACAACGTTGGCAACGTTGAGAACTACTGTAGAATAATCAATAAAATATCAATAACTGAAGAATTATAATAATTTTAATAAAAATTAATAAAGTAACTTCTGATCTTATTAGAACTAGATTTACCTTGTAATTGCTTATCTGAGTGCAAGAGCTGCATTAGATCAGGAGGAGCTGATCTAAATTCCAGCTACATCACACTCAAAAGCAAACAGCTGAGCAACGGAGGCCTTACTGCACTGTTCCTAGAGGGACAACATCTGCAAAGAAACAGGAGAGAACTAATCTCCACGCTGGAAACCTTCCTCGCCACAGCTGCACTTTGAACAGGATTGGAGACGAGATGCAGCCATGGTCAAGTCCAGCGGTCTAGCTGAACAGGTCTGACTTATTGCTGACCATGTGAGCACAGCTCACACTTCTGAGTGAAGAGGCTCAATCGACACAGACCAACAGTCACAAAGTACCTCCCACAGTATCCCACAGGGATCCCAGTCATATGTTTATTGAAATTTCTCTCATTCATAGATAAAGTATTTTTCATGTGTTTCCTGCAGGCGTTCAGAGTCCAAAGAAGATTCATTCGAAATATAATAATATTTATACTGATAATAAGACTAAAAAGTATGCTCTTTGTAGTTTTGACTCATCTCGGTATAATTTTGTAATTTTCCCATTTACATTTTAATACAATAATTTCCCCCTTTTTACAACTTACATTTTCAAAAGAGATTTTCTACTTTAATTTTAAAGCATTTGATGGAAGTCATCAATTTGTTTTTATTTTATTTTGAGTTACTGTGCACTTTAACAACATCAAGATTAATGTCAGTTTGCATGGTTGGTACAGTAATATTTAGAAATGATCCCTTGATGCAGCCAGTTGATACACAACAACATATATTACAAATAAAACTAAACAGGCAAACGTAGGACTTAGATGTAATATCTGTAGCAAGATGAACCAGATTCAGAGTAGCTAGTTATTCCTCATTTCTGGGCTTATGTAAGCAAGCTGTTTGAAATAACACCCCTCTTAAATAAATTTGAAACCTGGTTTGATATTCATGAAATCATATTAAGATGTAAACTTTACATTTCATTATAATTTGTGGTGCAGCAGATCTTTTAGGTACTATCAGGGCCCTCAGGTAACTACTGAATCTGACAGAAATCAGAGGAGATGGTGACGTTAAAGTGAGTCTATGATGCTTAAACATATGATGATGAATGATGACTTATCATTTCCATCAGGGGATAAGTAAAGGATTTAATTTATTCATTTTATTAAGTTATATCAACAAGAGAAATCTGTATACTGTACCTACATTTACTCTGGACATCGACAACACACAAGTTTACAGAGACATGCATCAGCTTTATTAAGTCCAACTGTTCAATTGCTTGTAAACACAAATATCTAATCATCCAATCCCATGAACAAATCAGTTCATTTAGGCATGTAAACATGGTTGCTGAAGTTCAAGCTGAGCATCAGACTGTGAAAGAAAAGCAATTTAAGTGACTAAGAACGTGACATGCTTGTTGACAGGCTGGTCTGAGTATTTCAGAGACTGGCAGACTGGTTGGAGATGACAGAAAGGCACGTTTAACCTTGAAGCAGAGGGACCACAGCAGAAGATCTCACTGGGTGTCACCACAGTCAGCTAATAACAGGAAGCTGAGGCTACATTTCACACAGACTCACCAAAACTGAACAATAAAAGATGGAAAAATGTTGTCTGGTCTGATGAATCTCAGCTGCCACATTCAGATGGTAGAATGGTCAGAATTTAACATGAACAGCATGAAAGCATGGATCCATTCTGCCAGGTATCAGTGGTTCAGGCTGGTGCTGTAATGGTGTGGAGGATATTTTCTTGGCACACTTTGAGACCCTTAGTACAAACTGAGCATCATTTAAAGACCACAGTCTACCTGAGTATTGTTGCTGACCATGTCTATCCTTTTATGACCACAGTGTAGCATCTTCTGAAGGCAAAAGAGGTCCAACCCAGTACTATAAGGTGGATTTAAGCAGCCATTGAGTGTATAATGGCTGTTTTTAATCATTTTGGGGTAAAAGATTTTTTTAAATATGTCAGGAAAATATTCATGACCCATTTATATTGTAAAAAAATCCACTAAAAGCATGTTTGCATGTCTTAAATCAGACCAACCCTCTAGAAAAATTGCCATGGCTTTATAAAGAATTCTTATATTTTGCTCTGTCCATTGTGTTATTGATCTTATTTTATTTAATAAATAGATAAATTAATTAAATTTAAATGTGAACCTCAGATTGAGTTGAGAGGCAACCCACTACCATTCAATGAAGCATTTTGCAAATCTTTTTACATTAGACTCGATTCCATTAGTTATTAAAAATAATTATAATTGCCTTTTGTTGTCTTTATCAATATCTATAATGATCTATACAATAAAACAATTATTATTCGAGTTGCAGATCATTTATTAAGCAATGAACAAAGGGAGATAATACTCATATTACATGCAACAGAGACGCCAACGTTTAGCTGGGGGACGCAGCAACAGCCACATCACAAGTCGGAAAAAATTTATTTGGGGGCGCTGCAGCCTCGGAACATATAGGAAATACCAAGAAAGATGTAGGTCAAAAGCCATAAAGTGAATAGGTTCTTGCGAGTCCTCCAACCAACTCTGCTGACACAAGTCCAGAAACCTACGAACTGGTTTTGCGCATGGTCAGTATCACCTCCGTTCTCCCTCTCTTCATCCTCCTCACTCATCATCCAGCAGCATCCATCTCTCTAATGTCCACAGCCGTGTGATTCCCACCCGGTCGCAGCATCAGCACCAGGTAAGACCCTGCTGTCATTCCCACCACTTTCGGCACCCAGTCTTTCTGTCCTGTCGTCGGTGTCCCTGCTGAAGATGATCGCTGCTTTCTGCAAGCTTTATTGAAATTCAGCGCGGGGTGGATGCTGCCTGCCTGCCTGCCTGCCTGCCTGGATACTCAGTCCAACCCCTCGTCCTCGTCCGGTGTTTCCCTCCGGAGAAATCTGCTCTGTGTGTTGCTGGTCGCATATTATCCTTCTGAAGACGATCATCCGTTGACTCGGTCCCTGCCTGCCCTGTCAGCCCGTGTTATCTGTCGTCTGGTCGGGGTAATGAATAGCGTGTCAGTCGGTGTGGTGCTTATCTGCCCCGACTCATGCTGATATTATCTCTGCACGTACTCGCGCGCACACACACACAGACCCGGAGTGTTGTGGTCCAGGTTTGGCAGTTTGGTGCATTACAAGGTCACAGTGCCTCACTACAGGGTAAAATAACGGCTTGCTCATGGGCACTCAGGCTCCCTGTGGTGCTTAACGTAATGATAAATGAGAAGTGTGTCAGTGGGCTACTTCAGCCTGGAGCTTTCAGGAGATTAACCGGCATAGACAGAAAGAATGGGCTGTTTTTACAGAGATTAAAAGCATGGAAAAGACCGATTTTACATGTGGAAACACACATCGGGCTGGATTAAAGGGAAAGGTGGTGTCAGGAGAATAGATTGCAGTCTGAAACTGTAGATCCCACATGAATATTCATACCAGCCTCTGATTATGGTGTCTGATAAAGATTACAAAGGACTGAGGTGTTACCCAGTACAGTTTGGAAAAAGGAATTACTTCATCTTAAAGTGACTTAGCTTGGTACCTTTTTATTGCTCACTAGCCTCTCCACATCCTGGTGTAAGGTGTGACTATATGTGGTCCTGCTTTGTAGGCATCTTTGTGGAAAATGAGGACAGTCTTGGCTCAGAATCAGCTTTGAGTTGTGCTCAGTATTATGTGTGGGTTTCGTAAATGACAGATCTACAAACATCCCTGTGTGTGGTATCAGTTTTAGATTTAGCATCTAATTTCAACTCACTGTTTGCCTCAACAGGAAGTGACAGCACCAGGAGTGATGAGAGGAGAAAAACATGGAAATTAGTAGGCACCAAGGTGAGACACCTGTGATTCAGAGTGGGATATTCATGCCTGTGGGTTGTGGGAAGACAGTACTCTTACAGAAAAGCCTAACAAGTATAACAAGACAGCAGGATGTTCAAGAGCAAAAGAGCTCAGTAGTGTGTTCTTTAAACTCTCAGTGGAGAAAGAGATACTGAGATTTTTATTCTTCTTTTTTTTTTTTTTTTTCAAGCATAATTCATTGAGAAGATTATACTGGAAACCTGCTTACATGTGATCTGTACCACTAGGACCTTTCTTTGGTCTCTTCAAAATCAGCTACCACATCAACACATCAGAAAAAAGCAAACTTGTAAGTTTGTCATTAAGAAAGATGCTGTTGATGTCAGAAATGTCACAAATTTTAGCTTCAATAGGCTAAGTGCTGCTAAAAAGTCTTCAGGATATTCTATTGGAAGCAACAATATAAATATGTATGTTGGTCCACTTGAAACATTGTCCTTATCATCAGTTTTGAGATTGTTTGCATTCACTCGGCATGATAGGAAGCACAACACATGAACATAAAAACGTGTAAGCTGTCATTTTTGTAACAGACTAACTTCAAATTATGTGGCATGTAGATCAAATCACATTTATTCTAACCTTAATTTGCAGGTGAGAACACAGAAGACAAGTAAAGGACAGTGAGGGGGCGGGAAGTAGAAAAGTACCATTAGTCTTGAAACAAAAGTGTCTTACATGAAGGTGTTCTGAGTCACAAAAGCCTGTAGATTAGCTTGTCCAGGCATCTCTTCCTTCCTCCTTGTAATCAAGTAAACACCAGCAAGAAATCAGGCAGGAACATGTGTGGAGACGTAGGATGTCAACATGCTGACGAACTGAAACTTAAGCAGTATCTGTGTGGAGAGCAGTGTAAGGAAAACACAGTAATTGTTCCTTTTCTGATCCATCATTGTGTAACTGCAAGGTTTTTGCACTGTGGTCCAGTACGATTTCACATGTGATCAGGTTGCCTGGATAAGCTTTGTGTGGTCAGATCTCATTTTGTCCCTACAGCAGATCCCAGTGAAAGATTGTCTAAATGTGAATTTAGACCAGTGCTTTCAAGCAGTTTGCAAAAACAAAACAAAAAAAAGAAATCTGTATTATTTTTCCAGTAAGTCATCCAACCTTTAAGCTGATCACTATCAAAGCATTAGTGACTGTTGCTCTGCTGTGTTAAAATCTGACTTTATAACTACCGTGTATATAAACCACCATCCAAATAAGTTAAATATCGTTGCTGTCAGGCACAGACTTCCTATGTCCAAAAATCATGACCCCCCCCCTTCATAAATCAGTACCTTTATGTCTGTCTGTAGTTTTACAAATATTTAACCAAAGATATATGATGTAAAATACAATACCAAGTTTAATGACATTATGTCCAATTATTACAAAAACCATACAGTTTTGTTCATTTCTGGACATACGAGGTTTGCGCCCGACAGCAGCGATATATATTCTGTGCTGTGGATTTGACTGTATTTACATTTACAATGATTTCCCAGAGAGAAAGTTAAAGCCAGCTAAGATAGATGTTGCTGCTGTGGGACGGTACTGAGTATATTTGATTCTGGTCCTCACTTTAGAACAGGTATGTGTGGTACAAGACAGGTTCAAAGGTGTCTGTTTTATGATTCTGAGTGTGTTGTTTCAGTCAAAGCACAAACTTGACATTGCAGGATTTAGACTAAAAGATTGGTTTACGCTGCAATAAATAGAATAGAATAGAATAGAATAGAATAGAATAGAATAGAATAGAATAGAAATACTTTATTAATCCCTTCAGAGAGCCCTCAGGGAAATTTGGTAATATAAATATATAAAATATAAAGCATAAGCAAGTTTTTTGGGGCTCTGAGATCTTCTATTTGTTTTGAATAGCCAATAAATTCAAAGATTCAGTAACCAAACAGTGAAGAGTTTAGCCAGACTAAGTAAATGCATGAAAGAGCAAAGCCAGACTAAACTAACGAAATGCCTGCTGCCTTCAGGCTGGATATCTGGGATTTTTTTTCTATTTTCTTTTTTTTTTTTTCCCCCCCCTTTTTTTCTTTTTTTGTTAGTTAAATGCAAATGGACCAGTTTACAGAGGATAAAATATAAAGATTGCTAGGACTTAAAATACAACCAAGTAATACAACTTCTGAGAAATTTCTTCTTGTTTTATTTATTAGAAATTTTTGTTTGAATTACAAAAAGGTAACATTTAGTTTTTTATTTGCTTGTGTTATAACTGCAGCTGATTGTCATTTAATTTTTAAACATCTTTTTAGTAGATAAATGCCCTCCTGAGAGTAATAATCCATTAAGTATCAGCCATTCATTCATCATTCACAATAGAAGACCATTATAGATTAAGAAGCATTTGAATGTTCTCAAGAGATACCAGATTTTAACAAGCATGTAATGTAATGTAATACATATTTTATGAACATATATTGATTTGAAAAGTGTGCTTGTTTATGTTGCTGTTCAGTAAAATACTCAGTAGCTGGGACAGCTTCATCTCAAGATGCAGAGAGGTCAGCTTTCAAGCAGAAGGTTGCTGGCTCTCCAGCTTGCTGGGCAAGTTACTAAACCCCACATTTCCTCCCAATGTCTTCCTAACTTTAAGCTGTAATGTAGTAGGTGGAGTAGTTTGAACCTAATATATATATTAAACCACCCTTTTTCTTGTGGTAATTGTTGCAAATCATTTATTTAGTGGAGAGAAACCAGAACCGATGTTTGGTGAAGACATGAGCACACGTCGATGGAGTCAACTCTAAACAGTGTAGAGCTCCGGGAGCTGCGTGGAGGCCGGAGAGGCCTTTCCCCAACGCCGGCACATGGCCATGCCTCCCAAGGCTTCGAGAACGCTTCCTACCAACAGGACGAAGAGCAGAACGTCAAGCAGGAGCAGGAGGAGCCGGATGTATCAACAACTTATCCATCCTCATCGTTAGGCAACAGGAAGGTCAGTGTGGTTTAGTAACTACCTTTCTTATATATATATATATTTTTTTTTTAACCCTGTCCTGTCCAGCATCCTAACATACAAAACGGCAGTCTGTGTGCCATATTTTGCCGGACAGGTTTGCTCTACCAAGGCAGACATGTTATATAAATGGCTACCCTTGATGTTTGGAATATTTTTATTATTTTTATTATAATCTTATTTTCTTTAGTCTTGATATGTCGGTGCTGAACCTGACAGAGAGACAGAGGAAGAGCTAAAAAGAGAAAAGGACAGAATTGAAATGTGGAAATAAAAGTTGTCCAGGCTGTCTAAATCACATCAGTATTTACAAAAACAAAACTACCACAGTACTACATGATACATAAAGAAATTAGGATAATGATGAAATCAAACAGTCATCAAACATACCTGTAGAGAAACGTACCAACACACAAACATCAGCAACATCTAGTTGGAAGCGGATGGAGAGATGAGCACATTTGTGAGCATATATATATATATATATATATATATATATATATATATATATATATATATATATATATATATATATATATATATATATATATATATATATATATATACATACATTCGTTATAACTGATACATTAACTGAACATTAATGGCTCCATACTTGAATCCACCACATCAAAACTTAACCTCATCATTAGGTAAATTACACAAATATTGTTTTGTGTCATTTTGAATGTTCTGCTCTGAACTTCATAAAATATGTTCTAACCAGCTGAATAAAAACAATCTAATGTACATTTACAATTAAATAAAACTTTGAAGTCAGTCCACGGGTGTTTTGTTTCCAAATTAAACAAAAGATGACAGCCTGCTGGCAGTTTTCTGCACATCATCCAGAGGTTGATGTGAAACACTGGATATTCATCATACTGAGAGTTAGTGCATTCAGCTTTACAAACCACCACATAGATGACTGAATACTTTGCCATGTACAAAACTCTGATCTTAAAAGGCAATAAAAGCATCTGAGGTACCCACTTTTTTTTTTTTACAAATGTTTTTTTTTGTTTGTTTTTTGTTTTTTTTTCTCTAAATGTCAGAACACAGTTCCACACGTGCAGATTTTCCATCATATAAACATTTGGCTTCTCAAAGATTTATGTGAATTGTTTGGGATTTTCTATCGCTGGTTGCATGGACAAGTTTAAAATAGACTCACTGTCAAAATTACTGGCAGGATCTGGTCATTTCTCACCTTATTTGATAGATAATTTATTGGTATGATCAGTGTGGTGAGGTTTCCAATGTAATCAACGTGAGCCACTGACTTTGTGAGTTGTTGCCACACGTCTGTGTTTACAGCAGCTGGAATGGCTGTATAACAGAAATTGTGAACAATTTTTCTGTTTTGTGTTAAAGTCTTGCTATCATTTAGTATCTTTTTGTATTTCTTTGACATCTTTGTGTGTCTCTTTGTGGTTGATGTGCAACATGAGCAGCCAGCTTCATTCCCTCAAAGCTCAGTTTGCTTTCCAGGACTTTGATCCAATAATTATTTTAAACTTCCATCCATTTTCCATACCCACTTTTTATATGGGTCTCCAGTTCATTGCTGTCTAAATATAACTAAAATAATTAAACACATCTATGTATTTTCTCCTGTAAAGTGGTGATGTATAATTTTTGGCTTTAGATTTTTTTCTATCACAAATAAAAAGTAATTTTGTTTAAAAGGATATTTTCTTTTTTTTTATAAACTGGAGTGTATGATTTTTTTTGTGTCAGGCAGTGAACCAGAAATACTTCCTGACTTACATTATTAATTACCTCCATCTTAGTTTACTTTTCTTTGTGTCTCCTTTCTCCTTGCTTCTTTCCTTTTATCTTTGATTTTTTTTATTTTATTTTCTTTGTCCATCAATCTGTACACCATTTTAATTCTTTCAATTTTCCTCTCTTGTCTCCCTTTGTCCATCTTTTTCTTGCCCATTTTTTAATTTCTCTTTCTTTTTTCTTTCTTTTTTTCTTTTTTTCTTTCTTTCTTTCTTTTTCTCAGCAGCAGCATCAGGAGGTTTCTCCTCAGTCTTATGATGAGGAGGAAGGAGGTGCAGGAGGAGGTGAGGAGCAGGAGGACGGTCATGATTTCACAGCGTTCAGCCCTGCTGACGACCACTCTGCAGACTACGGCTTCATCTTGGCTTTGGTGTTCCTGGTAAGCGGGATTGTCCTGGTGGTCATCGCCTACACTATCCCCAGGGAGGCCAAAGTCGACCCGGACTCTGTGTCGGCACGCCAGATGGAGAAGTTGGAGATGTACTATGCCCAGCTGGGCTCCCACCTGGACAAGTGCATCATCGCAGGCCTGGGCCTGCTGACCCTGGGGGGAATGTTCCTGTCAGTGCTGCTCATGGTGTCCATCTGCCGAGGTGAGATGTATCGACGGAGGGCAGCATTCGTTCGACCCAAGAGGACTTATGGTTCCATAAACTTGAGGATGAAGCAACTGGCGACCGGTGAAACAGAAGGAGGTGAAGGTAGAGATGGAGGTGAGGAGTTTTTGGTGGAGCATGCAGAGACATGGAATAACTTGCAGGTAGAGACAAACCGGGACTCTAGTTCAGAACCAGGGCCAAGCAGACATCTTCCTCCTTCTTCTCCTGCTGCTGCTTCTCCTTCTGCTGCATGTGGAGTCTAACTCTGCCACATGTTCACTCTGCAGATGTGTTACCTGCAACTGGGCAAGTGCCCACTTGCAAATGGGAATGCACATGGTGCAGGTTCTCCCTTTGTGCACATAAAGAAGCACATGTTAAGGACGAGGCTTTCTGCTGGAGTGACCCAGCTTTATCCCAGCATCCCACATGGGATAAACTAAATCAAGTTAAAGGGATCTTTATTCTAACCAATCTTAAGGGATGTATGACTTTACAAAAGAAGGCTTGATCCAGTACAAGAAGAGAGAGGTAAGCCTGTGGTAGAGAGGATAAGAGCACATTTGGAGATGAAGTTTCATACCCAAGATTAGAATTTCAATATGAAATCCCAATATTTTAATCAGACATTCAGAGCACATCACGAAAGAAAGCACCACAGAAAGCAACACTATCTTGTTACTGGGAAAGTTCAGTACTACTGCTACAAAGACGCTCAACATTTAAACCTAGCCACATTTTAAACCTTTATCACACACATTAAATACTTCTCATGCTGCTGTGAATAGCAACACAAGTATACTATGGTCTTTGGATACAAAATGCAGCTTAATTTCTGCTGTGATAAAGTGTAGTTGAAGGCATGCTGCTTGCAGACACAAAAGTAAACAGAGGTAACACTTTTAGAGGGATAGTCAAACTCCCCACCAGCAATAACAAGAGAAGCTGTGAAGAAGACAAACCTCCATAAACATGAAGGGACCTAAACTAAAATTAGAGTTTAAACTTTTCGGACTAATAAAAAGTGTCCCAGCAATGCATCTTTTAGCCTGAATCTGTTAATTTAACTTTGATATTGGGTAATTTATCAGAGCTCCTACATGTTTGAAGGTACATCACAGACAGCTGGGGTAGGTGTGTAAATCTGCAAGCAACAAAATCTGACAAGAAAGTGTGTTGTTGTCAAGTTTGTCACAGCTTCTGTCTTTTTAATCATTTTGTCTGCTGGTGGCTGAGAACCAGAAAAAAAACATCACGTATTTGGCATCTCAAGCTGCATCTCTCAGAAGTATTGCCTCATGCTTACAAATCAGCATTTTATGTCAGCATCACCTTCAACAGCTGCTTCTTTCAAAGTGTTCAAATGATCCATCTATGCCATTTAAAAGTTGGGAAAATATCCTGTGCTACATGCTAGTTGCTGCTGCTGCAAGAAAACCTGAAAAGTCCAGCTTCACAAGTAACCATGTACAGATGGAGCAGTTATTATAATCAGAGGTGGGAGTACTCACATAGTGCAGAAAATGAACCCTTATGATTGTTATTATATCATTATTAATGCAGTAACGTGTCTGTAAGACTTTTTAATTTTTTATCTTTGTAGATGATTGAGTCAGATATAATTTTTTACTTTCTTGTAAAAATAATTTTTATTTAGATGATTGTGAGAAATTTAACCAAAGCCTAAAGTGAAACCTCTCATGGTGTTTGCTTTAAAAAAAAAAAAAAAAAAAATTAAACTATTAAAAAAGCTTAAAGAAAAAGCAAATAATCTTTTTGCTAGGGAAGCTGGGAACAATTAAACTTTGAGACTTTGAAATATCCTTTTGCAACTAATTATTTCAGCTTGCTTGTACTTACTGTTGAGTAGTTTGGTAACTTATAATATTTCCTAATCCTTTTATTTGCTTTGCATGAAAATATTTCGATTAAAAAAGAAATCTCAGTTGTTATAAGAATTTTTTTGCTCGATACAATTTCCACTTAATTTGGAGTAAAATATATGAAAACTGTGTAGGTGCAGTAGTTGAGTAAATGGAATTGTACACACCACCACTGATTATAAGGATGATGTAAAAGAAGTGGACTTAAAATGAGAAAAAGATCATTCAGTTTAAGGTGAAAGAGCATTAAGATGAACTGTGTCTGACAGCAGCCCCTCATGTAGTTTGGACATGAAGCTGGTTTTGAGTGAAATGAACCTTTAATGACTCAGCGTCTGCTTATTTGTGTTAAATATAAACTGATGTTATTTATGTCGTGTAAGGATACAATATGCCTTAATGAGTAAACACACTGTAAATTGTGTATACACTAATGTTATTATACTAATGTATTCCAGTGTGCATAGTGAGCCAGTTAGCCAAGGATAATGTAGCCACACACACACACACACACACACACACACATATTTCCTCACAGGCCAGTTTGCAGCTCACAACTTGTGAAACTATTTTGACTCTAACATACGTTTGTCAAAGTGCCACAGTTGTAATTCAAGGTGCAAATATATTGTAAATATTAGAAGCAGAGATGTGGGATATGGAGGACCAACAGGCTCAGAAACCAAATACACAACACAGGTATGCAAAACTGGGGGAAAAAAAAAAAGAAAAAAAAAACCTTGTCTGAGTCGGAGCAATTTCTTTCTTTTAGCACCTCATTAATCTCAGTAGCAACTTTTAACGGTCAAAATTTGTATAGAGATGAGGAATTTTTTAATAAAATAATTTAATTAATATTTTATCAAACAGTTGATAAAATAACATTAAAACTTAAATGTAAGATAGAGGATTCTGGAAAAATGGTTTGAGCAAGCTACATTTTAAAAAACTCAATTCAAAAGTTCAAACCCCTTTCTTCAGACTTCACCCCGAAGACACGCCTCCAAAGCACAGAAACACATAATGCTTGTTCCCGAGGTTTCACGAGCACTGGGCAGCATCATTTCGCTAACCTCCGCTAACGTTTTCCTCACAGCGATGTGTGTATTTGACTTGAATCGGTAAACCACACACACTACCAGATTCACCTCGAAAAATTCAAACATATTTGAAAAACTGCAACTGTAGTCAGGGATGGTCTCAAATATTTGTCAATTTGAGTCCGAACCCCAGCACACACTAACAGATTTCTGCACTAACTTGTCATGCCGGACGCCCACAGCTAGCGCCAACTAGTGCCGACTACACACAACTGAATTGAAAGGAAATCTAGCAAAAAGTTATGTAATGTGTCCCCAGCTTTCTCCCCAACAAACCCTACAGCATTAATAACATTGCAGTTCATTCGAATTAGTTTTATCTTCTAACTGGCTGGATACTTGTTAAAATGACAACATAATGCTGGAAACCAATGAATAGTCTCCTGAAGACATACATTTATCCTAACTCTTGCTCGGCTCTCCTTCAGCTTTTTTTTCTTGGAAGCAGCTTCTCCAAAACAGTTTTTCTTTTCTGACTTGATAAAGGCACCTTTTCCCCCGAAATGTCCCTGACGTTTAAGAGTTTACCATAATTTGATGTAGTAAGCTAGCCAAGTTCTGGCTCTCACTTCAATGCCTCTACAACTGCTCCGAGCTTCTGAAAGGCATGAAGAGGGGTTGAGGAGAGAGGGACACATGGCAGTTGAGTTTGATAGACATATCACCAACATATCTTTTAGAACAGGCCGGTTAAAATGATTGGATGGAGTTTTTCAGTCCTGTCCATTCCACAGGTGATATTTTTTTTATTTGTGTGTTACAGCATTCAATTAATTGGCTGCAGTCAGGGTGTGAAGGGGATTTTAAGCAATATAGTAAAAAATGCTCCTTAAAAACCTTTCCTACCCTACCTTTAAATATAGCCACAGCTTATGTACCAAACCCAAAGGCTGGAAAGGTGTGTGAACTTATAGGAAACAAAGAAAATCAACCAATATCTGTGGAAGGAACCAGTGAATAGGCAATAATGTAATCTTTGGTTTTTAAATTCACATTAACCAATTAATCTCTTGGTGATGATACCTGAAAGTAACTAGCTGTCATAGTTCCCATTAAAGATAATAAAAGACATAATGAGGAGCTGAGATCCTCCACGTTTGACCATCCTGCTCCATCAACTCTGCAGCAGCTGCGTCAAATTGTGACTTTTCAACTGTTTTTGGTACTAAATAGTTGCAGGTTGAATCAACGCCACAGTAAATCTCTGCTAACGTGTCACTGAGTAAGAAACTCCTCTCAGATCTCTGACAGCATTCATTTCAGGAAGAGGAATAATGATGGGAATGATGCCCATATCTCTCCATCAAATTCTCAAATTTAAAGGACTTGAAACTGGGAAGATTCAACTCGAGACTTCATTAAAATTGCTTGAGTTTAACTTTCTGTAAAAAACATTAAAAGTTTAACATGGGCAGCAAATTTCAGTGTTTAATAATCTTAAACTGCAAACTTTATTTATCTGTCTTTACTTCGCTCTATTTTTTTCTCTAAATTAGAGATATCCTCTTTTTCTGAGCATGTTCCGGATGCTGATCTACAGCCTGTCTGTCAATTGTGAAATAGTCTCAAAGCCAATATATTTTGGTGCAGATGGACACAGATTGTGTTTTTTTTTACTACAAAAATAAAAGAAATGTATCTGTAATATATTTCAGTTGAAGACGTCTTTCACTTCCTCCTCCTCTGCACGTATGATCGAATGGCTTTTAATGTGACTGAAACCATTTTATAGATTATTTTAATTAGAATTATTGAGGTGTAGGTTAATTTTTTAGCATCTTGAAGGTTATAATGACTAAATATATCTTTAAAGGATCAGTAATTTGCTCAAATTAATTAACTGCAGTTATTGTCAGCAAGAAATTACACAATTATTTTCATTACTGATTACACATTTGACTCTTTAATAAGCATCAGTCACAGCAGGACAGTGTAAGAAGCATTTAGTCAAAATAAACATGGCTGCTGTAAGGATGACTTGAGGTCATTTTTGAAGAGGCGAGTTTTTAGCTTGTTTGGGAAGATGTTGAGTGCCAGCACATGAAGCAAAGTTGTTTTAATGAGCCATCCAGGTTTTACCAGCTCAGCTCTCAGCAGGCACAAACAGACTGAAATGACTCAGCTGAAGGTTTTAATAAGCGGGACGTCTGGTGCTGATTTTTGTTGGGGGGAGGAGATTAGATCTGCTTTGCCTCCAGGTTCTCATTAGCGGGGGAAACAACACAGCAGCAGAAACACAAACTGATAGAAGTGATGATTGTAGCTTTACACAGGTTGGCTGCACAGAGGTGGGAAAAAAAGATTGTTAGTTTTACCGCATGGATGGATGGATGGATGCAATCAGGTGAGGGGGGAATGAAAGACTGCAGTTTGCTTTGTGAGAAAACTTTCCAATTTTGTACATCAAAACCCTCATTCAGAGAGGAGAGTTATTTTATATCATTCTAATAGAACTGAAATAACTTTCTTGATTTCTAAGTGACTGTACTTCCATGCAGCAAAAGCTTTGCCACAGTTTCATTACCTCCATGTAAAATGTGCTGAAAATGTTAGCTTGAATTTGATGTTGAAGCCAGCTTATGTAGAGACATTAAAGCTGTAAGGAGAGTTGTGCCATGTAAGAAGACACGCAGGCTGATGAAAAAAAAAAAAAAGTAAAACCTGGACTCTTAAAATGAGATAAATGATCAGGGAACACTAGAAATATGTAATGTCCAACCATTGTCTAGCTAGGTGCATCCAAATGGGACTGAAATCTTTTTCTAGAGTCCAGATGCAGGAAAAATATAGCTATATGACTAAAGAATTGGGTGCATTCACAAATGTGCAGATGTATTCTTTTATTTAGATTTATTATTTTTATAAAACTCAGATTATACACACATGCCTAAACCTGATATGAGCTCCCATCATTAGTCAGGAATAGATGTGGACATTCCCCTGATTAGTCATTTGTATATAAAAAAAAACCTTTTTTACACCACAAGTTAGTATATTACATTTAAAGCAACAGAAAAGAAGAAGATTTTCATGTGGCACATTATCGTTTGTTTAAACATGAGTAATGATGTTTTCTTAAACCTAACCAAGTAGTTTTGAAAGCCTGAACCTAGCCAAACAGAGACTGAAAACTTTCTGATGAAAATCATTTAAAGATTTCCAGGGTCAGAAAGAAGAAGTACTGGGATCTCTTTCTTGATAGTCAAACAAAAAGTGAAGAATCTGTTTAGGTTTAGATGCATATTTTCCCAGAAGCACATGGTATATTATATATTATTACTTCTATAATATACATTATTAACTATATTAACGATAAAAGTTTTTCATTTAAGGACTTATATCCAGTCACTGGAGTCAACAGCAAGCACAGTCACATGTGGATAAACTAACAAATGCATTGCACTTAATAATACATATTACATTTCTGTCTATGAGTCTTTACAGTACAAACTCAGTCATTGCCGGTCTGTTTGCAGAACATTCAGTGAATTTGAACATATTTCATACATAAAAATGGAGGTGAGATGTTTGTAGGTTTTGAAGTTCATGCAGAGTTAAAGAAAGGAAAGACGTAAGCTGAAAATTTTGTTATCACTATCTTAAAGTAACGTGTAAGGGCTGCATACATTTGTGTATACACTTCTGCCCTGGTACTATTACTGCAGCCCTTATCTACTCCAGAAAAGGTGCTTACGAGGTGCTTACTATGGATTAGAACAGATGAAAACAGACCAAATATACAGAGGATGTGAGCTGGTGAAAAGACCAAAATGTTTAATTTTCTCTCTGACATGTTTCAGTGTCAAGACCAAATACAAGCACCTTGTCCAATGACACAAAGGTAAATCAATCTTCATTCTGTTGGCAGTACACTGACTCTGTTACCACAGAGAGAGTCTATTTATATCGAGGACTGATGCTGGAGCAGTTCTCCGATGTCATGAAAAGTCCTTGTGAGGACACAAACGATAAGACAATGCTTCAAAGTCTCCTAAAACCTCTGGTTTCCATCCAGATTAAGAGCTTTTCAGCCATCTTTTGTGTTTAGGGACTAAAATCTTATACACTATATGAATATTTCCAAAGGCCTCATTGATCCCAGGTCAAATAATTAAAATTCAGCAATTTAGCTAAGTGGGTTAGAAATTAAATTCAGGAAAACACAAAGCAGACAAATAGTCCACTACTTCAATAAATACGTTTGCAGAAATAGTTTTTTTATTGGATTTAGTTGTCATAGAAAGAGTGAAACTAGTCCCTTTATGTCTAAGCTTTAAATCTTATTATTAGCATGTCACTGACTATCACTGAATATTTGTGTGTGTAACAGGGAAACAGCAGTATATAAATGAATGAAGGACAATGACACATCGATGAGACATCCATAGTCTTGTTATCAAAATTAAACATATTCATGATCCAATGAGAGGTTACTATTGATCTTTCTTCTACTTCTGTGTGAAACTACAGTTCCCACAGAGCTTTGGAAATAAGCAGGTAGCATAATAAACCTAAACTGTATTCTTTAGGCATGGCAAATTTGTTTGTATAACACATTTCAGGTTTAATGAATGAATTATTTTAGAGAAATGGCATAAATAAAAGCAGCTCTTAGCAGCCAGTGGTTGGGATGAGAAGGAATGTACAGATATTCATCTCAGGATTAATGGATTAATGGCTCAAGGCTCAGAAAAATACAGAACCACCAAACACGGACTTCTTTTTAACATTTAGTCATTATAAAGATATTCTCTGGAGATATTGGTCACACTAATTCAAATAAGATTAGTTTCATTTCTGTATGTCCGAATATTTAATGGAAATTTAAGAAATTAGGTGCTAAGGGTTTTGATACACCTTCAGGCTGCAATTAGCTAATCTACTATGCTAAATTTACAGTAACAGAAAAAAAAGCAATAAATTCTAATATCTGAAGGATTAAATCGACAAAATTTATACTAAATTTGTACTTTCTTGTGAAATTTGTTTAGTTTAGCAGATCACTTCTTTGCTGTGCAGCCACAGTTTTTGCTGCTGCTGCTGTTTATTGGGTTTATATGCAGCCAAACTAGAATAACCACTCAGTGTGGTCAGAGGTGAGCTACAGCACAGCTGCTTGGGATTCAAAATGACACTCAAGGACACTTTAGCAGAGAGTGAGGTTGTGGCCCTGAGTTCACTCTCATTAATCACGATGCATACCGCTGCCTCAGAGAAAATCCAGTAAAGGTCGCTGTGGCAACAAGCTCTTGAAAATAAATCCAACCTCACATGCTTTGCAAAAAATTAAGAGTTTACAGTAAACATCCTGTCTTTATCTCACACAAACCGCCCACTGACAGGACTCTCCTGGAGCTGGATGCTTCCCTTTATGTACAGTACACAATATGCACAAAGTAACCACAGTAGCATTTTACTCAGACTCAATGAATGTACAAATGGCGTAATGCATGAGGTGACACATCGCAGCGTTGTCACGCACGGTCCCAAGAGCCGTCAATTTTTCCTAAAACAGTGGAAACAGCCACACAAGTTTTCATTCAGTTACTATGGAAACGTGCTGTATAAACATTCCTTTTCTTCTTCTCTTTGTTCTGTCTTGAATGTGCGGAGTTAATAGATGCTGTTTTATTGAGATGAAGTGATATTTCACAGAGGACGGATGTTTTTTTTTTTTTTTTGTTTTTTTAGTTTGGATAATGTAAAAATGTTCAAATAGTCATGAACAATTTGAAGCCTTCATTACAATCTCAGTGCCAACACTCAGCTGAAATGGATCAAATGCCCTGCTGCAATTTGTGTTTTTTGAAATTATACATAAAAATGAAAAGAAACTATTCTCTCCAAGTGAAATATCACTTTTAGAAACCAGAATGATATTATGGATAATTAAGTCTATGAAATGTAAAAAAGCAAAAGAATGGAAAATGTGTTGTTGCCTGAGAGGGGAGGCGTACGATGTGAATTATTTGCTACCAGTATAGATATTTAGCACAAATGATGGCATATTAAATGGACATTAAAGGGATGTATCACTTTGGTTTTAAGTTATTTACTTATATGGTTAACTCATGAAAATGCTTATCAACTGAAAATGTATTATGTGGAAATGATTTTTGATAAGTAGCAGAGAAAATAAAGCTACATAAATATCTTCCATTTGACTGAATGTAGAATATTTATTGAGGTATGACAAGAAAAAAGTGACATAACCCTTTAATCTGGGTTAGAAACCAGGGTATTTTAGAGCGACGGGTTGTAAGATAATTCTGTTATTTATATTCATTGTTTTATTAATTTTTCATGTATTTTTGTCTACATCTGGCACTAAAACACAAAGACATTTAAATCCCAGCTGAGAGATGTAAACTGATGGTTTGCATTAGTCAACACAGCATCCATCCATGCTTAACTACCCCCACCCCCACCCCCACTAAGGTGCATGCTGATATTTTGTCTGTATTTATTTGGAAAATATATTTGGACTGTGACTGATTAATGTTCAGCTCTGGAAATCCAGAAACCCACCATCAAAAAGCATTTGTTTCTGTTTCTTACCCCAGATGATCCATCTTGTAAGCAGCATTTCATATTTCATCTTGAGCATTTTTATTTTTTTTATTGCACAAAATCAAATAGGAACTTTGTTTAGTGTGAGCCAGTTTAAAGGACGACTTTATATGAACCCACATATTTACAAAATTTTAATGTTTAATCATGAATTAAATTTGTTAAACATTGAGTTGAAGATGCAGTTGATGTTGATGTTAAGTTGCAGACATGGCTTTTCCAGTGGTATATTTCATGAAGAGCACAGTGGCTTGTTGTGTGACTTCATCCTACTGTTACAGTCATTCTACATCATCAGAGCTGATTAGTAACAGTTATTCCTTACTTTGTAAATCCTCTAAATTAAGATTATGTGAATTAATGCTGTGAAATCCTCCTCTAAAAGACATGTTATTTGTATTTTGATGATGAAGAATATTGGGTTATAAATGTTCCCAGACAGATCTGTTGAGATGTATTCACCCTTGAGATGGAACCTTTTCTGCCATCTTTATAGTTTTGAAAGATGCTTCTCTGTTGGGTTTCCTGACAGTGAATCTGTGTGTTATTTGTGTGTGACGCTGTGAAGGTCTGATGCCTTGTTCATGCACATACTGACAAGTTGTGTCCTGTATAAAGATGATTTCCTGATTTTTAAGTATGATTTTGTTAACTTGATCAATAAAGTTTCGGTTTTGTTGTTGTTTACAATCCAGCGTGCTGCTCTCTAGTTATTTCTTAATTAAAGTTAAGCTGAGCTCAACTTAGTGTCGTTTATTAAATCAGTGCTATTTCTACGGGATAGTCACAGCTGTGTCTGCCTCTCGTCATCACTTCTTTGGCAGACTCGGGGAAAGAAACCCACGTCTACATGTTGTCCTTTGTCTCTTTCTGTGTTTTACATCTCTCAATCATCTTCTCTTGTTGTGTGTGGCTGTTGTCAGGATGACTCACGATGTCAGAGAAATCTTGTCTGGATGACTCATGATCAGTGCAGACTACTGTTTCCACAAGACAAAGTGAAATCCTCACCTCGCTTTCTACCCACACAGGTACCTCAGCTGCGATCACCTGCCAAGCCAGAGGAAAGGCTCTGCTCTTATTAAATGTAAAAGGAAAGAAGTGGAGTGAATCTGACTGAGCTGTGAGCTTGAGTTGTGATTTTCATAGCATTATTATAACTCCATCTCTCTTCCACTCACTTCTCCTCCACCCTCATCTGTCCAGCTCCTGAAGAGATGAAACCAAACGACTCAAATTAATGTGGGCCCACCAGCAAAGTGATAGCAAAGATTAACAGAATCTGAAGCATTTGAAAAAGATCGCACATATGGAGGAAAGAAATTTCCACTTTAGGGGGTGAATAAAGCCTATCTTATATTTGTATTTGGAGTTCAAAACATTGTTTTAGAGCAAAATGTCACAAACAGATCAGTCCAAATAATAGAGAAGACAACTTTGTTGTGGCCACAGAGCTCGGAGTAGAGATCTGATTTTTATTATTATTTGAATTGGTGTAAATTCAAGTAGCATATATCCAATGAACTGATGGAGAACATGTCAACTATCAACACCAACAGCCTCATATTTTCTTTGTAAACATGTTGGAACGCCAACATTTCCTTTAAAGAATTTAACCCAAAGTGACACCAAGGATGATGGGAATGCCGTCGGTCTTGCAGGGTTGATGAGAGTCTAAAATACTTCAAAGCTGTTATATTAAGTCGACTTTGTTTCTATAGTATGAAAAAAAAAGACAAAACTAAACTGGTATCGGCCACCAAACATCGGTCAAATTATTTAATTTTTTTTTACATTATAACTGGCACCAAGCCGAAACTTCACAACCAGTGCACCTTTGCTAAATTTTTAGGAAGCCTTTCTTTGCAGGTGCTCTACATAAGCTCTAAAGCACAGGGTGAGTCATCAACACGAGACTAAAATGAACTACCACAAAACTGATTTTTAATATTGAGTGGTTCCTTTCTGATGTGCAGTTAATGTACAGAGCAAGAAAATTAATAAAAGCACTTAAACGTCTTCATAATTGGAGGCTTTAATTAACTCAGCTGCACTGTTCAACCTGCTGGTTTCAATGATTTATATTTCTGTTTTAGATTGCTGAGTTTGTCATAACTTCTTCTTTCACACCATTTCTGGCTCAGTTATTTTTCTCCGTTAACTAGCACCTTATCCGCTTCCACATATGAATCAGAGAACTACCAGGACAGAAAGGCAAACACTGACATGATATCTGCCTGCTGAGAAAACCCCAGTTTTATGAGATGAAAGTGATGAGATATGTAATTAAAAGGTAAACATCAATCTTTACAGCTCATGTGTAATTTTCTAGAACGAAAAGCAAAACAGAATTGCAAAAGCAGAATGTAAAATTACAGGTTTTTATTAAACTAGAAGATAGTTAGCCATGTTGTTTAATCAACAATCACTCAAAAACACCTCAGAACAATATTTCCTCATGTCCAACAGATATATAAAATATCACTTTTAGCAATAAATCTGAACCATAAGATTTTGTTTGAAGAAATAGCAGGAATGAGAATGAACTTTTTTTTTAAAGACAAAATGTGTCTGAGTAAGTACGTCTGTCTGGGGGGACTTGTTTAGCTCATTGTCCAAAAAAAAAGTCTCCTTTTGGAGTACGATTCACATCAAAAGCATCTATAAATGGATATATACTCAAACCAATATCACATCATTAACTTGTCTTTATATAAGTTATTCACTCTAGTTTTGTTTATGTGAAACAAGAAATCTGAAAACAAACTTTTTTTCTTTTTTGAGCACTTTTTTTTTTAACTCAGAACTGGATCAATGCTGAAATAAGTAGCAAACAGGAAGTAGATAAGTAGGAAATGCAGCTGGATACTACATGAACATGTCGTCATAACCAGGTGGGGGCATGTGGTCCGGGTCCGGTCTAAAAGATGAACAAACAAACAAACAAACAAACAAACAAAAGATGTACAGACTGTTATTTTCACGCTGTAAATTGTCTCACTGTTTTAACTGGAATGAAGAAAGTGAAGCATGGACCCGTTAACACACTAGATTCACATAATAAATAACATGTACACCATCTTCTGATCATAATTAGGCCGACAATAAAACACAGTTTGGATGTTTTGATTCTAAATGATGAGATTTTAACACTATAATTCACACCTGACTAAAAAGGTCAGGTTTTAGCATTACATGGTACAGTACTGCACAGTACTGGTGAAATGATTTCACTTTCCTCTGCAAGTAATTCCACCATAACACAGGCGGAATAATTCAGCTGGTTACCATAGCGATCATCTTTTGTCCGCAATTAGAACCGACTTTTAGCATATAATTGTGAACTTCCATCTTTACTCCATAATAATAATATAATTAAATAGTGCAGTGTATTAGGTTCTAATGAATTTATTTTATTATAAACACAGTCTGCAGTCTCAGTTAAACTTGTGTGGAATACCCCGATCGAACCACCAGTGATCGGATCTAACTGCCCTGCTCTTTGTACAAATAAGGCCTAAAGTACAGTAAGCAAACACGATGGCTAACAATGCTCTATTAATGTTTCTGCAAGAGCCCTAATTAAATGCAGTGATTTGAAAAACCACTTCATGGATTAGGACATGAACATATTTCAAATCTGTCTGAGTCATCCTGATGGCTGTGTTCTGACTCTGATATGCACAGCTGTGTAAAAGATGTCATAAGTCAGAAATAAACAGAGGAATAAAGGAAATGATAGATTTTGTGATGTTTCAAATCTTTGTGTTATCTCACCTTTGCTTAGACACAAATTCTTTAAAGACAGAGTCTTCGCTCACATATGCAGGTTATTTTAAGAATGTGTTTTGGCTTTCCTTCCACAAGCAAACAAGTTTTCAGGTGACTGAAAAACAGCTCTTGGGAAAGTTCCCGTTTCCAGTTTTGATGTGGAAAGGATAAAAAAAAACACAAACTTTCAGCTTGCAATGCAGGTGTATATACTGTTATTTATATAACTTCGGGGATTTCCTTTTATGGCGCATATGTCTAAGCCAATCTCATTTGTGCCTCTGTCTCCTTTTATCCTGTCTTTCTGCCCATAACCCAGAAAATTTAACTTAAATATTTTGAGATGAAGCTTGCTGGGGGAGCATTAAGTGATGATGCACCAGTGTGTCTTGTGCAAAGATCTTTTTGGCTTCAAAGATGTCTTACAAGGTGTAAATTGTGAACTGAAACTGGAACCAAAAAAACCAATTTAACGCTCATCTGGCAGAAATCTGAATGCTGCAACAAAATAATGGTTAGATGGTGTAGTCATGATCTATGTGATATTTAAATGATGACAACATCAATTTGATATGTCTGTTACTTAAGACTCCGCTTCGTCCACCTGTACTCGCCACCGCTGCTTGCATCTCTGACTGGGGGATACTAAGACTCGAGGAGAGAAGTGGAGAGAAACCAAACTGGGAGGTGAGATGATGGGAAGGAAAAAACACAGAACAGTTTGCTATCTGATGGTTTGACATGGAGTCGAGAACACTTCGATGGAGTCGTTGTGTTTTAATGTCTAAGAAGATGGACCTTCACATGCAAGTGAACACTGCCAGATCACCTCTGAATGTGGTCTGAAAGATCAGATCTCACTGCATCCTTAACGTTACGTACATAGTACCTCAATTTGTAAATAACTAAAGATGCATGTTAGTGCTCAAGCCACAGGGCTGTAAAATACTACTTATTTTCTTTTATTGTTGAAGTTAATCCTGGTTCATTTTAAGTTTTAATAACAGTAAATCTGATTGCTACTTGACGGTATCAATTTTATGTCCAAAGAATAATTATTACTTTTTAAGTAATAAAAAGTAATAATTATTTATTTTTTTTTTATTATTATTATTGCCACTTGTTTCATGTTGTTTTATTTTTAATCAATGAACTGTTAAAACAGAGTATAAAATGCGAGACAGTGGTGGAGTAACGTACAGCTTCAAGCTACTGATTTAATTTGCTTCAAGAATTAATTTAAATTTTATAATACAGAGAAACACAGTTAATTAACACAGTGATGAGTCAGTCTTGTTGAATTAAATGGAGATGCATATGAAGCTGGAGTGTATGACACCCTCTTATTACCCCTGGTGTGACAGACTTCGTCATTATAAAGACTAATGAGCCACCAGAACCCGAGCTGCTGCTGAGATTATTAGAACAGCTTCAGTAACATGGTCATCGCTGACTCACTGTTATAAGGTCATTCATATTCACTCTCTGACCCGAGGCTGAGTCACAGTCATGGAGCTGTAACTGAGTTTATTAAGATGGCGGTGTGTGTGTGTGTGTTTGTGTCTCACCCTGGTCTGTGACGTCCAATGGGTCCAAATGGATCGAAGCGAGCTCCCGGGGGAACGGCACCAGGAGGCAGAATGTCTGGTATGCCGCTAGATGGGTCAAAGCCGGAGCGAGGATAGCCTGACCTCAGCGGGTCGACTATCATCCCACCACCACCCCGAGATCTGAGGGGGTGGGGAGGAGGATTCACAGAGAGAAAAAGACGGAAGGAAGGGTAGATTTAAGACAGGGATCAGCGTATCATTCTTTTTTATTCTTCGCCTACTTTATCGTCCGCTTCTTAATGCTGGAGTCATTGTCTCTTAGTCAGTTTAATCTACTAAAGAATCAGGGAGAAAGTATTGTTTAACCGATGCAGATTAAACTTCAATTACATTAACAATCCTACAGCAAATTTAGAAAAAACAAAATAAGAAAACTAAATGAAAACTGATTTTTTAAAAAAATCTTTATACAAATGCCATACAAACTCTGTAAGCACATTAAAAGAGGTCAAACTGATGTCTAGTTAATATAAAAGCAGAACAAGGAGTTTACTTTGGGGACGTATTTTCTCTATGCTCTGATATTTGAGGTTAAAACTTGACATTTAACAGACACTGTGAGTTTGGACAAACGCCAGTAATCCCCTGCTGTCTGCAACTGTGTGGACTGATGGTTCATCCCCAAATCCCAGATTAGACCCCAACCGATGCTCAAATCTACATCTGAAAACGGTTTTCATAAAATTATGTGAGGGATTATGATGGATGACACGACTCACCCAAAAGGATCGAGATCTGCTCCTCCGGCTGCAAATGGAGGAATCATCGGGTCCGGCCTGAACAAAACGTAAAAAGTAAATAATTTAATTAAAACTATTTAAGTTATCTTTAAAATCTGATTAAAGGTGGCTTTCTAAGGCCTTTAAGAGAAAGTTAATTAAACATTGTACCTGAAAATAAAATAAGATAAAATAAAATCAAATAATGCAGTGATTTTTCTTTAGAATAAAACTATTTAAATAAAATTTCATTATTAAACCATTTAATTTTTTGATTTGTTTACCCTTTTTCAGACCTGTTTATATGTAGATCAAAGTTCACGTGTGATCAAATCAAGAACATAATAGTTGTGTTTGTGTTGTGTTCATTGTACTTTCACTGATGCAAGGCTTAAGCAGAGTCAATTTTTTTTTTTTTTTGGAAGGGGGTGTCTATTACACAAACAATACATAAATAAATAAATAAATGGGCCTTGTGTGCATTTTTACAAATAGAATAAAGGCTTCACATATCAGACACTGTGTTTTTTCAGTGAATCTTCCAGCTCTGTAGGATAATTCAGTTAAGATATAAACAACCCCAGTCTTGCCGTTTTTCAGCAGAACCTGGTCTTATGTGGTCTGCATGCCTAAAAAAGAATAAACAAAAACAAACAAAAAAAAAAAACAAAAAAAATATCCCTTATTTGCATTTTCACAAAGAGAATAAAAGGTTTCAGTTATAAACTGAACTGCGTGTTAATGAATCTTCATGCTCTGGAGAATAATTCAGTCCAGATTTAAACATCCTAAGTGGTAGTTTTTACAGCAGGACCTGGTCTAAAGTGGTTTAGGTCCCCCAAAACCAGTCATTCACCTTTTTTGTATCTCACAGATCAGAAGCTAACTTCATCAACATCAAACTGTGTCTCTGAACCTTTCTTTCATCCACGCTCACAGACAGAGTTTAAAATCTAAACGATGATGTTATTTACTTTATTTAAATGATGGCATGTCATTTCAGACTGTACATGGTTGCACGCTCACAATTCTCTTCCGCCCAGATGTGCAAAGACAGGTGTGCACGCTCACGTAGCTGAGCACGCTCCTACCAGTAGACACAGAGCATGTGTCTGAAAATATGTGGCATAAATAACAGGTCATAACCAGACATGACAAGCTTACCCTCCACCCCACCAACAACACTGAGGTACTGACGTTTACAGCTGAAGTATTCACCAGCATCTCTGCTCTGTCGTATCTAAAGAGCCCGTAACGTAGCTCTAAACTGCAGCTGGATCCCTACGACACCAACCCCATCAACTTCTGATTAGTTAGTAGTGCGTTTCAGATCCTCTCGTACCACTGGTAGATTAACTCAACGTGACAATAGTCCACATTAGCGCACACAAGTTATTAAATTGCCTCTCTTTTGTTTTTCTTCATGCCAGAGATCCAGCAGGGTGCCAGAACACTTTAAGTCCTGCTGATGGTTATTGAAAGAAAGAAGCTAACTTCCTAAAGAAAACTGTCAGGTCATGTAAAAAAAAAAAAAAAAACATTTGACAGACTCCTCAAATGTGAGAACTTGTTTCTTTTCTTCTATTATTGGGCTAAGGAAAGTTTATCGGTTAAAAAAGAAAAGAGACCTTAAAAAAAAAGAAAAAAAAAAAAGATCTTTTTCTTTTTCTCACATTTTATAGATTAAGAAAAAAAAGCCCTGATTAGCTATAATCATCGTCAGCATCATCAGTTTGATATTTTGTCTTCCTTGATTTGCTTACCTGATTCATTTTAACAAGTAATCACTCAAAGTGAAGTAAATCGAGCTCACTCCCAAGCTGGCATTAACACTAGGTTTATAACAGGGGCCTGTTATAGCTGGGGTTTTGTCCCATTTCAAGGTAAACCAAGAGCAAAATGGGCACGCAACAAATCAGGGAGCACAGCAAAGATCTCAAAGTGGAAATCAGGACATTTGTTCAAGCAAAGGTGCATCTGAAAGCAGACAAACAGTTCAGAGAGGAAGCAGAGCAGATCTGCAGGGAGTTTTTGAGTGTCAGGGCAGAGATTTGAGGATGAGCAGAACAATATGAGCATGAAAAGCTGCTTTCATATTAAAAACGTAAGCTTTTGATAGACAGTGTGATATACCCACAATTGTCTTTCACAGACAAGTCCCAAAGGTTGACAACTCAAAATGAAGCATGACTCATTATAGCTGTAGTCTGAGTTATGCCATCAGTAATCTAATTACTCAGTTACAGTGACAGGGCTGAATTAACCGTTAACGTGTTGTTAAGTTAAATGTATGTGGAACACTGCAGGTAAAGTTTGCGCGTTCTTCTTTTTCTGCACTCGTCTTTCTTAAGACTTTGGGTGATCCAACCTTCAGGTGTTCTTGATTATCCCTGTCTTCTCCACCTCCGTGCTCCCTCGCTCCATTTATCTTTCCAACCTTCTCTTCTCATCTTGTCTCATTCCAACACTTTCTACTCCCTACAGCTGCCTCACTCCATCCTCAGCATCTCTTTCTCTCCTTCATCCTCTCTCGGGTAAATTTCTCATCACCTCCTCTTTACCCCGGTCCTTTCTCCCTCCGTTCCACACAGATTTTAAATTATTTCCATCTACCACCAGTGTTCTTATCGTCCTTATCTCCCCTCACTCTCTTCCTCTGTGCGAATGAGGAGGCGACAGCAGCGAGGTCGATAAAGTGCTGACATCACCTCGCGTCTCGTCTGATCGTGTCATGGCTAAGAGGACGGGGGAGGATGGGGAGAGGAGGAGTGAAAAGCAGAGTGGCTGAATCTGTCCACCAGCCTGCCACATCCAAACTCACACAGTCTCTCAGGACATACATTCATTTCCAGAACAGTATCTATCCTCTACTTATCACACACTCTCTACTTATCACTCTACTATCCTCTATCTCTACTTACCTTCTACGTTCCCTAAAACTCAGCTGCCTTTATAATCACCTTATTTTAGTTTAAATAATTAAAAATGTATTTTTTTTTAGTTTCTTTAGAGGCTGAAAATAAAAGTTATAGTCGACTATTTCAAATTTTTCAGAAAACCTTCAGGGTGTAAGACTGCTTTTTTTTAGGGCAAGGCAAGTTTATTTGTATAGCATATTTCATGTACAAGATCATTCAAAGTGCTTTACATAAAACATTAATTAATTAATTAATTAGCAGGTGCAGGAAGCAAAAAAAACAAACTTTAGAAGAAATAAAAGAAATTAAATAAAAACAGTAAGAAATAAGCTTAAATAAAATAGATAAAATGCAAGAAATGAAGTTCCAGTGTGAGGAATTAACAGTTGTTTTGATAAAAGGCAGCAAATAGAAAAGTTTTTACCCTGATTTAAAACTGCTGAGAGTTTCAGCAGACCTGCAGTTTTCTGAGTTTGTTCCACATGTGAGGAGCATAAAAGCTGAACGCTGCCTCTCCATGTTTAGTTCTGACTCTGGGAACAGAAAGTAGACCTGACCCTGATGACCTGAGGAATCTGGTTGGTTCATAATGAATGTATTTTGGTCCTAAACCGTTCAGAGGTTTGTAAACTACCAGCAGGATTTTGAAGGCAATTCTTTGACAGACAGGAAGCCAGTGTAAAGACCTGAAGACTGGAGTTATACGAGCTACTTTCTTGGTCTTAGTGAGGACTCGAGCAGCAGCGTTCTGGACTAACTGCAGCTGTCTGATGGACTTTTTAGGAAGACCTGTGAGGACAACATTACAGTAGTCCAGTTTACTAAAGATAAATGGAGGGACAAGTCTTTCTAATTCCTGCTGAGTCATCAGTCCTTTAATAAGTCCTTTAAAGGAACACATGTATTATGTAAGAAAAAAAATCAAATTTTTCTGTTCTTAAGAACAAATACTTATGTGTCTTAAGTCACTACCAATTCAAAAGTGAAGGAACACAACACATTAAATTGATGTGAACGTGAGCAGCCTGTGACAACATGTTTCAGTTTTGTGTCTTTTCTTTTAATTAAATGCTTTGTTTAAAAACAAAGTAATATTTTAGATAACATCTGCACACAGATGTGATGTATAGTTTCTGTGTAACACTGTGATAAGATTGCATCTGATGAAGTACCTACTGCTTTTTCTGTAGAATATTTACTGGACATCTGTAGCTGCAGGCCTGCATCACAGCTAAAGGTAAGTGCAGTCGGATTCTTATTGCAGCGCAGTCATCTATTCAGATGCACTGCTCATATTTCAGATGAGGTTAGGGTTAGAAACTGATGCTTTCACTGTACCTCCGAAGTGGACAGTTAAAACTCTTCTGAACTTGTTTTTTGCTTTGCTATTAACATCAAATCTCATAATTAGTTGTACTTCACTTAGTTTTAGATAATAAAGAGAAACAAAGAGCTAATAATACTCTGCCAGTACTTGATTTCATCACAGTTGTTGCACAGACTAGCAGTGAAAAATTGGTCATCTAAGCAATAGTTGGTAATGCAAAAAAAAAAAAAGAAAGATCTAACTAAACACAAAGAAATAAAGCAACAGGAAAGCTTGTGTAGACATGGAGATCCTAATGGAGGAAATATGATGTAGATTATTGATGGTGTTTGTAACATGCAAGCAGCCTTTACCTTCTGCTGTGTGCCTGAACTGAGCCAGCTGAACACGACTTGTCATGAGACTAAAGGTCTGATTAATGCTCCTTTACGTATGTAATAGGTATTAGGTTCGTCCATTTCCAGTGTTTCGTACATCAATGCCCTTCATACTTCCACGAGTCTTTTACGTTGCTATGGTTATGAAGTCAATTCATCCACTAGTGGGCAGTGCTGAGTTTAAAGTTTAGTCCCTCGTTCTAATGTCAGTTTAGGACACTGGTTGGTGGCGGTAATGCATCGCTATAAAGTTGTTCGCAACCACCCAACACACTCACACAGCCTTTCTTCAAAAGCTCTAAGCATCTATACAGCTGTCCTCATCTTCTTCTTCTTCCTTCTGTTCTTCTTCTTCTTCTCTGGTTTGTCACTTTTGCTGGTTGTGTGTCAGTTAAACTGCTCAACAAAGACCCCGCAGTGTCCAGTGGTATTTATCTGTTTGCTGCATAAAGCGACGGATCCACAAGGCCCCTGAAAAGGCACCAATTACACACATTAACAACCATCTGCGTATCTGTCTTCTGCATCGAGCATATGTGGGCCTTAACAGAGAGAGCTGCAGACCATCACCTGTCCATGGTTTAACTGTAGATGAGGGGAATGTATGCATTTAGGAAGAATCAGTTTGGTGTGTGATCTGGGCTCTCGGGCCATTTACTGTATTCACCCTCAGTGTAAAAACATGCTCCAAAGGTACTGAGCTCAGAAGATTCCTACCACGGGATAGAGAGGGGCGGAATAAAAGTGTACGTTTTGTAAAAAGAGAAATAAAAATAAAAGAATATGAGGTCTTCTTCAAATAAAGCATCAGGTCATAATGGGTTAACCTAACATTTAACCAAAATTTCTATCTAATATTAACTGATTTTTACATAACAGGAAATTGCCTTTTGCCCCCAAGGGGAACTGAAGCTCTGCAAGGTGAACATGTGAACAGATTTGTCCTCACAACATTATTAATGCAAACACACACACACACACATACACACACAAAACACACAGACCTTATGACAGCTCAACCCTCATCCCTGCACTCCCCTGCTATAAATATGGAACAGATGAAACTGCAGTGAAACCCCAAATACCACCACACACTCATCTTTTCAGTTCTGAGGACATTACACTGACTCAGCCTAATTTCCTCTGATATACTATGAGTTTAAACATCTTTTCTGCTATAAAATGTAATTATTACACTCTGGGGGTTTGCTTTTTGTTTGATAAAACTGTAAACAGACTTATGTCCTCACAACAATAGGAATATAAACGAGCACACACACTCCCCATGCGGCCTGAGCCCTACCCTCATTCAGCAGCAGCTGCTCAGTCTAGACTACAAGTTACAAACTCAGCACATCCAGGGGTATGTGTGTGTGTGTGTGTGTGTGTGTGTGTGTGTGTGTGTGTGTGTGTGTGTGTGTGTGTGTGTGTGTGTGTGTGTGTGTGTGTGTGTGTGTGTGTGTGTGTGTGTGAGAGAGACTACTGAAAGCCAAAATGACTACCATGAATATTGAATAACAACTGAATGCTGAGACTTGAAATTTAAAGTTTAAAGTTAGTTGTTGATTTATTTTGCAGTGAATGATTTTATTGGCCAAATATTTCTGTCTGGACAGATTTTATCTCCTCAAGAGTCATAACTCAGAGAGCACAATGACAGCTGTAAAATGGGGGGACCAGAACAACTCAAACTGCAAATATGGATTTTTATATATATATATATATATATTTTTTTTTTTTTTTTATAGAAAACAAAACAAACAAAGGAAACTGTTTTTCTTTAATACCAAAGCTGTGTTTGACATTGTTGCAGGCACAACTGTGGGTAAGATAAACAGCTCTTAGTGCACAAAGTTCAGCGGTTAAAGGAAACTGCTTCAATATTTAGAACTTGCATATTGTTATTTAGCAAGTTTCTAACTAATTTATTTAATCTATTTGAATAGATTTATGATCCTAGATTTAGGATCTTTAAGAATGAAAGCTCTGTCTTTAACCCTCTAAACCTGACCTCATCATGCACTGCTGTCTGCTTCCATCCATATTCAGGGGATGCAAACATGCTCTGGTTTTCACATCTATCCAACAGATGAGAAGGTAATGAAGCAACAAAAAGACTAACCAATTAAAAAAGTGCAGAAAAGACAAACCAGGAAAAATGTATTCTGATAATAATCTGGTTGCATGTTGCTATTTTTGCTTTTATGCATTGAAGTATCACAGCTCAGACTGTAATGAAATGTGAGAAGAATTTTGTGGAAAAAGTAAAAGTAAAGTTTAAATCCCCTGCTGGTGTTTTAGTTTAATATCACTAACCAGTGAGGATGAGTTCCCTGGCGAGGATGTCTGTTAGGGATGCGGAGGGGGTCACTGTCCTCTCCCCGTCTTCTCTGTGCCTCCTCTTCCTCTTCCCTCTGGCTCCTATTCTCCGCTTTCTGTCCTGTCAGCCTCTCCGGGGAAGGCAGCAACTGAGTCTTCACCTTCTCTGACAAGCTGTCTGCATCCTTGAATACACTGCGAAAAGCAGACTTAATTTACTAAGAGAGATATCAGTTATACACATATGACACAAAAGTGGCCTACGGCTCATTATGCTATGGAAATAGCAAAGACACTATAAATCAAACTGAACTCTAGCAACAGATTATGTTTGATGACTTCAAAATAACAGTTTGCTCCTGAGAAGATTTGGTTTTATGTGGCCTGACTTGTCTTTAGATCTTTAGTCAAAAATCAGGCAGAAAAAAACTAATCTGATCCATCATGACGCCAATTATGAGGATATTTTTCTGCAAGTTATAGAAGATCATGCACCAACCTGTCAAACATGTGCAGCTGATCAGCATTCACATGATCACTGATGTTCACCGTCAAGTCTGACACCTGCTGCGTGCTGGCGTTCTTCAAACACACACACACACACACACGAGCAAAACAACAACATTTGTTACATATAAGTTTGCTTACATTCAGAAAGAAACACAGGCAGGTTTCTAACAAAAGCCCTGCATGGTCACATCATGAAAGGTGCCAAATAAACAGATGCAAGTGCATGACTTCCCCTTGTAGCGACCATCAGTGCCGAGCGTGTTTATAAGTACAACAAACAAAACAAGGAGCTGCCGTGTTTGATGCTGTCCATATTAATAAAGGTTGGAAATGCTACATTTCAACCTTCAGTTTAAATGAAAACAGTTCAATGACAACATATGAAATGTTGAAACTAGCAAATGTTTGTAAAATAAATGCTCATTTTGAACTTGATGTCTGATTATGTTTCTTTTGTTTTGGGGTAGATAAAGGATAGAAGGGTTTAATAGTTCAGGGCACCCTTTGTTGTACCATAAGCCACCAGACGTCAGTAGACACACATCTGAAAAGTTACATGTCATCCACGTTGTTTTTCGGTTTCGTGTGAGTTGCATATGAGACTTAATGAGTGGGTCACTATGGCAGAGGAAGAGTTTTTCCCTCTTAACAAATGGATTAAGACATCCTTGTTGGATCTTTTTCTTTTGTTTTTGGGTTCAGGAAAAAAACTGACATGACATAAAAAGTTGCAGAGAAAGGAGGAAATATGTTTCACCACCCGTAGGATAACTAGCATTTAATGCTACAGTAAAGGTAAATGCACAGTAGCTAAATGATGCTAATGTTTATCTAGCGTAACATTAAAATAAAATGTTATCATGCTGTTTACCATTTTGTGATTATGTAAGACTCGGTTTGATCTCACAGCGTAACATGACGCGTTCACTGAATGTTACGTTATACAGATGAGGTGGTGGAAAAAAAAAAACTATATAAGTCTTTTGTGACAGATGGTTTAATTGTTCTAACATAATCCACCAAGCATGAGGCCCATTGCTTTTAGTCGTCAGTGTACAATAGTCATAGTCAGTAGAAAAAATGGTATTTAATTCCAGATATATGGTCTATTTATTTTCACAATTGTAGTATTATTTATGTCTCAAACAACAGCATCTGGAAGTCAAAGCTAGCTGCACGTTTTTCCCTGTGTTTCTAAATTCTCTACTCAGGTTGATAAGAAATGCTCAAAAACCATTTTTATAATGTGGTTTACAGAAAGAGGCCCAAGTCCAGGTAGAGGTCCTATAGCCTTTTCCCCTTTTCTCCTAGAGAAATCCAGAGTTAATATGTAGGATTTATTTATTCTTTGCACAGCAGAGGAGTTGAGATAAAATTTACTTTGTGTTTACTTTTGTTATTTTATTTGTTAGTTTTGTCATGAAACAATAGAAATAAATAAAACTAATAAACATATAAGGAATGTTCATGTGATTTTACACATTTATAGTGTTGGGAAATTAATTTATGCATTATAACAGTGATGATCATAAATTTGAGATAATTTCGTTGTCAATGATCATGCCAAGAAAATCTGTAATCGTGGCATCCCTACTATAAAATGATACTGTCATTGAAGGAAAATTAAACAAAAACAGGACAATTCTACCCACATAACAGTGAAGATAAATTTTTATAGGAGACTTAAATCATTTAACTTTGTGCAGGTAGTTGTTATCGAATGTATGCAAAGAAAATATGGACATGTTTGCTGCTGAGACTGCGTCAATAATGAGGATTTTTGTACTTAACTGTTCCAATATTCTGTAATTCAAGCAAACTACATCAACCAATTTGATTAAAAAAACAAACATGTAAGCCCGGGTGAAGTTCACACACGGCACATGCAAAGTAAGAGGTTTTCCTGATAGCTGTGCTTACCATCAGGTTGAAGATTAGGGCTGAGTCCACAGTGATGGCTTTTAGTAGTATTTGTGTGTCCTTGTCTTTGGCTTTATAACGTAGACTGTATAGCTCCTTGTTGCTGCTCCAGTCAGCAGGCAGCAGCTCTGACTTCTTATCACTGATGCGGGGCTGCAGGAAGAGGATGACGAACAGGAGAAAAACAGTAGAAACAAAGGGTTAATGCACAGTGAGTGTACAGTAGTAACAGGATCTGAGACAAAACTCCCTGCAGTGTTTCAGTATAACTGGCCCCACTGAATTAGCCTGCTAAACATGACATGGCAATTTACAGTTTGTCAGATCTAGTTACGAAAAAAGAGAGAAAAGAAATCTACGGGTTGAAACATGACAGCTGCATCGATTAATAAAAATACTCAAATTGGTCTGAAAGCCGTTTAGAACAGATAAAATCGATTTCACGGAGCAGATTATAATATTTTTTTAAGCTAAAGCTAATCTACGTTAAGCAAACGGCAACTAAAATTCCAGTGAAAAAATGATCATTTGTATTTTCCCAGATCACTCCAGATCCATTACGCTCCAGGCAACGGACAGGAGAGGTTTTGTTGAATAATTACTGTCCCTTTTCAATTCGGCACATACACTGACCAAAAGAAAAGTAAGTGCTTTATTTAAACCTTTAATTCAGCTCTTTGAACCAATTTGAGCAGTCATGAATGCATTCATTTATTTTAAATGATACAGTTGGAAAATAAAAATAATATTAATAATAATACCACGACGTTGCGTGTCTGTATATGAACGCCTGTCTCAGTTTTAGATCGTCTGTTTCTAGCTAAAGTTAGCTTGTTTAACTCACCTCATCTCCAGACCCGATACATCTGTATCCATTCTTTATCATTTCCCAGTGAACAAAACACACAACGGCGTCTTGTGGACAGCTGATGTTACCTGCAACACAGGTGTATAACACCTCTAAGCCAGCCATGTTTCTTCAATTCACCAACATACTCAGAAGCCAAGAAAGGAAAACGAAAGTCCTGATAAAAGCGTAACCAGCGGCTACTTCCTGTCTGAGGATTTCACTATAAAACCACAAAACTCTGAACCGAGTGTCAAACATTACTATTCTTGAAACATTACCCTATTTTTAACTATAATTTGTAGATATAAGGCTAAACCTAAATTAGTACAACAGTTCATTTTCACTTTACATGTAGTGGCAACAACTAACCAGAATCATTCTTGACTTTGTGTATGCATGCAGCAATATTGAGATTATTTACTTTTTGTAAAGAAAGATGACGTAAGTAAACGTTACAGTAATTAGTTCTGAATTAATTTATTTATAATTTATTATAAATCACCTTATCATATTTGTTTGACTTAAAATTAAAAAAAAAATATCTCATTCAGAAGCCTCTTCTTTATTCTTCTTTATTTTGCCAACCTTCACATCGATTTTGTTTTGAACCAAAACATAGTTTCCGGCTGAAAACATGTACAACATTATAGTTCCGCTTAACTTTAATAATAATAATAATAATAATATATATATACATATAAAACTTTATTGATGTTGTAGGGTGTGTGTGTGTGTGTGTGTGTGTGTGTGTGTGTGTGTGTGTGTGTGTGTGTGTGTGTGTGTGTGTGTTGTTGTTGTTGTTGTTGTGGTTGGGGTTTGCTCAACACAGCACTGCATTTCCCATCGCACCTCTCTGAGTGGAGAACACTTCCTTGTCAAGATGGCGGCTCCCTTGACTCTGCTTTTGATTGTAGCTGTTACAATCCGTGCGGCTCTTTTTAGATCTAGTTTAGCGGACCTCATAGCAGAGAGAGTGGAGGTAGTGTCTCCAATTACCGCCTGGAAAAGAGGTAAGCAGGTATATGGCAGCGGTTTCCAGCTCGCCTTTGGCGTTAAACCACCCCATCAGCTTCCCATTGTCCGTCACCTCGCCGCTTCTATCTGATTGAAGTCAAACCGGTTCAGTTACCAAAACCTGAAGCTTAAATTAAGATTTAAAAGGTTGGGAACGTCTTACAGAGACTAACGTGGCCGTAGATATGTTACGCAATCGCAAAAGATCATTTTTTTGTTAAGTCTATTGACATGTAATCTAAATGGTCCCATTTCCCTTTTAAATTGATCTCACAAAATATATATTTTAATTCTAAATGGGTTCTGACATTTGTGTTTAGCTATACAGATACATTGTTGTGTATTCCCTGATTAACAAAGTGACAAAGTGTACTAAATAAAAATAAACTAGTTTTAAAAATAATTTGAATGCTCCTATTCTCATGATCGCACACTAAACACATCAATGAGACCAAAATCAATGTGTAGTAATCTTTCACCAAACCTTAATAAACCAAAAATAATGTTGGCAAAGCCTGCAAGAGTGAAAAGCACCTTATGGACCAATTCTTATGGACCTATCTAGAGAAAATATTTTCAATGATTATACCAAATTGGATGATCAACCTTTCTAACTGTACCTCTTTTTTTATTGTTTTTTGTTTGTAGTTATTGAAGGTCTGGCTCTGCTTGACTTGGGAGTTTCTCCATACTCTGGAGATGTTTTCCATGAGGTGAGGTATCCACACACACAAGAGGTTCCTTCTTATATGTACAATGAAGTATTTCAGATTCAACCTTGTTTGTTTGTTAGTAATTCAAATGAAGCCTATTGCAACACCAACCGCAATTAATACTTCCTGCAAAAGTCACTTGTACCCATTTATTAAGGCAGTGTTCAGATGGCCCTGTGTCTCAGTTTGTTCAAAAATGTATTTGACCTAAATAAGCTCATACTCCAATATTAATCTACAGAAATACAAATATAGAGCTAAAAGGCTTTTTTTCATCCCATGGCTTACATGTGTTTTTGTTCTGTTGCCTCCAGACACCGCTCATCATTTACCTTTTTCACTTTGTGGTGGATTATGCAGAGATCACATTTATGGTAAGTGGGAGAAATGTACTATTTCAGTGTTTGTAAAACAACAGATGACTGAAGTTTTAGTGTTGCTGTTTCCAGAATGAGCACCAATAAATATTTTTTCTTTAAAGCTGAAAAAAATTACAATCAAAGCATTTTCTCTGCTCTTTTTTTCCCCCACCTTTTCCATCTCTTCAGTTGGCAGATGTCATCACTGCTGTTACTCTCTACCTAGCAGTGAAGGACTACAACAAACAAGTGGTAAGAGAACTGCAAAATAAGAAAAACTGCTTACACTGTGAGTTGGCACAAGCATGATGGTTTAACTGGCCACACTGTGCTTTTCACTTGTGGTATGACAGATGAGTTATATGAATATTTCTATCATATAAATGCACGTACTTTCATCCTTGTAGTAACAAAGATGGGGCGTTATTCATCCACCCTCTTTATGGTTTTTCAGTTCAGAAAGCAGAAGTTTGCCTTGGAAGCAGACCGCTACCCTTTGGATTGTCTTGAGCTCATCAGAAGCCCTAAAGAAATGTGCTACATTCCTCTGAAAGTGGCCATGTTGTGAGTACTACAAGCCCCTCAGACAGCATTCAAAACTTTTACTGAGAATAAAGAAGGATGTTGCAAGGTGGTTTATACTGGAGCAATTTGATGCCCAGAGTGGCAGTTTAACTGTTTGTTGTCCTTTTTCACAGTTACCTGTTAAACCCGTTTACCATCTTATCCTGCGTGGCCAAGTCCACCTGCGGCCTAAACAACGCTGTCATAGCTCTCTTCGTCCTCTCAACGATAAAAGGTGGATTTTAGATCTAAATCTATGATATCTTAGTCAATATTTGATTATGTTTCTCTTTTTATCTTCGGTGTCCCTTCAGTTTTTTTTATGTTTCATAAAAGCAATTGAAAAATCTGAATGTAGACACACAAAATTAGGGATGCAGGATATGTCGGCATTAATATTGGTATCGGCTGCTGTTAATAATTTTTTTAACAGATCGTTATTGGTCCAATAAGCAAAACTGGGCCAATATTAACAGCTGATATTTATTTCCATCTAATTACTGTTTGTGTAGTGTGTCAGGAGGAGGAGGGGGGTTTGGCCATGCGGCCATGTTTGGACATGTGACAGCGATGCAGCACTACATTGTGGGATGTAACTGAAGCTAGAAATAATGTCAGCTGTGTGGTCATTTTTCCTGGTGCCACAAGAAGACTCTGATGGCGGGAAGCTAATGCCCCTAATGTTTGCATAATTTTTACTTTGTTCAGAATATGAAAATCTTAAACCATTTGAAACAAAAATATATATCAACATCGGTAAATATCAGTTATTGGCCATAACAACAATATTGATATCGGCGTCAGCCAAAGTTTTCTTATCGGTCCATCCCTACACAAAACCCATTTTCCTGCATTTAAATACCATTTAAGCTAATTTTGTCTTCAGATGTATAATTTTAAAATACCGTGACTGATTCTTTTTATTAATTCTGTTTATGTTTCAGGAAATGTTTTGCTGAGTGCTGTATTTCTGTGCCTGGCCACATATCAGTCCATCTACCCTCTCACACTCTGCGCTCCTGCTCTACTGTATTTAATGCAGGTATATTTTTATATGAACTTACAATAATAATAAGTGTAAAGGAATGTGTCGGTCTCTTCATATTTTACTCTTTTTCTTTACCATTTTCTTGTGCTTCAGAATTCTTCAACCTTAGTTTTTAAACTTTTAAATGTATTTTCTTGGATTTATCCCTCCCCATTGTTGCCTTTCTCCTCCATCAGCGCCAGTACATCCCTGTGAATTTGCGGCGGGCCAGCTTCTGGTGGTTCGTCGTGCAGTATCTCTTCATGTACCTCGGCAGCCTGTTTGTTATCATCGGCCTCTCCTTCTTCCTGCTTGGCTCGTGGGACTACCTGCCCTCCGTTTATGGCTTTATGTGAGTGGAGAACAGAGCATACACTATGGAGAATAGTCATTTAGCTTATTTGACTAATGCACAGAGATTTCTTCTTGCCAGATTTGTCACTTGTTTTGTAAGAGTCATATTCAGTCAAACAAAATTGAGAGCGCTAACTGTCAAGGTCATAGTCCCAGCTAATAGTCTGCTAGAATCAGTACCATTGGGGACTCAGCTCAGTGTGAGGTTGCAACATTCTTCTGGTCCATGTTTGCTTTCACTCTGCACTTTGTGAAACAAAGGGAACCTCTTGAATATCTTATTCCTGTCCTTACCTGAGGCGGCGCTGCATCAAGAATTACTGAAGGAGAAGAAAAGATAAACAATGGTCAAGAAAGCTCGCTCATCTAAAGGTTGATGCAAGGCACCTTCTGTCTCCACCACATAAGTCGTGGTCTGATTCCTGTATATGGTTCAGAGTTTGTTTCTTTGGTGCCACTAAGCAGGATTCAGAAGGGCTGGTGTGAATGCAAACAGTTCAGAGTGTTTTCTGATATACTTCAAATTGTTTTCACTAAATCAAAGCTGCTCTTCTAAAATAAATAAATGGGAACACCTAGTGAGAGCAGTAGGAGCTGGACCTGTAAGATGTTGAGACATAAACATCATGGCTTTGATTTGCTCCTCAAACAAGTCAGATCCATAAACTTTACAATTTTTATTACAAACGAAGTCCTTCTTATCTGCAAGTAACAAGACGGAACCTTCAGGAAGCTTCTTTAGATGCACCGTTTATGTAGTCAGTTGTAGTTTTATTGGAAGGGGAGTTCAGATGGTCACCCTCTGCTGGACCATAAGAACCTGGATCTACAGCAGGCTGCTGACAAGCGAGAAAGATTTTATTAATTACTTAGTTTCTCCACCAGAGAGTGCTGTGACCCTTTGAAAACAGATCTTTAAATAATAATCTTGTACAGCTCATTGTCCTGATTCGCTTCATGATCAATTTCATGTCATGTGTTTATGTTTAAATATGTCAGCTCACATGTTTGCAGAACTTAAATGTGTTGTTTTCTGTTTCTCTGCCTTCAGTCTCTCAGTCCCTGACCTCACCCCGAACATCGGCCTCTTCTGGTATTTCTTCGCCGAGATGTTCGAGCATTTTCGCCTCTTCTTCCTCTGCGTCTTCCAGATCAACGTTTTTTTCTACACCATTCCTCTGTCCATCAAACTCAAGTAAGTCTGCCACAGCCTCCCTCCTTCTGTTCATCCAATTCAACACACTGCTGCCTTCACTTGACTCTTAAATTGGAATCTAATCCCACCACGTGTTTGTCTGTGGGCTGCAGGGAGCATCCTGTGTTTCTGATCTTCATGCAGTTAGCGGTGATCTCCATCTTTAAGTCTTACCCCACAGTAGGAGATATCGCCCTCTACCTGGCTTTCCTTCCTGTCTGGAGTCACCTGCACAGATGTGAGTGTTCATAGTTTACTTGAAAGCATTTTTCAATAAAACACAGTTCAGGGGACAGGAACAGAAAATGTGAAGTTGGTTTACCACTAAAAGTCTGCAGGACTTCCAGCAGACAGTCTGAATATTCAGTCTTTTGAGCCAATGTACTGAAGAGGCCAGTCATCTTCCAGGACAGAGAGCTTGTTTTTTTGGTCTCTTTTTTCCCTGTGAAGTTCTCCTCTGCTCCAAAACACAAAGTATGAGCTCCTTTTAAACGGTTTCTGGAGTTGTCTATTTTTTAATAAAGGTGGTGACTTATAGGAATATTGGAAATGTTTCGTTGCAATCTGCGACCTTATTTTGTTTTAGTCATTGCTAGAACTAAAGAACGATAAAACATACAATTAGACAAGTTAGTCAAAACTGAGATTTCAGTCTGGTCAACAAGTTTTCTTCCTTTTTCCTTATCCAGTCTTGAGGAACATTTTCCTGGTGTCCTGTGTTCTGCTGGCCTGTTCAGCTCTGTTCCTTGTTCTTTGGCACCTCTGGATTTACGCCGGCAGCGCCAACTCCAACTTTTACTATGCCATAACTCTGCTGTTCAACGTGGCACAGGTAAGGGGCAGGTTGTTCAGAAGCAGATGGAGCTGAGATGCAGTAAAATATCATAGTTGCACATGTACAAATGATTAAATAGTGTTGGATAAATTCCATTTAGCTGTTTTTGTATCAGTGTTATGGTCCCTAAATGAAAACACAGCTCATCACAAAAGAGATATAACATGTGAGACCACCACCAAGCAGCGACGTTTCAAAAGGAAGTTTAATGTAACCAAATATTATAAAGGAGAAGGCCAGAAAAAACAAAAAAGGGGAGCAGGCCGCAAACCAGCTAAGCAGTAGGCCGTAGGATCTGGCCTTACTCCTAAACCAAAAGTCCAAACCAAACCCAAAGAACCAAAACCAAAAACTGAACTATCTGAGTCTACCAGCTCAAAACACAAAAGAAAAAAAAAATAAATAAAGCTGCTGCAACCTAATCATTGGTGGTGGCGCAGGACACTGCCCCCTCTCAGCTTTGTACCGCCAACAGGAGTCCCGTCAGCCAGCCACTGGAGAGAAGAGTAGAACAAGTTAAATCACAAAAAGAGCACCCACAGTAACCGAGGTGCATGTAACAATCAGAGTGATGTTATTCTGCACGCCTCAAATGCGACAAGCTCTAATGTCTTCCTTAAGCTTTTGTTAATGTTGTCTTTAACGTCTGGTATGCTACAAGATCAAAACTTTTATTTAGTTTCATGGGTTTATCACCCAGATTGGTCAAAACTAAAACAGAGACCACATAAACAGAATGATCTCACTGCATGTCAGTATCTGTGTACGTTTAGTAAAAACAAAAAACAAACACCAGCAGCATCTGGTACATAGTTTTGTGCAAAGAGCCACTCTGTCTATGTTACAAAGCACCAGCACCTCTAACTGTTAACGCCGAATGTCATCATGCACAATGGAAGGGAAGCCATCTGGATCACTTTCTTTAAAAATCAATCCTTATGAATGTAGTGTTTGTTTTTTATAGAGGGGGTTATATGGGCCTCAAAACTCTGAGGTATCTCGGGCTTGGCCCAACACCTCAAATTAAAATGTTTTTTTTTTTTGTTTGTTTTTTGTTTTGTTTTGTTTTTTTTAATAATCTTAGAACCTAACAAAATGATAAAGGAAACTTTCTTAAAATTAAACTAATGAAAATCAGTTTATAGAATTTATAGAATGTTATTTACATAAAATTGTAAAGAAAAGAAATTATTTTAAAAAATCATCATGATTTTGTTTGAAAGTCCATCTTTATAATAGATCATTTAATACATTCTTGTTTGTGATTAACTTTTTGGTGTCTTGATATTTATTTCCTCTCAGATCCTGCTGGTGTCAGATTATTTCTATGCCTTCTTAAGGAGGGAGCACCACCTCACTTATGGACTGTATTTAAAGAGGAAAGACGGTTCAGAGGCTACGCTAGTTCTGAAATGAAACACACACCCCCAGCGTCTGCAGCCAGGAAGAAACGGCTTAATCTCGCCTCCGTCCTCAGAGAAAACAAACACAAACTGAGGAGGCTGAAAGACTTTGAAAGCCGAACTGGTTCTCAGACGGATCAAAAGCACACAAGCAGAAGCCGGTGAGGTACAACTTCATGTGCAAACAGTAGAACTGCTGCGGGAAGGAAACGCGGTTTCTTTTCTACTGGAGTGGTCATACCGGCACTGCTCCACCTGGAATCCTTCCTCTGAGTACTTATTTTTTCCTTTTGCTCTTCACATTCATTTTGTTCTCAGAAATACCAGCTCATCAGTGTGTTTTTCCTCATCAAGTCAAAATCTTGGACCATTAAACGAAGCACTAACTTGAATTGCCTTTTCTACATGTACACAGATTTTTTAAAAACATCTCTTTTTTTGTTTATTTTGAGCTCTTGTCCACAAGGAGACAACATTTTTGGGGAACACTTGTTTTTGGGATTAAAAGATCTAGAAGCCATGAAGCCGTAGACTGATAACACAGACATGTTTGTAAGACGCAGTCAGACATAGCGTTTCAGGGGTGTTGGTGTAGAGACAGACTACTTACAGCTTTATTTATTTTAAAATAGATGATTGTGTGTTTGTGAAACGGGGCCTCATTTACCAGATTAAAGAGGACTAACGTCCCACTCCTTAACCGCAAGAGCAGACAAACGAATGTGTTTAAACTGAAATACTCACTACTTACCATGGACCACGTTTAAGTTGCTCTGTATCTGGCTTGCTTTCCACCCGTCAAACACTGCCAAATGAACTAGAAGTTAGGGAATTTATTGAATTTACCTTTTGTTTTTGCATGTATATTTCACTGTCATTGTTAAATCTACAACATGTTAATGTTTAAAATTAAATCCTCTCTGCATGCAAGATTAGGGGAATCATCAGAGGCACCGTTTGCCTTGTAAGTTAGAATAACTTAAATTCTAAAATATTATATTAGTACTAAAATTATATTTGAGCCTGGAATTTTAAGCTGCAATGAAAACGTGGTTGGCACAGAGGCTGAAAATGTCCTTCAGCTGCCTAAAATAAAACCTCTAACATATTTACTGGTGATTGAAAGGAGGGGTGTTGGGTTGAGGTTAGAAGAGCGCCAGGCGAGACGCTTCCCATTTTCCACCCTTGATGCTACATTAAGCTTCCCTAAGCCATCAACCATCACTTTGATTCAGATAAGATGGTATAAATCTCCATCAGAAGAAAATGATCATTAAACCTCCAAGCCATGTTAGATTTTTATTATTTTACCACACTCTAACCTTTATGATCATGTTGTTATTAATAAGAAATGCTGCGCAACAAGTTAAAGCTTTACTTAGAGTCCTGTTCCAGAGACATCACAGGTGTATCGGTGATGGCTGCATATTTAAACTTCCTAGAAAGACTGTAAACAAGCATGCCTAAGACTCATATACAGCCCCATTTAAACATCACTGTGTATCGTACAATTATGACAATATTTTAACAGATTTTTTAATTATTATTATATTTTTAATTTTCTCAATTCAGGATGCTGCACAATTCTGCCTTTTAGTAGATTCATTCAATGTGTGTTTATTTGAATGATTGATTTAAAAACTTCACAGAGCCTTAAACAGACTCAGAATTGTCAGTATTTGGTCTTATCATCATGTTGGCAGCATCAAAACTCCAAGAAAGCTTCATGTTGGGTTTTTCTTCTCACATTTGAAAGAGAAACTAATGATTCATCTCATTGTCCACTTGCATAAATACATTATGTAAAAGTCCTCTGCTGTTTTGATACCAGTAAATGAAAACTAATCTATTTATTATTGCACTGAAAAAAGAGATTTATGTTTGTTTTTGTTTTTTTTTGTTTTGTTTTTTTTTTATCATTTGGAAAGACGGATGAGCTCTTGTGTTTTTTTATACTGTTCTCTGTGTTATTTTGTTTGATTACAGACATTTAAGTTTGGTTTGAAACGTTAATGTCATACTTGATGAATGAACATGTTAAAAATTAATTATTAAAACCCCAGACATTGGTTTAGACTGGTTTGTTTTCATGTTGATGAGTGAGATGCTGATCATCATAGTATTATACCAAACAAAGAAGCTTGTCATGCAGCACCCTGTTGGAAGTATCCTGAGAGGCTCTGGTGCAGGCACCACTAAGCATGAATACAAATCAGATAACGGCAGATCACACTCATTCTGCAGATATAAGGATGCTACTCTTCATAACATTGCAACAAAACCACATCTTACTTAGTTTAAAGAACTTTTTGTTCTTTCATAAAATGTTTTTGTTTCTGAGGTAAAAAATTGTACATCCATGCTGTAAAGGCAACACAACAGCCAAACATGGAGCAAAAAACTGGTTATCTAATGACAGACATTTCCATTATCTTTTATGCTTCAGCATGAAAAAATGTTTTAAAGATGGTGCTTCCATTTTATAACTTTGCCTCAGCAGATGATCTGCAGGGTGGAGTCAGGGTGAAAGAAGTTGTTCAGCTGGTTTGACACCCCCACCACCACCTGCACTTCTACCTGTTTGTTCATCTCCTGACATCCACCTTGGTTGGTTTTGTTTTGTTTTAAACCAGCTTCATTTTGTTTATGTGACTTAAAGGTATGGTTTAACGCTCATCTGTGCTGTCCCCTCTTTTTCTAGCCTTGGACATGGTTGTGAACATTAAGCACTTTACAGCAATCCTGCAGTCAGATGCCAGGGAGGTGTTTCCTACCTGTTCCTCATTCCTTATTTCCTTATTTAAATTGGCATAACACCGCATGAGTCACCTGATCATTGTCATTGTTTTGTGAGCAGCTTGTTCGAGCTTCATCACAGCACGAAACGCAGGATTTGTGCCTACAGTGGAAAGAATACTGGGGACCAGCGTTACAAGCTTTGAACTGGAATTTTAGAGAAGATTCTGAATGAAAGCTCGATTGGCTTTATTTTCATCCTGCCAGCTGGGTTTTTTATTCTAACCTTGAGGTAAAATGACTTCTCAATCAGAAATGGATCTGTCTTGTCTGATCTGCTATGACATATTCCAAGACCCTGTTGACCTGGAATGCAGCCACAGCTTCTGTAAGGACTGTCTGCAGAGATGGTGGTCCGACAAACAAATGCACATGTGCCCGATATGTAAGAACCCATCTTTGTTGAATGATCCGCCCTGCAACTTGGTGTTAAAGAACCAGTGTGAGACCTTACAGGAAAGAAAGGGTTTCTTGCTAGAGAGACGTCAAAAAGCTTTAGAGGGATCTGAACATCTCTGCAGTCTGCACTCTGAGAAACTCAAACTGTTCTGTCTGGATCATCAGCAGCCTGTTTGTGTCGTCTGTCGAGATTCAAAATCACACAACAACCACAAATTTAGACCCATCGATGAAGCTGTACAAGATCACAGAAAGGAGCTGCAGAAATTCCAGACGCTCTTAGAGGAGAAACTAAATCTTTTCGAAGAAGTTAAGGGGAATTTTGATCTAACAGCACAACACATTAAGAGCCAATCTCAACATACAGAGAAGGAAATTAAAGAGCAGTTCAACAAGTTTCACCAGTTTCTAAAAGAGGAAGAGAAGGCCAGGATTGATGCTCTGAGGAAGGAGGAGGAGCAGAAGACTCAGGTCATAAAGATGAATATTGTTGATCTGAGCAGAAAGATTGCTGCTTTTAAATATACAATCAAAGTCGCAGAGGAAGAGCTGAGAAATGCACAGATTTCTTTCCTGCACAACTATAAGGCTGTAGTGGAAAAAGTGGAGAAAGATCTCCTGACGAAAGATCCACAGCCGGTCCCAGGACTTCTGATCGATGTGGCCAAACATCTGGGCAACCTGACCTTTAATGTGTGGAACAAGATGAAGGACATGGTCTCCTACTCTCCTTTGATTCTGGATCCAAACACAGCTCATCCAGATCTCATCCTGTCCGAAGATCTGACCAGTGTGACTTCTGGACAGAAACAGATATTTCCTCATAATCCAGAGAGGTTTGAACATTTCCTTTGTGTGCTGGGTTCTGAAGGCTTAAACTCAGCAACTCACAGCTGGGATGTTGAGGTCAGAAGCGATCAATTTTGGAGTCTTGGAGTGATGAAAGAATCAGCTAAGAGAAAGGGACAGATCCAGACTGGATACTGGGAACTAAGTTTCTTTGATGGAAAACTCACAGCAGTTTCTCCACCACTTCCAGATAAAGTTCTCCCAGTGGAGGAGCTCCAGAAGATCAGAGTTCAGCTGGACTGGGAAAGTGGGAAGCTGTCCTTCTTTGATCTTGATAAAGGGACTCTCATTCATACTTTCAAACACACATTTGCTGAGAAGATGTATCCTTACATTTCCACAAAGAATAAATTACCCCTAAAGATATTACCAAGGGCTGTCTCTGTTACACAGGAGTATGCAATCTCCTGTGGCTACCTAAAAGGTTTCTGGGGTTTTTAGAGTTGCTAAATATATTCCATTAATGGAAGTATACTTTAGGTTACACATTCATGTTTTTACTAGAAGTAGCGTACTAGAGCTCTAAGTACAATCCTGTTGAGATACTGAGCTATGGCTCATCTTTTATATTTCTTTTCTCAATGTCAGAATTACAGGATCCATTTATAAACATGTTTCTTGTAAAGAGAAAAAGAGCATTTTCAGAACTGTAACTATAAAAAGATTGAGCTCTTCAGAGATAAAGGGATGTCTTTTTCTACTACATTTTATTTTAGATTAATTAAACAAAAGATTGGGCAAAATCCTGGGATGTTTTATTGGCTCACAAATATATATATATAGAATTTTTTTAGGTTGTGTTACTGGCCTGAACTTTTGTAAATTAATTCAGAGATCTCTAATGGCCAGTTTGGTGCCAGGAGCAGGTCTAGAAAAATATTTGATGAGGGGATGACACATATAAATAAGACATCTTAGCAGAAGCAGGGTTTAGATTCTAGGAAATAATAAACTGATTATTACAACTAATGTGATCAGCTAATGTAATGTGTGCACAGATACATACTTCACTGATAATGGGAAAAACTTGCTTTAGTTATTTCTGCAGTTTTATCAGTGTTTCTTCAGCATTGTTGGCCATTTAACAGCACAGTCATTGCATCTGCAGGTTTAATAAATTTTACATCCTCTTGAACTGTATAAATGTATAAATGCATGTGTAAAAGGCTGAATGTGGTTTGTACTGTGCTGCTTTAAGTAATCATCACAAGAAATGCCTCTAGATGCAGTCCATTTATCATCTGGTACTGTTAAGTACAGACAGTTTAACACCCCAACTTAGCATAGCATTTCTATCAGTAGATTTTAATTAAGTGGGCAAACTGATTTCAAACTGGTTAAGGTTTTAAGAAGCCATTTAATCTGTTGTGATAAAGGTTTATTTGTGTCTTCTGATGAGATATGGTCGAGGTTCACCTTCTAAAAATCCCTTTTGACAATTGTTTTTTAAGTTTGTTATTGTTTCGGTTTGAATGGGGGTGTGGTTCTTTAATGTATACATACATAAAAGCTGAAGTTTTTTTATAGTTATTGTTTGAGCATTGAATAAACTTTTAAAAATGAATCTCTTTTTTTATTCATGTTACTACTACATCTACAGCTTATCTTTTTGCTAAATAAATAAATTATTAAATACCATGTGTTGTTGTTAATCTAAGGTTGTTTTAAACTAACTTTAAGACCTGTCAGACCTGATTCTTACAGCCTCAGTAATGACAGAGGGTGTAGGCTACTTTTTTTTACAGAGCTGTAAGCTACACTATGGCAGATAGATAACACTAACTTTGTTCTAATCAAACATCAAATTACACATACTACAGAGGACATCAAATAGGTCAAACTGAGCTGGTGAACGGGCTGAAACAGTCGTGGAAATGGTGCATTCAGACTTGTGAGAGAGCTCTAATGAGGATTTGAATCTTGGGGGGAAAAATGAAGATCAGTTATGCAGCTGATGAGAGTAGAAACAGAAATGTTTCTGAAAACAAAAAGCATACAAAACATAACATTCCTCCACTTTGCCTTGCCTTGACATGTTTGTTTATCTTCTTCCACCTTTAAATGACAAAGTGCCAAAGAGCTTCTTCTCATGTTAGTCCAAGAGCAGCTAAAATTATTATATAGAATCTGTACTAGGGGTCTGCAACCTTTACAATCCAGAGTCATTTTTCCCTCAGCCCAGATAAATAAAACTTGTTTCGAGCTGCAAATGTTACGAGACCTTTTGAAAAAAAGACAACATATATTTTTTGATAAATATCTACTCTAGGAAATTTGTTTTCATTTTTGAAGAAATGCATTTTTTATTTCTATTATTGGGTTTTAAAAGAAGGAAAAGCATGAAACCATTGCAAAAATAGGATAGAGAGATTTCTTCTATGAGATGTAGATATTTGTAGGAAATTATGTAAAAAAAAAAAAAAAAAAAAAAAGGAAAAAAAGCCCATAGTTTCCAACCTAATGACAAGAAAAATAAATAAAAATTAAAATCATTAGAACAGCAGGCTGCTTTAAATTTAAGTTAATACCTGGACTTAACTCCTCCCTGAGCCGCTACCCTAACCGGGGTGGAGGAGTTTGTGTGTCCTGACAATCCTAGGAGCTATGTTGTTGGGGGCTTTATGCTCTTGGTAGGGTCACCCATGGCAAATAGATGTCTAGGAGAGGGACCAGACGAAGCACAGCTCAAAACACCTCTATGATGACAGCAAACCATGGACCCAGGTTTCCCTTGCCCGGACATGGGTCACCAGGGCCCCCCTCTGGAGCCAGCCCTGGAGGTGGGGCACAGAGGCGAGTGCTTGGTGGCCGGGCCTTTGCCCATGGGGCCCGGTCGGGCTCAGTCCAAAATCTGAGTGGTGTTTTGTTGTTGGACTTATGTGATCGTCATGGATTGTCCATAACAAACACCTTATTGATGCATAAGAGTGTCCACATGTGTACTTGGCAACAGGACACTCTAGGCCACAGTTTGATGATTGACTTTGTAGTCGTGTCATCGGACTTGCGACTGCATGTCTTGGACACTCGGGTGATGAGAGGTGAGCTGTCCAACTCCAGCACATCTGATTCAAATTAATTGAACTGCTTGTCAAGTTCTTTACAAGCCTGCTAACGAGTCATTCGAGTCGGGTGTGTTAAAGATGGACACCTCTGAACATGCAGGGCAGTGGTCCCCGAGGACCAGGATTGAGAAACACTGTTTTAAACAAAGAAAAAAACAACTCTGCTGAATACTGTGAACATGTAATTTGTTCATATGGGTAATATTTAGAGATGTAGGCACCAAGTTACTTTATTCATTTCTGATTTTAATAAAATTTTTGTCTTCTATATTATTTGATAAGCGTGTAGATTTTTAAAAGGTTTCTTTTACATGAAGTGCAGAATTCTTACTTTGCCCATTTTATTAGTGCCCTAAATTCCCTCCCCACACTGACAAGTAGATACATGTAACATTAGTTTCACTCTGTGTGCTTTTTTTCCAAGATGCACGATCAGAGCAGGAATTACAACAACTATGGAATAAATACTGGGAATACTGGGATATAATCACTTTTACTTTATCATACGTATTACTGATTTAATTTTCTGACCAGAAGTTTTGAAGAAGCTCAAACTGAAAGTAAGTTAGAAGGATACTCTTCGTTGTTTTGCATGTGTGTGATTTTCTACCCAAGCTGAGGCAGAATGTCTTCTCAGTCAGAAATGGAGTACTACTGTCCTGTCTGCCATGACATCTTCAAAGATCCTGTTCTCCTTGGATGTAGCCACAGCTTCTGTAAGGACTGTCTGAGGAGATGGTGGTCTGACAAACTAATACAGAAGTGCCCGATTTGTAACAAGGTATTTTTGTCGAATGAACTGCCTTCCAACCTGGCACTTAAGAATCTGTGTGAGGCCTTCTTACAGGAAAGAAAGCAGAAAGCTTCTCCGGGATCTGAGCCTCTCTGCAGTCTGCACTCTGAGAAACTCAAACTGTTCTGTCTGGATCATCAGCAGCCTGTTTGTGTCGTCTGTCGAGATTCAAATTCACACAGGAATCACAGATTCAGTCCCATCGATGAAACTGCTCAATGTCACAGAGGTGAGCTGCAAAAACGCCTGAAACATTTGAAGGACAAACTAAAGATCTATGAACAAGTAAAAGGAAACTTTGATCAAACAGCACAACACATTAAATCCCAGACACAACAGACGAAGAGGCAGATTATGGAGCAGTTTAAGAAACTTCACCAGTTTCTACAAGAGGAAGAGGAGGCCAGAATCACTGCTCTGAGTGAAGAAGAAGGGCAGAAGACTAAAGTGATGAGGGACCAGATTGATGCTTTAAACAGACAAATTATAGACATTTCAGATACAATCAGAGCTGCAGAAGAAGAAATTAGAGCTGCAGACGTGTCATTCCTGCAGAGTTATGACAACTCAATAAAAACAGTCCAACAGCGCCTCCATCTGGATCCTTCAGGCCTGCCTGGAGGAGCCCTGATAGATGTGGCCAAACATCTGGGCAACCTGACCTTTAATGTGTGGAACAAGATGAAGGACATGGTCTCCTACTCTCCTTTGATTCTGGATCCAAACACAGCTCATCCAGAGCTCATCCTGTCTGAAGATCTGACCAGTGTGACTTTTGGACAGAAACAGAAGCTTCCTCATAATCCAGAGAGGTTTGGTAAACATAGGTGTGTCCTGGGCTCTGAAGGCTTAAACTCAGGGACTCACAGTTGGGATGTTGAGGTCAGAAACGATCGATTTTGGGGTCTTGGTGTGATGAAGGAATCAGCTGAGAGAAAGGGACAGATCCAGACTGGATACTGGGAAATAGTTCTCCTTGATGGAAAACTCACAGCAGCCTCTCCACCACTTCCAGATAAAGTTCTCCCAGTGGAGAAACCCCAGAGGATCAGAGTTCAGCTGGACTGGGACCGAGGGAAGCTGTCCTTCTTTGATCCTGACACTAAGAAACACATTTACACCTTCAAACAGACTTTCACTGAGAAGCTGTTTCCTTACATTGGGACCACGAGTGAGTTACCCCTGAAGATTATACCAACGACTGTCTCTGTAACAGAAGATATAGTCCCTTTATCATCAAGTTTCTGGTCTTTCTAGATTTGTCGAGTTGGATGTAATAAATTATTTTGATGTATCCGCATTCGTGCATTTCACTTTTTGATCATATAAACCGTATTTTCCAGTGTAGTGGTAGTTAAAGGAACCATCCTGTTAGGGCATTTAGGGCTAGTTCTGTTTTTCCGCTGCTCATTTCTAACAATAATGTAATTTGGGTAATATTTAAGTATTTTTAGACCCAACATCTGGACAACCAGAACTTTATTGTGTAGAATATGATGAAGAGATGATTTTCTACTTGCATTTAATTCTAGATCCAAACACAGTTAAACCACATGTCATTCACAAAGTTCTTAATGGCCTCGCCCCATCTTATTTATTTGAGATGCTACGTTTTCGTGAGTGTGGCAGGGTTCTGACGTCATCTAACCAGCTGCTGCTGGAAGTGCCCAGGTCCAAATTTAAACACTGGGGTGACTGAGCCTTTTCAGTTGCTGCACCCAGACTCTGGAATAAGCTCCCCACTGACATGTGTTTCATCACAGAGCTGGGCCATTTTTGATCTAAACTTAAAATATTTATTTAGGATGGCTTTTAATACCCACTAATGTGATGACACTTCTATTTTTATTTTTCTGTTTTTACTTTTACTTATGTACTTGTTTCCTGGTGTGTTTTTAAATTGTTGTTTTAATATTTTGTAAAGCACTTTGGTTCACCAGTGGGTTGTTATGAAGTGCTATACAAGTACATTTACATTCTGTCCGATTATCTGATCAGTGTGACATTTGAACAGAGGAGAAACTACCTGATAATTTACCTGTTTCTGCTTGTAATCACTATTATTATTGGCTGTGTAGAAGAGAATCTTTTTCTTTCTTACTTACTCAATGAATGTGATTTTATTTTGTATTATAAGGTGAATCAGTTCAGGTGGTCAGGGTTACTACACACATATGGAAATGTACCAGTATGTACATTTAAAATAACGTCTAGATCTGGAAAATTTATTTTCATCATAATGTGAAATACTGAATTTTTAACTCCTAGATACCTGTTATTAAATGTTTTGTGATCTTGTAAATCCAGTGTGATCTGTAAGTTGTAATACATGTGTAAATAAGTAAAAAAAAAAAAAAAAAAAAGAGTAAATGTGTCAATTAAACAAAATGTTAATTAAAAATGTTATTAAATCATTTGAAGAAATTTCCATAGATGAAAATATAAAACATAAATTATATAATAATATAAAATATATTTAATATATGAGGTTAATAAAATATATTTAAAAGTATATCAATTGATCAATTTCATGACTGAACTTTGGTCATAGTTTACTTTTTATAGATTTCTGAAAAATTATTCTATACGTATAATGATGAATAGCTTGACAATCACTGTCCTAGATGATAGAATGGCATAGCTCATCATGAAAATAAAAGTACTATTTAAAACCCTTATTCAGCGCCCAGATTGTCCTTAAGCCTGCAGAAGACAGCACTGGTGTATTAGCAATGGCTGCACATGTCTAAGGTTTCCCATTAAGTCTGCAAACAAGCATGTACATAAATGGAACGCCACATTATTAATAACCGTGTGCTGTAACTACTAGAACAAGATGTGTGCTGTAAAATCTTTATTGTACAATACAATCATCTGGACCTATATGTTTTTTAAGATAATAAATAGTTGTGCTCAAAAATTCTGTGGAATGTGTCTTTCTTTAAAGTGTTGCTTGTAGTTGCCTTAAGGAGCTTGAAAAAAAAAACAGAATTGTTGGTTGATTGATTGATAGGCACAACCTTTAAACATGCATTATTCCATGATTTTGTTTAATTTTTAACTTAGTTTTTATTAGTTTTGATTTAATGTTCAAGCAGCAAAACCTTCAGAAAGTCAAGGGTTACCACCGCCATCTTGATACCATAAATATAAACTAATCTCATATTTATTTATTATGCTGAAAACTTCTGTAAAGGGATTTATGCTGCGTTCTGGGTTTTTTTATGTGAAAAATGAATGGACTCTTGTTTTGTTTTCATGCTGCTCTTCATATGTTATTTGTTTGATTACAGACATTTAAGTTCAGATTTTAGTTAGAAATAGTTAATGTCATATTGGATGATTGACTATGTTCAATTTTGATAATTAAAACCTGAGGTGTTGGCTTGGACTCATTTGTTTTCATTTTGATGAGTGAGCTGCTGGTATAGTCTTATATACACACATATATACACACTATACACACACACACACACACATATATATATATATGCTCTTTACTGTAAGTATTGCAAAAAAAGGGTTGTCTGTATCGTACACAAAGTTGGGTAACTTTTTCACACAAACTCTCTGTTTTTACAATCAAAGTGTCACACCCACACCAGTCCCTGTCATCCTCTGCCCTGCCAATCTCCGGTAATCACTCCACTGATCATCTCACCCTGCCACATTCACTCCAGTCCTGCACTACAGACAAGCATTCCCCAGATCCCTAACCAGGCACACCTGTCTCCCGTTTACTCACCAGTCCTTATATACCCCAGCACCACATTCACTCCCATTCAGACTTTGATGTTCTTATCCGCATGGTCCCCTCTCCTCTCCTGCACTCACCCCGTGGGTCTCCAGTCAGCCCTTCCACTGCCTGATTAAGTAAGAAGCTTCCTTTCTGTTCTCCGTTATAATAAAGTTATGTTATCTTCTCCTGTGTCTGTTGAGGTCCATGCATGATACAAAGCTACTTAAACTTCAGGGCCTGAGTCATTATCATACAGCACAGATCACGTATGAAGCTACTAAGCATTTACTACCACTCAACATCCAAAATCTTTTCTGCCAGAGACATTGGGGTCATAATTTACGTGCAAACGCAATATTCAAAATGCACTTGGTGAGAACCACAGGAAGAGTTTTTGTGTCTGTCTGTGGGGTTAAACTGTGAAACAGGCTGGGGGACAAACACAGCTAATGTTCAAATATACACTTATTTGAATCGCCCTCCAGAGACTCAGCTTCTGTTGGTGCGACCTCCCAGTCGTCCTCCGGACATTATATTAATGTCTGTTTGTCTTCCAGTGATCCAGTCAGTGTTCCTTCCAAAGATTCGGTCTCAGTCTACGCCCCTTCCAGAGATTCTCCACCTATCTGTTCGGTGTCCCGGCCAACCTCCTGAGATTCTGCACGTGTCTGCTTGGTTCCCTAGCTGGACCCCAATGGCTCGGCTCCTGACCTCCCAGTCGCCCTCCAGAGACTCGGTTCCTGTCTGTGCAACCTCTTGGTCGTCCTCCGGAGATCATACTAACGTCTGCTTGTCTTCAAGAGATGCCACTGCAGTCTGTGCAACTTCTTATGATCCAGTCAGCACGTCCTCCAGAGGTCCAGTGTACATGTCCTCCGGCCATCCACCAGAGCTCCAGTCTGCTCATCCTTCAGGTCATCCTCCAGAGATCCGGTCCAAGTTTGTTCATCCTCCAGATTGAATAAGTGCTGGCTTCTTCCCTTTGGACAAATACTTATTTTACTTTTCCTTCTTTTTTATATTCCTTTTGTGTTCCTTTTTTGTTTGTTTGTTTGTTTTTTTCTTTTGTTAAAAAAATAAAACATTAAATGGAAAACTTTCAAAATCAGATACCATGAAAGCACAATTCATCTTTATATGCAGTTTTGAGTCAGGGTCTCAGAGCATAAGCACTGGTTTATGAACCCCCCCACCCCACCCCCTTTTTCTTTTTTTTTAGAATTTATTGACATTTGCATTTGAGTTTTAATGTTTACAAACTTCTGGTTGTTCCAAATAACGTGTTGCTGTTTTTTTACCATTGACACTTCCTGATGTTTGGTTGATCTGCAGTCAAGGTGTCACAAAGATGCAGTTCAACTGGTTTAACTGAGAGCAGTTGGTCAAACCTCTCTCTCGTTGTTTCCTGACATCCACCTTGTTGGGTTTGGATTCATTTTCATTGTTGTCATAGTTAAAGACTTTACAGCAATCCTGCAGTCAGAAGCCAGACAGGCATTTCCTACCTGATCATCATTCCTTATTCATACTGATATAAAACAGCACGAGTCATTCTACTGTTTCATTTTGTAAGCAGCGTGTTTGGGCTTCATCATTGGACCAAACGTAGGATTCACGACTAATTTTGAAAAGGAGGCTCAGCATGAATGTAAGTTTATAGAGGCATCATTTCTATTTTTCCACTTGGCTTCTCGACATTCTGAAGATAAAATGGCGTCTCAGTCAGAAATGGATCTCTCCTGTCCTGTCTGCCATGACATTTTCAAAGACCCCGTCATCCTGTCATGCAGCCACAGCTTCTGTAAGGACTGTTTGCAGAGATGGTGGTCTGGCAAACTAATGCACACGTGCCCGATTTGTAACAAGGTATTTTTGTCGAATGAACTGCCTTCCAATCTGGCACTTAAGAATCTGTGTGAGGCCTTCTTACAGGAAAGAAAGCAGAAAGCTTCTCCGGGATCTGAGCCTCTCTGCAGTCTGCACTCTGAGAAACTCAAACTGTTCTGTCTGGATCATCAGCAGCCTGTTTGTGTCGTCTGTCGAGATTCAAATTCACACAGGAATCACAGATTCAGTCCCATCGATGAAACTGCTCAATGTCACAGAGGTGAGCTGCAAAAACACCTGAAGCCTTTGAAGGACAAACTAAAGATCTATGAACAAGTGAAAGGAAACTTTGATCAAACAGCACAACACATTAAATCCCAGACACAACAGACGAAGAGGCAGATTATGGAGCAGTTTAAGAAACTTCACCAGTTTCTACAAGAGGAAGAGGAGGCCAGAATCACTGCTCTGAGTGAAGAAGAAGGGCAGAAGACTAAAGTGATGAGGGACCAGATTGATGCTTTAAACAGACAAATTATAGACATTTCAGATACAATCAGAGCTGCAGAAGAAGAAATTAGAGCTGCAGACGTGTCATTCCTGCAGAGTTATGACAACTCAATAAAAACAGTCCAACAGCGCCTCCAGCTGGATCCTTCAGGCCTGCCTGGAGGAGCCCTGATAGATGTGGCCAAACATCTGGGCAACCTGACCTTTAATGTGTGGAACAAGATGAAGGACATGGTCTCCTACTCTCCTTTGATTCTGGATCCAAACACAGCTCATCCAGAGCTCATCCTGTCTGAAGATCTGACCAGTGTGACTTTTGGACAGAAACAGAAGCTTCCTCATAATCCAGAGAGGTTTGGTAAACATAGGTGTGTCCTGGGCTCTGAAGGCTTAAACTCAGGGACTCACAGTTGGGATGTTGAGGTCAGAAACGATCGATTTTGGGGTCTTGGTGTGATGAAGGAATCAGCTGAGAGAAAGGGACAGATCCAGACTGGATACTGGGAAATAGTTCTCCTTGATGGAAAACTCACAGCAGCCTCTCCACCACTTCCAGATAAAGTTCTCCCAGTGGAGAAACCCCAGAGGATCAGAGTTCAGCTGGACTGGGGCCGAGGGAAGCTGTCCTTCTTTGATCTTGACACTAAGAAACACATTTACACCTTCAAACAGACTTTCACTGAGAAGCTGTTTCCTTACATTGGGACCACGAGTGAGTTACCCCTGAAGATTATACCAACGACTGTCTCTGTAACAGAAGATATAGTCCCTTTATCATCAAAGCCTTGGCGTTTCTAGATTTGTCGAGTTGGATGTAATAAATTATTTTGATGTATCCGCATTCGTGCATTTCACTTTTTGATCATATAAACAGTATGTTCCAGTGTAGTGGTAGTTAAAGTACCATCCTGTTAGGGCATTTAGGGCTAGTTCTGTTTTTCCGCTGCTCATTTCTAACAATAATGTAATTTTGGTAATTAAGTATTTTTAGACCCAACATCTGGACAACCAGAACTTTATTGTGTAGAATATGTTGAAGAGATGGTTTTCTACTTGCATTTAATTCTAGATCCAAACACAGTTGAAGCACATATCATTCTGTATGATTATCTGATCAGTGTGAAATGTGAACAGAGAAGCTACCTGACAATTTACCTGTTTCTGCTTGTTTTCACTATTATTGTTGAAGGTGTAGTAGAGAATCTTTGTCTTTCTTTCTTGATAAATCTGACTTTGTTTCATGAGGTGAGTTAGTTCAGGTGGTCAGAAGTGGAAATGTACAGATATGTAGATTTAAAAACTACTTCTAGATCTGAAAAAGTTATTTTCATCATAATGTGAAATACTGGATTTTTAACTCCTGGATGCGTGTGATTAAATGTTTTGTGATCTTGTAAATCCAATGTGACCTGTAAGTTGTAATGCACGTATAAATAAGTAATAAATTAAAGAGTATGTAAAATTACGGAAGGGTGGAGCTGTCACCCAAATAAAAAAAATCCGACCTTATCACGTTATGACGTGATACTTTATTGTAAAAACGTGAAACGTATCACGTTATAACGTGATAAGTTTATTATAAGAACATAGCCTGTACTGTATGCAGATGTTGTTACGACCTATATTGGAGCAAAATACATTTTATGGAAAATATACTCATCAAGCAGAAACATTTCAGTTCTTTTTGACAATGATTAATTGTTCTACTCTGGTTTATATTGTACAGAAATGTGGGACAGTTATGAGAAACACGTAGGTCACCTGCCTGCGCACAGTGACACGGTGCGTGCCTGTGTGTCTGAATTGCCACAGAGCAGGCATCCCCAACTTGGGACCTCTTGAACTAGTGTCCTGCAGGTTTTCAGTATGTCCATACTGCAGCACACCTGACTCAAATAATGGGTCGTTAAGAGGCTGGTGCAGACCTGGTTTATTATTGTACACAAGACCGTTATAAGCAACACGGTGCGGCACCTGCCTGCACGCAGTGAGACGGTGCGTGCATGTGTCTGAGTGGCAATAGAGTGTGCGCGCTGCTTTCAGTTAATAATATGTTGTCTCCTGACAATAAAAATGAAAATTATAAAGGCTATATGCACCTCTGGGACTGGGAGAAATAAGTTGCCGACACAAAGACGTGGTCCTGTCTACTTAAAGGGTGCAACGTCAACAAGTGTCCTCCAAGCTTCATCAAATCTCTCCAGTGAAGTAAAACTTAATCCCATGTAGTAAATTAGGAATTTCTCTGGAAATAATAAACCACACTGAAAACCTGCAGGACACTGGTTCAAGAAGTCCCAAGTTGGGGATGCCTGCTCTGTGGCAATTCAGACACACAGGCACGCACCGTCTCACTGTGCGCAGGCAGGTGACCTACGTGTTTCTCATAACTGTCCCACATTTCTGTACAACAATAAACCAGAGTAGAACAATTAATCATTGTCAAAAAGAACTGAAAAGTTTCTGCTTGATGAGTATATTTTCCATAAAATGTATTTTGCTCCAATATAGGTCGTAACAACATCTGCATACAGTACAGGCTATGTTCTTATAATAAACTTATCACGTTATAACGTGATACGTTTCACGTTATTACAATAAAGTGTGACGTTATAACGTGATACGTTTCACGTTATTACAATAAACTTATCACGTTATAACGTGATACGTTTCACGTTATTACAATAAAGTATCACGTTATAACGTGATACGTTTCACGTTATTACAATAAAGTATCACGTTATAATGTGATACGTTTCACGTTTTTACAATAAAGTATCACTTTATAACATGATACGTTTCACGTTATTACAATAAACATGTCACGTTATAACGTGATACGGTCCGATTTTTTTTTATTTGGGTGACAGCTCCACGCTTCCGCACCACGCCATGTTTGCTGCTTAATAAGGTTGAAAAAGTCAGGCATGTTAACCTTGTAAAACAGGGAAAACCTGTATGAGTTTCCTCCGGGAGAAACCGTTTTTTTTTTTTTTTTTTTTTTAATTTCAAGTTCATTTAAATTATGATTGGTGTAATTTATAAAGACGTTTGGTGTATTTTGTTATCTACAGAGAAATATTTCTTATGTTTGCTAGTGGCATAGAAGTCTGCCCTGATACTTTGCTTCTCCTCTACCGTTTGTAAGTAAACTGAATGCTATGCTAACAGCTAGCTACCATGCTAACAGCTAGCGACCAGCTTCTCAGGGTGACACGTTTTTGATTTATTGAGTGCGTACCAGTATTATCGGGACAGGGTTTTCACTGTGGCAGCATCAAAGCTGTGAAATCAAATATAAAAAAGGTCTCTTTGCCGTCTGTCTTAAAAAAAATCCCCTTAAACCCTCTAATTTTCTTTGGGTGTTAACACCAGTTGAAGTGATGCTTTTATGTAAAGGTTTTGTTGTTTTTGGTCATTTTATAATTTCTTGGCGGTGGTTTTGGCCTGTGTTTTAGTGTATTTATAGGTTACATGTTTTGTAAATGATTTGCTGTTTTATTGTTCATCACTTTGGCCATATTTTTGTGTTTGAAGTGCTCTATAAATAAATTGGATTATTAGTGTGAGCACAATCTTTTTTTCTTTTATTTGTTTTTTGGCCATGAAGTGATAGTGTTGCTATTTAAAAATGATAAGAATTAACAAGGTAAAATAACCTACGTTGAAGCAGTGACACTGGCACTCACTTTTTTACTGAAGACTTTCAGAAAGTAGCAGGAAATTTAAGGTTTAAGAGTGATGTTTATGAGAGATTAAATTCCAATCTGGGTTTGTGCTATTGAAAGGAAATGTGGTATGTGTATGATAAATATATGCGCAGGCCATGGATGCTCTGATTTTTTTCATGTCTTTGTTATGTGAACAGCATCATCACCTGGGCGGCCACAATATGAGCTGCAGTAGTTCGTCTGGGGACTTGATTTAAAGTATGTTTATCTCTGGTATTTATACATGATTTCTTTGCCAGTTTTAACATTGTAAACATTTAGTATCTCTTTCCTCTGCAGAGAGAGGACCATCTACCCCAGAAGTCTGGTGTCCATGTGTCATCTGGTCATAGGAGTTTTGTTAGAATGATGTGGACGTATACGTACAGCATCTGGCAGGTAGTTTTCATGTTTAACATGAACACTATGAAATCTTTATGTTGCGACAACATTTTCTTTAAGCATTAGTTTTTGTACAAGTAATAATTCTCTCAACAGGAGCTGGAACAGAGAACAAGTTGTCTTGGAGTGCTGGGGACGGGACCTGGATTCTTCGTTCATACTTGTCCATGGACGTTGCAACTTGCCATCATGATGGTTGGAGAACCTCTTCAGAAAATTACTCCAAAAAGAGGCTCCGCTCCAGAGGCTGTCTAACTTCAGCCCAGAAGAATGTAAATATTTGGGACATTATTTAGATATTTATATATTGGCCATGTTGAATACCCAAAGCTAACACCTAACAATGCTAGCGCTCTTTCATGAATCTATTACTTTTACTCTGAACATTCGTGTTACCTTTGCTTCATGTCTTTGTTTTACTTGACCAGTTGAATCTGTAAATCAGACAAACCTATAGCTTAGCTGGATGTGTGTTTGAGATCTTCTCACTGAAGAAACTCAGCGTTAGCTGCCTGCTAGCTGTTAGGAGTCTTTCTGTAGCTTATGTTCAGACATCAGAGCTGTTGGTGATGGAGAATATTGGCCTAATATATATGTAAATAATCCTGAAATCACACCGACATGCCGTCCACAGACAGACATAAATACAGATCATTCAGTAAAGATAAATACAGAGTTGGAATTACACAGGGATTTGGGGGTTGCCTTATTTACTGTTGTACATTGCAACTCTCAAGTCATGTGCAGCGTACATATATATTAGTGCATGGCAGCGGTCAGAAACATTCAGCTCCTTCTGTATGAGGCTATTATATTCAGTACATCTAATTTAGAGATAGAAAGTTAACAAAAAGCAGCAAATTAACACAACACACAACAAACAATGCTGCTGCCCACTGTGATGAAATGAAGTCATCATGTTTAATGTGTTTAATACACACAATGACAAATGCTGTTCTTTTGATTTAATGAACATTAGGAACCTTAGAAAATCAAATATAACCTAAAAGTAGATCATTTTTAGAGCTCCCCTGTCATTCCAACCCTGATTAAATATATTTTACTCCAACATCAACCAGTCTGTCAGTTAATACGGCTCTATGATCACATCAGGGTGTTTACCATTTACAATCTCCATGTTTATCTTTCAGACTAACTGGTTGTCCTGAACGTTAACAGATGTCTGGTCGTCTCCAACCAGCAGCATCATCTGCAGACCAAATTAACAGAATTCATTTCCTAAAGTCCAAGAAAGGCTGATGAAGAGCAAAGTGGAGCCAACCTTCAGTAAGTTTTACCAACCTTTTATTAACACTTTACAAAAGTATTAAACAAATAACGTGCAATTATATAACATTAATATTGCATACAGATAATATATATATATATATATATATATATATATATATATATATATACATATATATATACATATATATATATATATATATATATATTTGAGAGAGAGAGAAATTATGTACTCAATACTACTGACACAAATTTAGGGATATTCTGTTTTTTGTATGATAAAAAGAATGAAGCTAAAACCACCTGTAACCTTTACAGGTGAACCTTATTTGACCCTCTCTAAACTTCTGAATGCACATGTCCAACTGTTCATTGTGTAAGTATTTATGCTAAACCATGCTGTTCTCTAACAAGGTGATTAACCACGAAAGAAGTCTCTGACCCATGAATGGAGCACTAAATGCTCTGGTCCAACGATAGGTCGAGGTAAAGGACTTTAATTATCTCCGAATGTCTGTCTTTGTATTCTGTGTTCATTCCCCCTCGACCCGACACACATTAGACATCCGGTACGGAAAAGAACTACACAGACATGAACCACGTTAACGTTGGAATCATTGTAAAATGTGGAATAGTTTGCAGTTTGTTTATATGTGGTTGTTATCTATTATCCTCACTAATTTAAGAGTTATTCAGTGAGCCTGAGCAACATGAAGTAGAAAACCTGGGTGAGAGCTGAATGGGTTTCAACCGCTGCAGCACCTCCAGCTGTGTGACGTCACCCGAAGTGACTGGGATCGAAGTGACTCCCCCAGTTCAGCGCTGGCTAAAAAGTTATTCTTAAAAATGAAGAAATCCAACACTACGCCGCTCTAGAAAAACTGAAAGAGCTGCATTTATTTCTGGTGAAGCCAAAAATATGAAATTAGTGAAAGAATTGAACTATGAGGCAAGACAAGTTTATTTGTATATATCATTTCACGTACAAGACAATTCGGAGTGCACATAAAACATCAAACATTAACATTTGAAGCTTGTCTGTGGTAATACAAACTAGTTTCTTTCCACCAGGTCCCCATAGCCATTGTTTGTCTCAGACCAGCAGCTATGTTCTGCCCGGTGTTATCTGGAAAAAGGAGTCTGGAGACATTTCGTTTTCACGTTGAAATCTGCATCAATAAAATGTAGCAACATTTATATACAGCTCTATGGTGCGGCTTGACCACCGGTCTGTAGTGATGGCGAAACATTGGACTGTAGCCACGTCCTTCACAACACACTCATCATGCAGGGCAGGGAGAGACTCCACTAACATGAAGACGAGATGGCGGGTTCTGATTCATCTGGTGGCAGGATATTCTGGTCTGGCAGTGGTATGGCGTGCCGGTGTGCCACATTGTGGAGGACGCCACACGGCATCACAGTGCAGCATACCTTCTCAGGACTGTACAGCAGCATACCCCCAGTCTTCTCCAGGCAGCGCCACCGTCCCTTCAGGAGACCGATTGTCCTCTCGGCGACTGACCGAGTGTGGAAGTGGAGGTCATTGAACCTTCGCTTTTGGTCAGTCTGAGGGTTGATGAGAGGGGTCATCAGCCAGCTCTTAAGTGGGTCGCCTGGAGTCAATTTCAAGCAGAAAAAGTAAATTGTATTTACAGTTTGCAGTCATTAATTTTGAACACTATCACGTGGATCTCACACTATTGTTGCACACACTCTGGAAAAACGGAAAAATCTGTTTCTGGTGAAGCATTAGAGTGAGAATATACTGGCTGACAAATCTTGCCAGTAAACCAGACCAGCCTCCATCAAACTCAATCTGTATTTGAGCTGCAACTGAAGACTGTCCTGGAGAAAATCTGTAGAAAATAAATAATTATGGTTGACAGAACGACTAATATGAGAGGCTGCCGTGTCCAACTAAATAAATATCATATAAAACATTAAATGTAAATCTAGATGAGGATAATTTCCAGAGGCAGCAAAACCTCATAAGTTGTTCCAGTTTGAAATGTTTAATTTCATTCAGTTCAGTGAAGGTAGAAATTTATTTTTTTCAAACTTTTTTTTTTCTACTTTACATTCTTCCTTTATTTAAAGACAAACATTTTTCTAAACCTAATTTTTGTTCACAGTAACTAAAATAACCATTGCTGTATATATGTAATAATTAAAAGGCAATCCTTAAAATGTATTAAAATGAGCCGCTGAGAACAACGTTGTAAAATTTGGGGTTCACCTACATTTTTTGCTGTTGCACCCAAATTAAAAAGTTGGGCACACCAGTGCAACCAATGCTAAAAGTTAGTCTGGGGCCCTGTTATACGCTAAGTAGCTCTATAAAACGTGACATTGCTGGAGTAGTTGGATATCAAGTTAAAGTAAAATGTGTTTGTGGTAACTGAGAACCAAAGCAGTAATTAGCTGCACATCTGGCTGTTGGGGAACACACACTGTTTGTGAGATATTAAAGTGCAAGATGACCCTAAATAAACAATGATTAATAAAATTAATTAATAACACCATGGACTATTTGTATATACAAATTTAGCCTCACTTTTTACATGACATGAACACTTTAGCTGTAAGAAAACAATAAAAACAGATGTAAACGTGTGATTGGAGCTTTTTCAGGTAAACATGATACAACTTCACAGATATGAGACAATAAAAACATCTCATACCACCTTTTTGACCACATCAACAGAATTACACAGAATGGCTGACCTGGATTCCTGGTTGCTATGGTTTTTACTCAGGTGCATCATTATTTAAAAATAAACAAAGTTTTCACAGATCAAATTTTCTGAAAATTCCATTTTCATGTCAACAAGTCCTCTTTGAAGACAAGTTGGTTATCTTGAGACTCCAGTCAAGATGAAAATCAAGCGATCAAAAATGGAAAATGTAAGTTCATTTCAATTTTGTATGTCGTCATTTAAGACTTTTAACTTCCAGTAATCAGGTAACAAAGTAGATTAAAGAGTTTACATCTGGATTTGACAAATTTAAAGCAGAAAATGTGCATTTTAAAACATAAGTGTTAATATTTTGGCTGTTGGTATTAAAGTTTTGAACATTCAAGAAAAAAAACAACTTATAAGTGATTCGGTTTAAGGGAACTGTAGGACAAGTTTAAGACAATGTTAATGTTTAAACCTGTTTTGTTTGGTCAAAAAAAAACTTGTTTGATATATAAAACTCTGATTTTATCTGTAAATGTTATAAAATGTGTACATGTATCTAAAAGAAAAGGTTTAAGATTTTAGTTCATTTTATATGTTTCTACATTTTAAATTATTGAATTGTTAATCCAGAACTTGCACTTTAAAAATAAGTTTTTTTTTTGTTAGTTTTTTTTTTGTTGTTGTTGTTGTATTTTTTTTTGGAGTTGAAGGCTGTTAATACACAATATTCTGTTCCTAAAATACATCTAAATACTAAATTAAGTGCTAAATATTGACTATAGGTAATTATTGGAAAGAGTTCATCCTACATGCTTGTAGACTTTCTACAAATAACAATAATTCAGATCAGAGAGAAAGTAGAAGTTTGTCTTCTAAATACTGACAGAAATCAGGCGGTACATTTAATATATTTGTGTGTACTCTGCACTGTAGCCATCAGTACACATCAGATATACCTAAACTTTGTCTAAAAGCCAAAGCAGACTTGTGAGTGTGAATTTTCATACGTTTTAATGCTGTATGAAGCAATAAAAGACACTAACACCGGACATGATTAAAGTCTTAGGCTGAGTACTTTTTTACTGGATGAATACACGTTTGCAGCTGATTATTTAAAATGTTTCTTTCACATAAACGTCGTAGAACAATTAAATGATTTCAGTGAGCAAATAATAATACAGGTAATTTTACAGAAGGTAAAATCCAACACTGGCAGCAGAACTCTGTGGGTTAAAAAGGTTTACAGGCTTCTTAAATTCACCTAGAAGGTGACTAATTTACTTCAGGGTGAAGTAAATGAATTATTTTAACGTCATAATGTAGCCAATAACTGACATTTTTCCTAAACAAAACACGTTCCTGAGATGAACAGGAATGTTTGAGTTGACAGTTTACTTTCCAAGCCTGCTGCACAGCTTAGAATATAAAGGTTTGACATGTACAAGGACAGAATGTGTGTGAGTGACGTGGTCACGTGCAGCATTTGTACATTTTGCTCTGTGGGAATGTAAAAGTTAAGTCAGTTGGTTCCTCTGTGCTGAACTTCTTTTCTGTGGAAGTGACCTTGTCCAGGCGGTTGATGTAGTTTTTAAAGAAGCGAGTCCTTAAATGCATCAGCTGTGTGATGTGTTTCCATCTGCAGAGTCAGTCTTAGTGTCATTTAATGTTCAGTGAGAGTCTGAGAGGCTTTAGTTTTCTGCTCTGTGGTTTCTGGGAGACGTTAAACTGCAGCAACATGTCGTCATGTGTTACAGGAACTCCTCACCGGAACACCGTCTGGGGAGGTGCTGGACACAAGCCCTCCTCCAGCTCTGTTTCCTCCTTCTCTTTTCCTTTCTGAACTTCTCAACCCTTCTCCTGCTACTTCTCTCGTCTCTATTACCACTCCTCTTCCTCCTCTTTCTCCTCCTCCCCCTTCCCCTCCTTTTACTCTTCTCTCTTGTCCCTCTCCTCTTCATCCTCCCCTCTCTCCCCCCCCCTCTCCCCCTCCTCTTCTCCCTAGTCCCTCTCTTCTTCCTCCCCCGACTCCTTCTCTTCTTTCTTGTCCCTCTCCTCTTCCACCTCCCCCCTCTACTCCCCCCTCTTCTCCTCCTATTATCTCTTTTCCCTCTCCTCTTTATCATTCTTCTCCACCTTCTCCTTTTTCCGCTTTTATTTCTCTTCTTCCTCCTCTTTCTCCTTCCCCTCCCTCACCTGTTCTCTCTTGTCCCTCTCCTCTTCCTCCTCCCCCCTCCTCCCCCCCCTCTTCTCCCCCCTCTTCTCCTCCTATTATCTCTTTTCCCTCTCCTCTTTATCATTCTTCTCCACCTTCTCCTTTTTCCGCTTTTATTTCTCTTCTTCCTCCTCTTTCTCCTTCCCCTCCCTCACCTGTTCTCTCTTGTCCCTCTCCTCTTCCTCCTCCCCCCTCCTCCCCCCCCTCTTCTCCCCCCTCTTCTCCTCCTCTTATCTCTAGTCCCTCTTCTCTTCATCCTTCTTCTCCTCCTTCTCCTCTTTCCTCTTTTATCTCCCTCCTACCTCCTCTTCCTCCTCCTCCTTCTCCTTCTCCTCCCTCACCCGGTCTCTCTTGTCCCTCTCCTCTTCCTCCTCCCCCCTCTTCTGCCCCCTCTTCTCCTCCTCTTATCTCTAGTCCCTCTCCTCTTTATCATCCTTCCTCCCCTCCTTCTCCTCTTTCCTCTTTTATCTCCCTCCTACCTCCTCTTCCTCCTCCTTCTCCTTCTCCTCCCTCACCCTGTCTCTCTTGTCCCTCTCCTCTTCCTCCTCCCCCCTCTTCTCCCCCCTCTTCTCTTCCTCTTATCTCTATTCCCTCTCCTCTTTATCATTCTTCCCTTCCTCATTCCTCTTTTATCTCTCTCCTTCCCCCTCCTCCTCCACCTCCTCCTGCTCCTCCTGTTCTCCCTGCAGTTTTGGGTACAGCTAACCCTGCTCCCATCCTCCTGCATCCGGCTAACCTGACCAGCCAGGTAGGTTCTGACAGGAACAGGTGAGAGTGGAGGGAACAGACAGATGTTTATTCTGCTTCGTCCATAAAGACGCTGATCAATGATGAAGATTTCAGAGCAATTCAGGATGAATTCATAGAACTAAATCATTAAATACAATTTGCTTTTTAAGACGTGAAGTGACCGCATTCAAAGTATAACAATAATAATGATAATTAGTGTATTTCTAATGTAACAAAGTGTTTAACATGAGAAATAAGATCTTAACCTGCTGGTACCAGTGGAAAGCTACGATTACTGAGATGTGAATGATCTATATCATTCCAGCCTACAATCATATCTGAAGGTTCAGTTAACACCTACTCTGACCAGTCCCCAAAGCAGTTTATCTTTGAAGCCGTAGCAGATGATACAACAAAAATGCGCCTGTTCCATCAGCAAGGGTCCAGTGAAAGTAGTCCAGTAAATAGTTGGTCCACAGCAAGTCTTTTATCTGTAAAAAACCTGGTTCAGTTAATAATTAAAGGTTCAAGATTTTAAGGTTCATCCAATTAATAAACAGAAGATTTCTTTCTAAAGATGAATGACATGAAACATTTTTGATGATAAAAGCTGGTCAGCTGTAATTGATCAAAGTCAACAGGTGAACATGGTCCCGTTCCCCAACTCTTTCCTATAATTGAAGAATGTGTTACTGTATGTGTGAGCTGGTGGGCAGATGTCACCACAGCAGCTTGTTGTTTCACATCTGTTGTGTGTTTGTGTCTGCAGGCCAGCGCTGTGCAGGTTTTTCAGCTCCCTGATGGCCGATTTCTGGTCCCTTTAGAATGCCTGTAAGTAAAGAGGAATCCTGATCAATGTTTAGCATGAGCAGCTGAGCTTCTGTTTGTATATCCACACTGTCTTCCTGCTGTAAAAAGTGTGTGTGTCCCTGCAGGATGCCCGTGCACGACGCCCGCCCCGCTGCAGCCACCCCGAGCCCCTGCTGCTCACAGTAAGTTTCCTCTGGATGCTTTCACTCCAAATCTTCTTCACTTTACTCCTGATCTGTCAGTGGATCAGGTTTCTGCCTTTTTGTCTAAATATTTCTCTTTAAAATACTGTTTTCAAAACAAGTCACCATGGAAACACCTGAGCTCTGCTCTGACTGTTTTTTCTTCTGTTTTGTGGCTGCAGGAAGAGGAAGCGCGTGAATGACGAGCCGCCATATATAAAGAAGCCACCCAACGCCTTCTTGCTCTTTTTGAAGGAGCAGAGGGCGGCTGTGGTGGCTGAGCTCGGCATCACCGGGAGCGCGGCTGTGAACACCATCTTGGGGGAGAGAGTAAGTAAATGTGATCCGCTAAGAATCCCGTCTTGATGCTGGTTTCTGTTCCGAGAGACTGACAGTGTTTTTTGGTGTGTCCACAGTGGAGGGCCTTGTCTACTGAGCAGCAGGCGAAGTACTTCCAGGAGGCCAATTTGTTGAGGCGCCAGCATGAACTGCAACACCCCCAATGGTCCAGCATGGACAACTATGTACGTACTCTGTGCTCAGACATGATCACCTCACTGCACTGATGCTGATGAATGGTGACAGCAAAGATTTCCTATAATCGGATATCAGAGAAAAAATCTAATGTGTCTTTTTCTGTGTTTTTAGGGCCAGAGGAGGAAGAGGAGGCGCCAGAGGGGCACAGCTTCCAGCAGCTCTGGAGGTAACATAAGAGTTGTGTGGATCACAGCATGTGATCATGTGATAAAAACAAGGTGACATGTGACCACACTGAGTCATATTTGACTGGATTAGATCCCACATTGTTAGAACATCGTTGTTGAACCACAGAGAGACACAAACTGAAGATTTCAGAACGTTGTTTAGCACCGTGGAGGAGAAATCAGCTGATTTAGACTTTAAGATGAAGGTCACAGTCAGGCTTAGAATTAAAATCTCTCTCCGTGCAGAAGCCGCTTCTCTTCTTGTTGTTCAGCAGGCTGATGGTGTTTTTCTGTATCTGCGTTGCAGCTTCCTCTTCTCAGCCCGAGACGGGTCTGCAGGGGTCAGCTTCCCCCTCACCTGCCTCTGATGTCTGAGGTAAGCCCCGCCTCCTGGTTGATCCTGTTGGGTCCTCCACTGGTGCACCACCTTCAGCCCAGACAGACTCCACCTATTCAGAATTTTATGGAAATTTTTGGCCCTAAAATCTTTAAAGATGGTTGATCTGTTAGTTCCTGTTACTGGCAGGAAGCTTGGAGTCATTCTTGACCAGGATTTGTCTTTTAGTTCTCACATCAAACACATCTATAGAGTAGCTTCATTTCCATTATATCACCAAAATAAGCATCCTGTCCTGAAGTGATGCTGAACATCTGGTCCACACATTTCATCTCATCTGGTCTGGACTACTGTAACACCATCTTAACTGGATCCCCAAACAACTCCCTTAAAATCCTTCAGCTGATCCAAAATGTTGCTGCCAGATTACTGACAAGAAAGAGCACATTTCTCCTGAGTTAGCCTCTCCACACTGGCTCTCTGTAACATTTATCTCAAACATGTGATTGTTTCTTATTTCCCATCATTCCCAAAAGATCGTCAGACTTGTGGTACCCAGAATTTCTGAAACTAGAAACGGGTGGCAGGACTTTTAAGTTTTCAGCCCGCTCTCTGTCTGTCTGGGGACGAAAGGCTGAAATACTTTCTGTTTTTAAGACAAAACTAAAAGTTGACCTCTTTGAAAAAAGCTAATGAGTCATTTATTTATTATCATGATGTTATTCATGTTTCTTCTCTCTTGTAGGCGTACGAGTGGCCGTCTTCCAGCTAGGTCCCAGAGGGTTGACCAGAAGCTCTGGGAGACTGAGATGACATCAGAGCCACTTCAAGTTTAACATTTAAATGATGTTAAACTTTTGTATATAGTTCATTTTGTTGTTTGATGTTGTGTTGTTTTCTTTGTACATGTAAATAGTTGTGAAGTTTAAAATTACATAATTGTTTTTTATATATCGTCCCTGTGCAGTGTGAACCAACCACCTGCAGAGCAGCCACCTCACGCCTCCACCTACAGCCACCACCATCGGCTGAACACCGGCCTCCACCTGTAGCCACCACCATCGGCTGAACACCGGCCTCCACCTGCAGCCAACACCATCGGCTGAACACCAGTCTCCACCTACAGCCACCACCATCGGCTGAACGCCAGTCTCCACCTACAGCCACCGCCATCAGCTGCACACCGGCCTCCCACCTCCACCTGTAGCCACCACCATCGGCTGCACACCGGCCTCCCGCCTCCACCTGCAGCCACCACCAATTGCTGAACACCGGTCTCCCGCCTCCACCTGCAGCCACCACCATCAGCTGCACACCGGTCTCCCGCCTCCACCTGCAGCCACCACCATCGGCTGAACACCAGTCTCCACCTACAGCCACCACCATCGGCTGAACGCCAGCCTCCACCTGCAGCCACCACCATCAGCTGAACGCCGGCATCCACCTGCAGCCACCACCATCGGCTGAACACCGGCCTCCTGCCTCCACCTGCAGCCACCACCATCAGCTGCACACCGGCCTCCCGCCTCCACCTGCAGCCACCACCATCGGCTGCACACCGGTCTCCCGCCTCCACCTGCAGCCACCACCATCAGCTGCACACCGGTCTCCCGCCTCCACCTGCAGCCACCACCATCGGCTGCACACCGGCCTCCCACCTCCACCTGCAGCCACCACCATCGGCTAAACGCCGGCCTCCACCTGTAGCCACCACTATCAGCTGCACACCGGTCTCCCGCCTCCACCTGCAGCCACCACCATCGGCTGAACACCGGCCTCCCGCCTCCACCTGCAGCCACCACCATCGGCTGCACACCGGCCTCCCGCCTCCACCTGCAGCCACCACCATCGGCTGCACACCGGCCTCCGGCCTCCACCTGCAGCCACCACCATCGGCTGCACACCGGCCTCCGGCCTCCATCTGCAGCCACCACCATCGGCTGCACACCGGCCTCCGGCCTCCACCTGCAGCCACCACCATCGGCTGCACACCGGCCTCCGGCCTCCATCTGCAGCCACCACCATCAGCTGCACACCGGCCTCCGGCCTCCACCTGCAGCCACCACCATCAGCTGCACACCGGCCTCCGGCCTCCACCTGCAGCCACCACCATCAGCTGCACACCGGCCTCCAGCCTCCACCTGCAGGCACCACCATCACCATCACCATCATTTGGAAGAAGATCACCTGCAGGAACCACCACCTTCTTCTTCCAACACAGTACTGTACAAAAGTCTTGAGCCACTCCTTTTTCTGTCCTTTCCATCTCCAACGTTGACCTTGTCTTGAGCAGGAGTTTCTGTTGCTTAAGACAAGTTCAACTTTCCTGAAACATTTAAAGCTGTCACTTTTCTACTGTCCTCTATAATCAGGTGTCCAGGCTTTCTGAAGGTCTGGAGCTTTTCTTAGACGTTGGCTGCTTTTTAACTTATTTTCAATCCAGTTCTTGGACCTGAATTATTTAAGAGGAATGTGTTTGTTTTTTTTATGTGTTTGTTTGTTCATATTTATGTGTGTTTGCCTCTTAACACTGACCTCTGAATCATTCAGGTGTATAAAGGCTCCTAACTTAAAGGATGAACCAGTGTCGTGTTGACACAACCAGAAAACTTGAAACCCATTTTAAATTGGATCTATAGGCTCTTTGTTAGCCGTCTGCCACAAACATATTATTATTATTCGTTTAGATTTCTTTTTTATTTATGTTTGACAGACATGAAAAGTAGTATTTTGACCCAACAATTTGATTCCCAAAGAGTTATCAGCTGAAAACCTGGCATATCCCAGTATGGTATCCACCAAGTCACTGGTTCAGATGGTGTGAACGTCTCCTCTTCTTTCATTCTCAGTTTGTCCAGTTTAGTTGAGGACACCCTGTCCACCATGCTGAGACGTGGTTTTATTGCTGTAGACTCTCGGCTGTTTGGCTGTTTTGTCCTTGGTGAAGCAGTTTCTGTTTGAGAGTGATGATGAGGGTTTGAAATGAACCAGGATGTCTTGTTCGGAGAAGATCCTGAGTTTCTCAGACACTCCTGCCACTTATGGGATGACAACTTTCTTCCTCCTGTCCTCTTTTCTCTGTTCAAGATGACTTTCCAGAATTTTTAGCTGATGTAAATTAAGTCCAGTTTGGATTAACGGGTTTGAAGTGCTTCCTTAATGTGGTTTTGTTCCTGAAGTTCTCCCTCCGTCCTCGTAGGAACATTTTCAGCCTGGTGGAGTGAGGTTCTGATGATGGACAGTTTGTGTTCTCGTGGGTGGAGTAAGTCAAAATCTGAGTCCTGGTTTGTCTGGGTTGCTGGTAAACATCAGTGTTTTGGACTGTGCGGTCAAGTTGAGGACGATGGATACCACAACACTGAAGATCACCAGACATCCCCACACCAGGATCTAGTTTTTGACTCACACCACCTACTGGATCACAAACTGTCTGTCGAGGATGGAGGAAAACTTAACAAAACCACATTAAGGAAGCCATTTAAACCTGTTTTTATCCAAACTGAATTTCATCAAATCGGCTAAATTTCTGGAAAAAGCACAAACAGAGAACACAGAAAGAACAGGAGGAAGAATATTGTTCTAGATCTGACAGGAGGGACCGAACATCACTTTCAGAAGGGGGTGCGTTACCCGAAGGACAAAACATCCAAACACAAGCTGAGTTGCGTCATGTCCCAGCATGGTGGACAGTGTGTCCTCAACTAAACTGGACAAGCTGAGAATCAAGTGGAGAAGTTCACATATCTGAACCTATGCTCAGTTCAAAACTATACAGCATCTGATATCCAGCAAAGAGCCAATAGTGGAGCTGAAACAGGGATAAAAGGCTGAGGTATGCCAGATGACGGCAGAACTGGACTGAAAATCAGTGGTAACAGGTCTGATGGAGGGATGAATCCTCCCCAGAGCCTGGATGTAATCATTGTTGAAGAAATGTGGAATCATGTTAACAGAAGAGAACAAAAAGCAGCCAACGTGTTTCAGTAAATCTCTGCTTGTTTTCTGACCTTTTTCTGCCTCTTTTTTTTTTTTTTTTTTTTTTTTTTTTTTTTTGGAGTGGCTCCAGACTTTTGTACAGAACTGTGCAAAAGGTAAGAATCAACCTTTCATCCTTGTGATGGACACACACCATCAAATGTTCTTCATGGTAACTTATGTATATTTAACAAGTCATTTCTGTGTCACATGAGTAAACTGTGCAATACTCTTTTCTTTTCCCGGTGCCGGGGGTTCCCCGGTGCCTGAGACGTCCTGACTGAGGAGGACATTGTGTCAAAGACTCAAGGTAAACAGAGGACGTGTCCCTCATGTTCAGAGAAGATAGAAGGTCTTTAGTTTCTATAATTTAATTATTAATTTATTTTTTTCTCTCTTCAGTGAGTTTTTCTCTTCAGTCTCGACCTGCAGCCACCACCATCGGCTTAACACCGGCCTCCCGCCTCCATCTGCAGCCACCACCATCACCATCATCTGGAAGAAGATCACCTGCAGGAACCACCACCTTCTTCTTCCAACATTACTGTACAAAAGTCTTGAGCCACTCCTTTTTCTGTCCTTTCCATCTCCAACGTTGACCTTGTCTTGAGCAGGAGTTTCTGTTGCTTAAGACAAGTTCAACTTTCCTAAAACATTTAAAGCTGTCACTTTTCTACTGTCCTCTATAATCAGGTGTCCAGGCTTTCTGAAGGTCTGGAGCTTTTCTTAGACGTTGGCTGCTTTTTAACTTATTTTCTGCCTCTTTTTTGTTTTTTTTTTTGGGAGTGGCTCCAGACTTTTGTACAGAACTGTGCAAAAGGTAAGAATCAACCTTCCATCCTTGTGATGGACACACACCATCAAATGTTCTTCATGGTAACTTTTGTATATTTAACAAGTCATTTCTGTGTCACGTGAGTAAACTGTGCAACACTCTTTTCTTTTCCCGGTGCCGGGGGTTCCCCGGTGCCTGAGACGTCCTGACTGAGGAGGACATTGTGTCAAAGACTCAAGGTAAACAGAGGACGTGTCCCTCATGTTCAGAGAAGATAGAAGGTCTTTAGTTTCTATAATTTAATTATTAATTTATTTTTTTCTCTCTTCAGTGAGTTTTTCTCTTCAGTCTCGACCTGCAGCCACCACCATCGGCTTAACACCGGCCTCCCGCCTCCATCTGCAGCCACCACCATCACCATCATCTGGAAGAAGATCACCTGCAGGAACCACCACCTTCTTCTTCCAACATTACTGTACAAAAGTCTTGAGCCACTCCTTTTTCTGTCCTTTCCATCTCCAACGTTGACCTTGTCTTGAGCAGGAGTTTCTGTTGCTTAAGACAAGTTCAACTTTCCTAAAACATTTAAAGCTGTCACTTTTCTACTGTCCTCTATAATCAGGTGTCCAGGCTTTCTGAAGGTCTGGAGCTTTTCTTAGACGTTGGCTGTTTTTTAACTTATTTTCTGCCTCTTTTTTGTTTTTTTTTTGGAGTGGCTCCAGACTTTTGTACAGAACTGTGCAAAAGGTAAGAATCAACCTTCCATCCTTGTGATGGACACACACCATCAAATGTTCTTCATGGTAACTTTTGTATATTTAACAAGTCATTTCTGTGTCACGTGAGTAAACTGTGCAACACTCTTTTCTTTTCCCGGTGCCGGGGGTTCCCCGGTGCCTGAGACGTCCTGACTGAGGAGGACATTGTGTCAAAGACTCAAGGTAAACAGAGGACGTGTCCCTCATGTTCAGAGAAGATAGAAGGTCTTTAGTTTTTGTAATTTAATTATTCAAATTTTTTTTTTTTCTTTTCTTCAGCGAATCCTTCAGGTTTCCAGCTCAAACCGTTACAGTCTCCATCTTTAACCTCCTTGATGAATCTCAAGAAACGCCCCTATAGCCTCCACCTTCTGCCACCAGCCTCCAGGTAAATTTCACCTTCAGTCTCCACCCACATCCTCTGCCATCCACCTTCAGATAATTTGAGTGATCCATTGTCTGTACATGCTTATTCAACTGTAGGGTCATGGTGGGGGGGCTGGAGCCTCTCCCAGCAGTTACCAGACAAGAGGCAGGGTCCACCTTGGACAGGTCACCAGTCCATTGCAGGGCCAACACACAGAGACTACAACCATCCACGCTCACTCAGAAGCCAGAGTAGCTGGAGAGAAGCCTCACAAGCACGGGCACAACATGCACACTCCACACAGAAAGGCTCCAGCCGAGCTTCGAACCAGGAACCTTCTTGCTGGGAGGCCGCAGTGCTAACCCCCACACCTCCATGCAGCCCATCTTCCAACTTACACTGTTAGAAACAAATCTACAGATTGAACCGCCACCTGAATCGTCTCCATGGTAACATCCTCTCTTCAGCTCCATCTCATCTTCCATGTAGCTCCATCCTTCTTCTTTGACACTCAGGATCTTTATTGTCTTCAGTTTAAAATGACACAGCTCCACCTGCAGTCTCTGCCATCCACCTGCACAGCATCCACCTCCAGGAAGAAAAATCCACCTTCCAACTCTACCTGCAACCTCTGGCATTAAGAAAGAAACTAAATCCATCTTTAGCCTCCACCTTCAGGCATCACCCTCCAGGTAAAATTCACCTTTATCCTCCACCTGCAGACTTTACCATCCACCCTCAGTAAAACCACCTCCATCTTTTCATGAACTTTTTAACTTACACTGTTGAAAACACATCTTCTACAGACTGAACCTCCACCTGAATGGTCTCCATGGTAACATCCTCTCTTCAGCTCCAGCCTCCATCATCTTCTGTCTTTGTACATGAAGCTCCACCTGCAGTCTCTGCTGTCAACCTGCAAAGCATCCACATCCAGGAAGAGAAATCCACCTTCAACCTCCACCTGCTGCTTTTACCATCCACCTCCAGAAACATCCAGCCTCACCTCCTCCTGCAGTCTCCTCCTCCATCTCCAGCTGAGGGAGGTGTTGATGACAGAAAGCTTCATGTGAGGGAAATGTTCCTGTTTAAATGAGCCTTTCTTTGAACTGATCGTTTCTCTTCCTGTGACCTTTTCGCTGACTGATTTGTTCAACCACCGACACACTGCCGTCCTTCTTTGGTTGATTCCATCTTTGTTTCATTTCAGGCCGACTTCAGGAAGTTCATCAGTGATCGGGCAGATGATGGTCAAGTCCATGCAGAGTCAACTGAAGAGCACTTCCTCAGAGCCCATCATGAAGAAGGTGCTGAGTCAGATGTGTTTTTAAAAAGGTAAAGAAAATAGATGGATCCAGTATTCTCAACCCAAACAAACCTTTGGTTTTTGAATGCATGTCGTTCTTCACTGGGATTTTCCTCCAGACCCAGCTGGACTTCACAGACATCCAGATCAGGCAGCACATCAAGAAGAGCCATTCCTCCACAACTGTGCATCCCATTATTCCTGCTTCTATTCCTCCATCTCCACAATCAGGACCGACACCCCCATCCTTCCTCTGACTGGGAGCGCTCCTTCACACGGACTTCTTCACTGGACTTGAAGCTCAAACTGCTCTGATAAAATGAAACTTTCTGAATTTGAATTGTTAAAAAATTTCTGCTCATTCCACAAGTGTTATCCTGAAAGAGAAACCTTAAGAACTGAGATGTTCATCATTTTGTGGGATTTTAATGCATTTAAATCTGTCTGATTAAATGTTTCTGCTGTGGCTGTAAAATCTGAAAGTGATCAATTGTTTTTTGTATTTGGGTGGAAACAAGTGTGTAAAGCAGGAGATGTTACTTCACACCTGCAGAGGAAACAATCTGTTATGGAGTTTAATATTATCTCAATATTATAGTTCTTATTTGTAAAAGAAATTTTGTATTAAGAATATATCTGTAGGAGCTTTTCATCTCTTGATAGTAATTATTCGGCTTCGTTGGGTAATTCAATTTAGGTTCTTTTTGATATTTGTTTTAAGAAAATATTTTCTGATTTTTATTTAATTATCAGCCATTTGAGGGGATACATTTATAAATATGGTGTCAGGTATGGCGTCTGCAACTGGGCCAGGAACATCAGAAGCTCTGGCCATGCGCCATGGAGAGGGAGCTTGTCAGGAACATGAATGACTTCGATGAGAGTCATCCATCACTTTGCTGCTTTGAAAGAATCTTAGTTTTTAATAGTTAATATTTTTAAGGCAATAGGCTAATCTCTTCATTTTTGTTCATGTTTACAAAGCTATATGTATATACACAAATCTATATCTTATCAGATTTGTGAATTCTGCTCTCCTTTTGTGACTGTAAATAGCCGCCTTCTTTCATAATCAAGTTGCAAGATGTGAAAATTCACACTGAATACTTTTTTAAATAAACTTTTTGTTTATGACTCATATCAAGTCCCCTCTTAATGAATGGTAAAGCACATAACTTTCAATGTTCAAGGGTATTGGAGGGTAATGTGTATGATAAATATATGCACAGGGCAGAAGGGCAAAGCCCCAGCCTGGCCAAGAGTCCAAGGTAGCAGTGCCATGGATACCCATTCAACCCTGGCAGTCCACGCCACCACACCAGGGGACCAGGGAGCCCAGGTTGCACACACATATCTCCGGTAGGATCCAAGGTTGAGGTCCTCCAGCCACTTTGAAGCAGGTCCCAGCAGCATGGGAGAGAGCGAGAGAGAGAGAGAGAGAGGAGACTGTTTCAGTTCACCTCTAATGAGCCCTAACTCCCCCATGGATGCCGATGCAGTCTCTAGACTGATGTGATCCAACAGGAGATTTCTGTACTGGTTAATATTTAGATTGTTTTTAGACTTCCAGTTCACTAGAATAGTTTTCTTTGCGATACATAAGGCCGTGAGGACCATGTGTGCTTTGTTAGTGTCTATATTGATGTCACCTAGGTCACCCAGTAAACAAAATTTAGGACATGCAGGAATGTTACATCTGACCCATGTTGATAAATCCTCACAAACCTTATTCCAGAACTTTTGGACAGGTGCACAGAGCCATAAAGCGTGTAAGCAATCATCTGCTGTGTTATCTGTGCACTGTGTGCGGATATCTGAGTGATTAAGACCCATCTTGAACATCCTTGTAATGCGTTCTATGAAGGATTTTGTATTGTATGAGTTGTAAATTTGGGCTGTCTGTCATATTAAAGGCTTTAAGACATATTTGTAGCCAACATGGTTGACTAGGATTGATGAATAAATCTCCCATTTTGATGTAGGTAGGGAATTTGAATAATCTATTTTTGGCATTAATCTTTATATTTTTAAAGTAACTTTGGGGTACAGAGGTCCACGAAATCTACCATCATTGGTGGAAGTTCCAGGTCTGTTCGGTAAAGGGGGAATTTTGTGTGTATTATGGTTTTGAGTTGTTGATATTCTAAGAATCTGTTGCTGTTAATCCCACATTGTGATGAGAGTGTATTAAAAGATAAAATGTTTCTGTTGTAGCAATTTAGCGTCATTAAACATTAAAGATGTTTAATAAAATTATTCATTTTAATAATTTCATAAAATTATGAATTATTAGTCAAAATATTGATTATACCTTGGGAGCACCACCACACAGCTTTATCCTAACCTAATGGCTGTGTGGACACCATTAGAGTACTAAATTAATTAATTTAATAAATTAATTAATTCAAGCTAGTCAGATCAGTCAGTTATCAATCAATCAGTCTCAGGACGCTAATAACGTGAATTCTTAAGTCAAAAGAACCCATAACATGACTCAAAGGAGGAGTTCACAATAACCAGACCAGTTAAGGATAAATATGAAAAATTTATTACTAGTCTAATCATACATACATGAAAAAGAAATATTTACAAAGGACTTTGCATGAGAAAAAGAATCAAACATTGTAAAATGCAGAATACTGTGTTCAAACCAGAATCCTATTTCAAGATTATGTAATGTGTCAAAATGAATGAAATGTATGCAAGAAATGAAACAAAAGTTAATTAACCTGCAGTGTTAATTCAACTAATGTTTAAGAAAACTGGGAGAAAAAAAAGGATCTCTGAATCCTAAAAGGAAAAGAGGGAAACTGAATCTCATCTGTTTAAAGATGGAAGTTTAGCTAAGATGTACAACTACTTTACTAAGGCCAAATCTGGACAGCACACCAACCATTCCTTGAGCAGACAAGCAGAGAATTGATGCGAGCAGGACTCATCCGGTTCTCTTTGGATCGAGCCGACTTACGACCGTTTTGGTGACTCTCCCAGGCAAATTAGGAAGTTGGCACAGGTGGTTTGGATCCCAAACGACTCCCAAGAAGGCCAGAAGATTTGTCAAGTGGTGGTCTGAAGGTTTGGATTAGGCAGCTCTGCTGATGCGGACTCTCCCATGGCTCGGCTGGTGGTGTCAGTGAAGATAAAAAGTCCAGCTTTGAAACAGTCTAAAAAGAAACTCTGTAGAACTGGTTCTGAAGCTTTGGTCAGCCTGCGTTAACCAGTTATCCAAACAAAAAAATCAAAATCTAGGATCAATATTACAAATCCAAAAAGATAAAAACATAAATAAAAAAAAGTATCAGCTGAAAAAGGAATGAACTAAACAGAGTTAATCAGTCCAAAAAGTAAATCAATCTTGCAGCTTGAATGCAGGCCCAAAACTAGTATCTGATGATGTTCTTACATCATGGCAAACTTAATTATCCAGCATCATCTCCTTCTCTCTCTCTCTCTCTCTTTTGCGTTCAGACAAAGTGTCTTAAGAAATCCATGTCTCTAGGATACTTTGAAAGAGAGGAGCCATTTCTGATGTAGATTCAAGTACAACTCCAGGGGAGGTTGAAGACAGACTAAACTCTTTGTTCTGAGTTCAAAAGTTTAAGTGTGGAAACGCCCAAGGGTGTTGGTCTGAAATCCTTTTCAACCAATCAACAGTCTTGTGGGCTGGTTTTGGATCAGATCAGATACAGAGGGTTGGTCTGATCATTTTGTAAAGAGTATCAAATTAAACATTTTGTGAATATATCAGTATGTATGTATATCTGAGTTAATAAAGCCTTAAATGAAACATCATTAAAATAATCAGCGAATCACTGAAAAGACACAATAAAATAGTAAGAAGGTTATGCCTTAAACATACACATTGATAAAGTTTCAGATCACAAAATGATCAAGCTTGTTGATGAAATTCATACAAAAATGATAATGATTATATGCTTGTGCATGGTATAAAGATATATATATATATATATATTTATCTTTATATATATATATATAAAACTACTCCAGGTTGGAGAGGGTCGACTTGCCAGTCAGACCCCCACTTTGGGAGTGAGAGAGACTGTTTATCTGTAAAGAGAAAAATCCTCAATATGTTTTATTCAGTCAGGATTAAACAAAAGTTCCAATCTTTATTTTCTGAGGCCGAATCTGCTACACTGTTATGGATAATATGTTCAAGGTATTTATTTCTTTTGCTAATCCATTGGTTAAAATTTAGCATATTTTTCTTTAGTAGAATATCAGGATTGTTCCAGATGGGCGTGAGTTCACATGGTTTTATTGAGGAGTTGGTTTTTTAAAGAAATTTCCACCAGGCTGTCAGAGAAGTGTTGATGTTGACACTTTAGAAGCGCTTTAGCTTTTTTATACTTAAGCTGAAAAAAGGAAGATTAGAAATTTACAAATTTATCACAAAATGTTTGTTCTATATCTATCCATTTAGCTATCTATTAGCTAGGAAGTAAAGTTGAAAGTTAGGAAGGTCTAATCCTCCCCTATCTTTAGGCTTCTGTAAAGTTTTTAAACCAGGGGTGCCCAGCTCCGGTCCTCAAGGGCTACAATCCTGCAGGTTTTTGATGTGTCCCTTCTCCAAAACCACCTAACACAAATTGATGAGTCATTGTGCAAAATTGAATAGACTGTTGGATCTATTTAATTTAAATCAGGAGTGTTGAAGCAGGAAACACTGGAAAATCTGCAGGATAGCGGCCATCGAGGACTGACTTTGGGCACCTCTGTTTTAAATTTGGTGGTGGTTTATTTTTCCAGAGAAATTGAGAGATGTGTAATTTCTAGCAATTTAAACCAGGTGGAGGGGGGGTTTCATAGGAATCATAGAAAACAAGTAGTTGATTTTGGGTGGAATCATCATTTTTATAGTGGCAACTTTCCCTATAAGTGAAATGAGTAGAGATTTCCAGCAAGCGAGATCATCTTCTATAGTCTTCAGAAGGTAAATGTGATTAAGTTTTGTTAGTTATGAGAGCCTGGAGGGAATATTTACACCCGGGTATCTAATGTTACCTGATTGTAAGGTGATGTTGGGTAGATTTTGAAAGCTACAGTTGATGGGTAGAACTGCGCTCTTAGACCAGTTGACGGAGTAGTCTGAGAGTGATGAGAATTTATTAATTAGTGAGACTGTTTCAGATAGAGAGGTTTGTGAGTTCTGGAGGAATAGTAAAATGTCATCAGACTTATTTTATAAATTATATTTTTGGACTGAATGCCTTTAATAGCTTGATTTGGTCTAATCGCAGCGGCTAGCGGCTCAATAAATATAGCAAAAAAGTGTAGATAGATAGTAGACAACCTTGTCTGGTACCCCTTTGTAAATTAAAACTTGAAAAGGTTTGATTATTCATTCTGACACTCGCATTCAGAGAACTGTATAATATTTTAATCCAGTTAATGAAAGATGGTCCAAAGCCGAATCTGTTTAAAGTAGCTATTAAATATTTCCAGTTAACTTGATCAAAAGCTTTCTCTGCATCTAAAGAAACTATTATTGTTTCCAGGTTATTGATGGTAAAATGATCTATTATATTAATTAGTCTCCGCATGTTAACAGAGGAATATCTGCCCTTTATAAAGCCTGTTTGATCAGGGTGTATAATGAGAGGAGTTACTTTCTCTAACCTTCCAGCTAACGCTTTGCAAATTATTTTAAGGTCCGCATTTATCAGTGTTATGGGTCTGTAGCTAGATGGTATTGTGGGGTCTTTACCTGGTTTTAATAGTACAGTAATAGTAGAGTTTATGTTTGGGGGTAAGTAACTATTTTCCTTTATTTGTTTATCTTGATATAGCCCATTCTTTTGTGAAGTAGCTGATAAAGTCAGGATCTTTAACAAACGCTGTATTAAATCTCCAGCTTTTAGCCAACGGTGATGTTGCTGTCTTTTACCGTTGGCAATTCCTGATGTTTGGTTGATCTGCATGACTCTGTGAGGTGCAGTCAAGGTGTCACAAAGATGCAGTTCAACTGGTTTAACTGAGAGCAGTTGGCCAAACCTCTCTCTCGTTGTTTCCTGACATCTACCTTGTTGGGTTTTGTTTCATTTTGTGCATTGTTGTCATAAAGACTTTACAGCAATCCTGCAGTCAGAAGCCAGAGAGGTGTTTCCTACCTGATCATCATTCCTTATTCATACTGATATAAAACAGCACGAGTCATTCTTCTGTTTCATTTTGTAAGCAGCGTGTTTGGGCTTCATCATTGGACCAAACGTAGGATTCACGACTAATTTTGAAAAGGAGGCTCAGCATGAATGTAAGTTTATAGAGGCATCATTTCTATTTTTCCACTTGGCTTCTCTACATTCTGAAGATAAAATGGCGTCTCAGTCAGAAATGGATCTCTCCTGTCCTGTCTGCCATGACATTTTCAAAGACCCCGTCATCCTGTCATGCAGCCACAGCTTCTGTAAGGACTGTTTGCAGAGATGGTGGTCTGGCAAACTAATACACACGTGCCCGATTTGTAACAAGGTATTTTTGTCGAATGAGCTGCCTTCCAACCTGGCACTTAAGAATCTGTGTGAGGCCTTCTTACAGGAAAGAAAGCAGAAAGCTTCTCCGGGATCTGAGCCTCTCTGCAGTCTGCACTTTGAGAAACTCAAACTGTTCTGTCTGGATCATCAGCAGCCTGTTTGTGTCGTCTGTCGAGATTCAAATTCACACAGGAATCACAGATTCAGTCCCATCGATGAAACTGCTCAATGTCACAGAGGTGAGCTGCAAAAACACCTGAAGCCTTTGAAGGACAAACTAAAGATTTGTGAACAAGTGAAAGGAAACTTTGATCAAACAGCACAACACATTAAATCCCAGACACAACAGACGAAGAGGCAGATTATGGAGCAGTTTAAGAAACTACACCAGTTTCTACAAGAGGAAGAGGAGGCCAGAATTACTGCTCTGCGTGAAGAAGAAGAGCAGAAGACTAAAGTGATGAGGGACCAGATTGATGCTTTAAACAGACAAATTATAGACATTTCAGATACAATTGGAGCTGCAGAAGAAGAAATGAGAGCTGCAGACGTGTCATTCCTGCAGAGTTATGACAACTCAATAAAAACAATCCAACAGCGCCTCCAGCTGGATCCTTCAGGCCTGCCTGGAGGAGCCCTGATAGATGTGGCCAAACATCTGGGCAACCTGACCTTTAATGTGTGGAACAAGATGAAGGACATGGTCTCCTACTCTCCTTTGATTCTGGATCCAAACACAGCTCATCCAGAGCTCATCCTGTCTGAAGATCTGACCAGTGTGACTTTTGGACAGAAACAGAAGCTTCCTCATAATCCAGAGAGGTTTGATAAACATAACTGTGTCCTGGGCTCTGAAGGCTTAAACTCAGGGAACAACAGCTGGGATGTTGAGGTCAGAAACGATCGATTTTGGGGTCTTGGTATGATGCAGGAATCAGCTGAGAGAAAGGGACAGATCCAGACTGGATTCTGGGAAATACTTCTCCTTGATGGAAAACTCACAGCATCCTCTCCACCACTTTTACCGAAAGTTCTCCCAGTGGAGAAACCCCAGAGGATCAGAGTCCAGCTGGACTGGGATCGAGGGAAACTGTCCTTCTTTGATCTTGACACTAAGAAACACATTCACACCTTCAAACAGACTTTCACTGAGAAACTGTTTCCTTATATTTTCACAAAAAATGAGTTACCTCTTAAGATTTTACCCATGACTATCTCTGTTACAAAAGATCACGAAGTTCCTTT